>NC_056668.1:56437500-57050000 GCF_018350195.1 Panthera tigris | reverse complement strand
TGATATTAATATTTTAATTTTACAAATTAGACCATTTGTAAAATGGTGGCTCTGTTGAGCGTCCAACTCTTGATTTCAGCTCAGATCATGATCCTAGTGTTGTGAGATCAAGCCCCTTATTGGGCTCTGCACAAAGCATGGAACCTTCTTGGGATTTTCTCTCTCTCTCTCTCTCTCTCTCTGTCTCTCTCCCCCTGCCCCTTTCCCTTATATGCTCTCTCTCTCTCAAAAAAACAAAAACAAAAAACAAAACAACAACAAAACAAACAAAAAACCCCCAAAAAACAAAAAATCCCCCAAACCAAAAAACCCAAATGAAACCATTTAAGTTCAGAAATGTCCTGGTAAGTCCAGATGCAGAATTCAAACCCAGAATTGTTAGTCTCTGAAACCCACAGTCATTACATTCTACCTCTCAGTATTAATTACAATCTTATAAAATCTCTTTGTTTCCAGTCTAACTCTGTAATGTCAAAAACATGCAATTTCTCATATTTGCCAAAATTTATATTTCAGCTTTAATGCATTTACAATAAATATAGTTCAATTAAAAAAAAAGTCTAGTTAAAAAGATTGTTTCTTCCAGGTAAAATTTTTGTACCGGACAGTAAATAATAAAATAGTTAGCCTACGTGTCATTGATAAATAAAATTGCAGTGTAATATAAACACAGTTTTAATCATTACAACCAATTAAACCAAGACAATTACTTAACTGAAAAGTGATTAAGAGAAAAAGGAATAGCACATAAAGCAGGGCCCTCGACTTGACAGGGTCACAAGACAAAGTACAGCAAAGATGAATTAGGCCCCGTAGAAAGCTAATGGACATGAGTGCTTCTAAACTGTTTTCAGGTGAATGGTTTGGGACTCGGGTAGCAGAGAAGCTCTTCTGTGTAACCCAGTGACCCTTGAAATAAGTGACTTTATTTCTGCTAATGAACTCCAGGCTTTAAATAAGAAATTTGAATTTTCTCACGTTTCAGAACATTCTTTTCATTCTTATTTGACAAGGCCTCTTTAAGACAAAATAAAAGAACAGCAAAACTAGTAGATTTGAGCCACTGGACTGCGTGGTCAAGGAATGTTCTTCATTTTTTTTCAAACTCAAGATGCGAGGACAGCCGTTGTATGTGGGAAACTGGAGGGGTGCAGATTTCCTGGGCTGGAAAGAATTGCAGCACTGCTCCCATCATGGAACCTTCGTGAGGAACTATCTCAGACACACGGTTATGACCCTGATTCCTAATGCTAGAGGAAGTCTTTGAGTATCATCCTTGTTTCCCTCCCTTCTTCCCCACCTTGGGGATTTGAGTCAGTCCTGCAAAATTGGTGAAAGGCCAGAAAGGCGATTTTAATAAGAAGTTTAAACAGGCTACAGGAACGGGAAACCTCAAAACAGATTAAAATAACTTTTACACAAGTTCCATAATTTTAGATGAATTCAAAATTCTGAAATTTTATTACAATTGATTTCTAATGTGAACTTGACTTCTTTCCCAGTTATAATTACCATTTGATTCCAGGATGCCTGTGAAAGTACACAGTGCTGGATCATTACAGTGGTAGCCTTCTGGTGAGCAGGATAGTAGATCCATTCACAGGGATGAAGCGGTAACTGGGATTTTTTATAACTACCATGAGAAATATCCCCTAAATATCTGTCTCTTTACATGGAAAAAAGCGGAATTACAAAGAGTGTAAAACTAAAACAAAAGAATACATTTCAATCAGCATGTAGTACCCAGACTCCTACTTGGTCTGTGATGCTCAATAAAAATCCCTGACTAAAATTTATGTATATTGAAGATAATAGATGAAATAGAAACTAATCATCCCATGATCCCTTTTCAAGAGCTACCATTCATCCTAATTTAAAATTTGGTTTTATTTTAAGGTTAAAATTATGAAGCAAAGTTCTGTGTCTAATTCAATGTGTTATGTAATTACACATTGTAATTACACAATTACTTATTATAGTACTTGGGAAGTATCTGTCTGGGCTTGGACTTAAAAGTTAAAACACTTAAATACTGAATCCAAGTTTTGTCATGTGCTGTTGTGCAACTTTGACTATTTATTGATTAATCTTTGATCTCCTCATCTAAAAAAAGAGGATGCTAAGGTGGTTTTGGGAATTTCATGAGGTTATGCCTCTGAAAAAACTTAGTGGCTATTTTGTAGTAGAAAGCTTTTGATATTGTAATGCCTATTGAATTCTTAGAAAACAAAAGAAAACATTAACTTGACTAAGTGCTATGCCAGGGTAAGCACTCATGTCAATTTTTATTTTGAAGAGAATTGAATTTATTTCTGGGAGCATCATGTTGGGGCAAAAAGATTTAATATTTGTTGGTTCCCAATTTGAGTGCCTCTAGGGAAAATGTTTACCCTGGAACTTGACAGGCCAAAGCCCCTGTATTGTTACAACCTGTGAAATCAATATTAGTTGGCCATTTATTCTTGATTTGTAAGTCTGAACAGACACTCATTTGGTCCTAAACTGTCATGGTTTAATGCAACATCTTTTTTTAAGTTATTAGAATTTTCTAAGAAAACTTCATTATAAAGGCGTTTTATTCAATGACTGTAATAGAGTAGTAGTGGCTTTTAACTTTTTCTGCTTAAATCCTTCTGAATGATAGGAGATATCCTAATGCGTCACTATGGGTGGTTCAGTTAGTTAAGTGTCCGACTTCACATCAGGTCATGATCTCATGGTTCATGAGGTCAAACCTGGCATTGGGCTCACTGCTGTCGTGCAGAGTCTGCTTTGGATTCTCTGTCCTCCTCTCTCTCTGCCCCTCCCTTGCTTGCACTCTCTCTCTCTCAAAAATAAACAAACAAAAAAGAATTTTAGAGAAATTGTCATTGGGTAACCCTCCCTCCCTGCATCTTAATGTCCTCCCCTTTCCATTTGCCCTACCTACATGTAAATATTACACCAAGATTTACTATGTAAACGGTCAAAGAATTCTAGTTTTCTGTGATCTGGAATTTTATTTTGTTGTATTCACTAAGCATGTGTGGAATATCTGTGCCTAAAAGAAAGTGAAACAAAGAAAGCACACATAAAACGTAGAAGAACCTCTCTGTGCTATCAAATAATTTACAGACTGTTCCGAGAAAATATGGCACTCACATAGTGACTACTGGACAATATCAAAAGTATTCGAAGGAGCTCCAAAGAGTAACAGTGTAAGTGGGCACAAATAGAATGTCTTGAAAAGGAAAGATTTTTGCAAAATGGAATGTAGGAGATGCCTTCCCTGAATAGGTAAATTTTGAGCTGAAACTTGAAGGAAAAATATGGTCTAGGTTTGTCCAATCCCATGGTCAAACAGGTTAAAGTTGTTTTACTGGATGGAGTCCTGGAGACTGGACAGAGCCAGAGCACAAGAGTAACCAGATACAATAGAAAGTTGGCAGAAATGCTGTAGCCCTTATGGATGAGTCCTTGTGCCCAAGGGTACCAGTTCAAGAGAAGAGTCAGGAACAGAAGACAGAGATAGAAAGTTAGGTGCCGAATACAGGCAGAGATGGTGCAGAGACAATCATAAGGGAAAGAATAAAAAGTGGGGGTAGGACTTTATCTGAACAGCAGAAAGGCCTGTGGGGTGTTGGCCATCTAGTGTTCTGGGGGGAGATCCCCTCCAAGGGAAAATGGTGGACAACATTGAAGGACTGAAATCAGATGATTCTGATGAAGAATATCATGAAGAAAGGTACAGATGTGACAATATTAGGTTATATGATGTGGGGAGTAGTGAGAAATAGGCTGGGGTCAGTTGAACTCAATGTTTGTATTTTGTACTTGGCTTTGATTCATAGTTGAAAGGGAGCCATTGCAAATTCTTGATCTTCTCTAAGCAGATAACATTGCCCAAGTTAGTGAACTCCAAAAGGAAAAAGTATAGGAACAGAGATGCGCATGGGCATCAGCTCAGATTCAGTAATGATCTTTAAGAATATGCTGTTTGTGAATAGACACTTCTCTAAAGAAGACATCCGGATGGCCAATAGGCACATGAAAAGATGCTCAACGTCGCTCCTTATCAGGGAAATACAAATCAAAACCACACTCAGATATCACCTCACGCCAGTCAGAGTGGCCAAAATGAACAAATCAGGAGACTATAGATGCTGGAGAGGATATGGAGAAATGGGAACCCTCTTGCACTGTTGGTGGGAATGCAAATTGGTGCATCCACTCTGGAAAGCAGTGTGGAGGTTCCTCAGAAAATTAAAAATAGACCTACCCTATGACCCAGCAATAGCACTGCTAGGAATTTACCCAAGGGATACAGGAGTACTGATGCATAGGGGCACTTGTACCCCAATGTTTATAGCAGCACTTTCAACAATAGCCAAATTATGGAAAGAGCCTAAATGTCCATCAACTGATGAATGGATAAAGAAATTGTGGTTTATATACACAATGGAGTACTACATGGCAATGAGAAAGAATGAAATATGGCCCTTTGTAGCAACGTGGATGGAACTGGAGAGTGTGATGCTAAGTGAAATAAGCCATACAGAGAAAGACAGATACCATATGTTTTCACTCTTATGTGGATCCTGAGAAACTTAACAGAAACCCAGGGAGGAGGGGAAGGAAAAGAAAAAAAAAAAAAAGAGCTTAGAGTGGGAGAGAGCCAAAGCATAAGAGACTGTTAAAAACTGAGAACAAACTGAGGGTTGATGGGGGGTGGGAGGGAGGAGAGGGTGGGGGATGGGTATTGAGGAGGGCACATTTGGGATGAGCACTGGGTGTTGTATGGAAACCAATTTGACAATAAATTTCATATATTGAAAAAAAAAAGAATATGCTGTTTGGTTCACTGCCTTCCACTATGTATCTGGGGTAGATGATTGCCTTTTTTTTTTTTTTTTACCACTTGCTTACAAATAATATATTTTTGTAAGAATTGTGGATAGAATTAAAGGAACAACTGCACACAAACCCTTATGCGAAAACACACACTATTTTGTACCATAAAGAATGTAGAAAGTCCTGATCTGACTTATGGTCTCACATTCTACCTTAGTCAAAAATTAAACACAAAAGTTGAACATAATAAATTTGCTAGGAACTTCTAAATGCTTATCTGTTCTTAGGGCAACAGAGACGTACACCCTAGCATTTAAGAATATTCCTGCAGACAGTGTCTGGGTTCAATTCTTGGCTTTACTACTTCATAACTTCGTGCCTCAAACAAATTACTTTCTTTGTGTCCCGGTTTGCTCATCTGAGAAGTAGGAGGAGTTACAGCTACCACATAGGGCTTCGGTGAGAATCAAGGAAGGTAATGACACATTTAGGGAACCTAGGCTAGAACTTGACACATGGAGTGCAAGTACAACAGATGTGCATCTGTCATCATCAGGTAGGCTGGACACTTTTCTGAAATACTGATTTGTGTGGGAAGAGGTCGTAAGGTCTCAAACGGGAAGACTGTATGAGGCACCTGAGGAGTCTGACCCTACGTGTAGGGGCTTCCAGCCTCTCTAAATATCCTGAGCAAGGCTGAGAGATAGTGGGATTACCATACCCAATGAGATTCTTTGTGGTAGGACAGCGATTATATCCATTGGCAGAACCAACTTATTACGTGACTACAGGGCGAGTTTCTTAGCAGCTGATTGTGAAGGAGTCCAATTCATCTTTTATGTCCAGTGCTAGCACAGGGCCAAGTACAATAAGCACATAATAACTTCTCAGTAAATGTCAAGTAAATGAGTCAACAATTCAGTGAAGAACAGAATTTCTGTACAAGTAAAGTGAAATGTACCATTCACAGAAACATTTTGTTTCATTCTCTTCTGGCTTTGGCAGTGCTTTGACACTGAAGACATCTTTCAGATCATGGCACATAGGAGGAGGACTGAATACGAAGTTTTCATCAGTTAAGTAGGATGAGGCATGGGATCAGCATTAGGCTGATTTTAAAAAGGTAGATTCAGAACTGCTATATTCAGTGATTAAGAAGCAATATATTCCCTCGTTGAGCAGCCTCAGTACTCTGCTTTGAAACGTGCATGTGTGCACACACATACAGGCACAAATACACAAATATATCGCAGTTACTATAGTGCTTTATTCATTTTGGGTAAGTGCTGCCTAACAGTCTCCCTGAAAACTTAGTAGCCTAGAACAATACAACCATTCATTTAGCTCATGGATCTGCGGTTTGGTTGGGGTTTGGCAGGGAAGGCTCATCTGTATTCCATGCAGCATAGCTGGGACAGCTCTATTTTTGACTGAAGGTTTCATTCAAGATGGCACATTCACATAATTGACAAGTTAGTACTGACTGTCATCTGGTTGCTCAGTCATGCTGTGTGCAAGGGGATGCAGGTCCTTTCCACATGGGGCCTTTTCATCGACTATAAACCATTCACAGCATGATGGCTGTGTTCCAAGAGTGAGCTTCCTAGAAAACCTGGTAGAAGCTAGGTTTTATGATCTTGTCTCAGAAAGCACATAGTGTCAATTCTGCTGTAGTCACAGGTCACCCAAACCCAAGGGGAAGAAATGTGGACCCTTTCCTGCCCCAGGGCAGGGAGTGTCAATATCACAGTGTAGTGTGTGCAGTGGGAGAGCTTGTGACCGTCTTGGAAAATCCAATCTGTATTTAGAGCAACGCTAATTCAAGTACCTCTGAAGTTCCCCAAAGTGACAAGCCTATTCTGGTATGCAGGAAATATTTTCTGGAAGAAGCATATTCAAAGGGAGGAGATATTTTTGTGGAAATTTGGAAAAGATGGTTCTAATTGCATGTAAGAGGTGTCACGATACTTGTCTTTGAAGAAAGTTACAAACAATATAAATAGGACAAAGGGGTGAATGGGGGCATTAGCTGATTGAAGTAATTTAACATGAAGAGCTGTCAACAATTAAAAAAAAAATAAAAGGAATCTTCACTTTGTCCTGTAGATGCCAGTAGAAGGGGATATTCTGAATAACCATGGACCTTCGGCAATGGCTCCTTTGATATAGTATAGAATATGCACAGCTAAATCTAATTTTTCTCTGCCTGAGTAAAATTTTCCATTATGACTAGAGGCTCAGAAACATCTTACCCACCAAATTGAAAGTAGACAGGAAAATCGTAGGGAAATCTATATCTGAAGTATGTATCAACATTCTTTGTTAGTAAATATTTATTTAGCTCTCACAGGTGAAATTAAATAATGGCTGCAGTTTCCTTCAAGGCAGACTCAAGTTCAGCTGAGAACAGTATTCAGCAAATCAAATGTCAGCAGCTTTGACCTGTCTGCCAGAAGAGACACATTTAAATGGTTTTAAAAATTATCTATTTTAGGACTTTGCATGAAAACCCAGGAAAATCATTTTGCTAAAATATATACCAGCTGGCCCAGGTAACTTCATAGTCTCTGCCCGCATCTGTTTTATTCACAAATGAACTGCAACTAATTTGTATGAGGAAGCAATATCACACCAGTGATCACTTCCCCCAAAGCCATGGCCTTTGTCTGTTTAGGATTTGGAGTGGGAGAGAGAGATCATAAACAATAAATTTTCTTCTTCAAAATATATTTGTTACTATCAGCTTGCTTCCATCCATCCAAAGGAGACTGTAAAAGCCCAGTTAGGATTGAACATGGCAGTTCTTTTCCTTATGGAATGTTAATTGGGCCAACTGAATCTGCACTGGCAAAGGAGAGGATAACGGTGGTACTCCATCATTCATTTTCCAAAATTTATTATTTTAACTGATCCCCTATGCTTCAGTAATTTTCTTTTGTTTAATAATTTAGCCTTCTGTTAAAGAATCAGGAGTAGCTAAATGATGATGCATTTATTTCAACTATGTGTACCTTATGGCTGATTGTCAGGATAGGGAATCTTTGGTAGTTCGATTAGAATGGAAAATACTAGACCTAAAGAACTGAGAACACAGAATGAAAGCAATATTTTTATCTCCTTACCTGGGCCCTTCCATGAATGGGGCCGTGGGTTCCTTTACCTAGGAGAATTGAGGCAGAGCCCTAGGAGTAGGATCATATGAATGTCAATGTCATTTAAGACTTCTTGCCATTCACTGGTTAGTATCTGATAACTTATTGAGATTAAACAACTTCACTTGCAGGATTAAAAGCATTGCCTTGATCACAGCACCTCAGTTTCAGTACCTTCTAATGCTGCCAGGGCATAGAAATCATGTGACCATTTCTACAGCTGGGGTTACTTTCCTTGACACTAGGCAGAATTTGAAAACAAACTTGTAGCTTTTATTTCATCTCCTTCGAGTGAGGACAATCCATGGGGTTGAGAATTGTACATTTTCTATGGGCTCCACAAGTTCTTTAACCTATGACCCGGAACTGACTGAAGGCACCTAATACTGTGTTAGGAAGCATTGTTCTGAAAGGCATTATTCTGAAGCTTGATACTCTGTCTTCCTTCTTCCAGTTTAATTCTCTTTATATGCTAGGTTTCATTTCTGGTTTTGGATGACTACCATTGCTTTCAGAAAATTCATTGTAACATGTCTTGAGATCCTAATATGACATGCACCATAAAAACAGCTTAGTTTTGCATTGTATAAGCCCTTCTTTCTGAAGAAATGTTAAATGAACCTGTTACATTTTACTTTAAGGAGTTAAGCTTAGAAGAACCCTTCAAACAGCACGACTTCTTTAGACAGGTGGTAATTTATTGTTAGGCATTCTGAAATGGTTTGTCTTGCAGAAATAAACATACAATAAAATTACCCAGAAAGCATTCAGGTGAGTGTTTTGATTCAACAAATGACAGGAAAGTTTGGAATTTGAATATTTTGTGAATTGTAGTAGTAACTTTAGCAACTGAAGGGATATGAAGACAAATCAAATGGAAAGCAATTTTGATTTTAATATGGAAAATGTGCAGTTATGTAGAAGATACTAATGGTACTAGAAAAAGACTTCAACAAGGAACTAGAAATTATATTTAAATAAGCAAGATCAAGAACACATGGTGATTGACAAGTATTAACAGAGCTATTAAAGATGTTTTTGAAGCAAATGCTCATGACATATTTTAGCATTTTTCCAGTGATTTCAACATCATTTTATTTGTTGTTACTTGCTTGTTGAGGTTTAGCAGATGATATGTAAAAACGCCAAAAGGCTACATGTAAAGAAAAACTTTTTAATTGTCTAGCTGCCAAGCTTTTAAAATGCCTTGTATATTCAAATATATATATATATATATATATATATATATAAATTCAAATATATATATATATATATAAATTCAAATATATATATAAATTCAAATATATATATATATAAATTCAAATATATATATATATATATATATATATATATATATATAAACACCCACACATCAGAAAATAAATTGACAAGAAAAGTTGTAAATTACACAGCAAATAAATAAATGAATAAATAGAATGGAGTAGTACATTTATCTATATCAGAGAGGGCCAGACTCTTTAAGTCATAATTACACCTTTATTTGCTATGTGCAAAAAAACCACAAAAAACCCCCAAAGCACATTTTTATATTGGGGAGCCAATATTAGACTTTTCTCCAAAGATATATTTAAGTAGTATAATATTAAGAAAGAACATCAGCACGAAGGTCAATATGAGCTAATTTTGGAGTAGAGATGTTATCAAGACTAGTTACCTGAAAAATTTTTAGTGTCTACCTATTCCTGTATCTTTCAGTCCTGAAAGCCAAATATATATCAGTGTTTCTTAAACTTTGTGGCCATCAGAATCATTGGAGAAGCCCCTTCAAAATATTTTTGCCTGGGATCGATCCTCAAAAATTCTTGAGGCTAGGCCTCAGGAACCAGTATTTTTAACATCATTCTCTGCCCCACTTCCCAGATGTGATTCTTATGTACACAAAAATTTGAGAACTATTGTAACATATAACATACATACAATAAGATAGGAGACCATGGCACTTGAATAGTAGAGCATTTATACCTTTAAAAATGTCAGAGTTCATCTAGAGTCTATGATCCATATGAAACAGTTTAAAAACGATTTTGCTTCTGGATTATTTGTTTCACATTTTATTTTTTTCATAATTATTCTAAGAAATATTCCAAACTGACTTATATTATACAGGTATTAGTTTTTGAAACAACCAAATTATTAGGATTGGGAATTCTATTAATCGTTTCATTTTAAGCTGTTACATCTTTTTTGGACTTTGGGGGTAGGGGAAAAGAATCATAGCTTTTTGTTAGACATAAAAAGTTTATACATATACAGATATTTAAGTCAAGAGAAATAGTATTGAAGAATGAAAGGCATTATATTTAAGGTGCTGTAACTTCTTTATTGCTACATGTTATTATTCCCTTCCAACTGGCTATTTGCTCCCAGTTCACTATATCCTATTCTTAATTGGTAAGACCTAAAGATACAAAGGATCTTTAATAGCAGGGCTGGTAATGGTGGGAGGGGGGTAGGCTAATCCTTAGAGGTGAAGGCTAATGGTATGTGGAAGAAAGTGCTGGGTATGGTTGTGAAGCCCTGAGTGGTGGAAGTATGGCAAAGGATGTCCACCTCAACTGATGTGGACAGGCCAGGTTTCGAGGTATGCATATGCTGGAGGAAACAAGGGAAAGAGGTTGACGGTAAGCCTAGGACTAAGCCACACATGAATAAAGTGTTGGTGAGGGCTACATAAGGTCTGCCTTGAGATATGGTCTGTTGTGTTCAAAATAGTTACTGACTTTAGAGTCAAGGTCTCATAATTTGAATCACTGATCTGTCACTTATGGGCTTTATGACCACTGAGAAGTCATTTATTCTCTTTGCTCATAGCTTTTTTCTTATTTGTAAAATGTGGATAATAATACCTCGAAGGAGTTTCATGTGGATTAAGTGAATTGGCATGGTGTGCAGAAGATTTAAATAGAATCCAGAGTTTCATAATATAGTATGCAAAATGTCCAGGATACAACCCCAAACTACTCAGCATACAAAGAAGTAGGAAAATCTGAACAACTATTAAGGGTAAAGGAAAACAACAGACACCAACCACAAGATGACCAAAGTGTTGAAATTATCAGAATAATCTCTGAAGCAGCCATTATAATCATGCTCCACGAAGTAAGGCAAAACACTCTTGAAAGGAATAGATATATAGAAGCAAAGACATAGAAACTAATAAAAAAATCAGAGAAAAATTTTAAAGCAGAAATATACAATAATGGAAATTAAAAAAAATCACCAAAGGGGCTTAATAGCAGAATGTAGATGAGAAAGGAAGAAGTCAGTAGAGTTAGTGAACATGAAATTAGAGGAATAAAAATTATCCATTCTAAACAATGAGAGAGAGAAAGAGAGATAGAGACAGAGAGACACACACAGAGGAGCTTTGGGAGAATATTCATGTTATGGGAGGAGAAAAGAAAGTGTGTGAAAAAAACAAGCATACAAAACCTAAAAGCATAGACTTGAACAACACCATTAGCCAACTTTATTTAATTGACATTTACATAACACTCCAGGTTACAACAGTATAATACACATTCTTTTCTTTTCTTTTTTCTTTTTTTTTATTATATGAAATTTATTGTCGACTACACATTCTTTTCAAGCACGGATGGAACATTCACCAAGTCCATATTGTGAGTCATAAAGCAAACCTCATTACATTTCAAGGAGCTGGAATTATTGAAAGTATGTTCTCTGACCATAACAAAATTAAACTAGAAAGCAATAACAATCAAATCTGTAAAACTCTTAGATATTAGAAAATTAAACAAAACATTACTAAACAATAGATTAAAGAGGAAATCTCAAGACAAATAGAAATGATTTTGAACTGGATAAAAATGGAAATATAACCACCCCAAATTTACGTGATACAGCTAAAGCAGTGCTGTAGAGAAAAGTGATAGCATTAAAAATTTATATGAGAAAAGAAAGTTCTCAAATCAATAATTTAATATTTAGGAATACCTATGGTCAATACTCATTTGTATGAAGTTGACTAATTAAAAAAGAGCAAAATATATTCAATATAAACAGAAAAGCAGAGGTCGATGAAACTGAAAACATAAAAATTAGTGTAACTAAAATCTGGTTCTTTAGAAAAACAAACAATATCCTGAGAAACTTAACAAAAGACCATGGGGCAGGGGAAGAAAAAAAATAAAAGTTAGAGAGGGAGGGAGCCAAACCATAAGAGACACTTAAAAACTGAGAATAGGGGCACGTGGGTGGCTCAGTCGGTTGAGCGTCCGACTTTGGCTCAGGTCATGATCTCGCGGTCTGTGAGTTCAAGCCCCGCATTGTGCTCTGTGCTGGCAGCTCAGAGCCTGGAGCCTGCTTTAGATTCAGTGTCTCCCTCTCTCTCTGCCCCTCCCCTGCTCATGCTCTGTCTCTCTCTCTGTCAAAAATAAATAAACATTAAAAAAATTTTTTTAAAAAATGAGAATAAACTGAAGGTTGATGGGGGGGGTGGGAGGGAGGGGAAAGTGGGTGATGGGCATTGAGGAGGGCACCTGTTGGGATGAGCACTGGGTGTTGTATGGAAACCAATTTGACAATAAATTTTATATTAAAAAAAAAAGAAAAACAAACAATAAAATTGATAAACCTCTAGTGCAATTGACCAAGAAAATAGGGCACAATGGTCAAAGTAATGATCACAAATGATCAGGAATAATTTGTGGAATCACAATTGTGGGATCAAGAAGAAATATCACTAACAAACCAACAGACATTCAAAGGATAATAAGGAGACATTATGGGGCACCCGGGGGGCTCAGTCTGTTGAGCATCCAACTCTTGGTTTCAGTTCAGGTTATGATGTCACAGTTTGTGAGTTCGAGCCCCACATCAGTCTCTTCACTGACAGTGAGGGGCCTGCTTGGGATTCCCTCTCTCTCTCTCTCTCTCTCTCTCTCTGCCCCTCCCCCCTCTAAATAAATAAATAAATAAGTAACTAAAACTTATAAAAAAGGAAATATTATGAACAACTTTATTCACATAATTTACAACTTAGATGAAATAAATTCTTTTTAAGACACGAATATGAAAACTAAGTGAAAAACAGAGATAACATGAGCCTTCCTTTGCCTATTGAAAAAAATCTAATTCATAGTTAAACACTTTCAAAAAATATTTTCAATCCCAGATGGTTTCACTGGTGAACTTTCCTAAATATCTAAGGAGGAAAAAAATCAACTCTTCAAATTTCTCATTGAGTTGGGGTCATAGTTTATATATATATATATATATGTATATATATATGTATTGGGGTTATAGTAATGCTAACTCTATAACCCTAACCTATATAACCTATATAACTTATGTATAACCTATATATAACCATATATATATATATATATATATATGTATATATATAACTATATATATATACATATATATATATAACTATATATATATATATACATATAGTTATATATATATATATGGTTAGGTTTATAGGGTTAGCATTACTGTAACCCCAAATCCAGACAAAGACAACATGAGAAATGAAAACTACAGACCAATATCTCTCTTGAACATAGAAAAATCCTTAAAAAAATATTAGCAAGTCAAATCCAGCAATGTATAAAAAGAATAATAGATCACAGCCATGTGAGGTTTATCTTGGGAAAACTCTCAAATAATTAGAAATGACAGATCATTCCACCAGTTCTGGCTTCACAGGACTATATGTAACAACTAAAATCAGTTGTTATATATAACCACATTAACAGACTTAATGACAAAAGAGAACAAATGATTATATCAGTAGACTCAGAAAAAACATTTGACAAAATTCTACACCTAATTTTTGATAAAAGCTCTCAGCACACTTGGAATGAAAGAGAACATTAGCAATCTGATAAAGGGCATTTATGAGAAACCTACAGTTAACATTGTACTTAATCGTAGAATGCTAATTGTTTTCTCCCTCACATCAAAAACTAGACAAAGACGTTTAGTCTCACTAGAATTCTAGCAAATTCAATATGTATAAAACATGAAACAAAAAGCATTTTCTTTTTTTTCATCCCAAATTATTGGACAGGAAAAAATAAAACAGTTTTTGTCTATGTAGATGATCTCAAGGAATCTATTAAAAAATTTTTCTAGAACTAATAATTGAGTTTGGCCAGTTTGTAGGGTAAAAAAGCAATAAACAAAATTCAATTATGTTTTTATGTACTAATAATGAACAGTTGGAAATTGAGATTAAAAAAAATCAGCAACTGGCACAAAAACAGACACTCAGATCAATGGAACAGAATAGAGAACCCAGAAATGGACCCACAAACGTATGGCCAACTAATCTTTGACAAAGCAGGAAAGAATATCCAATGGAATAAAGACACTCCCTTCAGCAAGTGGTGCTGGGAAAACTGGACAGCAACATGCAGAAAAATGGACCTGGACCACTTTCTTACACCATACACAAAAATAAACTCAAATGGATGAAAGACCTCAATGTAAGACAGGAAGCCATCAAAATCCTTGAGGAGAAAGCAGGCAAAAACCTCTTTGATACTGGCTGCAGCAACTTCTTACTAAATATGTCTCCAGAGGCAAGGGAAACAAAAGCAAAAATGAACTATTGGGACCTCATCAAAATAAAAACTTCTGCACACCAAAGGAAACAATCAGCAAATCAGTGGAATGGGAGAAGATATTTGCAAATGACATATCAGATAAAGGGTTAGTATCCAAAATCTATGAAGAACTTATCAAACTCAACACCCAAAAAACAAATGATCCACTGAAGAAATGGGCAAAAGACATGAATAGACACTTCTCCAAAGAAGACATCCAGATGGCTAAAAGACACGTGAAAAAATGCTCAACATCAGTCATCAGCAGGGAAATACAAATCAAAACCACAATGAGATACTACCTCACGCCTGTCAGAATGGCTAACATTAACAACCCAGGCAACAACAGATGTTGGCCGGGATGCGGAGAAAGAGGATCTCTTTTGCAATGCTGGTAGGAATGCAAACTGGTGCAGCCACTCTGGAAAACAGTATGGAGGTTCCTCAAATGATTAAAAATAGAACTACCCTACTACCCAGCAATTGCACTATTTTTGTTTAAGGGATACAGGTATGCTGTTTCAAAGCAGCACATTCACCCCCATGTTTATAGCAACACTATCAACAATAGCCAAAGTATGGAAAGAGCCCAAATGTTCATTGATGGTTGAATGGATAAATAAGATGTAATATAAACTGATGAATGAATAAAGAAATTGTGGTTTATATACACAGTGGAATACTACGTGGCAATGCGAAAGAATGAAATATGGCCTTTTGTAGCAACGTGGATGGAACTGGAGAGTGTGATGCTAAGTGAAATAAGCCATACACAGAAAGACAGATACCATATGGTTTCACTCTTATGTGGATCCTGAGAAACTTAGCAGAAACCCATGGGGGAGGGGAAGAAAAAAAAAAAAAGAGGTTAGAGTGGGAGAGAGCCAAAGCATAAGAGACTGTTAAAAACTGAGAACAAACTGAGGGTTGATGGGGGGTGGGAGGGAGGGGAGGTGGCTGATGGGTATTGAGGAGGGCACCTTTTGGGATGAGCACTGGGTGTTGTATGGAAACCAATTTGACAATAAATTTCATATATTGGAAAAAAAATAAATAAACATAAAAAAAATAAAAAAAAAACCCTCCTATGTTAAGGCCATACCCAGATAATACTTTTGAATTAAAAATAATTTATATTCTGAAAAAAA
Organism: Panthera tigris; assembly: GCF_018350195.1. Lineage (NCBI taxonomy): Eukaryota > Metazoa > Chordata > Mammalia > Carnivora > Felidae > Panthera > Panthera tigris. Next base: position 57,034,274 of record NC_056668.1, on the reverse strand, counting down.
AAGATGTAATATATATACAATGGAATATTACTCTGAAATCAAAAAGAATGAAATCTTGCCATTTGTAACTACATGGATGGAGCTAGAGGGTATTATGCTAAGAGAAAGTAGTCAGTCAGAGAAAGACAAATATCATATGACTTCACTCATATGAGGACTTTAAGACACAGAACAGATGAACACAAGGGAAGGGAAGCAAAAATAATATAAAAACAAGGAGGGGGACAAAACATGAGACTCTTAAATATGGAGAACAAACAGAGGGTTACTGGAGGGGTTGTGGGAGGGGGATGGGCTAAAATGGAGAATGGGCGTTAAGGAATCTACTCCTGAAATCATTGTTGCGCTATATGCTAACAATTTGGATGTAAATAAAAAAAAAATATCAGCATTTGTGGTTGTTCCAAAATGAAATACTTTGTAATAAAGATAAATACTGGATATTAAATGGAGAAATGTTCATGGATTGGAAGACTCATAGTTAAAATATCAGTTTGTCTCCATTATTATTTATAAATTTAATGTAATCCAAGTCAATATCTTAACAGGATTTCTTTTGTAGATATCAACAAGATGATCATAAAAGTGAATACAGGAACTCATGAGAACTAGAAGAGCCAAACTATTTTTTAAAAGAACAGAATTGAAGAAACACACTATTGAATTTTAAGCCATGTTATAAAACCATAGTAGTCAGAGTAGTGTGGTAGAAATATAGATACATAGAACATTGGAACAGAAGGGGAAACCTAGAAATAGACCCATACATAAGGGGTTGAGTTTTGACAAAGGTGCAATGGATAAAGGACAGTCTTTTCAGTAGTCTAGAACACCAGGAAATTCACACGTGGAACAATGAACCTTCTTCAACACATTACTCCATAAACAGAACTCAAATGCATCAGAAATGTAAATGAAAATGTGAAAATATAAAACACTTAGAAGAAACCATAGGGGAAAAAAAATATATTTTTTAATTTTTTAAAAAATTTGAATTCCAGTGTCATTAACATACAGTGTTATATTAGTTTCAGGTGTACAATACAGTGATTCAACACTTCCGTATGTTATAGGGACAATCTTCTTGACCTTCGGTTACAAAGGAGTTCTTAAATACAATACCAAATGTGCAACCCATAAGGACTAACTGATAAATTGGACTTTACCAATAGTAAAAATTTTTGTTCTATATAGGACATTATCAAAAAAATAGTACAGGTAGAGAGAGAGAGAGAAAATAGAAAGACAATCTGCAGACTGGGAAAAAATATTTGCAAATTACATATCGGACAAAGGATTATATTAGCATATACAAGAACTCTCCAAGTTAAAACATTAAAAAATATACAACCCAGTTTTGAAAATGGGCAAAAGATTTAAACAGTCACTTTACCCAGAAAGATAAACAGATGGAAAACAAACACATGAAGATATATTTTGCATCATTAGTCATTAGGGAAATGAAAATTAAAACCATGAGATAGCATTTACACCTATTAGCTTGGTGAAAATAAAAAATACTGATGAAACCTCATACTGATGAGGATGCTGGAGCAAAAGGAACTCTCATACATTGCTGATAGGAATGCAAAAATGGTCCCACACTGGGAAACAGTTGGGCAGTTTTTCAGAATTATGCATACACTTACTATCTGACCTAGCAATCCCACCTTTAGGTATATTTATTCAAAACAGAAAAGTTTATGTTCACATGAAAACCTGTGCATAAATGCTTATAGCAGCATTATTACTGATCACCTAGAACCAGAAGCATTACAAACATTCTTCAGTGGTTGAATGCATAAGCAAACTATGGTAATCTAAGTATGCAATACTTAGATAGGTTTATAAATAGGTTTACCAATAATAAAAAAAATGGAATGAGCTGATGTGCACTAAAAAAAAAAGAACTAGAGAACAGATCAATGTTTGCTGGGGCTCTGGAGTAAGGAGGATCAGAACACAAGAGACAGTCCGAGGGAACTTTTTTGGGGTTGCTGGCATTGCTTTGCGTCATCTCTGTAGTCATAGTTAAAGAATTTATGCATGTTAAAATATCACAGAACTGCACATCAAAGTATTACTGTTTGAAAATAAAATAAAACAAAACAAAATAAAACAAAATAAGACAAAATAAAAATTCATCTGGGTCATTATCACTGTTTCATGTAGATTGGAGAAACAGCACAGTGTATTCTCAGCTCTACAATCTGTAGTTATTCACTAAATGAAGGGATTCAATAGTTTTGTTTTTAAGTAATATATTTTAATATTCAGCTAGGAACTTAATAGATGGCTCACACAACAATATGAAAACCAATAGCTTTAAATTTTGATGTTTTCAAGGATTTAAAACCCCCAGAGTTCCCTCTTCATATACAAAGTTGTCTTGTCTGCATTTAAATTAATGGTAATTTCTATAAAATATTTAATCATTTATCTTCAGTAATGCTTTTTTAAAAATAGAGTAAGACGAAATGCTGGTCTATGCTCAATGCCCATTTTTGCATCTTTCTCAATGTATTTTGACACATAAACTTTTATTTCGACTAGAGGAGGCTTGAATTGGGAGCTTTATTTAAATTGAGTGACTATATTAATTTTGCCTTGAAAAGAAAGAGTACTAGACGTTCTGCCCCAAAATGTAATGCTTTTGAAAAACTAGAAATCAGTACGGTGGTTTTTTTTTTTTTTTTCTTTTTTTACAAACTTCTAATAAGAGGATTCAAGATCAATCAGAGGTCATAGTCTGTGAAGGGCCTAAAATTTTACTCCCCTTGCAAGCTAACAAGATAGCCTGCCACGATTTCATAGATACCCTTTGCCAGAAGCTCAGCAAAAGCATCAGTCACAGAGAATTGTAGCTCAAAGAGGTCATGATGATTTGGGGGCCCCCAAAACAGAAAATGGGCTCCAGTTTGATGTGCACTTCCAATTCAGCATATCGGTTGCTCCGCATTCAAAGGATACTTGCTTGCAGACAGGCAGATAAAACAGTGAGTGAGGTATATACTGTCTCCAGTGTTCAGAGTGTAATAAAGTGTAGAGCTTCTTTTGGTGTGGGGAGAGGAGAGGCAAAGAGACAGCAGTTTTCCTTGACTACCAGAGAGATTGAATGTTGAGAATCTATCCTCACAGTCCTAAGAAAGTTTTCTCAGTGACTAAGCCCTTGAATTTCATTGTGGTTTATCAGCTACTCTTACTGGTGGAGGTAAGATAACAGGGCCGTCAGGGACATTCAGATAGGCTTTTGTTTTGCTAACCCACAGGACATCAACTATAGACAGAAAGCTTTGGCCACCATGGGATAGAGGTACTTGGACTAAATCCTGACCTACTCCCTGGTGGCAAATAACAGTGGAGTTTAGGTAGCTCTGGCAAATTTATATTGGAAACCTTGCCACATGAATGAGAATTGGTAATCAGGCACCAGCGGCTAGGAAATAAGGCACTGGCAACATCCAAGGCAGCATACCAGGTACCATCAGTGTATGCAACGGATTCAGGTCCAGTCACAATCTGCAATAGCCAGGGCTATGGGAGCAACTACTGAATTCACTGATGGTGAAGCCACTCTAAACCTCCAAACCCCTCTTGTCTCTTTCCAGTAGGCACCCAGGGCTATAGCATTTTTTACTACCCCTGCTGTCTTTAAGTCCTTACAGGACTGTAATTTCTTTCTCCTGGGAATGTATTCTGTTTCTGTTGGACCACCTGGGAGGGAATGTGGATTAGAGAGTGACTTACATGTCCCTCTAGCATTTCTCTACAAGCAGTAGTTCCTGAATGGGAGAACCCCTTCCAGCACTTAAACGCGTTCACGATACAGGCATGTCCAATATCAATACCAATTATACATTCATCAGTGTAAACCACAGTGACAGTACACTAATTGTCCCAAAGAGCCCCACCTACAAGGTCAGGTCAGTTTCCCTTCCTCCCTGTGGATCTTGCCCAAGCCCCATGAACTGAATCCAGGCATTACCTCCCTCTTGGGATGGAGTAGAGTGGTGACTTGTCCTCTTGTATTCAACAGAGCCTGAAAAGTCTGTGTCCTCTCTGCACAGTTTCTCAGCATACTTGGGCACATGCATATCGCATTTGGTGCCCCTTGGGGACAGCAAGACTTTGGATCCATCCCCAATTGACTTTTTCTTTAAAACAGCTAAGCTTAGCACCTGGGTGGCTCAGTCGGTTAAGCGCCGACTTCGGCTCAGGTCATGATCTCTGGATTCACGAGTTCGAGCCCCGCGTCGGGCTCTGTTCTGACAGCTCAGAGCCTGGAGCCTGCTTTGGGATTCTGTGTCTCCCTCTCTGTCCGCCCCTTCCCTCACACTCTGTAAAATAAGCAAACATTAAAAAATAAAAAATAAAAAAATTAAAACAGCTAAGCTTAGGGGCGCCAGGGTGGCTCAGTCGGTTAAGTGTCTGACTTTGGCTCAGGTCATGATCTCACGGTTCGTGGGTTCGAGCCCGGAGTCGGGCTCTGTGCTGACAGTTCAGAGCCTGGAGCCTGCTTCGGATTCTATGTCTCCCTCTCTCTCTGCTCCTCTCCTGCTCATGTTCTTTCTCTCTCTGGAAAATAAATAAACATTAAAAAAGAAAAAAAAAAAACCAGCTGAGTTTGGATTAGAGGAGAGAAGATCAGGGGTCTTGTAGGGAGAGACTATGTCAGTTCCAGTAAACAGGTCATATTTACTTTCCACTTTGAGTGGTGCAACAGGTGCACATAGCTCAACCAAATGTACCTCCCGTGTTTTTGATCCAATCAAAACCCAATCTCAAGTAGCAAGGTCATTAGAACCAACACCTTCTAAGTCAGCTTTGGAGATCCCTTAACAGCCACAGCCACACTGATTTCTATTTGGGGTCTCAGGGTTTATGCCCTTTCTGTGACTTGGTCTTTACTCTTAGGAGGCAATTTTCATAATGGAATACACATTATTCTGGAAAACCCCACTGCCACATCACCAAGGTAACAGCTCTTAAATACTCATGTGATTTCAACATAGGCCTAGGAGAGTTTTCCAATGTAGCAGAGAAGATAGCAAGCATTTATCCAGATCTAAGATTGCTATGCTAGACTGCAGGAGGGGTTGGGTCATACCCAGCCCGGCTGTTGCCATCCTTTCTTAAGCATTGTGTTTCCCCATCTCATCTCCCAATTGAACCAGCCAAGGTTTCAACCATTGGTCTGCTTTCTCTCTATACTGGTTCCAAATTTCCCTCCTTCATGCTCAGTATAGGTGTGCTTCTCTGGAACTTGTCTGACAGGGGAGACAATATTATGCTTACCCAGGATGTCTTACTCCTAGTTGTTACAATGGGGATAGAGCTGAGGCTGACTGTGAGACTGACCAGGAGGTCTCCCTTCTCCACCACGGGCAGCTGTCTTTGAACCTACTTTCTTGTCTTCTATCTGCAACCATCGCTCCAATTTTTCTTTGTTAACAGGACATACAATGGAGAACCATTTAGTGCCTAGCTGACTGTACAATTTGGTTAGATGCTCCGTAGTGATCAGTTAGAAATTTTCCATTCCAACTCCCTTCCCCTCTGAGTTAATATGGAGACAATTGATTCTGTTCTGTTAAATCACCCAAACTTCTGTTTAAAGTGACCAGTGGAAGGATGGAAAGCATAAGTTTCAGTTTCCAGAAGGAAGAAATCACTTTTACTTAAAATAATGTAATCAAAAAGAAGAATGAGATGTTAAACTCATGCATTTCTGGGGAAAAAAAAGGAGGTAGGAAGGAGAAGGCACTGAAGCTTGAGAGGAGCTTAATAGTCTGTAATTGGTGCTGAAATATTTGGATAAGTTCTGATTAAATTTGCCACAGGCATAAGTATCAATGGAAGAAAACAAGATATGAGACATCGGGCGAGTTATAAAGAAAGAGTACTTTCTCATTTCTATGCATTTTCTCAGTATGCACATGCGAATTACTTGTGAAGTTAATGTCAGCATGCTAATGTGGAGTGAACCTGTAGGTTGAGAGCCCAGACTTGGGAATGTGGCACACCTAGTTCTGACTGCACCACTTTCTCACATAATTTTAAACAAATTCATTTGCACCTACATTGTTTTAAAACTTTTTTAATGTTCATTTACTTTTGAGAGAGAGAGAGAGAGAGAATATGAGTGGAGGAGGGGCAGAGAGAGAGGGAGACACAGAATCCGAAGCAGGCTCCAGGCTCTGAGCCGTCAGCGCAGAGCCTGACGCGGGGCTCGAACTCACGAACCGTGAGATCATGACCTGAGCTGAAGTCAGACGCTGAACGGACTGAGCCACCCAGGCGCCCCTGCACCTACATTTTTTAAATCTTTAGTGATGTGACAATAATATATAATTTATATGGTTGTTGTGAAGATTACAAGATGAGATAATGTATGTTAAGTGATTAGTGCCGTGCTCAGCTATTATTATGAATAAAGACAATAAGAGTCTCACTTTGGTATTGCCAGAGTAGACAGATGCAGGACAAGACTGACTAGTGTCAACAATTGGTAGCTTCCTATATACAAAAATTCAGGAGCCAAGAAGGCTCCTGCAAACAACTCTTGGTTGATAAGACTGATTCCCGGGATTCCATGACTAGAATTCTATCACACTGAATTAAGGTACCTCAAATGCATTTGAAACATAAAATAACTGGTAGATAATAGATGTCCCCTTTCTTAGTCATTTTAGCCGTAGGAAACCTAATTTGATTTGACTCTTTGCTGAGAGTAAAGGAGAAAAGAGGAGAGGTAGTAAACAGTAGCAAGTCTTGCCATGAAAAAGGCATGCCCTAAGGACAGACAGTAGAGAATAGGAGGTGAGGTTTTTTAAAAGACAAATTTGACCATCTTCGTAATTTAGCCAAAGTTCAACCCTATTTCAAAAGCATTAACTTATGCCATTTAGCTAAAGGATTCGAGAGCTAATAAAATTTCATCATTGTTCAATTAGTGCTTAAATCTTTCAATTTCATGTAAGTAAATAGAGATTTTGAATGGAATTCTGAACTTTCACATTTTTGAGGTAATGCCAGTTAATTACATCCTTGGTAACAATACATTGCTATGATTTTCCTTTATGCATGCAAATCAGGCATGGAATTATTTATCTTCCGTGGCCTGTCTTGGATGACCAGTCACACACTGGAAAATTTCTAATTTTCCTTTCCTGCATTAGGTTATCTTTCTGCCTTTGTTTGAGTGTAGACTATTTACTCATGAATGAGATTCTTGGTGTTACAAACCCAGCAAGAAATCATGTATTTCTTCATGATAATAGTTATTTGTAAATTATAATCTTCCAAGACTCTTAGGAGCTATGTATGTAATTTCTCACTCATTGTGGAAAACATCTCACTGTACTCTTGAAAGGTATCCATTCTTCATCAGCTTGAATGCTTCCCGAGTATGAGGAGAGTACTCTGGCAAGGCAACCTCTTCTGTTGTTGAGCAGCTCTGATGAGAAGCTCTTTCCTACGTTGAATCTGAATCTGCTTCTTGATTATAATTCTGCTTTTTGGAGCAGGAGAGAATAAGCTTTTCACTCGGCCATATGAAGGCTCTTTGAGTAAGTTTATGTTGCCCTCCATTGGCCTCCAATAATACATACACACATATAGCCTCAAACTGTCAGGTTTTTTTTTCATGCTGGCTCTTATTTGTAATATTTGTTTATTTTGGGGGAGGACGCAAGTGAGGGAGGGACAGAGAGAGGGGAACAGAGGATCCCAACTGGGCTCTGTACAGACAGGCTGACAGCAGTGAGCCCTATATGGGGCTTGAACTCACGAACCGTGAGATCATGACCTGAGCCCAAGTCGGACGCTCAACCTCAACCAACTGAGCCACCCAGGTGCCCTTCATTCTGACTACCTTCAGTGTGCTCGTATAATTTACAGGATTGCAGGCCTTTCACAGACTGATTTTTCTCCTCTGAAAGGTAATATATTTAGTTTGACCACATGTCCTGGACTTTCAGGTACAATACTTTTGTGCAGGTGTAAATAATAACAATGCTCTCTTCCACTCTTACAATGGTCTTGTTTCAATGATAAACTATAATGTCTCTGTTGTGCCAATGAAGATGGATCGTAAAACAGCACTCACACAGGGCCTACCAGAGTAGCAATCTGGAAAATTCACTGATACAGGACGAGTAGCAGATGAGTGGGCTGTCCCCTCCCACAATCGTGGTTCTTAGGGCAGTGCACAAAAACAGAGTTCTTCATCAGACTCCATGAGAGGGACCCCAGTCCTTTGAATTGTGGACTTCTAAGCTGCATGATTAGCAAAATGACGGCTCCTCTAGTGTGTTCAGAGGCTGAGATAGCAAAGCTATGTGACATGGCAGCACATTGGCTACAGTGGAAAGGGACATTAATTTTAATAGCCCTGGAGGTGTCTAGCTGGAAAGGGTAACAGAACAGCTATCTGTACTTCAACGTGGGGGGTGAGGACAGGCAAACTGTGATTAGCAGCATTGCTCCCTGGTCTCTTCCTTTGACCAGGGATCCTCAGTCGTACAGTGCTATTGTATGGTGGCTCTTGATCACACCAAAGAGACTGACACATCCGTAATCATGCACTTAATATTCCATAGTCAAGGGCTGTGTCTGCTACCACAGGAAAAAATGGGCGATTCCTGCCTCTGTGACTTTTTCGCAGTGAACACTGCCCAGCAATCTTATGCCGGTGTTCCTTTGGCCGTTTTCCCTTGTGTGTCAGTCACCTTAATCATATCTCATTCCACGGGTATGGGAGAGAAGAGCAGGTGAGATGGAGAAGACTACTTCTTATCACTCCTTTTAGAGTACTTCTTTTATATCTGTCTCTTCTTACTTAGTTATATGAGATCTGGTTTAGGCACTTTCCCTCACTTGCCGTCTTAGGTTAGGCAAATCACGTAAGCTTTCTAGTTCTCATATTCTTTATCTATAAAATGGGAGATGTGATACAAATACTCCATGACTATATCTTCTTTTTTAAAATTTTTTTTTCAACGTTTTTTATTTATTTTTGGCACAGAGAGAGACAGAGCATGAACGGGGGAGGGGCAGAGAGAGAGGGAGACACAGAATCGGAAACAGGCTCCAGGCTCTGAGCCATCAGCCCAGAGCCTGACGCGGGGCTCGAACTCACGGACCGCGAGATCGTGACCTGGCTGAAGTCGGACGCTTAGCCGACTGCGCCACCCAGGCGCCCCTATGACTATATCTTCTTGAGATTGGAAGCATGTCTTCCTTGTATTTCCCTACTCCTGATCCACAGAACATAATATGTAGGTGTGCTCTATAAATATCTGGTACAAGTGAATAAACAAATAAGTGGGTATCTTCTACCTTTCTTCTTGTGGGTGTTTGTATGCTGTTCCAACCTATTGAAATCATGTTGATTCTGCTTTGCATCATAAAAACTAACTTTCCCGGGGCACTTGGTGGCTCAGGCAGTTAGGCGTCCAACTTTGGCTCGGGTCATGATCTCACAGTTCGTGGGTTCAAGCCCCGCGTTGGGCTCTGTGCTGACAGCTCAGAGCCTGGAGCCCGCTTCAGATTCTGTGTCTCCTTCTCTCTGCCCTTTCCCTGATCACACACTCTTTCTCTCAAAAATAAATAAAGATTAAAATTTCTTTTTTAAAAACTAACTTTCCCTTCTTGATATCACCTGTAGATAGGATATGCCTTCTACATATTCATCTTAGTCACTGATACAAAGATTGAATAAGGTAGGTCCCTGTATGCATTTTTCTTTGTACCATAGGACACACAGGAAGGAACAAATATGCAAATTGGCTCCTCCGTGTTCTCTAAAGCCCCCTTACATATTAAAAGCATCTGTGAAGAAATAAAGAGAAAATTCAATGGTTTGGACTGACTGAACTACAAAATTACCAAGAACCAGCTGTTACGATTGGCTGTTCATATGGAAACTTATTACAAATTTATTTGGTTCTTGCATTTAATTGTCTTGGCCAATTCTGGTTCTTAAGGATGGGGGATTGTGAGGAGCACTTTTAGTCTCTGGTCTTCTGGCATCTTGATCCCAAAGACATACAAAACCATTCTCAAATAAAGATGAAAAAAAAAAAAGAAAAGGAGGAACATTAACATTTTATTGAACTAAATTTGTCTTCAATATGTAAAATGATATTAGACTCTAACTCTAGAAAGAGCTAGACTAGAAGCACTTATCAACACTGCAGAGGAAAAATACTTAGATAAGTTTATAATTTAACTTGTCTAGAGTATGAAGGATGAATTTAATAGGTCTGAAAAGTTGTAAAGACCTGTCAGTGTTTGAATCCTGGATAGTATGTCCCATTAAAAAATAACCACTATGTTTCATTACCTGAGCTTAAACAAATACTTTTATTACCAGTGAGTGTGTGACTCACACACACAGTCCAACAAGTAAAGAGAAGATTTTCTGGTGTGCTTGATCAATGTCGAGATCATCAAATTTCAGGACTGAGAGGGACTTTTACAGTCATTGGTTTAGGCAGGGGTAGCATAAGAATTGTGACACTTCCAAGTCATAGCTATCTTTCTTCATGTAAAGTTATTTAAATTTTTGTGCTGTTAGTCATACAGTTATAAAATAATAAGATTTTAGAATAGGAAAGGGGCTCAAACTATCTCTTAGTTAACCATTTTGTGCAACCAGAAAATTGTTCAGAAATTAAAGATAAACTGGTACTGCAAAGGAACAATGGCTCTATTTCTTCCTGTTAAAAAGTTGCAGAGGTGACTGGACTTGGTGTCAGAGTGGTTAGACCAACAGCCTGGCCCTTGTAGTTACAGCTGTGTATTCTTGGGCAACAGACTAGCCTTTTGAATCTGACTTGCATCTATGAGGCCAAATATGGTGTGCAGGGAATCAAATGAGACCTAACAACAAAACAATAATGATGTCACAATGTCACTGGTAATATTCATGCCAAGTGTTTTAAGTGTGTTTGGAAATTTAATTTTTGCACAATCATACAAGATGGGTGTTGTTATTTTCATATGTATGAAAGAATTTTTTAAAAAATCAAAGAGCTATTGTGATGTGAGCCAATATTATTATTATTAGTGTCATATTTCATCGGGGTAAAAGGACTGCGATTTTGGGGCACCCGGGTGGCTCAGTTGGTTAAGCATCGGACTTTGGCTCAGGTCATGATCTCACGGTCTGTGGGTTCGAGCCGCACGTTGGGCTCGGTGCTGACAGCTCAGAGTCTGGAGCCGCTTCAGATTCTGTGTCTCCCTCTCTCTCTGCCCACCCCGACTCGCACTCTGTTTCTTTCTCTCTCTTAAAAATAAATAAACATTAAAAAAACCCAAAAAACTTTAATATAAAAAAGGACTGTGATTTTAATGTTAGGAATCCCCCAATTGCTATATATTTGAGACCACTTAGCCAGGGTTCATTTAGTGAACAAATACACCTATTAACAGCTATACAAGAAAAAATGGAAGCATGGCATCTTAGAATAAAGTTAGTATAAAATCAATTTTTTTTATATATCTTTTTCTTCATGAATAAAGCAGAGGCTACTAGTGGTCACTGAGTATCTATATGATCCTCTATATTTTCTGGCAACTTGGCAATTAGGATAGAAATCTGTAATTAATTCTGGCCAATGAAATGAGAGCAGAATTAATGTGTATCATTTCTGGGTCAGGCAGTTAAGAGTTGATATGTCTCCTGAATTTTCCTTTTCTCTGCTGCCATAATCCCAGATGCCACATGTTCCAGATGACCTGACAATACGATGGAGGAGGGCACCTAGACTTGCACTGGTTTGAGTTGGGTTAGGCCTCTGAGATCTTGGTATTTATTTGTTACCACAGCATAGCCTTGACTATTCTGACTAAAGTAATTGCACTGTACCTTAGTTACAACTGTATCCTCCCAAGATTCTAGCAGAATGTGGTAAATGAAAGAACTGGTTGGCAAGTTATTTGTGCAAGTAATATAGTCCAAGCTCATAACTTTACGCAGGAAGTGTCTGAGGTATGGCCAGGTTAGCTTTAACTGCCTCAAGTGCTAAAGATCAAGTTCTTTCCAATCCCCTCACATAACTGGACTAATAGAAGATGATAGCATTTGTTTGGCACACTTGGATAAATAATCATGTTTAATGGGTGACCGGCTCAAGGGTTTAGGATGCTTCAGGTCCTGTCAGGCATGCTAGGGGCTAAAGGACCAATTTCTTTGCCCATTTATCCTATCCTATTTGGGAAAATCTAGCCCCAAATCACAACAGCTTAGTAGTAATAGTTTCAAGATTAGAACCCAGGTGACCTGACATGCTAATTTACTTACTGGTTTTACAAATAAAATTGAGGGCCCCTGGGTGGCTCAGTCAGTTAAGCAGTCAACTCTTGATTTCAGCTCAGGTCATAATCTCCGGGTTTGTGGGTTTGAGCCCCACATTGGGCTCTACACTAAGTGTGGAGCCTGCTTGGGACTCTCTCTCTGTTTCTCTCTTTGCCCCTTCCTTGGTCTCTCTCTCTCTCTCAAAGATGAATAATAAACATTTTTTAAAAATCAGATTGAGATGATTCAGATTCCAAAAATTGTTTTGCTACTGATTTAGCTACTCTGATTGAATTGGGTAAATTTTGAGTCCTCTTTTAAATAAAGAGTTAGTCTCCAAGGTACTCTAGCTCAAAAATTCTAGAATTCGTTAAGAACAAGGAAATATACCATATGGTATTTGGACTGAAACAAATTGAAATGGCTATTTTATGATAATACAGTAAATCTGATCAATGCAGACAGCCAGACTAGATGATACTGTCCCTGAAGTGAATTTTATTCAGTTTGGCTGTTTATATTTATCACACAAATTGAGTAATTAGGTAACCATGGTTCCTATGTGAGAAGTCAGTAATTTGTAGTAAAGTTGTAGATTCTGAATGACTGAGCCACATTTCACAAGGATATCACCACACTTGATGTTTATATATGTGAAGGCAGTATGTATATTAAGCTTATGTATGGATTAGTCACCAAGTGCTGGGAAAACTTGATTCAGGCTCTTACAAAAGAAAATTATTTAAAACATTTAATTTAATATTGTTTAAAAATTTAATAAAACCTTTCCGCAAATATATTTTCTTTCCATAAATATATTTTTTTACTTTACTACCAAAACTTAATAAATTTCTATTAACCACTTCTGAACTAGCAAAATATAATAATAATTAAACGTATTACTATTTTAAGTGTTTGTACAGGATTTTTGCTGCACGTGAGAAATTTCTTTATGGGAGGAATACAAGTATTCTCTCTGTACCATCTTAGCTTCATGAGTTGGGGCCTGGAAATCAGACTGGGAAAAGAAAAAACAGATTGACAAGAGAAAAGTGAGCAGAAGTTGGAGAACACATGCATTGTGTGTACATGCAGGAGCAGTCTGCGATGAGTAACTCAAAAGGGTGGTCACGATTTGGGCTTATATAGCATGTTAATGAAGAACAACACTTTGTTAGAGAAGTGACCAAAGGAAAAGGACTTTGAACTTTTAGGTTCAACAAACTTCAGGAAGGAAATGTATGGGGAAACTGATGGTACATAAAGGCTAGTTTTAGCAAAGATTTTTATGTAGATTCATCTGGGCTAATAAGGGTCTAGAGTTCGCTCCACTGATTAACTTCTATCTTTCCAGCTAGCGAGGGGCGAAGGAACGTCCTTTCAAATTTACGTCCTGCTTTTAACCAGAGAGCTTTTTTTTTATATCTGTTTCTTCTCACTTATCTTTAGCTCAAAATAATCAATTTGTCAAAGTAGCATCTTTTGGGGTGGCATATTCTGGTACTCTTTAATTCCCTGTGCAAATTTGTAGACAAGTTAGTTATTTCACCCAGGTTTAAAACCCACCGATATCGTTTTGTGCTCTTTTCTCAAATGCTGTCAGCAACTCCACTACAGTTGTTACATATGGCAAATAAACCGGGAGAAGATCCCTTATTTGTGGGATTTAATTGAAATGCTCATTTTGCTTTGAAGGGTATTCAAGATGGATAATGTTTCTCTTCATGAAATTAAAGGCATATCATCAGCTGATTTTATGATCTTTAATTGAAACACATGAATTTCACATGCTTATTTTCTGTCCTGACAAGCATGTGCCACATGTCACTCTGAATGGTCATCCCCTTCCTCCAGCAGCTTGCTTCCCTCCGTTTGGTGACATAAGCAGCTCTCGCAGATGGAGCCTTGCTGGTGTGCTGAGAGTTAATCCAATTAAAACAGCATAACTAAATAACAGAAAAATGTTTGCTGCATATGGAGGGAAAATGACATTTGAGAACTCATTTATTAGATTGATGAACTGAGACATCCAAAGCAGTGTTTTCCTGACATGCTTGGCTGATAGGGGGGGCTTCAATTCCAGAACCAGTTGACAGACTCTGTCCTGCCTCATTAATGCACACTTAACGTGGACTACATCTGGAGAGTCTTGTATTTTTGTGTTTTAAGTTCTAGTGTGAAGAATATAACGCGTTTGTGAGAATTCGTCTGGATATGCTTTCTGAATATGCAAATAAATGTGGGCACGAAGTGGAAGTTTCTATCTGGGCCTCTTGTAGCTGAGGCAAACTTTAATAATGTCTGTTCCAGTGGTGTGCTTACTTTCGTCCTTCATTGTTTTGTACAAGGTTGCTTTCTGCTGCTTCTCTACACCCACCTTACGTTGTAACAGTCTCACGTTGATTTTTCCCCCATTGCCTGATGAGTGCCTATTCATTCTTGATTGAGTGCAAGCATTGCTTCTCCCGTGAGGGCAGCTCCTGGGGGGACAGCCGTGGCAGTGCCCGGCAGAAGCCTGAAGAGCACCTGTACCCCCTGTGGGTGCCAGGAGGGAGTTGTGATTCATGGCCTATGGTATTATGTAGCTTTTCACCTGTTTTTATTGTTTTTTCATTTGGCTTCTTTTAACTTTATCTTTTCCCTCACTCTCATCCTCCTAGCTGAAGTGCTTGGCCCCGTGAAGATTTAACTGTACCCTACCCAAGACATGGCTCACGAACTGGCCCGGCTCACAGACTTTACTGGTGACCTCTGGTGTGTCAATTTGATTCCCAGGACCAGGGTTCTGCTTCAGTTTCTGACAGATGATACCTGTTCCCTTCAGTTTCCTTGCCTGAGGAGGTCACCCATGAATAGTCATCTGCCTAAAAGACTTGCTGTTAATTGAACACACGCCTGGGTTCTTCCTGGTTTCTCATATCGTGCGCTCTGGTGTTGCAGGGTGTGCAGGCGATGTAGCATCAAAGACTTGTTTATATGCAACTCCCTTTGACAAGGGAAGTGGCCAGAAACTAATTTTTTTTTTCCTGCAGGCCCCAAAGTATGGTTAGTAAGTGAAAGTAGTTCCAGTGCACTAGCCAGGTAAGATTGAGTTAGAGGCGGAAGCATGAGGTAAATGGGAGGGTGAATGTGAGGGAGTTCAGGAGTCCCTCCTGAAGTCAGGAGGTGACTTGGGGGTAAATTCTGCCCAATGGGTGTACTATAGAGAATGGTGGCAAATCATCCTAATTACACCTTTTATTTTGAGATGTATAATTTCTGTGAGAGTCTCCCTATTCAGGATCTCCTCTAGCAGATGCCGAACACATTTTTCTGGGTTTCTATGGGATTCCTGGATGTCCAAAACATCTGAATTTCAGAATGATTATTAGGCTGGTGGGGTAACTTTCTTGTAGCTTTGTATTTTTATATCCTGGGATAAACAAGCCTCTGTGACTGGAGGCAAACCATGAGTGTTTCTGCCTTGGATTTCTTAGGAGGAAAAGAACATACTTATTGGAACCTTATGACCTTCTCTTGGCAATAAAGTACTCGCAGTTGCCTGAAGCACGCTCGCTCTTGTCAAGCCCTGTGAACGCGGGTGGCACAGTGATCTGGAAACGTGTCAGGTCCAAGCTCTATCCTTTGTCCTGCTGCCCTTGCTGCTCTAAGGCAAGAGAGATTATTGTTCTCTGTGGGTCTGAGATAGCATTTCAAGCCTCCACCTCATGCAACACTGATAATGTACAGATTTTTCAGGGGCGTCTGGGTGGCTCAGTCGATTAAGCATCTGACTTTGGCTCAGGTCGTGATCTCGCAGTGCGTGAGTTTGAGCCCTACATCGGGGTCTATGCTGACAGTGAAGCCTGGAGCCTGCTTCTGATTCTGTGTCTTCCTCTCTCTCTGCCCCTCCCCTACTCCTGCTCTCTCTCTCTCAAAAATAAATAAACATTAAAAAATTAAAAATTATACAGATTTTTCAATAAATATTGGTTAATGCAGAGTCAATGAGGGGCTACCGTCCAAGATATGTTCTTGAACAAAAGTGAGTTTGCATCCCACAAATACGTGTTTATATGTGTGTCTGTTTCTATATTTATATTATAAATATAATCTGTATGTTATACAATGTAAAATATATTTATAAAAATAATATTTATATTATAGATTCTATGTGCACACACATCTCCTATACTTGCTGCCATGGTCTTAACGTCAAACTCAGGCTCTTTATCAGAATTTTTAGCAAAGGGGAGTCAAATTCTTTGTTATTCAAAGCTTGTCCCAGATAGCTTTTCTACCCATGCTATATGTAGACACAGTGTTGCTAAGTATAGAGGCCAGACCTTATGCCTCCAAAGGATTTGTTGTGTTTTCTGGTGTCATGGTACCTCAGCTCAGCACTGCTCAAGCATTACAAATGTAGCTACAGTTGTCAAGTGGTTTCATTATGACAGTATTTTTAATAATACTTCCAAGGGGTAAAATTCTTCTGGGGAAAACATTAAAAACATATACACGCTTCTATATATAATCTCAGCTGAAGGATAATACTGGATGTAGTTTTGCTTCTGCAGTGTGAAATAACCTTCTTTTGAGGTAGGGAGATTGGGTCTTAAGGAAGTGACATCTGATGGCCTCTCCACAGCTGCCCTCAGTTTTTACTGTGTAATGATTCCATGTCTCATGTCCCTGACATGGAGTTTCTACTGCAAAAAGACAAATGTGCTACTTTTGTACGTCCCAGCTAACTGGCCCCTAGCTTGCACTGTTTTATTGCCATTGACTGGAATGCTAGAACTTTCTCCTGCCTCCCAATCCTCCTTAAGAATTTCTCTCAAAACTCACTCCTTGTTCTCTTTCTGGATCAAAGCCATGTATATACGATTACTCCAGCCATCCCAGCACACTCCCAGCACATGTGGGAATGAATGCTAACTGCAAGTCTTATGATTGCTTCAATTTCTGCCATTTGGTCATGACTTTGAGTCATTTCAGTAATTCGAGATTTATTAAGTAGGGTGGGGATGATGGAGTGCTAATAGCTTAGCTCAGTGAAGAGGCTTTGGGAAATTGAGGGTTGGGCACTTTAGGAGCATCAGGAGCAAGTACCCTTGGAACTCCCCTTGCTGGTTCCTGGCAGAAGTGGTGGTGATAAACTGATCCCTGCAAGGGTCTTAGCAAGCCATGATCATTAATTTGGGCCACAGGGAAAGGACAGGAGTAGATGATTTATCAACACGCATGAGAGACCTTCATAGGTCTCTCTGAATTGGCACAGGTGCCAGCAAAAGACGGATGATTTGTTTGAATGTGAAGGTCATCGTGGTCCTAGCAGGAGATCCACCTCCTCTCATTTCATCAGAAATGACACACAGAGGGTACTTCTGACTACCAAGTGGGCCTTCTCTTTGCCTATTATGTTGTCTCTCTTAACCACAGTGTGGCTTGCTATGTTGGCTTAGAACTATCGTGCTCTTCTTCCAGATTCATAAGCAAGTAGTGGCTGCTCTCAGTGTGTCCCTCCCGGGTCTAAAATACCACCTATTGTCAAGCATGGAGAAGGTTCTTTCCTTCTACCTTAGGGCATTACAACTTTTGGTTTAGCCTTCCTTTGTGGACAGTGGTTTTTACCATGATAGGAAATTTGTGGTCTGAATATGCTTGGCTAAGTATGCTAGTGAAATTTAGAAAGATTCTCTCTTTTTCCAAGGTGGTTTTCAAGCCTATTTATTATCTTGATTATAAATAAGTCAAATATGTGCCTTCTCTTTTCATGGGGCACTAATACTCAAGATTCAGAATTGGGGGAGGGAGGTTATTAGGAATCATGAGTTAACAGGGCAGTTAAATATATGTGTATAATATTTGCATGTATTATCGCAATCTTAATATCATCCTATCACAAACTGATTTATTTGTTTCTAGTGCATTCCCGTTTTCAAAGACTTTATTAGTTGTCATCTGAATTTATGTATATAAGAACATTGTCAGATTCACTCATTTCACAGCTATTTGTTGAGCACCAATTAAATTCCAGACATTATTTTAAGCATTTGGAAGTCATCATTAAATGATAACAAAGATCTATGCCTTACAGAACTAATGCTCTAGGGTAGGGAGAACAAAAACAAAAACATAAAAAATATAAAAATTATGTTGCATGTTATGAGGTATTTAGTGCTATGGATATAAAAACAGAAGAGAATAAGTACAATCATGAATATGGAGTAAAAGGAAGATATTGCTCAGAAAGTGACATGTGAGCAAAGCCATCAGGCAATGAGAGAGATGGCCATATGTGTATCTGAAGGAAGAGTGTTCCAGGCTAAGAAGACAACCCACAGGAAAGCCCTGCTGGAGGAGTGTGCCTGATGTACTCTGGGAACAAGAAACAACCAGAGAACCTGGAGGGAAGAGAGGAAGGAGGAGAGTAATACAGTTTCTTTGAAACAATTTTTAAGTTCGGAAATAAAGCAATGCTTAAATATTAAAACCCACCTTTAAATTCATAAAAATGTAAAACAAATACATTGATGAAAACATATTTTAGCAAATTAAAAAGGGTTTTATCAGCTTGTTTTTAATTTAATGATAACTAGTGTACTTTCAAAAAATATTTCACATCTTGGGGTACTTGGGTGGATCAGTCAGTTGAGCATCTCTTTTTTCTTTTAACTTTTTTAATGTTTATTTTTGAGAGAGAGGGAGGTGGGGAGAGGGACAGAGAGGGAGACACAGAATCTGAAGCAGGCTCCAGGCTCTGAGCTGTCAGCACAGAGCCTGACATGGGACTCAAAGCCACGAGCAGTAAGATCATGACCTGAGCTGAAGTTGGATGCTTAACTGACTAGCCACCCAGGCACCCTGAGCATCTGACTCTTGATTTAAGCTCGGGTTGGGATCTCAGGGTTGTGAGATCAAACCCCACGTTAGGCTCTGTGCTGACAATGTGGGCTCTGTGCTGACAGTGTGGGATTCATTCTCCCTATCTCTCTACCCTCCCCTGCTCATGAACGCACACACACTCTTTCTCTCTCTCTCTCTCTCTCTCTGTCTCTCAAAATCAATAAATGAACATTAAAAAAATTCACATCATAAAAAGCCTGAATCAAGTCTTCTTCACCATTTTTTTCTCTATGTGCACTCTAACATATACATCCTAGTCATAAATGTATAGACATGTGCATATTCTTACATATGTGTATTCCTCTTGACATGTGGGTCAGCCTTTGAGAACATGTCACTTGTCTAAAGACACTAGCTTCTGGCATAGGGGATGAGGCTATCTAATTATCTAATTTGTGTGAATGTAGACAGCTAAACTGAATAAAATTCACTAAGGGATTAAATTACCTAGTGTGCTGTCTATGATGATTATATCAACTCCATAATTACAAAACAGTTGCTTCATTTTGGGCTCCTTCGACATCATGTGAGTACTACACACAGCACAGTGAATTCTCTTGCTAATAAAAACGTGTAAATGTGAGGGCAGGAAGTAGTCTTACAGGATTATCTAAACCTCCTCATTTTACAGGTGAAGAAATGGAGGCACTCACAAATGACCAATTAGTGAAATTAATTAAAACTCAAAATATCTTCTAGAATCTGGAATATTTTAATTAGTTGTCCAATCAGTGTGTTGGAGAATACGCCAGAGCCAAAAACTTTGGGTGTCAGGTCTGGCTGAGGCCATTGCGAATGCTTTGACATTTCCACTGAAGAAAATGGAGAGCCATTGCAGGCCTTGAGCAGAGGATCAATACTATGCCAATTGTATTTAGAAGGATCACTCTAGCTGCTGTGGGGATGGAATGGATTGAGGAGGATGAAGGGTAAAAGCAGGAGATTGGTTAGAGGGTTATTGCTGGAATCCAGGGGAGAGAGATGACAGGTCAGATCACAGGGACAGCAGTGGAGGCAGTGGGCAAAAGAATAGATTTTGTATACATTTTGAAGGCGGAACCAAGAGGACTTCTGAGAAGATTGAATATGGAATATGAAAGAGAGGAATAAAGGGTAATCTCTTTGCTTGGGCTGCCATAATAAAATATTACAGACTGGTGGTTTAAACAGCAGAGATCTATTTTCTCACAGTTCTGGAAGCTGGAAGTCTGAGATCAGCACGCCAGCATGGTCAGGTTGTGGTGTGGACTCTCTTCCTGGCTTGAAGACAGATGCCTTCTTATTGTGTCCTCACATGGTGGGAAGAGAAAACAAGCAAGCTCTTTGGTGTCTTCTCTCAAAAGGTCTCTAATCCCACCACGAGAGTTCCATCCTCATGACCTCATCTAACTCTAAATCACCTCCCAAAAGCTTGATCTCCCAAATACTATCACCCTGGGGGTTAGGACTTCAACATACTAATTTTTGAAAGAAACAATTCAACCCGTAGCAGGTGACACCAACATTTTTGTCCTGAAAACCAAAAGAATGGAATTATAATCTAATAAAACCAGGAAGGCTATAAGTGAATATGTTTTGTGGGAAGACATCAAGAGTTAAATTTTGGACGTGTTGAATTTGAGATGTTTTTAAGATCTCCAAGTGGAAAAGTCAGCAGAGAATTGGATACATGGGTGGAAGAAAGTTCTGGATAAAGGTGTACATTTGGGAGATGCTGGCATAGAGATGGTGTTTAAAACTATTAACATCAGATTACGGAGAGGCTCTGTTAATTTGCCAGGGTTGCTGCAACAAAGTATCACATACTGTGTGGCTTAACAAAGAGAAATTTATTATCTTATAGTTCTGGAGGCTAGAAGTCCAAAGTTAAGGTGTCAGCCAAATTGAGTCCTTTGAAGCTTGTAAGCAAGAGTATATTCCATGCCTCTCTCCTAGCTTCTGGTGTCTGCTGGCTATCTTTGGTGTTCTTTGGCTTATATACGCATCACCCTGATCGCTGCCTTCATGCTCATATCACATTCTTCCTGTGTATGTGTCTGTGCCCAAATTTCCTTTTTGTAGAAGGACATCAGCCTTATTGGATTAGGGGCCCACCCTCTTCCAGTATGACCTCATCTTAACTAATTACATCTGAAACAATGCTATTTCTAAATCAAGTCACATCCTGAGGTACTGGGGTTTAGAACATCAACATGAATCTTGGGGGGACATGATCCAACACATAACAGGAACAAAGCATATGTTTTTTTTTTTTTAATAAAAGAGGCTCAAGAACTAGAAAAGGAAATTTAAATGAGTGATCAGTGACGGATGGGAAAAAAAAAAACTAAGAGAAGATTTTATTCTGTAATCAAGCGAAGAGTGAAGCTTACATTCACCTATTATGATTAATTGGTCAACATCGATTTATACCTACCCAACTGTAAGCTCCAGAAATATCAGGATCAATTGTTTTTCAACTGTTTTTAACCATAGTAGGTTTTGTAACCATAATGGATACTTAGTGAGATAATATTTATTGAGACAACAATCAATGAATGGATCTTCTACCCCTATGACTTAGAGTTTGTCCCTCAGGATGCTTCATTACTCTGAGGTGCCTATTTTTATGTCCCCCATAGAAAGGTAAGCTCTTTGACCACAAAGATTGTTCCTTCTGCTCCTCTGTATATCTCACAGCGTCTGGCACATATTAGGCACATAGTAGACATGCAACAGACACTTGTTAATTGATTTCTAGTATGCAAATTTATGCTTATTAACACACTAGTTCACAAGTTCTTTTAATCTTGTTGGTAAGTGCATTATTCCTGTCATAAAAGACATTACTTGTAATTTGGAAGAGAGTCTAAAAACAGCAATTATAATTCTAATATTACAAAAAAATTCTAGAATTTTAATCTATCTTTTCCAGTTAAAACTTTTTATCCTTGATTTTGTACATAGTTTTCATTGCCTTTTCCTCTATTTGCATATTTCTTGTCTTCTTCAGTAGATATCGGGAGAACCATGTCTTTTATGCCCTTTTTTTATTCCCTTAGTGGCATATAGTTCAGCAGCTCTCTCCTTCCCCCTCCCGCCCTTCCCAACTCACATAGTTTGGATTTGCAATAATCATTCAACAATGAATTAACAGCCTGATTCCCATACTCATTTAGAGAAGATTTCTGCTCTCATTTCTAATTTCTTTTTTTTTTTTTAATTTTTTTTAATGTTTTACTTATTTTTAAGACAGAGACAGAGCATGAGCAGGGGAGAGGCAGAGAGAGAGAATCCGAAGCAGGCTCCAGGCTCTGAGCTGTCAGCACAGAGCCCGACGCGGGGCTCGAACTCACAAACTGTGAGATCATGACCTGAGCCGGAGTTGGACGCTCAACTGACTGAGCCACCCAGGCGCCCCTCATTTCTAATTTCTAATCCCTTGGATATTTCCATCTCTATAATCCTGCGTGATTTTAGCAACAAATCAACACTTTGCCTGATTCAGGTAAAATTCAAGATGATGTTATCAGGGCCTTGCTGATAAATAATGTTCAGAGAAGCACTCTCCCCATTTAGATCAAGTAGTGAAGCTAACGCATCAGGAACACTGCAGCTTTGGTCTTGTTTTTAGGCACCATGTTTGGGCGCCATGATTGAGAATCAAGTGAGAAACAGAAAAGGGAATTAGGCGGCAAGCCTGGATCAGTACAACAACAGCTAGCAACAAAAACTCCTTTCATGAGATGCAATTTGGGAGAATGAGAGGAGGTGGCAGAGGGCAGGAAGTAAATATTTTTCTTTTTAATGAATGTTGGTTGTTTTATTTGTCAGAATGTGCCCACTGAAAATGTTTTGAGGTTTTTGTAACTATAATGATAGACTACAAATTAATGACTATTTACCTCAAATCCTGGCAAAATAAGCAAAATGTCATTGAATGCAGTTCTGCAACTAATTGAGCCACGCTTTGGACAGAATGCCCAATACAAAAATGTCTTTCAATTTGCTATATGAAGCATCCTCCAAATCCATAGCAACAACGTTTCACACATTTGCCAAAATTCTCACACTAGACTCTAATTCAGTCCACTGTTGGCAGAGAGAGATAATTATCTTCTTCTAAAAGCAGCCATAAAAGTTTCTAGGTGATTTTCTTAGAAAGTTTTCTCCATACCACCATGAAAACTAAGGAATGCTTAACTATTGGGAGAGAATGTTAAAAGTGATGTATATGTAGAGAAAATTTTAATAAGAACTTAGAGGAGATCATAATATAAAATGATGCAATAGTGGAGAGAAGGAAAAAGATCATCATCAATAGCAACAAAAAGAAAGAGCTTCAGTGACCTATTGAACACTATTCCTATCAAATATCAGGAAGTATAATATACATGTAATAGGAGTCCCAGGAGGAGAAGAGCACAAGGGAGGCAGAAAAATATAAGAAATAATGGCTAAACTTTCCCCATAAGTGTTAAAAAAATTAACCCACAGACATAAGAAACTCAGCAAACCCCAAGCAGGATGCACAAAAAAAGTCACATCAATGCACATCATATATTGTTGAAAAGCGGAGGTTTTCAAAAGGACAATGCCTTTAATGTGCTGAAAGAAAAAAATATATATATTGTCAGATTCTATATTCACTGAAGACACCCTTCACAAATCAGGGTGAGATGAAAAATTTTGAGATAAAGAAAAGCTGGCAAAGTTTGTTGCTGCAAGACCTGTACCATGAGGAATGATAAAGGAAGACTTCAGGTAGAAAGGAAATAGCACCAGATGGAAATTCAGATCTATAGGAAGGAATAGGGAGTTGGGGCAGTGGTAAACACATAGTAAGTATAAAAGACAATCCCATTTTTCTTCTTGTAATTTCTTTAATGGACAACTGATGGTTTAAAGCAAAAATAAAAATATTTTCTTGGAGCTACTGGGTGGCTCAGGTTGTTAAGCATCTGACTCTTGATTTCAGTTCAGGTTCTGATCTCACAGTATGTGAGTTTGAGCCCTGAGTCAGGGCTCTGACTGTGACTGTGTAGGGCTTGCTTGGGATTCTCTGTCTCCCTCTCTCTCTGCCCCTTTCAGGCTCATGCTTTATCTCTCCCAAAATAGATAAATAAACTTAAAAAATTTATTGTGGAATTTATAATATAGATACAAGAAAAATATATGATATCAGTAGAACAAAGGATGGAATATAAATAAAATTATGTTGTTGAAAGGCTCTTATATTTCATGTGAAGTGATACAATGGTAATTCTAAATACACTATGGTAAGTCAAAGATACATATTGTGATCCCTAAAGAAACAAATAAGATGATAATTAATACAAACAAGGATAGTGAAAAATCCAAAAGAGAAAGTAAAATAGAACACTGAAAATTAAAAAACAATAACAATATGCAGCTTTGACTTCACCTATAGCTTTGCTCTTTCTTTCCATTTATTTATTTATTTATTTATTTATTTATTTATTTATTTAGAAAACAAGCAAGAGAGGGGCAGAGAGAAGGAGAGACAGAATCCCAAGCAGGCTCTGTGCCATCAGCACAGCCTGATGCAGGGCTCAATTTCACAAACTGTGAGCCAAGATCAAGAGGTGGTTGCTTAACCGACTGAGCTACCCAGGTGCTCCCAGGTTTGCTCTTTCTCTAACACCTCATATCCAGTTGTTAAGGAAATCCTGTTGGCTTCACCTCCAAACTATATTCAGAGTCTATTTTTTGCCACCTCCACTGCTACCAGCCTCACTATCCTCTCTCAGCAAAAGCCATGTACCTGGTACCCCAGATTCTGTCTTTACTTTCACTGAGTCATCCTTAGCAGTGAAGCTGGTGATTCTATTAAATACTAAAGTCCTGACAGTGATCTACAAGGCATGACATGCTCTGGCCCCAGGGCTTGTGTCTACCTATAGTTCTTATATTTCTCCCTTTTACTTCTTCTCCAGCCACACAGGCCACCTGACAGTCCCCATAGGACACTAGATGTCCTCTTGCCTTTGCACTGGCCATTCTGTCTAAATAGTTTCCCTAGATGTTTACAGGCTAATCCTTCATCCCCTTCCAAGTTTGCTCAAACCTCATGCACTCGACTTTGATCAACCTACTAAAAATCACAACACCGTCTCAACTATTCTGATCCCCTACTCTTCTTTTTTTTCTTTCCTTTCTTTTATTTTTTTTCTTTTTTTTCTTTTCTTCTCTTTTTGTTTCTTATTAGCACTTAACACCTTCTAACATACCATGTAATTTGTTTACTTGCTATATTTATTATTTATCTTCCCCTAATAAAACAAAGTTCCACAAAGACCTGCATCTTTTTCTGTTTGTTTGTTTGTCATAATTGATATATATTGAGGACATAGAACAGGTGCTCAGTAAATAATTGTTGATGAAATGAATGAATGAATATGGTAGAAGCACTAGCTGTCTTGTCATTGAGAATATATGTATGTATTTTCAGTACATAGTGTAGTGTCTCGACATAGCTCAATAAAAATTTCTGGACTGAGGGCATCTGGGTGGCTCAGTCAGTTGGATGTCTGACTCTTGATTTCAGCTCAGGTCATGATCCCAGGGTCATGTGATCGAGCCCTGTGTCAGGCTCTGCACCGAGTATGGAGCTTCCTTGGGATTTCTCTCTTTCTCTCTCTCTACCCCTCTCCCCCACTTGCGTGCTCACTTTCTCTCTCTTAAAAAAATGTCTAGACTCAATTTTATGAAACTTATGTGTAGACCCAATACAAGTACCACCGTCCCTACTCAATTACAAATTTAAGTAATAGATAAATCTAAGGATAAGATGGAGACTCACCTGTTGTTATTACTGGTACAACTGACATTACTTTTAGTAGTGGTAAGACTGATATTGTTGAACATGGCTTTTGACTGAGGGCAGTATTGCTAATAACGAGCCCCACAAATCGACAGACCTACTCAGCCTGCCACAGGCAGTGCTGTAGCACTCATTGGTGGATACCATGTGTGGAAACTTACAGAACGAAGAGAAAGAATATATGCTTTTTGTCTGGTTTCTAAAGAAAGAGAAAGAGGGAAAAGGAGAGACAGAGGGGAAAGGGAGGTGCTGACCAAAGCATCACCAGTTTATTCTTTCCAAAATTAGCATTTGGAAAATAATCAGATAATCTCTCCTTCCTTGGGGAGGAATAAGAAGCGGTTATAGGAAAGCTAGGAGTGTTTTCCTAATGGGCATCCTTCATTATGGAAGAAAACAAATCGAGCGAGGGAGAAATATATCCCTCACATCTAGAACATAAACCACAACGAATCATCAGTGTGAAGATAGTATTTGATTCTATGGTCTTGGACAAACTCACCTAGGAAGGGAGGATAAAGAGGGCTGAGCCTAGGTCGGAGGCTTGAGAAACCATCAGTACCCCGACGGAAGTCATGTCATCTCCCCTCCTTCCATGCTTATATTGAAGCCCTGACCCTTAGTGTGCTGTAGTTAAAGACAGGGACTTTAGGGAGGCCATTAAGGTTAAAAGAGGTCATAAGGTTGGGACCCTAATATAATAAGACTGGTATCCTTATAAGAAGAGAAAAAAACAACAACACCAGAGCTCTCTCTCCACAAACACACAGAGGAAAGGCCCTGTGAAGGCCAGCAAGTAGCCTGCCATCTGCAAGCCAGGAGAGAGCTCTCATCAGAAACAGAATTTTCTGGCACCTTGATTGTGGTCTTCCAGCCTCCAGAACAGTGAGAAAATAAATTTCCGTCTTCTGCCTAAGGCACCCAATCTGGGGTTTTTGTTGTGGCAGTCCTATCTAAGACAGGAAAGTCACAGGCTGGCCAATAGAGGACAGAGAAGCACAGAGGCAAGGGTGTTGTCACAGAAACTAAGGGCAAAGAGTATTTTCACAAGGAAGATGCAGACAACCCCTTTAAACTGGCTGGGAGGTTACATAATATGAGGACTAGAACATCCACTCATCAGTGACATGGATGATTTTGCTGTCGCATGGACAGATGGAAATGGCTGTCCAGATGGAGCTGGGAAAACAAACATAGACAACTGCTTCTAGAAGCTGGCTCTGAAGCTCTTCTAGAGGCTGGAAGGAAAGGAAAGGAAAAGGCATGATAACATTGGGGAAGAAGTAGGTATTAATTTGATGTGTTTATGGACAGTAAGTAACCAGACCTGCCTGACCGGAATGGGGAACTTCTTAAGAAGTGATAGCCACATGGTTAGACAGAATAGAGCCAGATTAATTGTCTTGAATCCCAAAAGGAGAGAATTTCATTTGATGGAGAGGAAAATAAATAGACTGAGAAGGTTTTTGATAATTTAATGTAACATTCATTAACCACTTAGCATCAGCTGGTAACTGCTGTGACTGATGCATAAATTAATATGTGAAATATATACACATTTGTTCATAACATTGAAATAATATTCATATTCTTGTAACTTGATTTCAAGTTATTTTCTAATGATTACAAGGAATGCACTCAAATTAGATTAAATAAAAATATGTATTGCAAAGGTTCATGTTCAGTCAAAGATGGACTTTCCCAGAAATATGAGAATAGTAAACAGTACCTGTAAGCCAAATACTTTGGATTGGTTCATTAAATCCCCCTTTCATTATACTTCTAGAAAACAAATCAGAAAGCTAAAAACTTCACTCTCTCCTTTCCTGCAGCCAAAGAGCTAAAATTCTGGATGAGAAGTAGGTTTGCACAAGATTTGAGGGCCAGAAATGAGGTCAATGCTATCTTCTGCAGCTTTGTCAAACCTTGTTCTAGAAGTGCATGGAGTTCATGTATCAGGTTTCCAGCATCTGTTCTTCAGCTTTCGCTCTGTTTCTGAGAAAATAGCACAGAGGCAGAATAGCCTTATTGTGTCTGTCAAAGCTCCAGCTGTGACCTCAGAGGGAGTATCTACCTAAGTTGGTTGGTTCTGGATCTTGTTGGAAGCCATTCCAGAAAGCTCAGATTAAACCAGGGATAGGAAAATTTTTCTATAAACGGCAAAGGGTAAATGTTTTAGGCATTCTGGAACATACAATCCTCTGTTGAAATTCAATTACTCAACTGTGCTATAGCTTGCAAATAGCCACACAATATATAAATAAATTGGTATGGTCATGTTCCAATAAAACTTTATTTACAAAAACAGGTGGCAGGAAAGGATTTGGTCACCAGGCCATAGTTTGCTATCCTTTGGCCTAAACCCTTCTCCTTTAATCTTTCCAATGATTTTGGAGCACCCAATTCAGTTTGTTAATAATGCTTCTGCTAACATAATATGTAGAGTAGTTTCTAGTTCTTGGATTGAACTCTGACTAATACAGTTATAGGGCTGCAGAGCAGTGAGGAAGGGGTTAAATTATATCGCAGTAACAACAGTTCCCCAAACACAGTCACTTAACATGGTAAAAAATGAGTTCTCATTCACAGTGAGTATATAAAACAGGTTAGAAGGGCATACTGTTCTACATCTCTCCACTTAGGGTCCAGCACTGATATAGCACCTACCTGCAAAGTATTACTGGTCTCCGTGACATGGGGAAAAAGGAGAATGTGGAATACCACACACGGACTCTTAAAATATAGAAATGAGAATGTCACTTATGCTCCTGGTTGGCTAAAATCAGTCACATGGCTGTGCCTATTCAGGGGGTAGGGAAGGGCAAGCTTATCCTGAGAGAGAAAAGGGAGAGTCAGAGTATTTTGGAAGAGTACTAATGACTCCTGAAAGTTGAATTTCCAGGGAGTATAACTGGAGGGAAATTCTGGATCCAACTCGGCCAAAGGATTTTTTTGTGGAATATTACACTACATTTTGCCACCAACAAGATTTCATTACATTACAGTTGTCTATCCTATTTGTTATACTTGTGTGAATAAGAAATTGAAAGCCTCATCTTACTCAGTTTAATAAGAATAATAACAATAATGAGAAGTACTTTTGGGAAGTCCACGCGTTCTTGGATGTCACTGGCCACACAGATTCACTGACGTGAATTCATGTAGTTCTCAACAATGCCTTAGAGTTCGTGTACCTTTTAACAATGTCTCACTTACAGAAGGAAAGGAGTTTGGAGTCTGAGGAAATATGATTTAATCTCTGCAGAATCCTTTCTGTGGAGCTCCTCTGTCATCATATGTTTATTATTGTCCTGTGAAAACAGCAGTAATAATACATTTGGTCTTAAGCTCTGAAACCAGGCTGAGTCCATTTGAATTCCTTCTTCAAAACTTACTGACAGAATATCATCAGGCATATTATATAACCTCTTAGGCCTACATTTCTATAAAATGGGTTAAATAATAGTCACTCCTTCTTGGGTTTGGGGAAGGATTAAGTGAAGACATGTAAACCACTTAAAATAGAACCTGGTGGATAGTAACAGCTGAATGGTGTTTCTCCTCCTCTACTCCTTCTCATCCTTACTCCATGGCATTGCGTGAGGATTACAAGACAAAACGTGTATAAAAACATTCTCTGCTAATTCTAAAGCACTTCATAAATGTTATTAAGGAACACACTAGAAAACCCAGGAAAGCTAATTGACTTGTCCAAGATCCAACTGGTCTCCAAGTCACCTGAGAATTCCAGACTTTCCACCTTCGCCCTGTTCGTGCTTCCTTGATATCTCAAACCCTTTCAAACAATTGCTTTGCCAGGCAAGGTTTGAATCTTTTTCTTCTACTTAGGTTTGTGATATTTTTATTTAGCTCACTTTCATATTTTCTCCTCTCTGTGCCCATTTCCCCCCCAACATTGTTGTTACTGTGTGGCTCCCAACAGAAGGGGTTAGTTCTGACACCTCCAAGCAAATTCCCAAGGATGTGGATCCTCCCCTCTCCTGGCTTCTGTGGACTGCACACAGCTGACAGGAGAGGCCATACAGATGCCTTGGAAGAACAGGTTCTGCCACCCTCAGGGAGGCTCCTTCCAATTCCTAGCTAACTAGCTCTCATGCCCAGGATCTCTGCCCAAAGCAGAGGTCAATAAGGACCTTTGCAGTGGAACCTGGGTCCCTGTGACATGGCTCACTCTCCAGAACTCCTTCTGAAGGTAGAGCATTTGAGAAGGGCTGGCTCTCAGCAATGTGACAACGTTCCCAGCCCCAAGGCCAGCCACATCACTGGCTCAGCCTTGGTTTTCAACTAAGAGCTTAAAAACAATGAAGTTACTCCGTGCATCAGGACGCCACCTTCCAAAATTCTACATGGTTAGTGCCACAGCACCCCCGGGCATCTCATTATTAAGTACTTATGGCCCAAAGAGGAGTGTGACATTCATTTCCAACCCATCCCAAATACTTGAGCTTAGAAGGATGCGTAAAATCAATATTTGTCGAAAAGAAGAGGATAAAATTTGCGGGGAGTTCTGTAATTTCAAGATGTGGTACAAAGGTGCTTGGGAGATGAATTGCAAATAAAAGCAGAAAAGAATTTCCTGAGTGTCATTTTAAAAGGCTTCATGCTAATAGGAGCCAAATTCATCCTTTGATATTTTCCAGCTTGCTGGGTAAATAAATCATAAATTTCCCACAATGATTAGATGCATGCTGCTGGTGAGCCTCAGAGTCTGACCTATTTTGCAGGTTGACATCAGAGTTGGAGAAAGCTGTGCCAGAGCACCAGCATTCCAGCTAGCTCCCTGGCTGTGTGTGTGCCCCATGTGGTTGGGATGGTGTCTGTTTCAGGAGACTAGACTGGTAATCCCACCTGAAGTCTCCTTCAATGGTATTCTTTTCCTTGGTTTTCTTTCCTTTAAATCTATTTTGTATCTTTCGTTTCCCTCTAGACAAGTGAAGAGAAAGACGATGTGTATCATGTAGTGTTCTTGAAATTCCTCACCTCTCACCAAAGATTTTAAAGGTGGGGCACAGAAACACCTCCATTTAACATTTTTAAGCTCAAGAGCTTCAAGGGTAAGGAAGTCAAAGGCAGATAATAAATAAGGAGGCAGGTGTTGTCACAGGATGAGTTTCCATATTCATACCTTCTTTTCCAGCTACTCATGTATTTTGATTTGTTAATCATGCAGTTCTAGCTATAAGCAATGGATGGACATGAAGAGATGGGAGAGGTGGGGCTACTGAACAACACTTAATACCAACCTCGGGGACAATCCTCACAGTGTACCTGATTTTGTTTTTATGTGGGAAATTTTACATATTTGAAGTACAGTTTTTGTTGTGACATTTCCTTAAGGTAGCATTTCATGTAAAGCTCATTACGTGCTTTCACATAGTAGAAATGAGATGAATGTGGTGATGGTTCTCAGTCCTACTTTCTACATAGATAATACATGTTGACATTAGGCTATAATGAAGAAAATGATGAAATTAAAACCACCATTCAATAGTCATATGACCAAGGTTATGGAAGACAATAATTTCACAGATGGGAGGTCAAATTAATTTCAACCAAATGCTTCAGTGCAAAGGAGAAGTCTGAAATAAATAGACCATAATATGTTTTTACAGGATGCTTGTTTTTATTTTCAATTTCACAGACGCAATGTCCTGTTTTTACAGTAGCCAAGCTGGCAGTGCAAGTCTTTGGAAAACATAAACTGCTTTAGTCCTCGGTGGTGGTGGTGGGGGGCGGGGTGCTTCATGGGCATTAGGGCAATGTTACATTTTCTTTGTTTATTTTCTGGAGTCTCCTGTTTCAATTAAAATTTTTGGCCATCCAGTTTAGAAAAATTTTTCCTCGTTTGAAACAATAATGAAAAGGATGTCTCCTTTTTCTTTTTACAACAGCCAAAATAAGGCTTTTGATTATGAATATGGAGCTATGGGCACAAGTGGAGAGGTGCACGGGAAGGGTGGTCATACAAAGTACTCCGTGGATAGGAAAAGCCCAGCCTTTGGGGAATTCAGTTCTTCTAGCTGCCATGGCTTCCATTTATCTAATCTTTAAACTGGCTCAAAGGAAGTCATGTTACTTTTTTCAGCCTCCAGCTCTGAATCCAAATTCAACTTTTCTCTCCCATCTGGCTCCTCAGTTTCGAACCATGGAGACCCTACTGTAGATACCTGCCTCCCATTCCTTTGCTTCTGCTCTCTCATTATCGCTGTCTTCTTGCTCATCTCCACTTTTATTTTGAAACCAAATTTGTGAAAAAAAAAAGCCTCTAAATTGAAAATGACTCCAGCTTGGGGAGGCCTTCGAGAATTTAATAAAAAGCGTTAGCATGAACATCACAGATGCCTCCCTTCCCAGTGAGTCTTTGGCTTTTAAAATTACCATTTATGCATTATAGATGATAAAAGTCAGGTGGAGAGAGATTAAGTCACTTACTATAAGTCAGTCAGTTTGTAGGCAGATACAACTGAACTTAAATCCATGGTATCTGACTGTGGATTCTATGCTTTTTTGAACAAATCCACCAGCCTCTAGTGGAGGCAGTAAATACCAGCACTTGAAATATAATTCATTTATGTATGCAAAATGACCAATCTTCTCCTTTATCCAGCTACCACTTTCCAAATATTTGAAACCCCAAACCCTAGATACTTCTCCAATGCACTTAGGTCTAGCCACAGACCTAATGTGCCAGCAATGAGCCATTTCTGAAGATTCACCAGTGCACCCCACCTAAAGACTCTTCAGTCTTTGGTTTAGATCACTTTCAATCCTTGGCTGCACATCAGAGTCATCTGGGGGAGCTTTGAGGGCGCCTGGGTGGCTCAGCTGGTTAAGCATCCGACTTCGGTTCAGGTCATGATCTCATGGTTCATGGGTTCAAGCCCCGAATTAGGAGCCTGCTTGGGATTCTCCCTCTCTCTCTGCCTCTCCCCTGCTCACACTTTGTCTCTCAAAAATAAACAAACGTTAAAATAATAACAATAATAAAAAAGAATCATCTGGGGAGCTTCAAAAAGTATAGATGCTTGGGCCCACCCCAATTCAGTCAGAATCTTTGGGTTTTGCAGCTTTTGAAAAGCTCCCTAGGTGACTCAGATACAAAGTACATGTCATAACCACAGTTTTGGAATATCCAGGTAACAACATCGAAGTCCCATCATCCATAGACCATAGAGGTTATTCCTATTTCCCTCACTTGCAAACCCTGAATTCTCCCAACAGTATTATACTCACAGTGCTTTTACAGTCACATCTTTTGGAACCCACAACTGTCCTCCCAAGACCAGTGTCATGAATTCTCCACAAGAGAATTCACCACACAAGAGAATTCAGGCCTCACCACCTGAAATTCCTGGAGGTCCTGCCAAACTCCACCACACAGCTGGGCTGAAACTCCTTCCCCAAGCTCCTAAACACACACATTGGAGGCCTGTGGATCTCACTTCCATCCTTACTCATCAGTGTTTCTAAAGGGCCCAGGGCCTGATACCAGAATGCATCAATTACTAATTGGAACATCTTTCACTTGTAATCCCTTTGGTGTGCTATTTATCCTGTCCTTTCTCCTCCTTTTTCTGGTCATCAACATTAAATATTTTTTGAGCATATTCTATCTGCTAGGCTCTAGGTATACAACGATCCTTTTTCCTTAAAGAGTCTGCAATTGCTACCTCTAAGTAACTCATATTCATTTTATGCTCCAGATTTAGTTATCAAGACTGACTTTGCTGTTAATTTTTTTTTTTTTTGGCTAGAATTATCCTTTACAACAATATGCAATAAGTGAGGGGTCCCATACTTTCCATCTTCTTGTGATCCAAATATGATTTTCCCTGGATGCATTCCCAAAGAAATGACTTTGTTATTCAGAGGAATCATCTCTGTAGCTAGCAGCCTGTGTCCCAGCAAAGGAAATAATATTTATTTTAAAAAACAAACAATTTTGAAAACCTACCAACAGAACAATTAGGCATAGTAAAAAGTTCAACATTGTTTAATGTAATAAGCATAAGTCCACATGATTAATGGCTAATACATCTCAAGGGAAGCACCATTAGAGCTCTAGATGGGTCTCTCTACTCCTCATTCGGCAAGACTGTCCTGCATTACAGGATACTTAGTAATCCTGGCCCTGCCTGATAAACGCCTGTAGTGTTTCCTAGTCCTTGTGAAAACAAAAACTTCCCCTCATGAACCCAAATATCCTAAGGACCAAGAACCACCCTTGACTGAGAATCGCTAAATGAATCTATTAAACATTATAAATGCAAAATTTTTGATTAAAGTGAATGGCCATCTAGCAGAAGTGTGGCCAAGAGGCAGATAGAGATCTGCTGCATTGAACGAGATCTATGGTAATAGATTTTTGAAAAGAGGTGTCATACCCATGTTCATAGCAGCGTTATTCCCAGTAGCCCAGAGGTGGAAGCAACTCAAATGTCCATTAATAGATGAATGAATAAAAGAAAAATGTGGTAAATGAATACAATGGAATATTACTCAGTCTTAAAAAAGAAGGAAATTCTGATATATGCTGCAACGTAGATGAACTTTGAGGACATCCTGCTAAGGAAGCCAGTCACAAAAAGACAAATATTATACAATTCCACATTTGTAAGGTATCTAAAATACTCAGTCTCATACAAATGGAAAATAGAATGGTGTTCACCAAGGACTGGAGGTGAATATATAGTTTCAGATTTGCCAGATAAAAATGAACTCATAATCTATTTCACAACATTGTGAATACTTAACGTGATTGAATTGTATACTTAAAACGTGGTTAAGATAGTATTTAAAAATAAAAATAGAGACAAAGTTTAAAAAAGGCAAAAATAAAGATTATTAGGCAAAGCTGTACTTATTCTCACGATCTCTTTTTAAAACCAGAGCATGTGTCTGTTACATGAATATGGTCAATGTATGTAATATACTGATTTTTATATTTTATTTCATTGTGACTATGGTGCATACATTGTTACTGTATAATATACTGAAGCAGTTGTATTTTAAAGTAAAATCTCACTTGCTGTGTGTATTCATCAATGTATCAATATACATTCACAAAGAAAAATCAGAAAATGAAAAACCAATAAACCAAAGCAAATAAAAATATGAAGTTCTAAGGGATAAATCTGATAAACTCTCCATATACACTGAAAGCTAGAAAATACTGCTGGGAGAAATAAATGAAGACCTAATGAATGGAGAGAATACTGTGCTCAGAGATCGGAAGATGCAACATTATGAAGATGACAGTTCTCCCCCATTGTTCTATAGATTCAGTAGTCTCCATCAAAATTCTAGCCGGCTTTCCTTTGAGTAAGAACTAATAAGCTATATCTCAAATTTATGTGGAAATGTAAAAGATACAGAACCAACAAAACAATTTTAAAGAAGAGCAATGTTGGAGGACTTATATCATGTGGTTTCAAGATTTATTATACGTTTTCAGCAAACACAATGTGGTATTAAAAAAAGAACGGATGTATAAATCAATAGACTAGAATAGAGTCCAGAAATAAACACATATAGAGTGCATTGATTTTTGCACAGGAATGTAAGGGAAGTCTAAAGTAAATGGGAACATATACTATGTTCTTTGATAGCACAATTTATATTGCAAAGGTGTAAGTTTTCATAAATTAATCTGTACATTTTGATTATAAGCAAAGTTCATTTGGAAAACTAAGTCTGTGCCAATATCCAGGTAGCTTTTTTAAGAGAAAAATGAGTGCAGGATCCGTTCTGATATGGAAGCTTATGAAGCTATGTGGAGATCATATGATAGAAGAAATATATATCCAGAAAATCAATAAACATAAGTTCATAAAATCCATATTGAAACTTAACTGATTACAGTAATGGAAATATTCTAACCATAGAGACAGAATTATATCCAGACAAATCAATAGATATAAAGTCCATAAAAAAGATTTTCTTTAAATGATAAATGTGTTAGGTGAAAATCAGTGATGGGAGGAGGGACTCAATAGAGTTAAAACAGCTAGATAATCGTTTGGATCAAACAGCTGGAATTTCTACCTTATTCCTTGTATCAAAGTAAAGTTTAAATAGATCAATATTTAAGAATTGAACTATAAAGTTTTACAAAAAAAGATGAGAAAATGTATGTGTAAACAGGGCTTGCAGAGAAGGGTACAAAACCCAAAACCATAATGGAAAATACTGAAAAATTTGATTGCATAAAGACTCAAAACTTCTATAGGTCATAAATAACATAAAGTTAAAAAAATAAAACAGAAAAAATAGTTGCAAAAATATGACAAGAAACTAAATTGATTACATACAATTAGCTCATACATATTAAAAGAGGAAAATAGTCAAAGATCTGAATAGTCAATTGACAGAAGATAAAAAATAAATGGCTAATAAAATACAAAATATGCCCAATCTTCCTCATAATTGAATAAGTGAAAATCAAAACAAAAGATATGCTGTCAGATTGGTAGAGGTTAATTTTCGTAGGCTGGGGAAAGTGTGGGAGTAGAGTGGCGTTAATTTTGCAAATTTTTAGAGGGGAATTTGGAAATTTTTTTTTAATACTGTGATCCCAAACATCTATTCTAGGAAGTAAGTCAATAAAATAGAGTATCATGAAATTATTCTTTGTAATCAAAAGAACGCTTATTGAAACATTTTTTAACAGTAAAATGTGGGCTATAACTTGGATGTCCTTTAATACGGGCCTTATTAATAAATCCATTATATTTATCCAGTGGAATTATATATCTTCTATAAATGGGTTAGTTTAAATGTAATGATATAACAAATTAAGAATGAAAATGTGGACTTCCATTTCTGGACATAATGGAATAATAGAGAACAGATGTGCCCCTTCCCCCACCCAGCCTCCAACAATCAGATAATTGAACAAGGTATGCGAAAGAATGGTTTTCAGCACATAGACCACACCTGCTTTTGATCCCTAAGAAAAGGGAATTAATGGGGTAGGTGAATGCTATGAGTTCTTATTTTTCTGTCTGGAGGTAATTTCCAGGCTCAATAATGAGAAGGGAAACTTAAATATACCCTGGGAGTTTTACTGAGTTTAGGAGATGGTGAATGTATTTTCAGAAGGTCTAGGTGGCTGGAATTTACTGTCAGGATACCAGAGAGAAAGGAGCTACACACCGACAGAGCTTCGATATCTATAGTGGGGTCGCTTTTAGTCTTTGGCTAAGTAGTAATCTGTGCATGTAGAGGAAGAAGATTTACCCAAGCCTGGAGAAAGAATACTAAGAGACAGTAGGCTTAACAATTCTTGGAACTCACATGGGGCTGAGAAAAAATTGTGATTCCAGCAGCAAAGTAAAAAACATGTCTTAATGTGCAGGGCATTGGGTAGATCCTTGAGAAGCATTGTTATATTACTTGAGCCAAAATATCCTAGACTATAAGCTGCTTTGAACCTAACCTGTCAAACCTTATAAACAAGCCTCAAAAGGGTACAGCCGATTCTAAATAACTTAATAACATTCAACAACAAAGTCAAACACTATTTATAGAAACACAACCAAATCCAGAACCTCAAAAATGTAACATTAATATTAAAAGTGTATGTTATCCGGTAAAAAAATTACCAGACATGCAAAGAAGCAGAAAAATATGTTTTACACTAAGAAAAATTAAGCAATAGATACAGACCCAGAAATAATACAGGTGATGGATTAGGAGACAAGGTCATTAAAACATAAATTGTAATATGCTCCATTTGTTCAAGAACATGGAAGAAGGCAGTAACACGATAAAGAGAGAAGTGGGGGGAATAATGACATCACTAGAACTTCTACCGGTGAAAAACACAACATTTAAAATGAAGAATAGTTTCGATGATGTATCAGCTTGCTAGCGCTGCCATAACAATGTACCACAGACTGGGTGGCTTAAACAAAAGAGATTTATTTTCTTATGATCCTGGAGGCTAGAAGTCCAAGATCAAGGTGGTGGCAGGTTTGGTTTAATCCTGATGCCTCCTTGTCTTTGGTTTACAGACAGTCATCTTCTCCTGGTATCTTCCCATAGTCTTCCCTCTGTGTCCTCATCTCCTCTTCTTACAAGGATACCAGTCATGTTGGATTAGGTCCCACCTCAGTGACCTCATGTGACCTTAATTTCCCCTCTAAAGAACTTTTCTCCTAATACAGTCACATGCTCAGGTACTGGGGGTTAGAATTTTAACATTTAATTTTGGGTGGGAGACAACTGAGCCCATTACAGGTGGGATTAAACAAGACAGAAGTGGGGAGCCTGGGTGGCTCAGTTGGTTAAGCGTCCGACTTGGACTCAGGTCATGATCTCATGGTTC
Organism: Panthera tigris; assembly: GCF_018350195.1. Classification (NCBI taxonomy): domain Eukaryota; kingdom Metazoa; phylum Chordata; class Mammalia; order Carnivora; family Felidae; genus Panthera; species Panthera tigris. The sequence goes on along the minus strand of NC_056668.1, from coordinate 56,995,913 downwards.
GTGGGTTTGAGTCCCATGTTGGGGTGTGTGCTGACAGTGCAGAGTCTGCTTGGGATTCTCTCTCTCTCTCTGCACTCCCCCCCTTCCCAGCTTGTGCGCTCTCTAAATAAATAAATAAACAAACAAACATTAAAAAAACAGACAAAACAGGGTGGGGGGAATGGTACGAGATGGAGCAAAATAGGCAGGATTTAGATCATGATGAGCCATATAAGTTGTGGGAGAGTTAGGATTTGATTCTAAGTGCAGTGGTAAACCACTAGGACTTTTAAGCAATTTGGTGACATGATCTGATTTAAATTTTCTTTTAAAAGCAGTTTTTAGAGGAGCCAAGATGGCAGAACAGCATGGAAGTTTTTTGTGTGTCTCACGTCCATGAAACACAGCCAGACCAACACTAAACCATCCTGCACACCTAGAAAACTGATTGGAGGATTAACACAACAATCTGCACAACCCGAACCACAGAATTCAGCAGGTACGCGGTGCGAAGAGCTGAACTTGGGGAACGAGAAGCTGCAGGAAGGGAGGTGCTTTTGCAGGTGGAGAGAAGACAGAGACTGGGTTGGGGAGGGTAGAGAATATGGGAAAATACCCTTCCCCAAAAGCAGCTGGGGAGACAGTGGAAAATTGGAAACAGCCGCAGGGACTAACTTAAAAAGGGAGAAAGGAGAGAGCTTAAATTCCATTAAGACTGTAAACAAGGGGAGTGCAGTTTGCAACTCCACAGCTCCATACCTGGTGGTGCTCTGGTGCGAAGGGAGAATCCCCAGGAACAGAGTGGGGTCGAGGAGGTTCTCGGGCCACACGGGGCAAAGCGGTTCCACTGCTGGAAGGACATCTGGTAGAGAATGTTGAAGCCACCTGGTCCCAGCAGCCTCAGAAAACGGCGACATTCATTGGTGCTGGAACAAGGTCGTTAAGGGTGAAGCCTGGTGCCAGATGTGTGTTGTGATTTTCCATAATCCCTGAAACGCTGCTACTACACTATCTCTTGAACTTTTTCTGGGGCGGGCTGGCACCTGGCCGTAGTCTCAGGGCACCGGCAGCAGTAGGGTCCAGCAAGAGTTCCTGGGTGCAGCCGACATTCAGCCCTTGCTCATTCGGCCACTGCTCGGTGAGACCCTCCCGCAGAGAGAAGGAACGGGTCAAAGCCACAGTCCTTCAGAAGTAAGGGGCCGGGGAAAACAGCCGCATCTGAGACAAGACTCGGGAGAGAGATACTGCCTGGGGCCTGGTCACGGAGAGTGAAAAAGCGGGGAGTGGATGAGAGCTGAAGACAGAGGAGGAATGCATGATTGCTGATCCCAGGAGAACAGACTGGGTAGCTGGGTGCCACCATTTTCACCTCTGCCGCGCATGCGCATACACACCTGGGAGCGCCGCAACAATCCACCCCAGTAGGCTAGCAGCACCATCTAGTGGAGAGCAGAGCTGTTACACTGAGCTCCGCCCAAATGGGCCAATTTTGCTCTTCAAGAACACAAGTCTCACCCATGGACTATAAAGCACTAGATAGACTTCTAGGGGAAAATGAAACAATTTCAGTCCTGCTTCAATCTGTTAGCAGGTTCATCTATTCAATTTTCTTTCTTTTTTGTTTTTTTCCTTTTTCTATTTCTCTTTTACACTTTTCTTGAATACAGAAAAAATACATTTTTATTTTCAATTTTTATTAAAAATATTTTTCTTTAATTTTTATTACTATATTTTTTACTTTTGTGTAAATTTTTTCAAATTCTATTTTACTTCCATTTTTCTTTAGTCTACTTCAGTGTATTCACCTTTTCAAATTTGCAAACAATTTCCTTTTCTTTCTTCCTTTTTCTTTTTTTTTGTTTCTTTTCTTTTTCTTGAATGCAGAAAGAGAAAAACTTCATTTTTACTTTCAATTTCTATTAAAATATTTTTATTTAATTTTCTTACCGTATTGTTTGCTTTTATGTAAATTTTTTCAAATTCTATTTTACTTCCATCATTTTATTTTAGTCTAGTACAGTGTAGTCACTTTTTCAAATTTTCAAATGACTTCTTTTTTCTTTTCTCTTTTGTCTTTTTTCTCTTTTTCATTTCTCTTCTTTTTTCTTAAATATAGGAAAAGAAAAACAGATATATCTCTAATTTTTATTAAAAATATTTTTCTTTTTAATTTTTTTTGTCTAGTATATTCTTTACTTTTGTGTATATTTTTTCAAATTCTATTTTACCCCCGTCATCTCATTTTAGTCTACCTCCGTGTATTCATTTTTTCAAATTCTCAAACGATTTCCTTTTTTATTTCCTTCTACCCCCTTTTTGTCCTCTAATCTGTCAAACCACTTTCAACACCCAGACCAAAACACACCTAGGATCTAGCATCATCTATTCGATTTTTGTGTGTGGGTGTGTTTTTATTTTTTAATTTTAATATTTTTTAATTTTAATTTTTTTATTTCAATTTTTCTACCTCATTAATTCCTTTTCTCCCTTCAAAATGACAAAACGAAGGAATTCACCCCAAAATAAAGAGCATGACGAAATGACAACCAGGGATTTAACCAACACATATACAAGCAAGATGTCTGAACCAGAATTAGAATCATGATAATAAGAATACTAGCTGGAGTCAAAAATAGATTAGAATCCCTTTCTGCAGAGATAAAAGAAGTAAAAAATAAATAGGCAGAATGAAATTAAAAATGCTATAACTGAGCTGCAATCACACTCAGTGGATGGATGCAGCAGCGGCAAGGATGGACAAGGCAGAACAGAGAATCAGTGATATGGAGGACAAACTTATAGAGAATAATGAAGCAGAAAAAAAGAGGGAGATTAAGGCAAAAGAGCACAATTTAAAAATTAGAGAAACCAGTGACTCATTAAAAAGGAACAACATCAGAATCATAGGGGTCCCAGAAGAGGAAGAGAGAGAGAAATAGGGGTAGAAGGGTTATGTGAACAAATCATAGTGGAAAACTTTCCTAACCTGGGGAAAGACACAGACATCAAACTCTAGGAAGCACAGAGGACCCCCTTTAGATTCAACAAAAACCAACCATCAACAAGGCATATCATAGTAAAATTCACAAAATATGCAGGAAAGGAGAGAATCATGAAAACAGCAAGGGAAAAAAGTCCCTAACCTACAAGGGAAGACAGATCAAGTTTGCAGCAGACATATCCACAGAAACTTGGCAGGCCAGAAAGGAGTGACAGGATACATTCAATGTACTGAATCAGAAAAATATGCAGCCAAGAATTCGTTACCCAGCAAAGCTGTCATTTAAAATAGAAGGAGAGAAAAAAGTTTCCCAGACAAACAAAAATTAAAGGAGATTGTGACCACTAAACCAGCCCTGCAAGAAATTTTAAGGGGGACTCTCTGAGGGGAGAAAAGATGAAAAATAAATAAATAAATAAATAAATAAATAAATAAATAAATACCAAAAGCAACAAAAATTGGAAAGGATTAGAAAGGACCAGAGAACACCACCAGAAACTCCAACTCTACAAGCATCATAATGGCAATAAATTCATATCTTTCAGTACTCACTCTAAACATCAATGGACTCAATGCTCCAATAAAAACACACAGGGTAACAGAATGGATAAGAAAACAAGATCCATCTATATGCTGTTTACAAGAGACCCACTTTAGACCTAAAGACACCTTCAGATTGAAAATAAGAAGATGAAGAACCATCTATCATGCAAATGGTCAACAAAAGAAAGCCAGAGTAGCCATACTTATATCAGACAATCTAGACTTTAAAATAAAGACTGTATCAAGAGATGCAGAAGGGCATTATATCATAATCAAGGGGTATATCCACCAAGAAGACCTAACAATTGTAAACATCTATGTGCCAAATGTGGGAGAACCCAAATATATAAATCAATTAATCACAAACATAAAGAAACTCATTGATAGTAATATCATAATAGTAGGAGACTTCAACATCCCACTCATAGCAATGGACAGATCATCTAATCAAAACATCAACAAGGAAACAATGGCTTTGAATGACACACTGGACCAGATAGACTTAAAAGATATATTCAGAACATTTCATCCTAAGCAGCAGAATATACATTCTTCTCCAGTGCACATGGAATGTTCTCCAGAATAGACCAAATACTGGGACACAAATCAGCCCTAAGTAAGTACAAGAAGGTCGAGATCATACCGTGCATATTTTCACACCACAATGCTATGAAACTCAAAATCAACCACAAGAAAAAATTTGGAAAGGTAACAAATACTTGGAGACTGAAGAACATCCTATTAAATAATGAATGGGCTAACCAAGAAGTTAAAGAAGAAATTAAAAAGTATACAGAAGTCAATGAAAATGATAACACCACAGCCCAAAACCTCTGGGACGCAGCAAAGGCAGTCATAAGAGGGAAGTATATAGCAATCCAGGCCTTCCTAAAGAAGGAAGAAAGATCTCAGATACACAACCTAGCCTTACGCCTTAAGGACCTGGAAAAAGAACAGCAAATAAAACCCAAAACCAGAAGAAGACAGGAAACAATAAAGATTAGAGCAGAAATTAATGCTATCAAAACCAAAAAAACAGTAGAACAGATCAATGAAACCAGAAGCTGGTTCTTTGAAAGAATTAACAAAATTGATAAACCACTAAGCAGTTTGATCAAAAAGAAAAAGGAAAGGACCCAAATAAAATCACGAATGAAAGAGGAGAGATCACAACAAACACACCAGAAATACAAACAATAATAAGAGAATATTATGAGCAATTATATGCCAATAAAATGGGCAATCTGGAAGAAATGGACAAATTCCTAGAAACATATATACTACCAAAGCTGAAACAGGAAGAAATAGAAAACTTGAACAGACCCAGAACCAGTAAGGAAATCGAATTAGTAATAAAAATCTGCCAAAAAACAAGAGTCCAGGGCCAGATGGCTTTCCAGGGGAATTCTACCAAACATTTAAGGAAGAGTTGACACCTATTCTCTTGAAGATGTTCCAAAAAATACAAATGGAAGAAAAACTTCCAAACTCTTTCTATGAAGAGAAATCATTACTTTGATTCCAAAACCAGACAGAGACCCCATTAAAAAGGAGAACTGTAGACCAATATCCGCGATGAATATGGATGCAAAAATCCTCAACAAGATATTAGCCAACCAGATCCAACAATACATTACAAAATTATTCACCACCACCAAGTAGGATTTATACCTGGGATGCAGGGCTGGTTCAATATCCACAAAACAATTGACGTGATTCATTACATCAATAAAAGAAAGGACAAGAACCATATGATCCTCTCAATAGATGCAGAAAAAGCATTTGACAAAATATAGCATCCTTTCTTGATAAAAACCCTCAAGAAGGTAGGGATAGAAGGAACAAACCTCGAGATCATAAAAGCCATATATGAACGACACAATGCTAATATCATCCTCAATGGGGAAAAACTGAGAGTTTTCCCTCTAAGGTCAGGAACAAGAGAGGGATGTCCATTCTCACCACTGCTATTCAACATAGTATTGGAAGTCTTAGCCTCTGCAGTCAGACAACACAAAGAAATAAAAGGCATCCAAATAGCCCAGGAGGAGGTCAAACTTTCACTCTTCACAGATGACATGATAGTCTATATGGAAAACCCAAAAGATTCCACCAAAAAACTGCTAGAATTGATTTATGAATTCAGGAAAGTTGCAGGATATAAAATCAACACACAGAAATTGGTTGCATTTCTATACACCAACAATGAAGCGATGGAAAGAGAAATCAAGGAATTGGTCCCATTTACAGTTGCAAAAAAAAAAAAACCCATTAAATACCTAGGAATAAATTTAACCAAAGAGGTGAAAAATCTATATGCTGAAAACTATAGGAAGCTTATGAAAGAAATTGAAGAAGACACAAAAAAATGGACAAAGATTCCATGCTCCTGGATAGGAAGAACAAATATTGTTAAAATGTTGATAGTACCCAAAGCAATCTACATATTCAATGCAATCCCTATCAAAATAACACCAGCATTCTTCACAGAGCTAGAACAAATAATCCTAAAATTTGTATGGAACCAGAAAAGACCCCGAAGAGCCAAAGCAATCTTGAAAAAGAAAACCAAAGCAGGAGGCATCACAATCCTGGACTTCAAGCTATACTACGAAGCTGTAATCATCAAGACAGTATGGTACTGGCACAAGAACAGACACTCAGATCAATGGAACAAAATAGAGAACCCAGAAATGGACCCACAAACATATGGCCAACTAATCTTTGACAAAACAGGAAAGAATATCCAATGGAATAAAGACAGTCTCTTTGGCAAGTGGTGCTGGGAAAACTGGACAGAGACATGCAGAAGAATGAACCTTGACCACATTTTTACACCATACACAAAAATAAACACAAAATGGATGAAAGACCTCAATGTAAGACAGAAAGCCATCAAAATCCTCGAGGAGAAAGCAAGCAAAAACCTGTTTGATCTTGGCTGCAGCAACTTCTTACTCAACACGTCTCTGGAGGCAAGGGAAACAAAAGCAAAAATGAGCTATTGGGACCTCATCAAAATAAAAAGCTTCTGCACAGCAAAGGAAATAATCAGCAAAACTAAAAGGCAACTGACAGAATGGGAGAAGATATTTGCAAAGGACATATCAGATAAAGGGTTAGTATCCAAAATCTATAAAGAACTTACCAAACTCAACTCCCAAAAAACAAACAATTCGGTGAAGAAATGGGCAAAAGGCATGAATAGACACTTCTCCAAAGAAGACATCCAGATGGCCAACCGACACAGGAAAAAATGCTCAACATCACTCATCATCAGGGAAATACAAATCAAAACCACAATGAGATACCACTTGACACTTGTCAGAATGGCTAACATTAACAACTCAGACAACGACAGATGTTGGCGAGGATGCGGAGAAAGAGGATCTCTTTTGCATTGTTGGTGGGAATGCAAGCTGGTGCAGCCACTCTGGAAGACAGTATGGAGGTTCCTCAAAAAACTAAAAATAGAACTACCCTACGACCCGGCAATTGCACTACTAGGCATTTATCCAAGGGATACAGGTATACTGTTTTGAAGGGACACATGAACCCCAATCTTATAGCAGCACTATCAACAATAGTCTAAGTATGGAAAGAGCCCAAATGTCCATTGATGGATGAATGTATAAAGAAGGAGTGATATATATATATATATATATATATATATATATATATATATATAATGGAGTATTACTCGGCAATCAAAAAGAATGAAATCTTGCCATTTGCAACTACGTGGATGGAACTGGAGGGTATTATGCTAAGTGAAATTAGTCAGAGAAAGACAAAAATCATATAACTTGACTCGTATGAGGACTTTAAGAGACAAAACAGATGAACATAAGGGGATGGAAGCAAAAATAATATAAAAACAGGGAAGGGGATAAAACAGAAGAGACTCATAAATATGGACAACAAACTGAGGGTTACTGGAGGGGCTGTGGGAGGGGGGATGGGCTAAATGGGTAAGGGGCATTAAGGAATCTACTCCTGAAATCATTGTTGCACTATATGGTAACTAATTTGGATGTAAATTAAAAGAAAAAATTTAAAAAAACCAGATAAGACACTGCAGACAAAAAAAATCAATGAATATGAAGGCATAACAATATAAACCATTTAAAATAAAACACAGAGAGGAAAAATGACTGAAGAAAATGAACCCAGCATAGGTGAGCAGTAGAATAAAACAAGCAGTTTAATTTATGTGTAGTTAGGTGTAGGCATAGAAAAAATTCCTAAAGAAATAATGGCTAAAAATGGTGAAGACTGTACACTCACTGATTTAAAAACCCAGTGAATATGAATAAGAGAAAACCACACCAAACATTATAATCAAATTGTTGAAAACAAGTAGCAGAAAGAAAATCTTAAACGCAGCCAGGGGGAAAAAGAATCATTATATATAGATGAACAAAGTACAAATTATTTTTTTTCAGAAATTTTGCAGGTGAAAAGACACAGTGGTAACTCCATTAAAATTCTGAATGAAAAAAGATCTACCAACATGGAATTTTGTGTCTGGCAAAAGTATGTTCCAAAAATGAAAGTAGAGTAAAGGGTTTTTTAGACAAATAAATGCTAAGAGAATTAATTATCAGCAAACTTGTACTCCTATTAACTTCAAGTTAAAAAAAAATGATACCAGATGAAAATTTGGATTGATATAAAGGAATGAAGAGCACCGGAAATTCTAAGTATGTGTACACATTGTATAAAATATATATTTTTCCTCATTTTTAATTTATTTTAAAAAAACATAATAAAACTATAATATGTGAAGAAATGAAATGTATGAAAGAGTAAAAGGCAGAATGGGAAAATTTACATGATGCATTCTAATATTATTTGGTATTGATACAGAAAAACTATATAGTAAATACTAGAGAAATCACTAAAAACATAAAACAAAGATATATGCTAATAAACCAATAGGTAGAGGTTAAAAACATCAAATGCAACAGAGTAGATATTTCTTTTGGAGAAATATTGTTTTTAAGAGTTTCAGAAGACATTAACAGTGATTATACTTAGAGTAATAAACTCTAGGTGGAGATAGAAAAGTATTTTTTTACATTTCATTATATACTTTTTTGGTACTGAATGAATATTCTTTCAAGACTGGATGTATTTGTTTTAAAGTTATTGTTTTATTTATTTTTAAAAGCTAGTTGTTAGCTGTACTTAATGGGCCATTTTGTTTTCTTCATACTTTTCTAACTTAAAAACTACTACTACTACTTATTTTATGTATACAATTTTTAAAAAAATGTTTATTTATTTTTGAGGGAGAGAGAGACAGAACATGAGCAGGGGAGGGGCAGAGAGAAGGGGAGACACAGAATCCAAAGCAGGCTTTATTCAGTCTCTGAGCTGTCAGCACAGAGCCCTACACAGGGTTCAAAGTCACAAACCATGAGATTATGACCTGGGCCAAAGTCAGACGCTTAAATGACTGAGCCACCCAGGTGCCCCCATAATTATTATTTAAAATGCATATTAAAATAATTACCCACATCTCATATTTTGACACTCAAAAGAGTGTAACAAAGCAAATTATAGTCCTCCTTTAAATGTTAAAATTCTATGTCATTTATGAATAGATTTACCTGAATAATTTTTCACTTTTATATGCATTTGTTGATCTTCTACTCAATACTTTTCTTTTTACGAGATACCCAAAAGTAAAATAATATAAAAGATTGCATGTGTAATTTAACGAAATATTACAAAGTATTATTTGTCCATGAAACATAATAAAATTAAGTTTGAATTAAACAAAGTCTACTGAATTACATATGAAACATCCATTTACCATTCTGAAGCTACTTCCTGGGAAAGCACATGTTTTCAGATGACCACCATGAAGCTTTCCAAGAAATGTGTAATTAACAAGGATCTGTTCCATTCCAGCATCCATTTGGTAAGGGAAAAACCACAATGGGAACTCTAGAATCTAAATGCCATTTTAATGGAAAGAGTATTATCTTGGGTATATTTCCTGCTTTGATACCACATCCAATTTTGATAAATGCTTCTGTTTCGTCTCTACATTTACAATGACATATAAACCCGTAATACAGAGACAATATTTGATTTGATATAATATATTACAGTAACTAAATTTTTATGATGGTTTTATCAGATCACATGGTTGCAAATGGAAATAAGTATGCGAAATGCTATTTTAATAGACCAAGGTATAAATGCTACATCATTATAAGTAGAATTATAAAGCACATAGCAACTCTTAATTTTTCTCTTTGTACAGAAAATCAAGACGCTTTTTTGTTTTTCTTTAGTTTACCTCTTGTTCATAAGAGGGCTTAGAAAAGTATGAATGTTGCCAATGGACAATTGTTGTGTAGGTCTGTTTCCAGACTTCCTTCTCCAATTAAGTTCTGAGGGAAGAAAGTTTAAAAAAAACGGTAATAGGTTCTAGGACAACATTATAAAGTATAAATATTGTTGGCACACAATGTTACCATTTGCTTCAGCTGTACAACATAGTGGTTCCATGAGTCTATACATTATGCTATGCTCACCACAAGCCCAGCTACCATCTGTCACCATAAAAAGCTATTAAAATACCAATGAATATATTTTCTAGGCTGTACCTTTCATCCCGGTGACTGTTCATTCCATAACTAGAAGCCTATATCTCTGAGCCTATATTGCCGAGTTTCTTCCTATTACTGATTAACATTTTACTGTATGAATGAACCAGAGTTTGTTAATCTGGATACCAACTGAAGGGCCTCTGAGATGCTTCCACTTTTCAGCAATTATGAATAAAGATGCTCAAACATTCATACAGGTTTTTGTGTAAACCTAGGTTTAATTTCTCTTGGGTAAGTACCTAGGAGTGAAATTGCTGGGTCATAAATATTTAGACATAGGACAAACTAGCACACAGTTTTCTGAAGTGGACATTACGATTTTACATTTTCACCAGTAAGGTTGAGAGTTCTAATTGCTCTCTGTCCTCGGGAACACTTGATATTATCAGTATTTTTAAACCAAGTTAATAGGCATGTAATGGTATCTCATTTTGGTTTTAATATGTATTTCCTTGATGAGTAATAATGTTGAGCATTTTGTCATGTGCTATTTGGATTCATATCATCTTTGATGAAGTGTCTATTCAAACTTCCATCTCATTTTTTAAAAAGGGCTGTTTGTATTCTTACTGAGTTTTTAGAAATCTTTATGTATTCCAGGTCAAGTCCTTTGTCAGATAGATGATTGGCAAATATTTTCTCCCAGTGTGTGGCTTGTTCTTCATTCTCTTAACAGGGCAAAGTTAATATGTTGATAAGGTCAATTTATAATTTTTTTTTCTTTTATGGATGGTGCTTTTCTTTTGGTGTATCTAAAATCCCTTGTCTGGTGTTACCCAGTCACAAAGTTTCTCTTTTCCTCTCCTATAAGTTTATTTTTTTTTAGCTTTTCCATTTACGTCTATGTATTATTTTGAGTTAATTTTAATATAAGGTGTGAGGTATGTACAGAGTTCATTTTTTGACATATGTGTATTTAATTGTTCCACCACCATTTGTAAAATAGGCCATTATTTCTACATTAACTTGGCTTTGTACTTCTGTCAAAATCAATTGACCGTATATGTATGGGTCTATTTCTGCACTCTTTATTCTGTTCCATTGACCTATGTGTCTATTCTTTTACCAATGCTACACTGCTTTATTACTCTGGCTTTTATCAGAAGTCTTGCAATCAAATCATGCTCAGCCTGAATGCTTTTATTTTTATTTTTTAAGAAATTTGTTCTTTCTCATTCCTTCAGCTTTCCATATAAAATTTATAATCAGCTTGTCAATATCTGCAAAATAATTCTGCTGGGAATTTGGGCTTGTAAAGAATTTATTGATCAGTTTGGGGAGAAATGACCTTCTACTGATACTGAGTTCCCCAATTCATGAGCAACATGATTTATTTCTCTGTTATTTCAATCTTTGATTCTTTCTTCAATGTTTTGTAGTTTTGAAGATACTGATCCTAGACCCATATGACCTTGTATTTTGTGATCAAGTTAAGCACACTTTTGAGTGGTAAATGATTATTGGTCAATTTCCTGATATTATTTAATATAGATAATCATACCTAAAAATAGAGTTTTATTTCTTCCTCTCCAATCTGTATACTTTTTATTTCTTTTTATTGCTTGATTGCACTGCCCAGAATTTCCAGTATGATATTGAATAGAAGTGGAGAGAGTGGACATTCTTGCTTTGTTCCTGATCTTAGGAGGAAGACATCCAGCCTTCACCATTAAGTATTATGTTAGCCATAGTTTTTAAAGTATAAATGTGTATATATATGAATGTATACTATGTTTTAGAGGATTGTATTAGTCAGGGTTCTCTAGAGAAACAGAACTAATAGGAAGAGATTTATTATGCGGAATCATGAGATTATGGATGCTGAGAATCCTATGATTTGCCATCTCCAAAGCTGGAGATCTAGGAAAGCTAGTGGTGCAATTAAAGCCCCAGACTGAAGGCCAGGGGAGCCAATGGTGTGAGTCCCAGCCCAAGGACAGAAGGAGACTGATGTCCCTCAAACAGACAGGCAGGAAGCAAAAGGGATGAATTTTCCTTTCCCCACCTTTTGTTTTATTCAGGCCCTCAATGGATTGGATGATGCCCACCACACTGACAGGGGAGCAATCTAGTGATTGAAGACAGGGGTCCAGGATAAGTGAAGAGTGACCTGGGCTTTGGATGACCCAGTGAGCCAGGGGAGGAGACTAAAAAGTGCTCGTTTGGAAAGCTGTGAGGGAAGTGATGCCTACCACAGGAAGCCCAGGTTTCAGTAGCGGCGAAGGAGATGAATGGCATATCCCATGGAAAATTTTAAGGAAACGGAAACATTTCCTTGGAGTACCAGTGCATGGTAGCAATGAATAAGGTAATCAACATCAAGGAGAAGACAAAGGGCGAAGGGGAGATCTAAACCAAATGGAAATGAGGATATGGAGGAAGTAGGTGACTTCGGCAGGAAGTTTGGAGATGGAAATAAAATAACAAAATTAAAGCTGAAAAATCTCCACCATTCAGTTGGATCTGTGGTTGGAGGCACTTCCTGGCGGATGCCACTTTGCTCCTCAGATGACTGTAAGGCCTTAATGCCTCAGCAGGAAGTCTGCCTCTGCTTTGCGGTGAGGTCACTAGCAATTTATTTTGCCTCTTGGAAAAGTCTTTCTTTGCTAACCAGCTAGTAACTACTACTGGTTCCTAAACTCCTCCTCCAAATTCTATAACCTCCTTCCCATCCATATACTGAACTTCTGTCATCCACAGATGTTTCGGTGCCACTTGGAGAACGAAACATCACCTCTGGAGGGTTGCGTGACTTCAGTCAATTGTTCAACCTCCCCCAGGTGAAGTTTCTTCAGCTGTAAAATGAAGTGACTGAGCTAGATGATCGCAAGGGGTCTTTGTGGCTCATTCTCTAATTGTATCCTTAGCATAATCATTTCTGTAAATCTGTTTTATACACATTTGGAGAATATAAACAACACAAGCAGCCTGGTGAATTACTCATCCAGCCCTTGATCGTGAACCAATTCCATGTGCATTATTACCAGATTCAGCAAGAGCTTCCAGACCAAACTATGAATATTGGAGAGATACTGCTCATGAGTAAATTGTGCGTTAGGAATTGTGGATAGGGAGGTGGAAGCTATGCTAAATCTTTCCAACCCAAATTATATTCACCAAACTGATGATTTTGGCATTGGCAATGAATGGCACCTGTTTTGCAATTGACGATTAAGACTCTGTAGTGGGGGCAGGGTGCATGAAATTCTAAACCTTTAAAACTTAATATAGAGGTACATCAGACGCAGACAGCATTTAGGGAGTGATTGTATAATGAGTGGGTAGAAACGTAAAGATCAACATAATATTGTGGGAGCAACTCAGTTATTTGGGTTTTAACAAAGACACTCTAGAGACCCCATGAAATATTCTTTATGTTTATACTAAGACTGATATTTAGGTGTGAAGCTACTGGATTTAGAATATTGAGATGCTTTCAGGTATTTTGAATGTCCTCCCCAAATTCTCCATGCCTGGGTCCCTTTTTTGGGACTTTCTGAACCTCCTTATGACTCGGCAACTAATAGTATAATACTTGCAATATCTTGTTCCCGTGCATGACTGACACTGATATCCATGTGTCTGGGCTTTACAGGTGATTACATTGATTTCTAACTCTTGTCCATACTTGGAACCATTTTGTTTTAATTTTTTTTGAAATTAGTTTCCAACATTAAAACATCAGGATATTTCAGGTAAAGTTAAGATTTCCTATTTTTCTTGATAAATCAGAAGATCTGATGAGACAGGGTCTGTATGCCAACATGGTAACAGTTGTCTGGAGCTGCATCTTGCTGCCATCTCCAGATCAATGAATAAGCAAACAAAAAACCTCAGACATTCTTGTGCTTTATTTGTTTATAAGTAAAAAAATAAAGGGAAGGTGACCTAAGGGAAGGTGGCCACACTTCCTGGTGTGCCTGCAAGAGTCCTAGTTTAGTCCTATTGATCTATAATTCATTAATATTATGCCCTTTGCCATAAAAAATGTCCTAGTGTAGATGAGCAATTATATGGTTATGCTATCTAGAGGAATCGAATCTGTGTTCTCTGATGTAAGGAAAATATAGCATTAGCTATAAAGAATTCATATGCTTAAGTCATATTTTTATTTGGGATAGATCATTTTATTTTATTTTATTTTATTTTATTTTTTCAATGTTTTTTACTTATTTTTGGGACAGAGAGAGACAGAGCATGAACGGGGGAGGGGCAGAGAGAGAGGGAGACACAGAATCGGAAACAGGCTCCAGGCTCTGAGCCATCAGCCCAGAGCCTGTCGCGGGGCTCGAACTCACAGACCGCGAGATCGTGACCTGGCTGAAGTCGGACGCTTAACCGACTGCGCCACCCAGGCGCCCCAAGATATGATCATTTTATATACAAATTTTATTAAGTACCTACTAATTGCAGGGTGCTGTACTAGAATCTGGGGATAGAGTGAGATCAAAAAGAGAACATATAGAGGACAATCTGTGTTATGGGAACACATAGAGGACAATCTAAACTTGTCTATACAAACCAGAGGGAGGCTTCCAGAAAGAAGCAGAGATCTGACGATGTTAAGGATTTCCCAGGTTGGAGGGGAGTAGAATGGGAGAAAGATATTCTAGAGAAAGGGAATTACATAGATGACGTTCTCACCATAAGAATGTGTCAAGTTCAAAGACTGAGGAAAAATCTCTGTCATTCTACAATAGTCTGGACTAGGAGAAAGAAATGAGGAGTGGATTGGAGATACAGGTGGAGACTTGCAAACTGTGTTAAAGAACTGATCATTTATCATAAGGGCAATGGGCAAAGATTTTGTCAGGGGAGTGACAGGACTATATTTGTGTTTAGAAAGATCACTCTAGATCAACTTGTAGAATGGCTGGGAAGGTCAGGAAGCAGTTTCAGTAATTCAGGGAGATAATGGTGGTATGGCCTAGAATAGAGACAGTTAGACAGATAGAAATGGGTAGACCTAAGAAGCAATTAGAGGGTAAAATTGGCAAAGTGTAGTGGTCAACTCAATATTGGAGGTCAAATGTGGGGAGGAATGAAGGACTATTTCTAGACATCTAGCTTACAAAATGAAGTGGATGGAATTTCCTTTCATTGAGATGGGAGAGACTTGAAAATAAAATAGATCTGGAGGGGGAAAAGTCAGTCAGTTTTGGACAAGCTGAGTGTGGAGTGCTGAGAGACACTCAGGAGAAGAAGTCCAATAAGAAGTCATATATATAAGATATTAGACTGTATGGCAAAAGAACAGGCTGGGGCTATAGATTTCATCTATGGATGAAAACTATCTTGATACATTTTATACACAGAAACAATCATGATACAGTGCATTCAGGGTTGTAATGGAATATATTAAGTACAAGCAGAACATTATTTGATTAGACAAATACATACTGAGTATTTATTATGTATGAGACACAAGGAGAATATTTTCAAGAAAAATTGGCTATAAAAAATTAGATTACACAATCATTAGTAGAGGTTGTGGGGTTGAGAGGGTTTTGCTTGTTTGTTTTAAACAATTGACACATTGATCATGTTTAAATGTTGATGGAAAGAAACCAGTAGAAAGTGAGAGGCTGAAGATCCCAGTGAGCAAGCAAAAAGAACGGTAAAAGGAAGCTGAGAGGAGTTGAGAAAATAAAATTAGCAGCAACCCCAGACATTGAGTTAAAACTCTTTTTTTTTTTTTGATTTAGAGGGACTATCTCCTGTTAATTATGAACTATGTGATTAGCTTTTAAAGTAATACAAGGCACAAACAGTCTCTAGTGCATTCAAAATCCATTTACAAACAACCCATTCCCCTGTCAAAAAGACATTTCTTCATCTGAGCTTGTCTTCTGGGTCACCAAATTAATGACATCTTCAATACTTTTTAAAGTTAAGTATGTTCACTTGGAATATTGCTAGGTCCATTAACAGTAACTCTCCCCACCCACCCTGCCCCCACCCCCAGTTTATGTCCTTGAAAGGTAGCTCTCAGATTTTTTCAGGACAATCTCTTTAATCTTCACATCACCTGCTCTTACCAATAGCTTTTGAATTCTTATTAAATTAATCTGACATCATTGTGTAGGACCAATGCGCGCGCACACACACACACACACACACACACACACACTAAAGCTATGGAATTCAAAGGATCTTTCTTCGTTCCTAGAAGGCCAGAGGTAGGATTTAAAGTATTAACTGATTGTTGTTCTTATTTAGGCCCTGAAGGGTGGCTTCATTTTTCTGGAAACTAACGGACTCAACAGCTCCAAACAGCTTAGGCAAGACCTCAAATGAAAGGGAAAAAAAGAGAATAACTTGACTTCTTTGTTTAGCCATTTCTTTCAAGGAACTCACAGGACATCACATGCATGAACTCATTAATACCTGAGAATTTTCTCATACTGTCAAAAGCATTTCATAGTTAGAACAAGGAGATATTTGGGTAGTCTTAGGAAAGTTTATCAGTAAAAGCCCAAACTAGAACAAGAATCCTTAACTCCTTTGGTGGTCTAACATTGGTTATGTTGTATGAGAAAGTTTCCATTCTATGGGGTCCCTGGATGGCTGAGTCAGTTGAGCATCCAACTTCGGCTCAGGTCATGATTTCGCAGTCCTTGAGTTCAAGCCCCACGATGATCTCTGTGTTGACAGCTGAGGGCCTGGAGCTTGCTTCAGATTCTGTGTCTCCCTCTCTCTCTGCCCCTCCCCCACTCACACTGTCTCTCTCAAAAATAAATAAGCAAAAAAATCTTTAAAAGAAAGTTTCCATTCTAGAACATAATTATCATTACAAAAAAATAATTTAAAAAATCTGGTAATTTGAATAAAACATCACTGAGTCATTGAAAAGTAATCACATCTTTGTTATTTGTTTAGAGTCTTCTGAAACAGCATACAAATAGTTCCTATTTTCTGGTGTGTCTGTTCTTATCAGACCCCTATTCTCCTATCTAGAAGGGAAGTTTCTCGAATCATACTGATGTGGATTCCATTCACATAGCTTGGCCACTATGGGATCTTGGATCTTTTTATTTAAGCTCAGTTCTTTCATCTATAAAATGGAGAATAATGATCTCCTATACATTTTCCATTAACGTTAAATAAGATTATTATAGGGTGTGACACATGGTGGAGACTCCATTATGACTTGTTTTTCCTCTTTCTTCAAAATGGAAATTAAACTTTCAGGCTAATGCACACTCTATCCTCCCTGAATTAGTCCCTTCCATTGTGCCACAGATAATCCCTGCCCCTTACATATTCCCAAATCCATATTCCCTACCCTACTCCATATCTGATTCTTTTATCTTTTGGCTTTTATGTAGTGTCTGTATAAAGAAAGTAGGGAATATTACTTTTAGGAAACCGGAGCTCAATTTACTAAAACGAATCACTTTCATCTTTCTAAAGGCATTTCAGCAGTAAGAGGTCATGTCTCTATTAAGGTATACCATATCAATAAACCAAAAAGAAAATTTTTGTTCAGAATTTAAAATTTTTAACCAGGAAGGTTACATAATACTCTATTTGTTATGTTGATTTGACACTGATTTTAAATTCTGGAAATATATAGTGAAGAATTCAGAGATGGATTTGTAAATTATCCATACTTTCTCCAGCTTCTTCCCACCTCCTCCCCCCACCATAGGATTGTGGAAAATTGATACAGGGAAATCATTTTTGGGTGATTTCCAAATTTATAGAATGATTGCTTTGACAAATGAGGGCTTTTTTTTTCTGACTTATATTGAAAGGTATTAATTTTACTTTTGAAATATGATCTCTTAAGGTGGAAAACCAGGTTACCAAGAAAGGGATGATGAGTTATAGGTAATGGTAGAACAAGCACAATTCCTGAATATCTTTACATTTCTAGATGCTATCAGCTCTTACTGATGGCCTTTTCCAGTATGGAAAGTGTTTAAAACTATCTATATTCATCACAGCTCTTATTACAGGGTGGGAAAAGAGGTATATTTCTACCTGTAACACCTGTACATCCACTTAGTGTATTTGTTGAACTTATTCAATAATGCTGTTGAATAATTTGCAATCATTGCTTTATCTTCAAAACATATGCAGACATTTAATTATAGTGCACAGTGATTTGGTGGTTTTGTTTTGGTAAATAACTTGTCAATCAGGGGATGAAAACCTGAAAATTTAAGTCCCAAATGGCTTATAGTATGGAAAAATGACTAATTTATAAAAAATGTTTGCAACAATTACACAAACGCTTGACTTAGTAATTAGTTTCAGACAATCATCTGCTTTAAGGAAACATGCATTTGTCTAATTTCTCACCATGTTAACAAGACTATATATTTAGTGACTCAAAAAATATGAGCTAGCTATAAATTGTCTTAAGAATAGTTGCTGCTGCCTTTTCTCAGGCACATTATTCTAATGCCTACCCAAGTGTTTCTTTAAAGGAATATTTCTTCTTGAAAATTCCATTAAAATAATATAAAATCAGAAAAAATGCGCATACTTTGATTTTTAGATATTTCTGTAATATCTGTATCTGTATCTATAGTTATTTATGTGTTTAGATAGACTTATAAATAATATATAAGTGTATGAAGATATTTGTATGTTGGCGGGTAGGTGTCTGCATATGTGTGTGTGTGAGCTTTCCATTTCAGTGATCTACTTTTTAAAGGATTAAGCCATTTCTTTGGTTGAGTGATGTCTCTGTTTAAAGAATACAGTTTGTGTTTTTATAATGGGATTCTTGCCCCAGAAATTGATAGAATATATTTAAATCTATTGTAGCAGTTACATAATTCTGGAGGATTTGGAGTACATTTAAACACATTTTTCAACATTTGCCATTGTAAAATTTCCTTTCATATGTTTACTGCTATATTAAGGCATACTACGGTGATTTCTTTTAAATATTTATGAGAGAATTACTTATTTTAACTTATAAGGAAACAATGCTTAGCATAGCAATTTGAAAGTTTTTCTGAGCAGATGAAGTAAACAAAAAGCAAAATTTGTGATTTGTGATCTTTAATGTGAATGCAAATCCTTGTTGAAAGTATTTTGATGTAAAAACTGTACCTTACCTGTATAGCATTGCTGGGGCCCAGCTTTTGGTTGTGTCTCAAATACTAGACCAGTTTCCTATTCTCTTTCCCTGTTTTCTAGCAGCCCTCGAGGTACAAACTCCTTCCCCTTTCTTGTTCAAATGCTCACTATGTAACCTATTTTGGGGGTTGTCTCTACCCATAATGGCTGGTAAATGCTGGCTTTTCTTATACCCTAATTCACTAAATTCTGTTGAAAACAAACATTGAGACCATTTCTCCTCTAAGACTTTGGTTATAAATCTTCCCTCAAGGAAAAGCTCTGGGCAAAGCAGAACCCTGGAGTGTTTGCCTTGGGGGTCTTTTCTCTCCAATTTTACAGTGTAGGTAGTAATGAACTACACTGTATCTTACTTGATTATCACAGTGGGAGGGATTGTCTTCCTCCCACATTACAGATGAGGAAAAGAGAGCAGGGGTAGGCAATTGATTTGCCCATTAATCTCTTATGTATGAGAATTTAAACCCAGTGCTCTGAATCTTAAGTCTAAGACTTATTAAGATGTATGTATAATGCCTTATTTGCTTTTGTGTGTGTGATTTGGAATCTATTCCTTTGAAGTGCAATCTGTGGTTCTGAGAAGTACAGAATATTTTCCAGATTTCAGGAGAGCATGCATAGTATAGCCACTTCTGGGAGCGTGCAGCTGGTCATGTGGTTTCCTATCAGCATAAGCATCCCTAAAATGTTGGGTGAGGAATTTGTTAGATTTAGGGGACATTTTGGATTAGGCTGGGAAAGAGAGAGAACACACAGAAATATAGGTGACGTCAGTGGACATAAACTCTGTTATGGGACACAGAAAAGGTGCTCGTATAAGGGAGCATAGGCTAGCAATAGCTTCTGCCATTTGGTTTCTTGATGAGTCTGCCTGGGTTCCTAAAGCAGAAAATTATAAACAGTGATATGGATTGTGGGACCTGAAGACATGTACTTAATTAAAGTACAATGCTGGCCTAGACCACAGAATAAGGTCTTTTCTCCCTGAAAAACACAGAGCTTTACTTTTTTTCTATTGCATTCATGCTTCCTGGCAACAATATGGGTATGAACAATATGGGGATGGAAACATTTCTGGAAAAACTTCCTTAAGAGCAGGAAAGAGGCCTAGGGTTAGGGGGATGGGTTGAGTAGGGTGAGGACAGACTCTCCACAATAGCCCACTGTCAAGGCCATTCTTCTCTCTCCTTGCCCATGACTGCAAGTCACAGTTAATTCAGTTCAACCCTCAAGCATTTACATCAAATGTTTACTATTCATGGAAGTTATTATGCAACATAACAAACAACAATTTCATATAGCCTTAACAATTGACTATAAAATTTGCATATCATGTTCAAACATTGTAATGGTGCTGCATATGATGAATTTATTAAGTGAATTATTATAATTTATACCGTGTTTTTCAGGTTTTTTTCAAAGTAATATGTGGATTCACTCAGTAATTCCTAAGTGCTTCTTTGTTCGTACAGAGTTATTTTTTTCCTCAAATATTGGGAAAAAAAGACATAAAAATTATAATTGATAAAGATAAAAATTTACATAAAATTATTTTTTTAACTTTATTTATTATTATGAGAAAGAGACAGAGAGGGCAAATGGGGGAGGGCCAGAGAGAGAGAGAGAATCCCAAGCAGACTCTGTGCTGTCAGTGCAGAGCCCTACATGAGGCTTGATGTTTATGAAGCATGAGCTCATAATCTGAGCCAAAATCAAGAGTTGGACACTTAACCAACTGAGCCACCCAGGTGCCCCTAAATAAAATTAATTTTTAAAAGTTAAAATAATTAAAAAAACCCCACTATTCTGTGGCTCAGGGTCATCTAGTTGGTATATTAATCATGTTTTCCTTTTTTTGTTTTGTATTTTGATGCTTTGACAGCTGGGGCCTTCGAGGAGCTGCCCCCCTTCCCAGGGTTAGCCAGTAGCTAGAGACAGCGAACAACTTGCCTGTGAGCATACTTCTCAAGGACAACCTAACCAATACAGAGCCCACACCCCGAGCACCTTCTTTCTTGAGTTCTCATGCTCTGGGACACTATCTACCTGCCCCAGTCACCCCAGGTACCAGATAGCAAGGAGCAGCCCTGATACTTCAGAGCCTACTGAAATTATTTAAACTCGCCAATTCGACCTAAGCCTGCTTACCCTGTTTCACTTCTTTCCCATGGAAACCACAATAAAGGCTCTTGCCAAGAGCTACTCTCTCTCCTTCTATCTCTTGATCAACACTGGTACTTCTCCATGTGACCATGAGTAATGTGGTGTAACCCTTCTTGGAAACTGCGTGGCGATAGACTATCTTTTAAATGGCAACGATTTCCTGATCTGTCAGCCTTACTATGACTTGAATTTTTTATTAATATACTATATTTTTAAAAAGTTGGCAATGTAAAGCACTGCTACTGTGCTTCCAATCTTAATTTTGTATCCCATGTTGAATAATTAGGCCCTTGATTTTGTCTCCTCATTCTGGTGTCTGAGTCGAGTATTATGTTTCTTTCTGGGACTAAATTTCTTCAATGGTAGGAATTTTTCTCACTTCATTCATGCAGGAGAAGAGGACAAACAGAATGTGCACTGTATCTCCTAACAGTATAATCAACAGAAGGCTCTTAAGGAATTTCAGAAATCTTTGTTTGTGCCTCCAGTGATTGAAAATGAATGAATATTGATCAGCACCAACAAAAAGTAATATTGAAAACTGATATCTATCTATCTATCTATCTATCTACTAATGTTTATTTATTTATTTTTAGGAAGGGAGAGTGTGAGCCATGAAGGGGCAGAGAGAGAAGAAGAGAGAATCCCAGGCAGGTTCTGCACTGCCAGTGCAGAGTCTGATGCAGGACTTGAACGCACGAACTGTGAGATCATGACTTAAGCTGAAATCAAGAGTTGGATGCTTAACTGACTGAGCCACCCAGGGGCCCAAATAATTGAAGACTGATATTTAAAAGAAAGAAAGGAACATACTGATGTGAAGACATCAAGCGAGGGGCCTAATTATCCAATATGTGATTCAAAATAGAGATTGGGTTACAAGGAATAAGAAAAAGTGAGCTTGGTGCCTGGAACCACAGAAGAGAAGCATTAAGTCAACTTTGAAGAAGGCCACTTGACCACAGGTGAAACTGTTTTTATATTTGCTCTTGGTAGAAATCACTTTGGTTTCAAAGTACTAGGGTAGGGCAATGTTTATAGACGTGGGTAATAACACGAGTGGCAAGATTGAGAAAGAGAAAAGACTTATGAGATGGAGCAATTTAATAAACTTGGGAGACAAAACACTTATTCCAATAACACTGCCAATGGGCCTGAATATTGTCCCCCAAATTACTGGCAAGATGAACAGGACATAAACTCGACAACCTTCAATTGTATGATCTGGAAAAAAAAAATTTTAAGTCGTGACTTACACACAGTATTCAAAGAAATTAAAGGAGATAACCTATGAAATCAGAATACACAGTGTTGTGTATGCAGCAAGTACTCAATAGACATTTCCCCCGCTTTTTTCATCGTGATTAGAAAACTTACTAGTTGTATGACTATGAGTAAATTCCTTGATTTTTGTGCTTCACTTTCTTCAGGATAATAACAGAACTCATTTAAGTTTGTTGTAAGGATTAAATGAGGTAATACATGTAAATTTGCTTTTAAAAATAACTGTCATAAGTATTAAATAATCTTCACTATACATATATTTTCTTATTCTGGCATTGCCTCAGGAAATTGTGGTGCATTCTTTTTAAAAATCAGAAGTGGTTATATTTAGAAGGGATTTCAACTTTTCTAGAGAGACAAATGTTACCATAAAATCATGTCTTACATATTTGTCTGCTTTATAAACAGCTCTTAACTCAGGAGAGAAAAATGCTGATATTGAGAAAGAGTAGTAGATTCTTATACCACAAAAATATGTAACTTGAGAGACAGCAAAGTCAGAATGTTTAAAGAAGAGGACTTGGGTTAATGGCCAAGTTTGTTATGATAAAACATTGAGACAGAAGTGCTGATGTGCTGATCAAGACTCAGAATTTAAAGGCCTGAGGAATTCCTTTGACTCTCTTTCCAGTGTGCATGTGGGGGGAGGGAGGAAGGGTAAGGAAATTCAAATAATGAGTAGAGGTTGCAAGACTCCTTGTATTCCCTCTCATAGAGTTTGCTAAGGCTGCCATGATAAAGTACCATAAAGTGGGTAACTTTGGAGAAATTTTTGGTCTCACAGTTCAGCAGGCTAGAAGTTCCAATGTCAAGGTGTCAGCAGCACTGGTTACTTCTGAGGAAAATCTGTTCCATGTCTTTCACTTACCTCCTGGTCATTTGCTGGCTTTGGTGTTCCTTGGCCTGTAGAAGCATTTCTGTGCTTCATCTTGATCTCTGCCTTCATCTCCATATGCATTCTCCCTGTATACCTGTGTCTGTGTCAAATTCCCCCTCTCAGTAAGGAATTTAGTCATATTGAATTGAAGTCACCCTAATGACTACATCTTAACCAATTCTGTCTGCGATAAACCGATTTCCAAACAAGGTGACATTCTGAGTACTGGAGGTGAAGACTTCAACATGTGGATTTTGAGGGAACACCCATTACACCCCTGTTTAGGGCCATTAGCTAGTGGTGGTACTGGAGGTGGCCAGAATCTGGAGATGAAACAGGAGGTGAATTCCATCACAGGAACCAAATGAAAGTCAATGCTTCTAGAAAACACGGATGCATTTTACCTGCATGACTTGGTGTGTGTCATCCTCTCTCCTGGAAAATACTCTCCTCCTTTTCTTCTTATCCAAGTCCTGTCTTTTAAAGCTGAGATCAATTTCCATTCCATGGAGCTTTCTTTGAGAACACCAGCTCCTTGGTCATTTCTATCACCTCTAAATTCTTACAGCCCGGTTGTTAGGAGAACTCATTTGTGTATGCAAACCTATAGGTTGAAATTGATAACATTCAACCATTATCTGACCAACAAAAACTGCAATTTCATGTTTTAACATAATACTTGTACTGTAGTAGTTAAGAGCCTGAGAGTTTCAACTCAGAGTTTATGCCAAATAATAGATCTGGGTCCTAGACTGGGCAAGGCTGCTAACAGTCTATGGCTCAGTTTTCTTATAAAATGAAGATGGTAATGCTAACAGTCTCATGAGGTTGCTATGAAGATTAATATATATATATATATATATGATTAATTATATACACAGCTCATTGATATATTTAATGAGCTAATAGATATGTATAGCTCATTAATATATATATATATATATATATATATATATATATATGTTTGTGACAGTGCTCTGGGTATGACATCCCATAATTGTTAGATATTATTATTTACTTAAGATTCATGTTTCACCTGATGTAACATTTTTAGTATTGCAGACATTTTATAAATATTTGTAGAAAGAATGTCTCCTTAAATGAATACATAATGTCGTCACAAATCAATATGCAATGAAGATAGTAAGGGCTTGCCGATAATTATTAATTAATGGTTAATGATTCATTACATTACTAATTGGAAAGATAAACTAAAAATACAGCTGTGCACAAATTGTAACTCCCATAAGTTCACTCTGACTTGTTTTTCTTCATGTTAAGATTTTTTCAAAGTTTTAACTCACTTTAGATAAAAAAGTAGGCTCTGCACTGCAGTCTAACTTAACCAGTCTGTCAGGTGCAAGCTCTTGGCTCTCCCTTTTTCTAGAGTTCTCACGGTTAGCTTTCAATCATCACCGAATGAAAGAACAAAGAAAAGCCTTTAGCCAGTTACTGTGGCACTTGTAATGGAAGTGCCCCATTCGTTTACTTACCTGCGGTGTTTACAACATTCTCTGAAGTTGCGTTGGAATCTTGTCAACCCAAGATTGGATAATCTTGACTGTCCATCAGCCTGAAACTAACTCAAGATTGGTCCCCTGACTCCTTACATTAGTATACTTGTCTCCAAGGATAAAACTATGGACCTGATTGGAGGAAATTTAAACTTAAATTGTAATATTTTTTCCAAATGTTTCTGTACAGTCTTGAGTTGATAGGAAAGGGTTTGGTGTCTGAGGTCCAGGTAGTCTCTTATTTTATCTGGCTTCTCAAAACAAATCTATTCCAGATCCAGGCTGCTGGGAAATGGATTGCAGTGATGGGAGTCATCCAGTCTCCCGTTCCTATGCAAAGTTAAGGAGCACCTTGGGTTCAGAAAACAGGATGGAATCTATCAGACAGACTTCAGAGATCATCTGCTCCGGTGTTTTCACTTACACATATGGGAACCTGGAGTCGACACAGTGACTGTGGGAGCTGAGCTAGATTTGGGACTTCAGTGGTTACTCTGTGGCACTTTTTGTGTATCTCTGTTTCCCAAAGGGTTAAAATAAAAGATTCAGGCGGGCAATGCTGAAAACTCCAACAGAGCGCATATTTCTAAACTGTAATTACTGGAAGATCTTTAGATTATTAAGATGAATGAGGGGATGTGAAGGACAGTAGTATGGTGATCTATAATCTAGACAATATACAAGGGAAGGCACTTAAAGAAACTCCAGAGAATACTGTAAAATCAACCAGCATAAAAACACTTATTCATATTTTAATGAGATTAATATAAATATTTTGATAGGTAGAATGTAATCAAATTAAGGAGCTACAGATAACTTCATTTTGTGCTCTTTTTAAAAATAGAGATTGAATCCAGGGAAAGTAAAACACAAACACTTTTTGTTATTAAAGCACTTCATTAAAAAGTTCAAACTGTCAGAGAGAAACTTGATTATAGGGAGAAGTGATAACAAAATACCGTGGCCCTTAGAAATGTATTTCTAAATCATAAACATTAAAAATATTCACTTAAAGGAATTTTGATTGGCAGCCAAGAGCTGTAAGACTGTTTCTCAGTGTTTCTGGGAGTCTTTTAATTTGATGTAGACAGAAATTTCTTCTCCCTTTGTCTCTTTTAACTAATTCTAATACTTTTGCATCTGAGAAGATGAAGGGAGGCAATACTGTCCTGACATCAGATGTCAGAATGGTAGGGGTGTAGGCTACCTGTTGGATGAGAGACAGAATAGAGGGCCATTGTTACACGTTTGGAAAAGAAAGTTTGTGTCAGCTGGGGGAATTGAGAGGTTTACAAGAGAGCCTGGAAGAAAGCGTGGGCAGAAGTAGACTGAATTTCTTTCAAGGTTTTCTTTTCAAGCATTCTGAAAGTCTATAGATGTGACTCTTAAGCCATATCTGTCTTGGACAGCATTATTTAAATTCTAAAAGTTCATGCTCATTGTATAAAATTAGAAAATCCAGAAAACTTAAAGAAAATCCAAAATCACTTATAATCCAATCACTCAAAAAATATCTCTATTTGCATTTTAACATGTTTTCTTTGCAAATAGTAATTAACATAATTAAGAACATAATCCATGCACAGGTTTTGGTGTCATTTTTTAAATAAGATTGAGTAAATATTTCTCAACAACCGTATTTTATTTAATTATTAATTTATTTTTTAAACAAGAATTTTTAAAATGTTTATTTATTTATTTTGAGAGAGTGAGAGTAGGGGAGGGGTGGAGAGAGAGAGAGAATTCCAGACCGGTTCCAGACTGTTAGCACAGAGCCCCATGCAGGGCTGGAACTCACGAACTGTGAGATCATGACCTGAGCCGAATCAAGAGTGGAATGCTTAACCAACAGAGCCACCCAGGCACCCTCAACAAGCATGCTTTATTTAGGCATATGGATGTATCTACATTTATTTAGCTACTTAGTTTGCATTCAACATTTTTGCTATTGTGTTTAGAACCACAGTGTTTGCGACTCTGGTATTTTCTTTAGGATAGATTGCTGGACTGGAAATACTGGGTGAAAGGATATTTTCAAAATTTTCTCTCCTGACAGGTAATACCAGTGAATCCAGTGTAGTTCCCTACAGCAGCATGGGAAAGGTTAACGAATTTAGGAAATTGTAAGAGGAATCTACACAGATTTGAGCCAGGTGTGGACAGAGCCATACAGGGGTCTCAAGAAAGAAAGCTGGAAACAATAGTATAGGGGTGGGCATCAGGATTGTCCTCGTCCAGTGCCTTGTTTGTGTTTCCAAACCCTGGCTGCACAGGGGAAGGATTTTTTTATAACTTTCTATTTTGAAATACAGATTCACAGGAAGGGGCAAAGGAGTATAGAATATAGAGAAAGCCCACGTACATATTACACAGTTTTCCCCAATGGTTTCCTCTTACATAATTATAATGCAATTTCTAAAATAGGAGATGGAGGTTGGCACCATCTGTGTATATGGGTCAATGTCACTCATTGCATGCTGGTCCCTCTAACTACCACCACAATTAAGAAAGAGAAACATTCCATTACCACGAAGATCTCCTCTGTGCCACCCCTTTATAGTCACTCAGCCCCCAACATCCCCAGTCCCTGACACTAATCTGTTTAACATCTCCATAACGCTGTCATTTCAAAAATGTTAAATAAATGGACTCATACAGTATGTGGCCTTTTGAGATTGGATTTTTTTTAACCCTGCAAAATAATACCTTTGAGATCTATTCAATTTGTTGGCTGTGTCAGTAATTCATTCCTTTTGATTACTGAGTAGTATTCCTTCGTATAGATATACCACAGTTTGTTTATTTACTTGTTGAAGGACATTTTGGTTGTTTTCATTTTGGGCCTGTTAAAAACAAAACTGCTATAAACTATTGTGTATAAGTTTTTGTGTGAAGACGTATTCATTTCTCTGGGATAAATAAATGCCCCATGGATGTAATTACTGTATTGCATGTTAAGTATATGTTTCATTTTTAAAGAAACTGTCAAAACATTTTCAAACTTACAATCCCATCAGCAAGAGATTCAGTTTCTGACCAGCATTTTATATTAACACAATTAAAACAATTTTTTTAATGTTTATTTTATTTTTGAGAGAGAGAGAGAGAGAGAGAGAGAGAGAGAGAGAGAGAGAGAGAGAACAGGCAGGGGAGGGGCAGGGAGACATAGAATCCAAAGCAGGCTGGAAATCACGAACCGCGAGATCATGACCTGAGCCGAAGCTGGCGCTCAACTGACTGAGCCACTCAGGCACTCCTGTACTGTCACAATTTAAAAATATTTCCTGCAGCATCAGAATCATCTGGGAACTTGTTTGTAATGCAAATTCTCAAGCCCTACCGAAGACTTACTGAATCTTGATAGTCTAGGGTTGGGACTCAGCAATCTGTTTTAACAAGTCCTCATTCTAATGCACCTTGAATATAAGAATCACTAACCTATAAGGTAAAAACAAGAACAAGCTATTTGGACAGAAGACATCCTCAAATTCGAAAGGAGGAGAGTCAGTCATGATGTAAGCATAGACTCGGTGGTGGTAGATAACAGCTCTCTAGGATGGGGAGATTAGGGGCTAAAGAAAACACAGAGAACTGTCTCACATCTTTAAAAACCTCAAGGGCCAAGGGTCTGGGTTTAAGGAGTGGCTCTGGGAACAAGTGACAAATGCTTAGAACTCTGAGGACACCTGCTTGGACTGGCCATGGAATATGTCTAGAGGGATGTTCTTTAGCGTCAACTAGTTTGTATTTTAAAGTTGATACAATCTGGAGAACTAAACTTACTTCAAGTGATATTGAACTGCAAATAATCTGGGCCACCCTAGCAATCTTTAAGTTGGTGTTTACAGTTCATGGTGTTTACAATTCGTGGATTTATGTAAGTACACTAATACTTGCTTGGAACATATGTGGATGAAGGTGGAGAAACTGGGGGATAATCAGAGGGAAGAAGTGAAAGGCTACATGGCCTGGGGTGGAAATAGACACTGTTTTACTTGGGAAAAATATGGCCGAACACGTGGTAGCTGGAGGGTCTGATACAAGTGTATCCCCTCTGCTTCCTTCTCTGTAAAATGGGCATGCTTGAGTCTGGCTATGGTGAGATAGTCATGGATCACCCACTGGCTTTTAACTGCAAGTTTTGCTCATACCTTATTAAAACTGCTTAATAATTTTATTGTCACTTGGACTATTTGCTTGCATTTATGCTGCATAGCTTGTTTTATCATTGAATATAGTTCTCTTGCTTAAATATGTTCTGAATGATTCAGATAGAAATATCTTTGGGTGTGAAACCACTCTTATATGGACACGAAGCTTCCTTTAGGGTTACTATCCAAGCTCTAGAAATATTATGATTTTTTTTCTTGATTTCATTTAGCTGTAGAAAAGGTCATTTTTGTTTAACAATCTATCTACAACACCTATAACAATTACTGGCACATGGTAACATGGGCTTAATAAATATTTGCTAATCACTGAACGAATGAAAAAAATGGCAGCCAATGTTTCTTAAGTAACAGGATTTGCCTCTGACCAGGCCCAGATTTGAAGTTAAAGCATTGTTTTAATTGGAGAGATCTTATGCAGCTAGACCTATAGGTCACCGTCTTATCATATGCTATGGCACTACACCTGGACATTCAAGTAACTTCTATCAGCCTTTATTAACAGGAAATCTTTGGAAGCTACTGTTTCCCGATCCATAAAAAAAGCTGAGGATGATGACGTCCTCAGGATGATGGTTTTCTTAGCACCAGAGCCGTTACACGGCCAATGTTCTGCAACCAAGCTGAGCTGTAGGGTTGTCTGTGGGGAAACCTAGCTTCCATGTATTTTATTTCTTCTTAGATAATAGAGTAAACATTATTCTCTATTTAGACCAAGGATGTTGCAAGAGAATAAATGTCTTCCTATGTGGAAAGGGGAAGCCAGCTGTCCAAGCTATCCTTGATCTTGGAGTCAGAATTTAACTTTGGGAGTAGGTGGCATTTGAACCTTGAGTGAAGTTGCCCTTGTTGTGTGTGTACCACTGTTACAATGCCCTGCAGAGGCTCATGGGCTTGATCCACCATTGGCAAGGATCTAATGTCATTTACGATTGACCAGAATTCAAAGTTGGGTATAAACCATTCTTTATTCTTTGCCTTAAATATTTATTTCTTAATATTGTGCAGACTTCTCAGAAGTACTAGAAGTCTTCTCTCCTTTTGATTTTTTTCCTCTTGTCTACTCCTCTTTCTGTACTTAATCCTGTAGAAATGCCCTGCGCTCCTGCTGGTAACCTCTATTTCACATTGATCCTTGGGTTTCCCAGAATGGAGACAAATACTGCTCGACAAATAAACGCTTCATATCACCAATATCCATCAGCTCTCACAGAAAAATTTCTATCAGTTATTGAGTTTAAAAACACCCTTGCCACCTAGGGTGAGGCTAGGGTGGGACAAAAGGCGGAAGCAGGCAGAGGCCTGTGATTACCATCTCCTTGTCTCTTGGGACTGAGATTCTCTTCATGCTCTAATAGTAGTTTGTCATTGCCACTTGGTGTCACTTCGGAAGCCATCAAATTTTCGCTGTAGTCAGTGAAGTCAGCACACTATAGTCTCATGTGCCATGGAAAATGAAAGATAATATCATCTCTCATTTCTTCTTTTGTTTTGAGAGAGAGGAGAGAAAGAGAAAGTACAAGTGGGGGAGAGGGGCAGAGGGAGAGAGAGAATCTCAAGCAGGCTCCATGTCCAGTGGGGAGCCCAATGTGGGGCTTGATCCTACAACTATGGGGTCATGACCTGAGCTGAAATCAAAAGTTGGACACTCAATTGACTGAGCCACCCAGGCACCCCTCAACTCTCATGTCTTAAATCTGATTCTCGCAGAGAAAGTTATTCTTTAAATCTCATTCCTAACACTGAGTTTACCCACCAACACATTGATTGGCTGGGACAACTTAACAAGGATTTATTAATAACAGTAAACAATGAGTTGTCAGGACAAGAATGGGACACTGGATAGATAGGTACCTGTGGGGGTTCTCATGAGCGTGCAGGGAAGAGTGCCATAGCAGACCTCTGGGAGCCACTGGCTTGACTATATCACAGTTTCTCTTTCTTTGAGAAGCAGACGAGATTAACTGCCTGAGAGCACTGCCATTATTCTTAAGTGAGTTATTGCAAGCCTATGTGGTAGGCTGTCTGCAGGAAATAACCAAGATGCCAAAACAAATGTTTAAGAAATGACGTTTCCAGAAACTGAACTCTTAGGAGTTTACTGGCTTTCTCAGAAGAGGAAAATTATGCAAATATGACCTGTTTATTCAGATACTCAATTTAAACACTTTCTTCAGTGTGACTATGCAAGCTCCAGAGATACGACATATCATTTTTGTCTTTAAAAACATAGACAAACATGTGTGGAGGACACTGCTGGTTTCTATTAGCTTTCATTCTTTCTTTCCTTCTTCCTAAAAGAATCCTTTAAAAAATTATTTCCAGATATTTACCTCTTCCTCTACCAGCCATGTACCTCTGGAAAAAACTGATCACATCTCCAGCTTCTGTAGTGGATTCATTGGATTTAAGATAAGCCTAGTGACCTTTTAAGAAGGCTCATGAGCCAATTTTGGCCAGTGAAATAGGAAGGCAATTTTTCTAGGGGGATCTGGAAATAGTTTGCCTCATTTCAAAGACAATTCCACAAGAGAAAATAATATCTCAAAACACTGTCATGTCTAGATATGTTTCCCCAAATTCTGGGTGCCATACTGCTCTAAGTCTAAGGGTAGAGCCAATGTCCAGGACAGCTGAACTGAGCAGAGGAAGGAACCTGGGCTCCTGATGTTATCATTGATCTGCTACATCAACCAATCCTAGAAGGTCCCCATCTTTGGACTTCCTGTTATGTGAGATAATAAACGTTTTCATGGCTGAGTCTGTCTGAGACAGGGTTTTAATTCCTCATGGCTAAGAGAATCTTAGCTGAATTGATACCCTAGTGTATGGTTGGGTGTGGTATTGCTTAAACTAATGTCAGTATATTTAATTTATTTTTAAAAAGTGGACAAAGGAAGTGACGTGCTTATCTGATTCCAAATAGGACCAAAAAGAATGGGGTGGGGGTGGGGTGGGGAGAACAGAGGTCAGAATGAGAAAAGAATTTGGATATTTGGTGTGAGATTTTCATGTGAATATTCAGAACACCTTTTCATCTTCCAACTGTTGTGGAAGTCTTTAAGATCTAAATATTTGCAAATTTATTAAATTCTTTCTTCGCCCCTTGGCTATTTATGCAAGAAAATAAGAAATGATTTGCTTTCATAGACTATTTCATACATTCTTTTCTCTTTAAGACAACTGTACTTTGCAAAATAAATACTTGTTTCTTGAATATTGGTGAAGATATGGAAAAAGACATTAGGGATATGTTGTACTCTGAAGTTGATTGAAGTTTACACAAAGAACGTGCTGTCTGTAATTTCTTGTCCTAAGCCAGAGAGTACCTTTATATTTTATCTCATTGCTAATAAGCCACAGAACATTTAAGGCTCTGGTTACTGTTTTCTCTGCCTCACAGACACATCTGGATTCTCTGACTCTTTCTCTTTTCATGTTGTTCTTTCTTTTACTCTTGCGTCAACTCTTCTATAAAATCCTCCTTCTCTAAGCTACTTTCAAGCAGGTCAGCTATCCTATTTCATTTTTGAAGTCATTTTTGAAGTAACTATTTTTAAAATAGCAGTTGATTGCTTATGTTTGAATATGATTGTAAAATATTCAGTTTTATTACCAAAAAAGGTAACTTCATGAAAATTCTATTGCATAATTTAAAAATTTAAAGGTATTATAAACTATGCAGATTATTTCTCAAAATAGTATGCTTTTATAGATGTAGTTTCATCTCATTTTATATAAAATATATGAGACACCAAATTTTAAGATTAACATTTTTAGGGACAGTAAATATCTGTGACCACATTATAGTCAAGCATACTTTAAATTTTTTTTTTTTTTTTAAGTTCATTTATTTATTTTTGAGAGAGACAGAGAAAGAGAGCACGAGCAGAGGAGGGGCAGAGACAGAGGGGAGGCAGAGGATCTGAAGCAGGCTCCGTGCTGACAGCAGAGACCCAGATGCGGGGCTTGAACCCACGAATTGTGAGATCATGACCTGAGCTGATGTCAGGTGTTTAATTGACTGAGCCACCCAGGCACCCCTAATTTCTATTCCTTAATAATTGGCGAAAAATAATTTAAAAATTTTCTATTTATTTTAAGTGATTGCTTTTACTTGGGATGGTAATAGAAGTTTAACAGTGGTAAAACATCCAGATAATTTTTTAAGTTCTGATTTATTTATGCTTTATGGTATTTTTTTTATTTCATGCATTTTCCTTCTGAATAATTACATCTCAAAAATATGTCGCTTTAAATTCTGAAATGTTTTAACTTCCACACAAAGTTCTACTTTCAGAAATACATTTTATTATTGCAGGATGTTTAAGGAAATTAAAAAGAAAGCTGGAATCATATGGCTCCTTAAAAAAATCTTATTTTTTTTTCAAACTCAAATGTACCTTGCCATCGAAGAACTTGTAATTTCGGTTTAAATAAAAAAAAAAAAAACCTTCACATTGTTTGAATGGGTTCAAAATGAGCTGCCTCATCTTTAGGGGTTTCACGTTTTTCTTCTCCCCCTCTCTTGTTTTTGAATGCTTAAATCTGACTTCCTGGAAATTTACCCTGTGCCCTATTAAAATGAGTTCTATAGTTAAGGAAATTGGGAAAATGCCACATACTATTCCCTCTTGATATTAATAATGCACGTTGGCATATGAAAGAGTCAGAGAATCCCAGTAGTAAAGACATTTTATTCAACCAGCCTTTAATCACAGGGCCGTTACTTCCTGTCACAGCTGTGAGCATCCCATGGACCTGTTTTCGTTTGACACACTTTGGAAGATAGCATTATAAATAAATCTTCCCATCAGTCGGAAGAGCCATTGGAGCTTTTTTTGTTAAAACAGAACAAAACAAAACAAACTATAATTTGTGTAGCCATTGAATTGCTTTATTTTATTTTTTTTTTAATTTATGTTTTAATTGGGAATTGCTGCCTCATGTTGTCACCGGAATCCTTGGTGACAAACCAGTGCCACGGTACCGCTATCGACGGCTCAGCCCTGGAAAGACTGAACTCGACTGGTTATGAGTTCTTTTAACACATTCCCTCATTTATTAATTGCATTCTCTGTCAGTAGCTTCACAGGGTGGGAAAGGATGAGGTTTCCATTTTCTTTTCGCCTGTATCAATTTTTGCTGGATGGTTTATGGGGGAGAGTGGAGACTTGGCCAAATGATTAGTACAAATTGAAGGGTAATGATTATTTCAACGAGGCCAAGGAAATTTTTTTCCTCACGACAGAGGTCATTTTTAAATGTTTTGTCTCTCACATTGTTACACATAACAGTTTCTAAGCGTGACAAGGGAGAGGAAACAAAGAACACAGTGCCACATGCTGACCTTCCTACAGCCTTGAGATTCTGAAGATGTGCTCTGTGTTCACATGGGCTGTCACTGCATGATCTATTGCTTGATAGAGAAAGAGTCTGTATACTCTGACCCCAATTCCTTCAAGTCTGGAACAACGCTTCACATTAGAAATTTTAAATTGACCTATCAAGTTACCATTAACTTCCCACATATATATAGAGAGAGGAAATGTTACTCAATTTATTTAAAAGAAAATACTTAGTGTTCAGGTTGCTTTGCTCATTCAAAACGTGAAATTCATTTTGTTTCTTTTTGCTTTTCATACTTCTCTAATGTCCATTCCTTAAGAAAAATCTTCTTTTTCAGATTCAGCTTCAATAAGGCACACTGTTAATGAGTTTTCTTTTTAAATTAACACCATAGTGTGACTGAAATCAGAGAAATTTCATAAAAGTATGTAACTAAAGTAGCACTTTCTCTTAGGGTGCTAGGAGTCTGATTTGTACTGGTGTTTTGAAGTGACCCTAGTCAAAATAGAAGGTGTTTCCCAGACAATTAGTTTTCTGTTGTAACTTTTTCACATCTTATCATTGAATTTAAAGGCATGCAGAAAAAGGAAGAAATTTAATTTAAAAAGAGAATTTAGGGGTGCCTGCGTGGCTCAGTAGACTAAGTGTCTGACTCTTGATTTCTGCTCAGGTCATGGTCTCATGGTGTGTGGGATCCAGCCCCATGTTGGGCTCAGCACTGACAGCATTGAGCCTGCTTAGGATTCTCTCTCAATCTCTCTCTCTCTATCTCTATCTCTATCTCTATCTCTATCTCTATCTATCTCTATCTCTCTCCCTCTTCCTCTCTCTCTGCCCTTCCCCTGCTTTCATGCATGCACTCTTTCTCTCAAAATATAAGCAGACTTACAAAAAAAAGAGATAATTGTTATCAATTAGTCTCTTTGTAATTTTGGAAATATGATCATTTATGCATCCACTTTTTTCCTTGATTCACTGACTCAGTGAACATTTATGGAGCATCTGACTTTCCCATTTAAACCTTTGTCTATAATTGGATAGATGTGCTGCCTGTCTTACAACTTCAGCTTCTACTGGTCCTGGGAATATGTCATGCCCTTGTTTCCTCTTGGGCTGTAAGGCCTTCCCTTCTGCTTTTTCCTATTTAAACCCTATGCATGATCGAAAACAGTTCTAATTCCATTATATAACATAGTATATATAGTCTCTTAGGTACATATTATATTTAGTCATATCATTTACCTGTAAAATATTTGTCTTCCCAATTGCATCATTACATTGTAAAATCACAGAGGCCAGGGATCTCTGTTAGTATCCTTCACAGCACTAAGAACACAGTACATGCCCAATAAATGAATGTTATTCAACGCACTGATTTTAAAAATTTTTTGGGGGGGATGCAATTCAGTTTAAAGAAATGGGCTATGGTATCAGACTATGTAGATGAAAATTTCAGCCCTGACATTTATAAGGTGTACTTTTGGGTAAATTGCTTAAATAAATGTCCTCCTCCCCCCCCAATCATCTGTTAAATGAGGGTAAAAATAGACCCTTCCTCCACACACACCATATAGTTTTATTGTGAGAATTTAATGGCACTGCATGTAAAGTATACAGCCAACAGTGCCAAGAATTTGATAAAAATTCAATGAATATTAGTTGTATTGTTACTAACGCAGCTAAAACAATACTCTTCTTTCCATCTGAAATGCAATTGTTGGAAAGAAAACTATTAGACAAGACTCAGGAGTGGGGGCTAAGTAGATTAGGTCAGAGTGGGAAATGAGAACGCGATAACGCTAATAAACCTCTTGCATGTCTAATTCTTGTCTTGATATCTGTTTCTTAGAGGACTCAAACTAACATAGTCATTTCAAAATTGGTCATTTCAAAAAAACACTGTTCACTTCCATTTACATATCACATATATATAGATTCCTGTCTTTTGTTTAGTTCCATTATTTTGATTCAGAACATTCTGCTCTTTATGTTTCAGTACATTTGTTAGCCATTATGTAATAGGAGACCTCAGTCAATTCCCCTTTATGGGACTAAATAATCTATAATTAGAAGTGGATTGAAGACCCATAAAGAAGTGACACTTTTTTCCCCATGAGAAATAAATGGATTAAGAATCATTGAGTCACAAAAAAAAAAAAGAATCATTAAGTCACACCAAGAATGTGTGCCTTCCTTTGTTATTCAGCAAGAGGATGTGTAATGCTTACAAAACTCCTATGAGAAGCTCCTCATTATCCAGAAATTCTGCTTGTTTACAGCTCAAAGTTTCTACTAGACAATGCAGAGAAGCTGTCCTACAGCATCTTAACTGAGCTTAATGTTTGGATGTCACATTGAACCCACCTCAAATGAGATAAGAGTCGTGGCTAGATATCACTTAAGGGTCATGACCTCTGTCACTGGGAGGTAAGAAAGGAGGCCAGATAACCATTCTCCTTGAAGCATCTGCTGTTCATGCATCAGAGCTTGTCTTTGGGGGCACCATGTGTCCAAGCAAGTTTATCAACATAGGAATCTGGACTTAAGATGTTTGAAGTAAAACCCATCTTTGGCTAAGAGCTAGAAGCAATGCAAATGTTATTTGAATGCCTTGGGTAGGGAACAGAGGAATAAGAAAGAAATCTGTTGGGTTTTGTTTCTGGGTAGCTTGAAACTTCTATTTGGTGACATTTAAAAAATCACAGCAAATGGCTAGCCCAAATAGGGGAGCTGCTATCCACTTTCGCAAGGTTCTCACATTTTTATCTGTTTCATTTATCACAGAATGAGCCCCTCACCTCATTCAAGCTACCTCGTAAATACAATTCATGAACACATGCACAACTTGTTAGAAAATTAGGATTTTGGAGAAGAGTTTGTGATGATGTCTGCATAGATATCACTATGCTTCTTTCAAAATTAGAAGAACACTTAGTTCTCTCAAGTGGTTTCAGAAAGTTTGTTTACTGTCTCCTTTTTGAAGCATCAGCTTTTCTAATCCATGAACATCCCTAGATGAGGTAGGTGGAGGTTGAATGACTTATGCACTTTGACAATTCTGTGAAAACTGTGCAATCCACATTCTTTGATGATGTCACAGTGGAGGACTCTAGGTAGGGGATGTTGCTTTTTAAAAGTTGGTTGCCAATAACAAATAACAATAATGTACTTGAAATCTTCTTTTAAATAATGATCCGGTAATTTTCTTATTTATTTATTTATTTATTTATTTATTTATTTATTTATTATTTTATTTATTTGTTTAAGTTTATTTATTTTGAGAGAGAGAGAGAGGGAGAGAGCATGTGAGTGTATGAGTGGGGGAGAGGTGGAGAGAGAGAATCCCAAGCAGGCT
The DNA here is from genome assembly GCF_018350195.1 of Panthera tigris. Taxonomy (NCBI): domain Eukaryota; kingdom Metazoa; phylum Chordata; class Mammalia; order Carnivora; family Felidae; genus Panthera; species Panthera tigris. The sequence continues at coordinate 56,957,957 of NC_056668.1, read as the reverse complement.
CTGCCTTGCCAGCCCGAAGCCCTATGTGGGGCTTGAACTCACGAATCATGAAACCATGATCTGAGCCGAAATCAAGAGTGGGATGCTTAACCAGCGAGCCACCCAGGCGCCCCAAGAGCTGTTTATTTTTTTAACATCAAGACTGAATGAGGTGAAATAAGAGTAAAATAAAAACAATATTCTCACAATCTTGATTCTGTGTGCCCAAGACACAAAATGACTATATTATGGTCTGTGTTGCTCAACTCTTATCATACTTCAAGATTTCTTTGACTATGTTTAAAAAAAAAATGATCCTTGCAGAGCTGAATTCTCTCAATTTCTATAGGTTTCTCAAAAACTGCTACAATACTAACAGGAAATGTGTGCACTTAATTTTAAGAGAATTGCAGATTATTTTCCTATAAATGGTTTACATGAGGAAGATGCTCACTTAGTATTTGTCAGTTGTTGAATCTGTCCAACCTTTAAAAAGAACACAAATTATGAAGTCATAGAACAGCTCTTAGCCACTCCCGAGATCATGTCTCTATGTTTCCATTTTACCATGCTTTCATTTTGTAATAACAAAATCTCTATCTGGCATTTGTACATGTTTTCATGTGAGTTTTTGCAGATGGTACAGTGATGTAATGGTGAAATATTAGAGAAGGTAGGGAAATCTTAGATCATCCAGTTTCCAAGTAATCCCCTATCAGAAGCATTTATGTCACCTGGGACACTTGTTAGAGATGCAAATTCGCAAACCCACAGAATCTGAGATTTTAGGAGCCCAACAACTAATGTTTTAGCAAGTCCTCTGGGTGATTCTGAGGCACACGGAAGTTTAAGAACTGCTGATCATAGTCAATCCTTTCATTGTATGTTATGAGATTGAGACTGGGACTAGCCGAGTTCTTTTATTCCATACTCTCTCCAGGGTCTCATATCACACATGGCTTCACTTTCTTTATGCTGCTGGCTTCCAAATAGGTATGTCTGGACCTTTTCCCTAAGACCCAATCAAGTGCTTACTTGGGTGTTTCACATTGCTTCGTATTTACAGGTATAAACCCCTTTTCTTCTCCTCCAGTGTCACACATCTCAGCAAATGTGCATGCTTTTACCCAGCTGTTCAAGCCAGAAGCCTGGGAATCTTCTTTCACACTTCTCCCTCACCCTTCTTTATGTAATTCATCATAATGTCAGTTCTACTTCTGAAATAGCTCAAAATAATTCTCCATCTCCATTGCTACGAGGACAGTGCAAACCATCATCCTTCTCCTTTACCTCCTCAGTCCCCCATTCCTCTTTTGATCCTTCCAGTGCTTTCTGTAGGGAGGAGCCATAGCAGTCATTTCTGTCTAACAGCTTTCTGTTGTACTTAGGATAAAATCCCAAACCCTTCAGGTTGCTTACAGAGGGGCCAAGAGCTAATGTCCCTTCTGAACCCATCACTCAGCACCTTCCTTTTATTTCCTAAATGTGGTAGACTCTTTCTAGTGGTTTGACAAATACCATTCTTTCTGCCCTGAAAACAGTTCCCCCGACTCTGTACTCAGCCTCTTCCCACCTTCCAAAGTCAGCTGAAATCTCTGGTCCTCAATGCTGGCCACAAATTATAGTCACTTAGGCAAGATGTTTATTTATTTATTTATTTATTTATTTATTTATTTATTTAAGGGAGGGAGGGGAAGAGAGAGAGAGTGTGCATGTGGGGGAGAGGAGCAGAGGGAGAGAGAAAACCCCAAGCAGGCTTTGCAGGGTTTGGTCTCATGACCCTGGTAGCATGACCTCAGTCAAAATCAAAAGTCAGACGCTCAGCTGACTAAGCCACCCAGGCACCCCACTTGGGTAAGATTTTAATAAATAATGCTACCTAGACCTCATTCTTAGATTCAGTTCCTTTGATCTGGTGGAGAACCAGGCACTCATAATTTGTAAAGCTCCACAGGTGATTTCTATGTGAAAAGTGAAGGACGACCAGCTCAAATGTCACTTTCTCAGGCCTTCCCTGATTCACCAGTCTCCCTGTTAGAATCCCTATTTTTTTATAGTATTTGTTGCATATTATATGATCATATTTAACATTTACCAGCCCTGATAGATTGTAAACTTCATGAGGGCAGAGATTCTATCTCTTTTGTTCCCTTCTATCTCTAGCCCTGAAAGGCGTCTGGCATAAGGTTGGTGTTCTATCAACGATTGCCAAATAAATTAATCTACAAGGTTTTAGAGCTAGCTCATGGCAGAACCCAGTCTAAAATCAAGCTTCCATGACTTCTGTTTCTCTAATGTTAGAATGCAGAGAATCTAATGGGTTTTTTTTTAATCTTCCATGCCCCAACTGGGACAGTTCTCCTCTCTCCTCAGCCTCTTCTGGTGGCAGATAATGTGGGCTGTTAGCTCAGTTCTGTTCCTCTTAATAGCAGCTCCACACCAAATGGCTACATTTTGCTTCATTTCTGAATGCTAAATGCCAGATTGGTTCTAATGTCTCCTGAGGATATCCTGGACTCTTCTAATGAAAGAAATACCATGGCATTTTTATGATACTTACATATGCTTTAACATGAATTTCAATTCAAATCTTGTGATATAGAGGGCACGTGGGTGCCTCATTCAGTTAAGCCTGTGACTCTTGATCTCTGCTCCGGTCATGATCTCACAGTTCGTGGGATCAATCCCCGTGTTGGGCTCCGTGCTGTCAGCATACTGCCTGCTTGGGATTCTCTCTCTCTCTGCCCTTCCCCTGCTCATGCATGCTCTGTCTCTGTCTCTGTCTCTGTCTCTGTTTCTGTCTCTCTCTCTCAAAATAAATAAACTTCAAGAAAAATCTTGTGATGTAGACAGCTAGTGGGAAATAGTAGCTCTTTGGGAAAAAGCTGGTATTAGATGATTTAGGTAGTTTATAGTCACATATGTACTATTTTCCTCTTTAATGTTCGATCTTATATTCTGTTATGTTTTATTAATATGTAGCTGCAACCAAAAAGTCAAAGACACCAGTTGGACAATACTCCATTGGAACGGACAAATTCACACTTTTTGAATAATGACCCCCTTTCCCCAAATAACATAACCACTTGGTAATAGTTGGTTGGTAGATAAGCACTGCTTGTGGATATTAATTATTATTCAAGAGGCCATGGTGCTTCTTTTTTTTCTGAAAAAGGAATCAAACTCAGTGGCCAGCTCCAAGCTATCTTGTCAGCTGCTAACGTGAACATGTTCCTACATCACATTATTTATTGTTCTATTTGGGTTGTGGTTCTTAAAACAGATCCACAAAATTTCCAGGGTAGTCCTGACTTTAAATATCCTACCTTACTAATGCCGTCATACTTTGAAATGCCCTGGGGATTTTCCACATTGGGCAATAAAGAGGAATGACTCAAGTCAGAGGTTGAAGAGAAATAGAAAATTCGCAAAAACATGCATAGGTACTTCTGCATGCTTTCCTAACCACACTCTCTGCGAAAGCCTCCCTAGTATTAAATGCCAGAGCAATTGTTGCCTTTGCCTGAGCAAGGCAAAGCTGAGTCACAGATTCAAGGTGATAAGGATGGCAAATATTGCCAAGTGTAATTGAAAGCAGTTACTTGCCTGCATTGCTAGCATTCTTTGAAGTGTGTCCAAAAGGACATTATATTTCATTTTAATGTCAAAATGAAGGTAAAATTCAAGAAAACATGTGCTTTCAAGGCACTAAGTAAAAGGAATACCCCATTTGAAAAAATAACCAGTAATCACAAGTGATATTGTGCACATTGTTGAAGCAAGATAAATTTTATTGCTTTCACTGGGAATTTGATAGGCCTTTATATACTCAGACAAAGAAAAATTGATTTATTTTAGGCTCTATTAACTTACAGGTAGAAAGAGGAAGACTTTATTATTATTATTATTTTTGTAAATTTAAAGAAGATTTTCTTACTTTTAAGGAAATGATCTTTAAATAAACATGTTCTAAAATTACATTTTTTTTTAAATTTTTTTTTTTAACATTTATTTATTTTTGAGACAGAGAGAGACACAGCATGAACAGGGGAGGGGCAGAGAGAGAGGGAGACACAGAATCGGAAGCAGGCTCCAGGCTCTGAGCCATCAGCCCAGAGCCCGACGCGGGGCTCGAACTCACGGACCGCGGGATCGTGACCTGAGCTGAAGTCGGACGCTTAACCGACCGAGCCACCCAGGCGCCCCTAAAATTACATTTTAATGAGAGTTTGTGAGCAGAATAAGGCCAGTAGAAAGACTCTACAGAGCAGTGATGGCTAAGAGGATATAAAGGTGTTTGGCATGAGGAAGGACATTAGGATTCCAAACACAAAGAGATTATGTGAGTTCATTGCCTCTTTGTTAGGTACAAATGCTACAGTAGAAAGTTTGTTTTTCCTTAATATTAACTTTCGGGCCACAGAAACACATGTGTCTCTAAAATGTGCATAACCCTAGTACAAAATCAGACTTGCCACTGTTTTTAGGAAAAAAGATAAAATAAACAAACAAAAAAAACAGACTAAAGTTTTGCTAAATCTAATAAGATATTATCAACCCTACAGTAGCGAAATAACTAAAATTACAACCCATGTTTAAGTGGTTATGGTATTGAATTTTGCATTTCACATAACTTTATTTTTTCAAGAAAAAGTAGTCATGTGACATAATTTTATATTATCATATAACCTTAAATATTAATTTAGAGGTATGGAAAACTAGTTTTATTAAGGTGTCTCAAATTTTGTCATGAAACATATAGATAATAAAAAATATGTGATAACTTTCTATTTGACTCCTGTTCTGCACTACAGTAACTGATTTTTTTCAGTTTGGAAGTAAGTCTTTTAACCTAGAGAACTTGGTTATCAGCTCTAGGGAGTGGCCATGGGGTTAGAATTTTTAGACCTTGGTGTCTAGAGTTACTTACTGAGGATAAGGTACCACGTTAAGTGTTGTGGCATACAGAAATGTCCAGAAAATGGTCCTTTCTATAGAGAGGGATCTCATCTGATGAAGAAGGCAGTCATGAACACAATTAATCACATAATCAAGTCAGGTGGTAGGTACTAGTGCTGAACAATAAAGAAAGAAATTTGGGGGCAAATAGGCAAATAAGGTTAATTCTGACTGAGAGAAGCTGCTTAGTGCCTGGCATCTGACTGAAAAAAATTACTCTTTCTATTCCCATGTTGTTTAGTAGTATGTCTTGCACATACGAGGTAATCAATTGTTAGACAAAATTATACCAGTACAGACGTTTGAGCCATCATCCGTGGGGTAGAGAAGGCCTTTTGTATTGTTTCTGAGATAGATGCCGGCTCGCCTTAATTTCTCTTGGGGGCTTGAACATTAAAACAGCACATTTTAAGATTAAACAGTCAGCAAGGTAATTTCCTCTTAACCTTACAATATTTTTTAAAGAAGTTTTTACCGAATATTTTCCATCAACAGAGTATGCAGATCTTGAAATGACATGATCTGGAAAGAACTAGTGAAAAACCAGGTGGCTGAAAACATTGTCTTTTTCTTACTTAAAATTCTGCAGCTGAAGGTTAATTTCTTGGTTAAACTCTCAACTCCTTTTGAATGTAAATGTCCCTGGGAGCGGTCACATGTAATTCTGTTACAACATCTAAGTCAATAGATTCCTTTTCAGACCACTGATGTTTTTGTCTGTACAAAGCTAGTGAGGTATGTCCAGGGAAGTTGTAAATATTCATGGAAGGTAGGGGCACCTGAGCCAGTGTGAGACATCCGTAGGCAGACCCAAAGAGGGGAGCAGAGTTTTGGAAAAGGAAAGAGAAGGCGTGTTTGCCAAACCTTATTTGTCCTAACTATAAGGCTGTGTCCCGTGTATTATGATGGCTTGATAAATCTAGTCACTGCATTCTACAAACATAAGTCCTTCCAATTGATTTCATTGAAATTTAATTTAATTTAATTGAAGTTGAAATTACCGGAATTGAAAACAATTGGAGAATCTGCAGGTTGTGAGGCAGGTCAAGAAAAATCCCTGTTCAGGTCAAACTCAGAGGCTGCCTCTAGAGAGAGTGATGCTGGTTAATGATAATATGATGGGTCAAATAATTCATTGTCACACGGAGGGGGAGAGGTGGGGAGTTCCACACCACACATATGGAATAAGGTGATCCCCCAAAAGAACAAATGTATAAACTACTTAAAATAGCCCACTCTTCCTATTTTTATCCCTTCTGATTATTAATGGTAATTCATATATGTCATATATTGACCTTGAGAATAAATAATATACTGTATATAAATAGCCAGCATTTATTAAACCCCTACACTGCGTAAGGACAGGTGGCAATACCTGTCATGCAGTGTCCTATTTAATCCTCAGCATTGAGGCTCAAGTCAAGTGACCTAGATTCACACATAAAGTTAACATAAAGCAGAAAGCAGGATTTCAAAGCAGGACAGTCACAGTCTGATTCAGAGCTCTTAACCATTCTGTACTATTGCCCTTAGAAAGAGATGGAAAGAAAGACAATTGGGGCCTGGAATCTGCCTTGCCTTCACTCCACCTTTGTGTGGGCCACTTACTCTCTGATGGACAGCTGGATCAGGAGAGCACGTTACATCAGTGCGACAGATCCTCGAGCTTAAACATTCCATACTTTTCTTTACCTTGGGATTTATTAGAGGTGGTAATGGGGTGGGCATTATCCCAAAGGGAACTTGATCTCTTACTTCATGATAAGCACATTTGGCAAATGAGAAGAATGAGCCATTTGCTCTCTTGCCCATGTGGAGCTCAATGTTCGTGACCTGTGGTCTCCCAGAGCTTGATTTTTCTGCCGAGCCCCTTGGCTGTTAACCACAGCACATGCCATTGCCATACATGGATGGGGCCTTGGACTGCACGGGTTAACTGGGATTACCAATGACTGTAATGTTGGTGTCTTGATCCTCAGCAACTAGGCTTTGAAGCTGAAGGGCAGGGCACAAGCATACTTACGTGTCTTAATTTGGTAATAATAGCGTGCTTTTCTGATGACAAGGCATGCTGTGAATATCCAAGTTTATACTATGCATACTGTTGATATTTGATACAATATTAAGTTAAACCATGGTTTGTCCATTTGTCTAAGTTTTGTCACTTCACGTCCAAACACTTGTCATGAATAGACTTGGGATGATGTGGAAAGTAATTAAGAATTGGACCTTTTACTTTTCTAGCTGAAGTCATACTTTTGTTGCCTTCTTAGAGATTTTCAAATGATTTTGCTTATCTTTGCTTACCCTTAGTTGTTAGATTAAAATGGATATAAATTGGAGGTTGCTCTGAAGTTACTGTTGTGATAGACAGATATCATAGTATGGATTTCTAGACCCATAGAATATTAGCGCTGAGAGCAATTTTAGGGATCAGTTAGCCTAATTCATTTGTCAGGACAGTTTCTCCTATCTTAATGAAGTATATAGATGTTAGCATCAGAATTGCCTTCAAACTCTTGCCTTGCCCATAGTAGCTGTGCATCCATGGGTGAGTCATTGGACCTCTCTTAGCCTAAATATCCTCATCTGTAAAAAAAAAAGGGGGTCAATTATACCTATCTTTAGAGATCTGTGCAAAGTAAAAACATAACATGTAGGAGAGTGCTTAGCCTCAGGGCCTGGAACAGAATATTAGCCTAATAATTGTGGGTTTTTTTTTTTCCTTTCTATTTTAATTGTATAAAAACATACTTTGTTTCAATTTTAAATTAAAATAGTTATATCACGAATCATTTAAATAAGGTTATAAGATGTACTATCTTTTACCATAGCCCTTTCTTTCCTTTATTCTGGGGATGTAAGAGTAGCCATGAGATCAGATGTAGGGGTTTGGATGGAAAAGGACACTGGTGGGAGAATACATGAGCATCAGCCTTCATTCAGATTTCTAGAGAGTAGATGCAGGAGTAGTGAAGTGAAGAAGGAAGAATGAGCTCCTGAAAAATTTCTGGGGCGGAAATGGGAATGGATTTATACAGAGATCAGAAGTATAATTTAAGAATACTATGAAGGGTAAAGATGTAAGATAGACTCCATGACAATAAAAAATAAAATCCTTTAAAATGAATGGCGTAAGCCTACTCAAAATTTTTCATATTCTAGAAACCATGTAGGAGACAGAAGGTGAATACTTGAACTAAACTAAAAATAGACTCATCAAATACATTGTCTGGAATTCCATGAAGAAGGTCAGGGGCAAATGTTTTCCTTCCTGTATCTTTTTCTGCAATAAAGATATAAATTGTAAGATTTAGAAACATGGCTTCAAAATTTTAAAACATTTATCAATGTTTCTACTTAAGGCGAGATTAATCCATCATTCATTCATTCCTGCACACTTTATTTTATTCAACAAATATTTACTGAACGTCTGTTGGATAATGGGGGAGATTCTTGCCGGGGGGAGTAAAAACTGACAATAACCCTGGACCTCTCAGTGTTTAACAACGTGGTAGGGAGAGAAAGGCAATAATTATGCACAACATAAAATTATGGGGATGGATGATAGGTGCCACACAGAAAGAGAAACTTAAATTAAGGGGGAGAGATAGGGAGTAACAACCAAGGAGCGGGCTGTGGTTTTAAGCAGTGGGGGTGGGGATGCCCCTAAACTGAGAGTGCTTTGTATTCCTGAGGGAAAGCCTGGAGGCCAGTGTGGCTAGGACAGAGCTGGTAGTGAGGGATTAAGTCAAAGGGGACAAGGTCAAAGAGGTAACAGGAATCTTATCCTACATACCTTATAGAGCATTTTTTAGGATTTTGACTTTTACTCAAAATATAGCAATTTATTTATAATAGTTTAAAGAATGTCAGCAAAGAAAATTAATTCATGTAGTTGTCCCAGAAAACTCTCAGGCCTTCATTTCTTTCATCTTTTCCAAACCAGCTTCCAGAGCTAGGTTTCCCTTCTCTGTCCCCTCTGACACTCTTTTGGTCCAGACCCTTGCCATCTGTCACCTGGACTCTTGCATTAACCTCTTAACTCCTTTCAATGCCTCTGTCTCTGTATTATCTCAAATCCATCCTTCTCACTGTCACTGATAGCTTTCAAACCACTAAACTGTTTGTGTTGTGCTCCTGAAATATCCTTTGAAGTGTATATTTTTTTCTCAAGTCTGGCTCCTTACCAGACTATCCACAGCCTAGCTTGTATGCCCACTTCTGGTCTCAACTATACTACTCCTCTACATGGACTCCATGCTTTTCAAATATGCTCTGAGCTTTCACACCTTGGGGCTTGTATGTACACGCTCCTCTGCTAGCATGGTTTCATGTTCTGAGTCTATTATTCTCTTATTCAACCTTGAGACACAGCCACAATTCACCTGAAAGAGCATCTGCCACCTTTCCCAAGTAGAACCAATGGATCTTTTTACTGGGCGCTCATAAAAGTGTGTCTTTCTCGGTCATAGCGTGCATTACTCTATAAATCACTTTTACATATGTTTCTCTCTGCCAGATTCTAAGCTCCTGAAGCATTAAAGCTATGTCTTATTCCCTTCTGTATCCACGGTATCTAAGGGCCATGCCTAGTAGTTAGGAAATATTCATTTTTATGTGTATAGATAAATATATTACTATATGAATGGGTATATGTGGGTAGTTGGATATAGCTATGTTCAAAAATATTAACATGAGCAAAAGTAATCAGAGGAGCTTATTAGATGTTTCTATTATTAAAGTTTGCAAAAATTAATTTCTTTGCATCAAGTATTTTGGCCTTGGGATTTGATAAATTGAAAAGGTTGAACTGGACCTTTAAGAACCCTTGAACTCTAGAACACTTCATTCATTCATCCAGGCATATTTAAGTGCCTGTTATGTACAGAGCATGCGACTCCACGAAACTATGAATCATTTTTATTTTTAGTTTTGTATTTGACTTAAATAGTTTGATGAAGCTATAAATGAATATGTGGTATTTCTTTTTAGTCTGTCATAAGCTCATAAGATGGCATGTTCAGGTGTACCCTAAACATACAGCATTAAGGGAATTCAAGTGAGAAAATGGATACTAGAAATTTAAAATAGCATTTGATGCTGACTGACATCTTAATACTGCTAGGACATGGAAAAACTCATGTCATCCTTTCTACATAAGATAAAGGGATTTGGAAGAATATCTTGTTACTATACATGCTGGAGCATATCCATAGCATCGCTATAATAGCATTTCAGCCTCCTCAAACAAGTTCTTTACATTTAACAGATGAGAAAATGCATTGATATCTATACTACTTGAACTTGAAATCTCATAGAGTGAAAGCAGGAATGTAATTTATAGCAGAATTCACTAACTTAAAATAATCTTCAATCTGTCAGTATTTCCCCAAAAGTAGAATTTCTTTTTTAAACAAAGAATCCTGCCTGTGAAGAGTCTTATCAATATAAGGCAAAGGGAAACAAACTAGAAATGTATTTTCTAGGAGTGAATGGAATTGGAGAGTATTTTAAATTAAGAAATACTAGTTATAAATCATTCTTTCTTTTCTTCTTTAACTCTCATCTCTATGATCTTCAAAATTTTTAAGCAGAAATATGCTACCATACAATGCCTATCAAAAGACGATTTGGATCCAAATTAGGTATTTCATAGAACTGCCTTTATATATCTGTCTTTATATTATATGTCTGCCTTTATGTACTGGGTGTGATCCTGTTGTTAACCAAAGAAATGGTCCTTTGATTGCTGGCTGTGCAGAATTTGTCACCATGTGCTGCTCTATAAGTAAAACTATATGGGATTTTTATATAGCAAAAAGGAGCATCTGTAGAAAGTGAGGCAAATTCCTGTATATACCAGCTTTCTGAATTTTATACTGTAATTCCTTGCCTCTAGGCCACATCTTCTGCATTCTAAAATAGTCCACAAATATTTCATCATCAAGGACCTTTATATATATATATATTTTTTTTTTAATCAAAGTGCATTCTGTGAATAATAATTCATTTTCTTTTATTTTTTTAAAATGTTTAACGTTTATTCATTTTTGAGAGAGAGAGAGAGAGGGAGAGAGAGAGAGAGAGAGAGCATGAGTGGGAGAGGGGCAGAGAGAGGGAGACACAGAATCCAAGCAGGCTCCAGCCTCTGAGCTGTTGGCACAGAGCCCAACACAGGGCTTGAATCCATGAACTGTGAGACCATGACTGAGCTGAAGTTGGGCGCTTAACTGACTGAGCCACTCAGGTGCCCTGATTTTCTCCTTCTTTTAAATGAAGCAAGTATATGGTCTTCTCCCTGCCTTTCTGAGCCTATCTTGACCACTTTCCTCCTTATTATCCATTAGCTTTACTGTTTTTCTTTTTCTCCTTTGAGTCACTGAACTTGTTCCTACCTCAAAATTTTTGCTTGTGCTGTAACTTATGCCTGGGATATTCCTTATGGAGATTGGTGATTCTCAACTGGGGGTCAATTTTGCACCCTAGCAGACATTTGGCAATGTCTTCAGACATTGTTTTTCATAATTACTGGGGTTGGGGATGCTACTGGCATCTAGAGTATAGGGATGAGGGATCCTGCTAAACATCTTTCAGTGCACATGACAGTCATATCTCTTATATTTGCCACCAAAATGTCAATATTGCCAAGGTTGAGAAACCTGTCTTTAGATTTCCTCATAGCTTTTCTTTCTTGGCATTTAACCTAGGTTTTAGCTCAGACATTACCTATCCAGAAGACGTCTTCTCTAACCATCCAATATAAACACTTCCACCCCTCCTATTGCCTCATCACTTTTTATTCTATTAACTTGGTCTTATAGCATTTTTTGAGCTTAAAACTTAATATCATGGTTATTCAATATAAGCTATACACATCAGGGCTTTGTCTCATTTGCTATTATACTCCTTATAATATATACTCCTTATAGGAGTGGCTGGCACACAGTTGACAATAAATATTTTGAATGAATATTGGAAGATGGATGAGAACAGTAGGTCATAACTCAAGGTTATATATACTTAGCTCATGAAAATTTTAGCTTAAAGAATGAAAAAACCTCTTCCAACTCTCCTATGTAATACAATGGCAGAGAATGTGTGCTTTCTACACGTTTAAAACAGATTGGAGTGGTGATGCTTTCAATAATGGTAGAGTAGCTTCTATTAGTCTGTACTTCTCACAGATAATTACAAACTTAAGACAAAATTTTTTTTTAAAAACTAAACAAACACATAAATAACTATTTGAAGTCAATATAGAGTGACAGACACCTGGAAACTGTAGCAGAATTGACCCTTGAAAGAGAGGCACTGAACTGGATGAGTCCGACTTTTATGTGGCTTTTCACTTGAGGATATTCCCCAGTTCAAATGTCATGGTGTGACTAAAACTCAGTGGCAAGTTACAGTCATACTGGCTTGAGGATCCAAAGCATGGAATTCAGGGCTGCCAGAGTAGTGGAAAATGAGGGGGGGTGGGTGGTGGAAATCTTGGAAAAGGGGCTGATCATAAAGGATGAAGTCCAAAATCTTTTTATAAACTTTGTTCAAATTTTGGCTGATTCCTAAAATGCAGATACACAGGAAAGACTATAAGAAGATGATTGGGGAAACAAAGTAGCTGGAAGACTAAAGATGATCACAGGAAGGCATACATTGGAATTCGAATTTAGTCAAGGTGACCACCTCTGATAATAAAATCAACCTTTTTCAAAGGATATATAACCTATAATCTCTACAATGTAATACCCATAACATCTAGTGTAAAATAGAGAAAGACATATTAAGAAAGAAGAAAATAGTAAAATGGTATCCATGGTCAAGGAAAATAACAGTCAGTAGAGACAGATGAAGAGCTGAACCAGATGTTGGAATTAATAGACAAGGACTTTAAAGTAGCTTTTATAAGTATGAAAAAGATATATAGGGAACCATGGCCACAATGAACACATGAGAAATTTTAGCTTAAAAAAGAATCGCATGGAAATTCTGGCACTTAAAAAGCAATATTTAAAATGGAAAAATTTACTGGATGGGCTTAACAAAAGAGGCCAATAGAAATTACTCAATTTTAAGGGCAAAGAGAAAACAGAGCCTCAGTAACAATAGAGTAGTGGTTTCATTTTTCTCCTCTTGGTCTCTGAGCTATTGGTCTCAAACTTTTACTTCTCCTTCTGTTACAATCCTGAGATTATATTGTTATTTTTCTTCAGTTAGCTTTTAAAATAGTCAATTCTCTTTTGAAGGGCTTTAAATAACAAGAGAAATTTATATTTACACATGAAGTTATCATTTCTGGTGTTCTCCATTACTTTGCATAGAATCATATTTCCGTCTTGTATCATTTTCCTTCTGCATGGAGGATTTCTTTAAATTTTTTTGTCATATGGGTCTGCTGGTAACGTATTATTTCAGTGTTTGTATCTCTGAAAGTGTTTATTTTGCCTTCATATTTCATAGACTTTGCTTTTTAAAAGTTCTGTATCTACAGAAGAATTAAAAGATATTATGAAGAGTTCCTGCAGATCCCACACCCAGTTTTCTCTATTATTAACATTTGACTTTAGTATGATACATTTCCTAGAATCAATGAAGCAATAATCATACATTACCATTAACAAAAGTTTATACATATTTTCTTTATTTTTAGGTAATGCTTTTTAAAAATTTTGTTTTAGGGCCCCATCCAGGAAACCACAATACATTTTGTTATTATGTCTCTTTAGACTCTCTTGGCTGTGACACTCAGGCTTTCATTATTTTTGATGACTTTACTAGTTTTGAGGGATACTGGTCAGGTATTTTGTAAAATTCCTGTCTATTGGAATTTGTTTGCTGTGTGTGTGTGTGTGTGTGTGTGTGTGTGTGTGTGTGTTTCATCATTAGACAGTTGCCTTTACTTTTGAGAGAAATTTTCACTGGGTAGATATGATTGATAGATTAATAAATTTTTTAAAAAGTATTTTCAAAGTGTTTTCCACTTTATGTATTATGTCATTTTTCTCAGGATAACTTTAGGATTTTTTTCTTTATTACTAATTTTGAGCAATTTGTCTAAGCTGTGACTTAGTGTAATTCCTTTCATGTTTTTGTTGTTGTTTTGGTTTCATTGAGCTCTTGGACTGGTGGATTTAAATATTTGGAAAAATTTGGCCATTATGCCTAGAGATATTTTTCTACCCCCTCCTCTCTCTTTTTTTTTTTCCTTTTGTTACTCTAATTACACTTATTTTAGGCTGCTGGAATTTGTCCCATATCTCATTGATACTCTGTTTATATTTGGAATTTCTTTTTCGCTATGTTTCTTTTTAGATAATTTCTATCGTGTCTTCAAGTTCATTAATATTTTATCATGAAATATTTAATCTGTTTTTAATTCCATTCAGTGTATTTTAACTTTAGCTTTGAGACACTGTCATTTTCACCCCAAGATATTAAATTTTAGCCATGTGATATCTTCTATGTCTCTATTTGTCCTTCCTTCAGCTTGTTGAACAAACAGGATACAGTTGTAAGAACTATTTTCATGTCCTTGTCTGATAATTCTAATGTAAATGCCAGCTCTGTTTTGATTTTGATTGAACTTTATTCTCATTATGGGTCATATTTTACTGTTTCTTGCATGTCATGTAACTTTTTTTTTAAGTAGGCTCCACACCCAGTTTTGATTGAGCCCAACCTGGGGCTTGAACTCATGACCCTGAGATCAAGACCTGAGCTTAGATCAAGAGTTGGACTTAACTGACTGAGCCACCCAGCACCCCTTATGTCATATAACTTTTGATGGGATATCAGATATTGTGAGTTTTTACTTGTTGAATGCTAGATATTTTTGTATTCCTAAAAATATTCTTGACCTTTATTCTGGGGTGAAGTTAAGTTACTTGGAAGCAGGTTGATCCTTTTGCCTCTTAACTTTTTAAAATTTCTTAGGTGGATCAGAACAGTATTGAATCTAGGACTAATTTCTCACTAATGAAGCAAGACCTTATTCTTCCTAATGTCCCCAGGAAGGTTTTGTAGTCTGGTTAGTGAGAAGAGGTATTACTATCATTCCTATGTAGATTTTGAGGATTGTTTTGTTTAATCCTTTTGAGAAAATTTTGTCCAGCTTTTGTTAATTTCCTTACATGCAACGCACTGATCATTATTCTGTAGAATACTCGAAGGGGACCCTCTGCAGATATCTAGAGTTCTCTCCCTGTGCTTCTCTTCCCTCCAGCACTCTTCCCTGTGAGCTCTAGATGTCTTGGTCTCCCCTGATTCTCACTTTATTTTCTCAATTAAGGTAGTCTCCTCCCTGCATTGTAGCCTGGACACTCTCTCAAGGCAGCTAGCTGGGGAAATTTAGAGTTCACTTCATTTATTTCTCACTTTTCCAGGATTACTGTCCTTCATTGCTTGATGTTTCATATCTTAAAAATTTGTATCTTATATTTTGCGTTTTTCATTTGCTTCAGGTTGGAGGGTAAATTGGTCCTTACCATTCCATCTTGACTATTAGTAGAAGTTCATTTCCAGCAGGGTTTTTGTTGTTGTTTGTTTGTTTGTTTTAAGTAGTATTTATCAGATCATTACACAAGTTTTTGGAAATGCAAAAAATCTTGTGAAAGAAGAACAGATGCGGAGGACCTACATTCTGTTTTCAGGTGTCACTATCGGGATAAGGTAATTAAGCCAGTGTGGTTCTGTTCAATAATTTTTAAAAAATAAATCACAAAGATGGGGCGCCTGGGTGGCTCAGTCGGTTAAGCATCCGACTTCAGCTCAGGTCACGATCTCACGGTTCGTGAGTTCGAGCCCCGCGTCGGGCTCTGGGCTGATGGCTCAGAGCCTGGAGCCTGCTTCTGATTCTGTGTCTCCCTCTCTCTCTCTGCCCCTCCCCTGTTCATGCTCTGTCTCTCTCTGTCTCAAAAATAAATAAACGTTAAAAAAAATTTAAAATAAAATAAAATAAAATAAATCACAAAGAATTTCAATAATGAAAGGAAATTCTCTTCAACAAACACTGCTGGAAAAAATAGTATCAAAAATGATAAACAGAACCTCAACCGGTATGTCTTACAAAATATCAAAATTGATGGCTCATCTAACTAAACGGAAAAGTTTAAACTGTAAACACTCTAGGAGAAAACATTAAAAAAATCTTAGCAGTCTTGTGTGCATAAGTTTTCTTTTAAGACCAGACACAGCAGCAATGAACATTTAAAAATTAGTAAGTTAGACTTCCTCAAATTTAGAAATATATGCTCATCTAGACACAGTTAAGCCAGAGACTGGGAAAGTATTTACTAAACATATGTTTCAAAGAGGATTTATATCTAGGAAACGTAATAATATTACTATGATACAATTATAAGACAATTGAATAGACAATAAGCAAAAGACTTGAGCAGACGCTTCAAACAGGAGGTATATGAATGGACATAAGCCCCCAAAGTGGTGACCAGTATCATTAGTTCTCATAGAAATGAACATTGGAACCACAATGAGATGATTCTACCTACCCATTGTAATGGCTAAAATGAAAAGAACTGACAATATCAAATTTGGTGAGAATTTAGAATTTGGTGAGAAAATAGAGGAAATGAATGGAAGTATCATTTGGGAGTGCTTCATGATACAATCACTTTAGCAAAAAGGTATGGCAGTTTCTTATGAAGTTAAACACAACCTACTCTATGACTTATAAATTTCTTTTCTCGCTATTTCTCCAAAAAAATTAAAGCATATTTCCAAAATAAGACTTGTACATTAATGTTCATAGAAGCTTTATTCATAATAGCTCCAAACTGGAAATACTCCAGCTACTCATTAACAGGAGAATTGAGAAACAAATTATAGTGTAACTATATAATGGGAATAAATACTACTTGGGAATAAACTGCTGATATAAACTACCACACCTATGAAACTCATGGAAACACTGAACAAAAGAAGCTAAACACAAAAGAGTGTATATTGTGCAATTTTTTATGTGAAGCTCTAGAATAGAAAAACTAATTCATGGTAAATAAAAGCAGAGAAGTGGTTGCTCTGGGAGTGGGAGGTTGATATAGAAGGAGCACAGGGATCTTTCTGAAATGATGGAAACATTCTATATATTGATAGGGGTGTTGGGTTACATGAATATTTGCATTTGTCAAAACTCATCAAATTACACACTTAAGATTTATGCATTTCATTATTTATAAATTTTACCTACCCCCCCCCATAAAAATATTGAACTCTAACTGGTGGGTTTCCTTTTTGCAGTGCTATGATTTAACAGTTCTGAAACTACTTTCTGTGTTTCTAGGATTAAACAAATGAGTAAGTACAGTGAGAATAATAATGGTAGTCAGGTTTTATACAGTTAATAACAGATTTACAAACATTTAAAGGGGTAAGATTTGAATGTATACTATGGTTTTGGATTGTAATTGATATAGTATGAATCCATAATTTTGAATGAATATGTACATATTTATAATATATATATATTTCTAGCACTGTCTGCTGCTGAGAAAACCCAGAAACAATGACAAAACAGTAACAATGAACACAACTGGTGCCCAAGTATTAGTTGCTCCATATAATTCTGCATTAATTAGAACCATGGATTTTTAGGAAAGTGACTAACACTGGGACTGGGACATGAAGAGTTCAAGAAGAACCTGGAACATCTGTGTGCCAGCAACTGGAAAAAGGCTTCAACAATTGTGCAGGTATATTAAAAGGACACATGACCCATCTTGAGAAGACCTGTTAGCCAAATCTGGAAAAATCAAAACATTAAAATCAATAGTGATAGCAATACACTATAGCCTATTAAATAAAATAAGAATACATGAGTTCATATTTGCATCAATAAACAATTAAATAAATAAAAGAAGAAGAAGAGAAAGCTCTTTCCGGACTGTAGAGTGGTAGTTAATGAGGTTAGCAATCATCAATGGATTCTAAAACTAGTGAGGGAAAGTTTGATGAGGATTAGAATGATTATCTCCCCATAGGATTTTTGGTTTTTGGTTTTTGTTTTTTTGGTTTTTTTGGTTACAAAGAAAAAATTAATAATTTTTAAAATTTTTTTTTAACGTTTGTTTATTTTTGAGACAAAGAGAGACAAAGCATGAACGGGGGAGGGTCAGAGAGAGAGAGACACAGAATCCGAAACAGGCTCCAGGCTCCAAGCTGTCAGCACAGAGCCCGACGCGGGGCTCAAACTCACGGACCGCGAGATCATGACCTGAGCCGAAGTCGGCCGCTTAACCGACTGAGCCACCCAGGCGCCCCCAAAATTAATAACTTTTTAAGAAAAAGTATGGTAGATATCATTTTATCTAAGTGATCAAAACTGGGTGTTCAGTATTGGAATGAATTTCACGTGCCTCCTGACATGATACATAAAGAAGAAATAACACCCTTTCTCTTATTCCTGTCCAAGATATCTGACCTAAATTGAATTATGGAGAAACATCAAATAAGTCAAGTTGAGAGATATATGAAAAAAATAACTCTCTATTTTCAAAGTAGACATTTTGAAGAGCTTTTCCAGATTAAAGGAGACTAAAGAGACAATAAATGTAATGTGTGATCCTGAACTGGATTCTGGACCAGGAAAAACATAGTAAGCGATATTATTGAAACAACTCTTAAAAATTGAGTGTGAACTGTCAATTAGCTGATAGTGATGTATGAATGTTACGTTTCTTGATTTTGATCATTGAGCTGTGGCTATGCAAGAGAATGTCCTAGTTCTTAGGAAATGCATATTGAAGTATATAGGGGCAGAGGGACATTATATCTTTAACATACTTTGGAGTGGTTCAGCATGATAGAGCAAAGGGGGCAAAAATGTAAACCATTGGTGAAACCAGGCAAAGGGTGCACAGGAATTTTTTATAACTTTTTCTTTATGTTTGACATTTAACCAAAATAAAAAAAAGGCACAAAAAGATTTGAAATAACTGAACGCCCCCATGTCCATCTTGACTGTCCATGTGGGTTCAGGACCCGTGACTGGGAATCATTGGTCTGGTTTGTGTATGGGGTGGCCCAAGTGTGTACTCAGAGCTTTTTAACTTCCAACCCTATCAGGTTTCCTAATGGAAAGTGGTAATATTCTTTTCTCAGAGAGATGTTTCTATCAGTCATTTGTAAGGCTCTTCTGGAATGTTGAGTAGAGTGCGGACATTATTCTTTCTGAGATGATGGAAACACTCTATGTGAATATTAATATGGGCAAGTCCTTTTTCAAGTGCGTTATGTGTGTGTTTCACCTCACAACAATTTAGGAGTTGGGGTTTGCCATCACTATTTTAAACGTGAGACAACTGCAACTTGTTCAAAGGATTTGGGTAGCAAGCAGCAGAATCATAATTTGGAATTGATTTATTTAAAGACAAAACCCAAGGCCTCCATCTGAGGACACATTTCTTCCCTGACCTCAGGTTCCACTTCCTACACTGAGTTGTAATCAGTCATCTCTTTTCCCAGTAGGGAGGGCACTAGGGAGATGAGGATTGTTCTCACTTTGTAACTTTCCTCTTCCTTTGTTTCCAGAACCCAGAACATTGCTTTGTCCATGATTACTTAGTGCAGGTAGTGTAATTATGTTTTTAAGCCTCTCAAAGGCAAAGATCCTGTTGTATTTATGTTTTGTATCACCCCTTCAACCCAGTATTATGCTAGAAATACAGTGCCCCTAATCATGTTAGTGGTAGGTTAGAGAGGTAGTTTGGTGAAACCGATTTCACCGATCAGGTGTCAAAGGAACCTTTCTATTATTTGTAGTGTAATTTTGCCTATTAAGGAAAATGCAGTGTTTATTTCATGTGATTATTTATATATTCATTTTAAAGAGGATAGCAAGCTGCTGGTGAAGAGATGCCGTTGGATCTGCTTTATTTCCATCACTTTGGCCCTATGTGTTATTTAGACCCCTTAGCTGATTCTTCATCTGACTTCCCATCATTCATTCATGCAGGTTCTAGTGTGGTGGACAGGGTACGGTAGACATTTCTGCTCATCTACACAGCACACACCACCATGTTTATCACTCAGTGGGCATAACTTTCTGTCCTGCTGTTAAGATTCGGTGTTGATATTCTCCCTGCGAGTCAAGACCCTCAGCACATCTGTACACAATGTGCAGAAATGCAGAGATGTCAAAACCCAGGACACATGCAGCCCAACACTTGACAAGCCGAGTGTTATTAGCATTGGTAATAAGACTACCTGGGTCTGTCTGCAGAGGTCCCTCAGCTTGGGCTCATTTACATTCACTGCACACAGCATTCAAACCTGCCTCTTAAATGAGCCAGCTTCAGTGAATACAATGGAAACCCTGACAGTAAGCTGAAAAATTCGGGTAGAAATCCATTCATCCTAATTAAGAGAACCTCTCAGACCTGCCTTCTGGCAATTAACACACCTGTGTGTGGTCCTATTATTTGAACTGACAACAGCAATCTTAGGTTCTACACACTCAGTGAGCCCTCTTTTCTTCTGAGCTCCACATTCCAGCTATCCTCTCTGTAAATATATTCTCTTTGACTTGCAACAGCAAATACTTCGAACATTTGCATTTCACTCATTACTTGTGCTGCTACAGGCTGAGCATGACCCCATCATAGAAACAAATCCAGCTGAAAACCACCTAATGGCATCGGTTATATAACTATTAGACTTCCTTGAAATATACTTCTTAGGACCAAAAGAAAGAAGTGGGATATTTGCCCCATGGGATTATCTTGGTCTGGTCTCATTTTTCATTTATTTCAGCAAAATGGCTTTCTCTTTAAACCCAAATTATAAGAAACTCAGCTCTTGTCCATAGTAAGAAGTCAGTGGAAAGAATGTCAAACTTTGTATTAGAAAGCATGGTGGGAATTTACAACAGTTTCTAATGCATTTTTTTCCTTGACAATTATCATTCTGACAGATGGAGACTGGAGTATTTAGGAATGGTTGGCAACTAGATTTTTTTATGTGTGGGTTAAAAAAAAATCTCAAATTGAGTTTCAAAATCTCAACTGGTGCCCTTCCTTTGATCTGTCACATTGTGTTGCCTTCCATCACATTATTGCACAACTCCTCAAATTTAAAGGAACAGGCTTTTCTTTTTCCAGGTCAGATATTAATTTGGAAATTTGGTGTGAAGTAATGATGAATAATGGATGAACTGGCTTTCTGAATTGGAGCCCCAGGTTCTGAGGAACTTGGGAAATCTTCAAAGCCAGCTGAAATGTGTGAACTTGATGTCAGGAAGAGACCCACCTGAAGGAACCATTAGCTTCTCCAGCTGCCTGGTCCTCCACTCACTGCCAGCTGGAATTTGTTTCTCTTGGTTTTGAGAGCACATTGTCACATGTGCAAATGGTGAAACCGTTCTAAATTCCATTTTTATCTAGAAATCTTGCTTTCATTACCTGCTAATAATGCACAGTACTCCTGGCATAGGTTTGGAAAGTGCACCATACTGCTTTCAGGAGTCTTTGGTTTGCTAATATCAACAGCAACCCATTTCTGCTTTCTATGCTTGCTGTTTAATAAGATTTCTTTTTTTTTTAAGAAAAATTTGTCTACTTCTTTGATGAACAAATGACACTGAATGGAGATTTTTTTTCTTCAGAAGACTTGCAATAGCACATCTATAGATTAGGATTACTGAAGTTTGAGTTTTTAAAAGGTCTGATTGAAAGGATATTAGGTGATATAGAAATTCCCACCCAATCATAATGTTTTTATGGTTTTCTAAATTTTCTATAGCTACATCCCTTCTGGAAGAGGCATTCCATGGTAGCCTCCTAGAGGTGATGAAGAAACAGAGATGAATGAGAGTACAATTAGAAGATTTGTAACTGGTTATACTACCCACAAAGGATAATGATTGGTGGCTCCAAGTTATCCTTCTGTGGGACTTTGTAAGCCGTGTCCACCGTGGATTGGTAGGTGGCAGGTTTAATAAACAAGGGAACTTACAAAAAAGGTTGTCTTGGGCAGCCACAAGATGAGTAGATCTCCATGTCTGCCTGCCAGAATCTTAAAAGTTTATACAGAGGTCTTAGATTCAGTCCAGATGGTATCAACAACATATTTCTCTCTCAAGGCTACGTCCTTGAAATGGTATAGCCATGGGAACGGTGGGCAGAATGTACATTCCAAGGACAGGGAAGGGGGTGAAGAGCCTTCAATTGCCTGGGTCCAGCTTGTGCATCAACCAGCAGTCACAGTCTCTCAACGACCTCCCCCAACAGCTCTCTTGGGATATTATTGGGTTTTCACAACTTGTAGGACACAAGCAAACTTGAGTGTGATAAGCAGCAAGCAACATCATATATGTGAAAGAGTTAAAGTTACTAGAGGAATTTAACCAGGAGATTAGAAGCTTCAAATTGATCTGATGGGTGTGTTTGTAAGAAATGTCACATGGAAGAAGAACCAGGCTTTGTCTGGATGCCTTCAGTGAGTTGAACTAGGAACAACAGGCAAAAGTTACAGGGAGACAGATTTGTACAATTAACAGCAAGAAAGGCAAAAATGGCAAAAGTTGCACAGGCTGCCTCGCTGAAAACATCCAAGCCAAAGCTAAATGACTGCTTTGAAGAACTCTTGTAGGGAGAATTCAGATGCACAGTTAGATCTGATAGCTGGTTATAGCTCTTTTTGTCCCCTGAAATTCTTCATTGCCAACCTTATAATGATAATGTGTCCAAATGAACAAACCTAGTTAATTTTGAACTTGAATAAGAGATTATTTATCCCTTACACATGATATAGAGGTGGTAGGACAGGAATCCCAAGGAGTCCTTGGCCTTGGACACCTTTAGGAGAGACAATTACTGTTTTGGCTTAGAGACTTTCATTAGTATAGATTGGCATCTGAAGCAGGTAGTTTCTTGGGCTGTCTATAGTTATTTGTGTACCAGAAATCTGTATTCCCTCCTTATCATTGTAGCTGACCAGACTTTTTCTACAAAACTTTAAGCTCATTTGACCATGCATAATTTCACTTTCTGATGTGGAATGGGCTTTTATGGCCTCTGGTTCATGCTAAACAGAGAGAAAAACATGGTCTGTGATTGTTTGTCTTCTTCCCATGAGTTGCTTCTCATTCCTTATCTTGAATGGTTTAAAGGATGTGAATTAAAAAATACCACTTGATATTTATTTATTTATAAGACATTGTTTTAGTTGATTTACTTATTTTGAGAGAGAGTGAGAGTACAGGTGAGCGGGTGGAGGGGGGTGGGCAGAGAAAGAAGAAGAGAGAGAATCCCAAGCAGGCTCTGCAATGTCAGCCCAGAGCCCGATGCCGGGCTTGAACTCACAAACTGTGACCTCACGACCTGAGGCAAAACCAAGAGTCGGATGCTTAACCAACTGAATCACCCAGGTGACACTGACATTTCATATTTAATAATATTATACATTATATAATACTAATATTAAGATTCTTTGACATTATGTGGTGAGAGGAAAATAGCAATACAATTATTCCTAAAGTACAGATAACTAACTTTAATTAAAGTGACACACTTTTGGCTCAGTCACCTTGATATGTACATGTTAGGAGAAGGGACAACAAGATACAGTATTAAGGTGAGGAAAGGTCACAGAAATGTTTGGTGACAGTTGGCTCAAATTTACTGATCATCAAGATTAGTTGGAAATTAAAAATTCTGGGGAAGTTCCTGATTGAGTAGTTTGGAATGGGGCAGAGGAAGCTGCTCTGGGGGTTCTTACGATCAGACGAAGAGAATGCTGTTCTAGACAATTTCTGGTCACAGCTCAAGCAAAGCGGAAATTATAGATGAGCAAGAAGCTGTAAGGGGCAGACCTAGCATAAGAATTATAAAAGATGTTGCTGTTTTTCAACAAAGGTGTCACAGAACTGATATGCTCATCTGTGCAAATCTAAAAACATTATGCTTCAGTTTTTTAAATCATGAATTATTGAATTGGTTCTTGTGTTCTACTCTGCCAGAATATTGCTTTCCACATGCATTCTGGAAAGAGCCTCAGGTAAACCATTCTCCTTGCACGAATCCGTCTAATGACTTTCAACACAAACCAGTTTTCTTCTTTTGAAGTAATAACCAAGCCACCAGTAGATGATGTAATGAGCAAAGGGTCCTTTTCCTCGTGGAAGAAAACAGGGCATCAGCGGCTGCTCAACTGCAATATGTGGGAAGAGATTCGGTCAATAGTTTCTTCTCTGCTTTGCGAGCTTCTTCTCATGTTCTTGCTCCTCCCTTTCCCCCATTTTTCATAGACAGGTCATTTGGTGTTTCTCCTGTACCCGTATGGGCACGATTTTAACACTGAACTGTGCTTGAGGTGGCTGCTAGTCCTTTTCCCCTTTAGATAAAAAAAAAAAAAAAAAAAAAATTTGAAACAAAAATCTGAAATTTGGAAGGATACATTATAAAAAACTGCTTTTCAATGAATGCAAATTATCTTTCTGTCACTGTTTTTCTCACAAAAATACCCATGAGCTTTATCAAGCAGACTTTGTCTTAACTATCTTTTTTTTTTCACATATGTGGGATTTCCAGGGCAAGTAGGAAGGTTATATACACTCTGGATGACTGTGAACTTTCCATAAACAATTAATTCTCACGAGTCTTTGCTATTCAGTAAATGAAGGAACTCAAAGACTACCGTAATTTCAAGGGTTAACAGTAGATGAGGGATCTAGACATGAATGCTAATTTCCTCCTTTCCCCTTACTTTTAAGGAGGAAACATTCAAAAGCATAGGCTGAAGAAATTATGAGATTAAATAGGGTGGTTCATATTGAGAAATGACACAAAGATGAATTATGGAGAATATTTCAGTATCTGAATTGAAGTTCGTATGAATTGATTCATATCAAATCATTTAAAGAGGCACATAGAATCTGGAGGACTCTTCTATGTTTTTTCTGGCTGTGACATTGCATGCAAAAGGCGTTAATTATTTTTCTCTTATTATCTACATGGGTATTCCTTGTATTTGAGGCCACAATCTGGCAGTATTCTTTAAGATTATTTGAAGGTCAAACAGAGGTTGGACCGAGTTCTATGGTTCACAATATTTTATGGAATTCTTCCTTTTTTTAGTTTTATTTCTCAGAAGGTAAATATCTCTTTTAAATGTTTTTCAAGCTATGTAGTGTTGTCATGTCAAACTGAATATTTCCCTGTAAACGTTTGGTAGCACTGTTTCAAGAAGTCTTGGTTAAAACATACTACAATTCCTCAGGTAATTTCATTACTTTCTAATAATGTCTGTGAAAATTTCTTCTGTTTTCTTTTTTTTTTAAGCATCTCATTGACATATAAAGCTTTTATATCATTCTCGTCTAGAAACTCTAGTCTTTCAATTAATATTTATATTAGTGTCTGCTGTTTAATATCCCTTTACACTTTACAAACCAAACCTGTCAACATGATGCATGGAATATTATTAATATATTTTATGTCGAGGTAAGTTGGGTAAACCGTTTACACATACATACACACATGCAAATTAGGTAATACATCTTACACATGGCAGACTGGAGACTTAGTGAAGGAGGTAAAGTGACTGTCCAGTATCACATAGCTTGGAAATGGCTCAGCTAGCTGGTGGGCCTTTATGACCAATGCTCTCTCTGCTTACATCATTCTGTCTAATGGTAACTTCTGCCATTGCTTTTCTTTTCAATATATTGTGTGGCTTATCTGCATTTCTCTTTTGTAATATTTTGGCATTTGTTTCTCTTCTGCTCTAAATTCCAGGATGCCTGTGGCTTATAGAGTGAATTAAGCAATTTCTTCAAAACCTGTACTTCCTGTATTTAGTCAGTAATCACTAAATTGGTAATTTGCCCATGAGTTGTTTCAGGTTTGCAACTTAAAGATCAGCTTATTTAAGTGATAGCTGCTATCCTAATTAGTGATGCCTAGTAAATCAGATGCAGATGTTTAAGAAAATTAGCCCAGGACACAAAAGACCATAAGCCGATGCACATTTGTGGCTTATGAAGTCAAACTGAACATCTACCAATTTGGAAAATATTGGGAAATTATGAATAAATTGTTAAATTTTCTGAATTATAAAACATTAGTTCCCTAAATATGATAGGGCATATAGTCTATCATGATAAAATATGCATATTTAACATAAATGTGACTCATTTCCATGTATATGCAATAAATGGAACTGTCAGGATTATTTACTGAGTGTCTACTGTAGAGAGGTAGTGAGGGGCAATGAAAAGAAATGGGTTTTCCTTCCACCTATTCTGAATTTGAACCTGAGCAAGCTTTGGAATTCTCCAATGAAGTGCACTTTTTTAGTTTTGTTCATTTTTTCTGAATATAAACTCTGTCTTCTAAAAATGATGCTAATAATCCCTGCTCCATCGGAGGTTAAATGATATCACATTAGTAAACTGCCCATCATAAAGTCCTTGATCAATCCCTTCTCTGCCACTACTTGTTTGCTTTTCTCAGCAAGAGATACAACAAAGAGAAAAAATAGGCTACAGATTTGAATTATTAGATGGTAGTCGAAATGCACCTTTTTGGGGGGTGCCTGGGTGGCTCAGTCGGTTAAGCGTCGGACTCTTAATTTCGGTTTAGATTATGATCTCATTGTTTGTGAGATCAAGCCCTGCATCAGGTTTTGTGCTGTCAGTGTGGTGCCTGCTTGGGATTCTCTCTCTCTCCCTCTGTCTCTGCCCAACTCCTACTTGCTTGCACATGCACATGCTTTCTCTCTCTCTCTCTCTGTCTCTCTCAAAATAAATGAATAAACATTAAGAGAAAGAAATGCACCTTTTTGATAATCTACCCTTCAATTCTTCCCTTTTGTTTTTCTTCATTCATTCATTTATCTATCATATATTTATTAAGTGCTTGTGATGTGCTAGGTACTTTGATGAAAAGAAGCAATAAAAAACACAGGGCTTGAACTATTGGCTGAGATCATAGAATTAGTTTGTCTGACTCTAGTACAGGACTTTTTATTTTTTTTTTAAATGCACATGCTCTATAGTAAGAAAAACAAGAACATAAGCAAAAAAGAATGAACTCTATAAAATAATGTATAAATGAAATCCAAACTGTTACCACAAATACTTGAGGAATCTCAGCAAACATTGACCAATTAGGCTGAAGGTGCTTGTAGTGGGGGGAGAGTAAAGTCCAGTGGGGCTTTGAGAGATGGGAAACACAGATGTTCCTTGCAGGGAAGGCATGGAGGTGGGAAATCAGATGTTCTTATCTAATGGTGAA
This sequence comes from Panthera tigris, assembly GCF_018350195.1. Taxonomy (NCBI): domain Eukaryota; kingdom Metazoa; phylum Chordata; class Mammalia; order Carnivora; family Felidae; genus Panthera; species Panthera tigris. Next base: position 56,930,769 of record NC_056668.1, on the reverse strand, counting down.
GTGGCCCAAGCTAATGAATGGAAGTTCATATTATAAAGACATCTGAAAGAAGTATATTAGGTTGAGGTGAAGTTTACTTAGGGCATCTTGGAAATTAAACAGAGAAGTTTTGTCATAATAATAATAGTTAATATTTTGCTAATAATAGTTTATATATTGCACGTTGTGTACCAGGCATTGTTCTAAATGCTTTTAATAGACTAACCCATTTAATTCTTGTCACAACTCTATGCTATAAATCCTGATATTATCTCCGTTTTGTAGAGGAAGAAAATGAAGCATAGACAGTTCGAATCATTTGCCAAAGGGCTTATAGCTACAGTGTTGCAGAATTGGGATTTGAGGGCAAGCAGTCTGGCTCTAGGATCCATGCTCTTACCACCTCTGTTAACTATCTGATAAAGAGTGGTACAGGTAGGAAATGGCAGCTTTCCATCAGGAGATGGACGCAATCAAAGCTGTGTATAAAGAAGTATGTACTGGGGAAGAGTAGGAGTCAGGGGCCCCCACGTGGCATTCCAGTATGAGTTAATGCCTCTGTAGCCTACAGTGGAGTTATTGTCATGGAGAAATTGGGAACTTCGTACATGTGGGCTACGAAGAACATAATTCTAAGTTGCTTCTAGGTATTACGACTGAATGGTTGGAAGAAAGATGGTGTCATTGACAAAAACAGGAAAGTTACGGCAGGTGGCAGTTTTCAGGAAAAACACAATGAGTTTGGCTTTATGCACACAGAATTTGATTGGTTTTTGAAACTCTGAGGCTAACACTTGGAAATAAAAGAGAGATGGCTGTGTGAATTTGGACATCATTAGCAAAGAGGTGATAGTGAAAGTCACAAGAATAGATGCATTCTCTTAGGGAGAGACTGTAAAGGAAAAAGAGCAGATGGCAGAAGGAGTAGGTTAATTAGTAACACCAACTAATGGCTAACCAAGGGTTGCCAAGCAAAGTACCTGCCAGATTTGTTTAAACAATACTTTTTAAATTGTGTTTACACGAGTAATTTGCTTAGCAAACTCTGTACTCCACATAGTTTGTAGGAAACAGGGCAACTGTGAATCAGTTTTATCCATCAAAAGTGAAGAGTTTTCAGAGAGCCAAATAAATGAAGTTTGTGCTAAGCACACCCCACTGACTCCCTTCCTGGCTATCACCTTTCTTTCTTGAGTATGTACCCCTCATCTTCCCAAAGAGACCATATTCTTCTCATTCACACCTTACCTTTCCTGAAAGCCTCTTTTGATTTTTTACCTAAAGGACAATTAAAATGAATTCAATGGCTCAGCATTTTACCCATCATGGATTTAATAGTCCTCATTTATTAAAGAGCTCACACGTACTCTTCCCCCCCACCTTTGCCCCTTAAAATATGTATAACAATATCTTATTCATTCTGAATTTTAAAGCTTTTAGCTTTCCTTGGAAATATCAGTTTACTTCCTCAATAATTTCGTTTACCACTATTCATTCTTCATTCTTCAGTCTTTTTATTTTTTCAATGTTTATTTATTTTTGAGAGAGAGAGAGAGACAGAGTGCAGAGTGCAAGCGGGGTAGGGGCAGAGAGAGAGACATAAAATCTGAAGCAGGCTCCAGGCTCTGAGCTGTCAGCACAGAGCCCAATGCAGTGCTTGAACCCATGAACCAAGAGATCTTGACCTGAGCCAAAGTTGGAGGCCCAGCAGACTGAGCGACCCAGGTGCCCTTTATTCTTCAGCCTTAAGACCAAAAAAAACCCCCAAAAAACAAAAAAAAAATTTTTTTGTATTTCCTTTGGAAACAGGAAGTGTTTACACTCAGCACAAACTTTCCTTGTACATTCTATATGCTATTTTATTCCAAGGTATAAATCTTTAAACTGTGCCTTATTCCAACCAACATTCCTGAGGTAAGTGTATTCTATTAATCAAAGCTTAACTTGCTAAATGCCCAAAACTGTTGCCTTCAGATTACTTACATATTTTTAAAAACATTTTTAGATTTTTTCAAGATTACTTATATCTTGATTTGCTATGTGCTGCTTCTTCTTCTTTTTTTTTAAGTGGAATACTAAGTTTTTCCAAATGACCATTCTATCTTTTTTGGTGACCCTCCATAAGTCTTTGATGATGCTCAGTTAATAGACTATGTGGTTCAATGATTTTTTAATAAACAATAAAATAACCTATCACATTACTATAGTTTGAACCTAATTACTGAGCAGTAAACGCTATAATTTCATTCTTCTTTTTAATCTTGAAGATCGACTTTTAACTCCTCTCGATAGAGCTTTAGCCAAACATCTGCCTCTTCATAAGCTAATTGCTTATAGGTTCCATGGCGTTTGTTTCCTTTTTCATCAATTCCAGATGGTGAGTGCTCCATTTTGCCAACTTTTCATGAAGAGCTGCCTTCATTTCCCTTCGGACCTCGGATCACGGGGCTGGAAGTGCTGACAGCAAGGCCATCCATCCTAAAGGAGCGGCACTGCCATTAGCACTCCTCTGCCTGCTTTCAATCTCTATAGACCAGGAAGAGACAGATTGGGACAGAGCTGGGATATCTACCATGTTAGCATTTGAAATGTCATGGTGGAACCCAGTTAATGGTTAGAGTACTGTGGTTTATGGCCACATTTCCCAAAACATATTCCTAAATGCTATATTATATTAAAATGCTACAAAAAAAAAAGTATCCCATGGTCAAATATGTAAAACTCTGGGATAATCAGTGTTAGGAGTCTCTGCTCTCTGACTTCTCAGAGGCCTGAAATATACTTATATGTGTTGTGAACCCCCAAGAAGGAAATATTGTGTATTTTGCATTCCCAACTTTCTTCCCCTTCTTGCATATTATAGGACCATTTCACCAGACTACATTTTAGGAAGTGCATATCTAGTTATAGATTCCAAAATAAACATTTTGATGGGTTGTTTTTCCCCCATTAGCTTTCCTTGATCCCAAGATCACATTTTAACTTTGAATATTTTGTTCCAAATTTATTTTAATTTCTGCATTTCCCAGTGAAGCTGTACACAACAAGTTTAACTTTTATCTTTGCAAGATATTTTAAAATCTCTTTCATATTTTGGGAAACGTGGAACTTTCATAAAATTATATACCTTCTTTTTCCATGATAGGAAATTATTGTGCTTGGTATTCAAAATTACTTTTACTGAAATTGTCACTAAATGCATTTATTTTGGAAATATTTGTTGAGGGCATATACTCATAGGGCGAATGAACTTTCCAGTCTGCTGGGGCCTGAGACAGTTCCCAAAACACATGATTTTTGGTACTAAAACTGGGGAAGTTCCAGACAAATTGGCACAAGCTGTCACCCTCAAGAGGGATTTAGCAAGAGACAAGTTTCCTGCTTCATGGAACTCAGTGGAGATTGGGAGTAACGGACAATAAACAATTAAACAGGTTAGAGAGTAGCATATTGTATTTAAAAAAAAAAAAAAAAACCAGATGGATATTATTATAGAGCCAGTGGGAATAAGGAAAGAAGTTGTCATTGAAACTACCTTAGAAAGGTGGAAAAGAAAGGGATCTCTGGGAAGGTGATAAGTTTACTGGGACCACAATGATGAGATGAAACCAGCCATTAAAAACCAAAAGGAGAGGAGTTAAGATGGCGGAGAAGTAAGGGAACCCTGGGGTTCCTTTTTCCTCGAACACAGCTGTATTGAGGTCAAATCACTTGGAACACCCAGGAAACCCATCTGAAGAATGGCAGAAGGATCTACATGGTTGGTGGCAGACAGAGTGACAGGTGTGAAGTACATGGAAGTGAACTGAGGGAGAGACAAATGGCGGTGCTGTGGAGAGACAAAAGGGAGAGAAAGAGAGAGGTTGAGTGAGTGCAGTGTCAGGTCTGCACCAGAGGAAAACCTGTTTGATCCATGGACTGGGGAGCAAGAAGTACTGAAGGTCACAGGTTGTTTTTTTTTTTTTTTTTTTTTGTAAACAGCATTTGGAGCTCAAACTCTGAGGTTCTGAAGTGCACAACTTTCCCCAGAGTGGAGCTGTGACTCACAGTCCTGGGGAGGAGGGAGCTGGCCCCGCAGTGCATAGCATGGCGTAGAGATCTCTGGGGCGCACTGGGGGAGAATATTCCGCTTTCTGGAGTACATTTGGAAGAGGGTATATTGCCTCTCCAAGGACAAAAGACCCTGCTGGCACCAGCAAGAGGCCTTTCGTCAGCAGGGGACACAGCACACCCAGCGGGAATATAAGCCATGCTGCTGCTTTTGGTGGGGCTACACTGTGGATTCTGTGCACTGTGCAGCCATGGGGCAGTTTTTCTGGGACAAAAGACTTCAGACAAAGCATAGATAGGCTCTACTCTGGAGAAGGGGTGTGGGTCCGCGTGGTGCCAGGTCCTTTAAGACTTCAGGTTTTGAATCCCAGCCGTGAACCACAAAGGAAACTCAAGACAGCTGTGGTGCAGGGTGTGCTGACTGCCCTCACTATTCTTTGAGGGCTACCTGAACAGCAGGTGGCATGAGTGGCCCTGGAGGAGAGATGGGGGTGGTGCCATTTTACCCCCAACACCGACACACGGGGGGACTTCAGAGAACAGCACAGAGGTCCCCAGTGGATGCGGGACCTGCTTACAGTAAACCCCTTTCAGCTGTGCCTGGCAACTGCTGACATACTAGGGACACACTAACTCTGAGTCAATGCGGCGGGCCTCTCCTCTAGAAGACCAGCACAGGTAATACCCCACATACACCAAGTATACTGAAAAGCGAGCTTCAAAACAACACCTACAGTTCTGGTGGAAATAGGACTAGGCTTACTTTTGTTTTTCTTTCTCTTTCTCTTTTTCATTTTCTCTTTCTTTGTGTTTTCTCTCTTTTCTTTTTTTTTCATTTGGAATCAGGCTCATAGTTTCTTGTTTCTTTGTTACATTTCTTTAATCTCTCTCTCTCTTTTTGGAATCAGGCTTCAATTTTTCCTTTCTTTTTCTTTCCCTTTTTGTTTTGTTTGGAATCAGCCTTATGATTTTTTGATTGTCTGTTTGTATTTTTTCATTCCCTTCCTTTTATCCTTTTTTTGGAAACAGGCTCCCCTTCCCTTTTTTTCCAGGCTTATTCTAACAAACAAATCAAAGCACACCTAGCTAAAGGTCCAAACACTGCCCACTGCGAGCAAGGAGGAGCTCTGCAGAGGACTGACCAGTGGGAAGAGGCAGCCAAAACGCAACAGCAGACACCAGAAACACTTCCTGAAGCACCAGGCCCTGGACAATGTATGACCTATTTTAACATAACATTAAGCTCAGGTGCAGGAAGCATAACAAGCTTTTAAAACATGCAAAAGACAGAAACTTAGACAAAATGACAAGATGGAGGAATTCTCCACAAAAGAAAGGTCAAGAAGAAATCACAGCCAGGGACTTGATAAAAACAGATAGAAGCAAATATCCAAACAAGAATTCAGAACAACAGTTATATGGCAACTAGCTAGGCTTTAGAAAACATGGAGGACACCAGAGAAGCCCTTGCTGCAGAGTTCAAGGACCTAAAAACTAGTCAGGCTGAAATTAAAAAAAATGCTGTAACTGACATGCAAAACTGACTGGATACAGTCACCATGGAGATTGAAGAAACAGAAGAGAATAGGTGATATAAAAGGTAAAATTATGGAAAATAAGGAAGTTGAAAAGAAGAGGGAAAAGAAACTTTTAGATCACAAGGGGGTCTTAGAGAACTAAGCGATTCCATAAAACAAAACAATATCCATATGCTAGCAGTCCCAGAAGAAGAGGAGGAGGAAAAGGGGGCAGAAGATTTATTTAAACACATTATAGCTGAGAACTTCCCTAATCTGGGGAAGGAAACCGGTGTTCAAGTCCAAGAGGCACAGAGAACTCCCCTCAAAATCAACAAAAACAAGTCAACACCATGACATATAGTGAAACTTGCAAAATACAAAGATAAAGAGAGAATTCTGAAAGCAGTTAGGGACAAAAGGTGCTTACTACAAGGGCAGACACATAAGGTTAGCAGCAGACCTGTCCACTGAAATTTCCCAGGCCAGAAGCAAGTGGCAGGAAATATTCAATGTGATGAATGGGAAAAATATGCAGCCAAGAATTCTTTATCTAACAAAGCTGTCATTCAGAATAGAAGGAGAGATAGAGTTCCCCAAACAAAAACTGAAGGAGCTCCTGACCACTAAACCAGCCCTGCAAAAAATTTTAAGGAGTGGAAAAAAAGAAAAAAACACACAAGGACCAGAAAATATCACCAGAAACAGGTAACACAACGGCACTAAATTCATATCTTTTAATAATCATTCTGAATGTAAATGGGTGAAATGCTCTAATCAAAAGACAAAGGGTATCAGAATAGGTAAAAAACAAGATCCATCTATATGCTGCTTACAAGAGACTCATTTTAGACCTAAAGACACCTGCAGTTGAAAGTGAGGGGATGGAGAACCATCTATAATGCTAATGGAGGTTAAAAGAAATCCAGAGTAGCCATACTTATATCAGACAAACCAGATTTTAAAACAAAGACTGTAACAAGAAATGAAGGACATTATATCATATTTAAGGGGTTTATTCACTGAGAAGATCTAACAATTATAAATATTTATGTCTCTAATTTGAAAACACCCAAATATATAAATCAATTAATCATAAACATGAAGAAACTTATTGATAATAATACAATAATAGTAGAGGACTTTAATACCATACTTACAACAATTGACAGGTCATCTAAGCAGAAAATCAAGAAGGAAACAATGACTTTGGATGACACACTGGACTGGATGGACTAACAGATATATTCAGAACATTTAACCCTAAAACAGAGAGAATATCAATTCTTCTCAAATGCACATGGAACATTCTCCAGAATAGATCACATACTGGGTTACAAATCAGCCCTTAACAGGTACAAAAAGATCGAGGTCATACCATGCATATTTCCAGATCACAATGCTATGAAACTTGAAGTCGATCACAAGAAAAAATTTATAAAGACCACTCATACATGGAGCTATTAATACTAGGTACATGTTACTAAAGAATGTATGGGTTAACCAGAAAATTAAAGAAGAAATAAAAAAATATATGCAAGCCAATGAAAATGAAAACATGACAGGCCAAACCCTTTGAGATGCAGCAAAGGCAATCCTAAGAAGAAAGTATATTGCAATTCAGGCCTATCTCAAAAAGCAAGAAAGGTCCCAAATACACAATCTAACCTTACACTTAAAGGAGTTAGAAAAGGAACAGCAAATACACCTAAAGCCATCGGAAGAAGGAAAATAATAAAGATTGGAGCAGAAATAAGTGATATAGAAACAAACAAACAAATAAAACCCAGTAAAACAGATCAATGAAAGAAGGAGCTGATTCTATGAAAGAATTAACAAAGTTGATAACCCCCTAGCCAGATTTATCAAGAAGAAAAGAGAAAGGACCAAAATAGATAAAATCATGAATGAAAGAGGAGAGATCAGAACCAACACCACAGAAATACATACAATTATAAGAGAATTCTGTGAAAAATTATATGCCAACAAACTAGGGCAATCAGGAAGAAATGTACAAATACTTAGAAACATAAAAACTACCAAAACTGAAATAAGAAGAAATAGAAAATTTGAACAGACCCATAGCAAGTGAAGAAATTGAATCAATGATCAAACATCTCCCAACAAACTAGAGTCCTGAGCCAGATGGCTTCCCAGGGAATTCTATCAGACATTTAAAGAAGAGGTAATACCTATTCTCAAACTGTTCCAAAAAGTAGAAATGGAAGAAAAGCTTCCAAACTCATTCTATGAAGCCAGCATTACCTTGATTCCAAAACCAGACAAAGACCCCACTAAAAAGGAGAACTACAGGTCAATATCCCTGATGAACCTGGATGCAAAAATTTCCAACAGAATACTAGCAAATTGAATTTAAAAGTACATTAAAAAACTATTTACCATGAGCAAGTGGGATTTATTCCTGGATTGCAGTGCTGGTTCAATATTCACAAATCAATCAATGTGATATACCACATTAATATAAAAAAAAAAAGGATAAGAACCATATGGTCCTCCCAATAGACGCAGAAAAAGCATTCGGCAAAATACAGCATCATTTCTTGATAAAAACCCTCCAGAAAGTAGGGATAGAAGGAACATGCCTCAACATCATAGAAGCCCTATAGGAAAGACCCACAGCTAATATCATTCTCAATGGGGAAAAACTGACATCTCACCACTGTTGTTCAGCATAGTATAGGAAGTCCTAGACTCAGCAATCAGACAACAAAAAGAAATAAAAGGCATATGAATTAGCAAAGAATAAGTCAAACTTTCACTCTTCGCAGATGACATGATATTCTCTATGTAGAAAACCCTAAAGACTCCATTAAAAATTGCTGGAACTGATACATTAATTCAACAAAGTCACAGGATATAAAATCAATGTACAGAAATTGGATTGCCTTTCTATATGCCAATAATGAAACAGCAGAAAGAAAAATTAAAGAATTGATCCCATTTATAATTGCCCTAAAAAGAATAAGATACCTAGGCATAAACCTAACCAAAGAGGGAAAAGATCTGTACGCTGAAACTATAGAAAGCTTATGAAAAAAAAATGAAGAAGACACAAAGAAATGGAAAACCATTCTATGCTTGTGGATTGGGAAACCAAATATTGTTAAAATGCCTATACTACCCAAAGCAATCTATGTATTCAGTGAAACCCCTATCAAAAATGACACCAACATTATTCACAGAGCAATAACAAACAATTCTAAAATTTGTGTGGAACCAGAAAAGACCCTAAATAGCCAAAGTAATGTCGAAAAAGAAAACCAAAACTGGAGGCCTCACAATTCTGGACTTCATGCTGTGTTAATACAAAGCTGTTGCCATCAAGACAGTATGGTGCCGCACAAAAACAGACCCATAGATCAATGAAACAGAATAGAGAACCCAGAAACGGACCCACAAATGTATGACCAACTAATCTTTGACAAAGCAGGAAAGAATATCCAATAGAAAAAAGACAGTCTCTTCAGCAAATTGTGCTGGGAAACCTGGACAGCGACATACAGAAGAATGAAACTGCACCACTTTCTAATACTATTCACAAAAATAAATTCAAAATGGATGAAAGACCTAAATGTGACACACAAAAAAACATCAAAATCCTACAGGAGAAAACGGGCAGCAACCTCTTTGACTTTGGCCGCAGCAGCTTCTTACTCGACATGTCTCTGGATGCAAGGGAAACAAAAGCAAAAATGAACTATTGGGACCTCATCAAGATAAAAACCTTCTGCATAGTGAAGGAAACAATCAACAAAACTAAAAGGTAACTGATGGAATGAGAGAAGATATTTGCAAATGACATATCAGATAAAGGGTTAGTATCCAAAGTCCATAAAAGAACTTATCAAACTCAACACCCAAAAAACAAATAATCCAGTGAAGAAATGGGAAGAAGAAATGAATAGACACTTCTCCAAAGAAGACATACAGATGGCTCACAGACACATGACAAGATGTTCAACATTACTCATCATCACGGAAATATAAATGAAAACCACAATGAGATACCACCTCACACCTGTCAGAATGACTAACATTAACAGCTCAGGAAACAATGTTGGCAATGATGTTGGCAATGATGCAAAAAAAAGGGGAACCCTCTTCAACTGTTGGTGGGAATACAAACTGATGCAGCCACTCTGGAAAACAAGAGGTTCCTCAAAACATTAAAAATAGAACTACCCTATGACCCAGCAATTGCACTACTAGGTATTCATCCAAAAGATACAAAAACACTGACTTGAAGTGGCACATGCACCCCAATGTTTATAGCAGCAGATAATAGCCAAATTATGGAAAGAGTCCAAATATCTATCTACTAATGAATGGATAAAGAAGATGTGGAGTAGATATACAATGGAATACTACTTGGTGATCATAAAGAATGAAATCTTGCCATGTGCAACAGGATGGATGGAACCAGAGAGTATTGTGCTGAGAGAAATAAGTCAGTTAGAGAAAGACAAATAGCATATGCTTTCCCTCAAATGTGGAATTTAAGAAACAAGGCAGATGAACATAGGGGAAGGGAAGCAAAAATAAGATAAAAACAGAAAGGGAGGAAAACCATAAGAGACTCTTAAATCCATAGAACAAATTGAGGGTTACTGAAAGGGTGATATGTGGGGGGATGGGCTAAATGGGTGATGGGCATTAAGGAGGGCGCTTGTTGGAATGAGCACTAGGTGTTGTATGGAAGAGATGAATCACTAAATTCTACTCCTGAAACTAATACTACACTGTATGTTAACTAACTTGAATTTAAATTAAAATAAATAAATCAAAATCATTTTACATATAAAACAAAAACAACCCAAAATAAAACAGGAAAACTAATCATATAAACCCCATAGCAAGGACATTCTCAGTTAAAGAATCTGCATGTATCAATGTCCTGAGGCATGAACAAGCTCATTGTGATCAAGAATATAAGTTTTAAAGGAGGTTCTTTCAGAGAGATAGGCAGGTGCCAGGTCAAGTAAGGCTTAAGTCATGGTATGAAATTATGATTTTATTTTAGAGACAAAGGGAAGGAACTGGAGGATTTTAGTAATGACATATGTTTTAAATTTAAAAAAAAAAAGATTATTCTGGTGGATGAGTGGAAAATAGAGAATAAGTTAAAAAGGTGCCTATTATAGAAGTCCAGGTAATAGATGATAGTATCACAGAGAAAGGGAGTAACTATGGAAGAGGATATATTGAGAAATATAATTGACAGGAATTATTTGTGGATACTATCTATGTTGTAGATAAAATGGATGGGTGGAGGTACCATTTATTGACATGGGGAATATAAAAAAAAAAAGTACAGCTTTAGTAGGTAGAGTATCTGTGGTCCAGGTTTTCTGATTTGGAACTATGAAGTTGAATTGCAAAGCAGCAATCAAATGAAAATGGGAGAGTTGGATATGGAAGTCTGACCTTACTGGAGAGGTTGGACATAGTGCTATATATTTGGAATCCATCAGCATGCAGATCATATTTTCAGTGATGGGACTGCCTGTGTAGAGAGCTTAAAAAGTGAAAAAAGAGCCAGGACTGAGCCGTGAGGTTCTCCAACATTTAGATGTTATTTTAGTACTTATGAATAAAATGACTCCTTCAGTTCAGACTGAAAATAAGGATTAGCTAAGGTCTATTTGGAACCATCTTGAAGAGAGTGCATTCAAATTCCTGGTGACCAGCTTTGGTTTTCAAATATTTCTATCTTTAGAATGGAAGAGGTGACCCATCAAGCTACAGTAGCAAGATGAAAATTACCCCTGATCATCTTCCTTATTTCTTCTGCCCATATTTGATAGTTACATTAAAAAAAAAAAAGAACTGGTTCTAAGAATGTAATGGATCCAAAAGACCACCTATGAAGTCATAAAAGCACAACATAACTAAGTTTGGAAAGGTCTACTGTCATTATTGATGCTTATGTGTTTAACATGTTCCAAATATAATCCATGAAAAATAAATGCAATTAAAAATATCTGTGTCATTTCTTGAAGTCTATATGCAACAGAGGGAAAGAAACATGCTTTAAAAAAACATGGATTCTGTATCCAATATTGGTAAGTAGGAGTCAGGGGAGGGCTTTCATAGAGGGACCTTTGGGTCTATCACAACTGTTACTGTTCTCTTGGCAGATATATCTTGGCAGAGGGAGATAATTCATCAGAATGTTATAGGTTGATGAAAAATTCCTTAAAGCCATGTAATTTCCTGTGTTTTAGTTTTTATTCACTAATAGCTTTGGAAATTTAGTTTCTCAAGTAGTTTTTCCCAGTGGGAAGAGAAAGCATCATTTAGCTGTATATCTCTCATAGAAAATTAATAAAGAAACTGGAATTCTTGTAGAAATTCATCTTTGGAGCTCAGGAAACATGAGAACATTTTCTCAGGACTGTGTGATCCTATGAGCCAAAGGTCCAGGCTGTGAATCTGAGAGATTCGCTGAAGGAGCCATCAGTGAATGGCGGAACTCAGCCAATGAGTCTTTCCGGAAGGGCTCAGATGCACAGCTGCCTCCATCCGGCAGGCTCAGGTGAAGTCTCTCCCTTACCTGATATCTGCTTTAAAGTATATTTGGAGGATTTGCTTCCTAAACCGGTTTTCTCTTTTTGGTCTGTGACGGGTTATACATTTTTTATTTAGACCATTCCCTTTATATTGAATTTTGCACCCTCCCTTGCTACTACAGACACACTCTCCGCACCTTCTCACAGGCATAAAAACTGCAGCAACCTAGAGCAACTCAACTGCATTCCAGAGCTGGCTCTGTCCCTTCTCTGGTCTTCCTCAGATGTCTTGAGACTCAAGCATAGAACTCTAGGCAATGTAGTCCCAAGGAGAGATCATTATGTCAGCTTGCTGGATTTCTAGAGCTTTTTTTCAGTTTTCTGGAAATTAGTGTGAAGAGAACTTAGATGGAATGAACCAATTTCTTTAACCTTATATCCTTTCGAATGAGCGCCCTTTGAAGTGCAGAGCTTAGTCATTGTAGGAGTTTCTTAGGACTGCCATAACGAAGTACACAAAACTGAGTGATTTAAAAGAATAAAAAAAAACTATTGCCTTACGACTCTGGAGCCTAGAAGTCTGAAATCAATGGGTCAGGAGGGTTATGCTTTCTCTAAGTGCTCTAGGGGAGAATTGTTCCTTGCCTCTTCCTAGCTTCCGGTGGTGCTGTCGGTTGTTGACATTTTTTGGATTGCAGCTTCAGCACGTCAATCTGCTTCCAATATCACACGGTGTTCTCCCCTTGTGTGCCTGTGTTTCAGTGTCTATTCTCTTCTTACGAGGACAACAGTCATGTGGGATTAGGGACTGCCCTAATGGCCTCATTTTAACTAGAATATATATGCAAAGATCCTATTTCCAAATAAGGTCATATCTGCAGGTTCCAGGGCAAGGACTTCAGTATATGTTTTTGGAAGACACAAATAACCCATAGCGGTCGGTACAGACTGCACTTAAGATCTAGAGTCAGGGTTGAGGAAATATCTCCCCATTAACTTTACATGAAGATATGGACCTGGCTCCTGTGGCTGCAGATATTTTCAAACATACCCCATTTCCTCTGAGAAGACTCTGCCTTTTAACATTGTAGCAGAATAAGATTTTGCTATTCTTTCATTCTTGGAACTGTATTTTGCCCTAGGTCACTATGTCATTGGGATATCTAGACATAACACATGTACTCCCCAAGTAGATAAAAAAAATTTTCAGTTATTTATTTATCGACGTTGGAACTTCAGAAGGAAAGGACCTTGTCTAAAACAACAGAACTGGAAAAATACTTCCTGAGACACGTTTTCCCTGTTCGAGTAGAGATGAGAATTCTATGATCTGGGGAGAAAGAGAAGAGCTCTAGAGGAGTGTAATATAGTGAAACTGAGGAAATGAAAGCAATAGAAGGCATGGATCTCTGAGAGGAGACCCTACCTCTGCTGCTTTGGGTGGGTGAGATCAATAGAATTCCCATAGAGATTTGGTGACCTGAAAGTAAGAGACCTGTGCTCCTTTGTCTGGGAGCCCTGGGCATGGCAGCCTTACAGTGTTTCCTGCACTTTCATGATGTCAGCTCTCCAGGAAAGAGAGTTTCAAGGGGTAATGAACTGAGAGGTCTTGAGACAGCCTCCGAATGAGTAGACAATATTTCTTGTAAATCTGGGAATGGTGCAAACAGTGGCTGAGGGGGCAAACTTATCTACTTGATGAGGTCTCAAGGGAAGGATGACTGTGTAGGTGTCTATCAGATGGAAAAGTGGGTGATCCTATAGTTGTGGCTGTAAGGGCATAGTGATGTCGGGGGAGACAATGTGACGCTCAATCTTTCAAAGAATGCCAGAGTGGAGAGGTGGCTCGCAGGGACCAGACAACTCTACTGCCCACATAGCTTAATGCTATGAAGTCTGGGGAAGGAGATGAAAGTCCATGAAAAATAGTGAAGGGGGAAACCATGAGAGTATGGAGACTTCCCTCCAAACTAACAAAGATTACTTTTTGATACCTAGAATGAGGTCTCAAGATTGAAACTAAGTTAATTTGTAGAAAAAGAAAGTTACCTTCTTTTGATCCCTCCTGAATTTGTGGTCTGAAATATACATACCCACTGTAACATCTTTGCTGGAAACAGCTGAGTGAGTAAACACATGCTCATCTTTCCTGGGGAAAAGGAAACATCTTTTCCCAGTAAACAGATGCGCTCCAAGGTACTCGACAAACAGGATATACCCGTGCATTAGACAGGAATCCCCCAGGAGGAAAGGGCCAGAGTTTCTGCCATGATTATACATCTCGAGTGAGTGACAAAGTATGCCCCCATAGAAGGTGCATTTTCTAGATAATGAATGTTCTTTGGGTCCAAAGGAATCTTATGGTGTGGTAAAATGAAACTTACTACGTAAAGGAGAGCATTTAAGACAATGACAAATGAAACTAGTTATCACCATTTTCCTTCTGGCCAAAGTAGCCAAGACTCTCGAGTTCTTAAGCACCAACTCAAGGAGTAATAAAATGCTCTTCAACATTTCTGAGCCCTGATTGCCTTATATCAGTCATAGTTGTTTTTTTTTTTTTAATTTTTAAATATTTATTTTTGAGAAAGAGAGAGAGAGAGAGAGAAAGCACAAGTAGGGCAGGGGAAAAGGCAGAGTCACAGATTTTGAAGCAGTCTCCAGGCTCTGAGCTGTCAACACAGACCCCAACGGAGGGCTCAAACTCATGAGCTTCAAGATCATGACCTGAGCTGAAGTCGGCCACTCAACCGACTGAGCCACCTAGGCACCCCTCACATCAGTCATAGTTCTATATTACTTTAACTCCTCTCTAGCTACCTAGTTATTAAGACAACATAATAATAATGACTAACATTTATGATAAGTACAAATTTGTTAAGCTCATGTCAAGCTTTATGTATTTTATCTCATTTAAAAGGCACAACATGAGGTAGTAATTACTCTTATTCCCATTTTCCAGATGAGGAAAATGAGGCTGAAAGAGAGAAAATAAAAAACTCAGACATAAAACCTGGGCTTGCTTTTAGCCATTATGTTATATTGCCTCTAGATTGTAAGCCTATATTTGGAAGCCATCTGGTTTTAATTTTTTTATTTTTAATATGAAGTACTTAATATTTTAAATGTTTTATTTTTATCTATTCTAAGAGATAAAGAGAATGTGCACACAAGCAAGTATGAGTGGAGGAGGGGCAGAAAGAGAGGAAGAGAGAATCCCAAGCAGGCTCCCCGGTATCAGTGCAGAACCTGACACGAGGCTGGATCCCAGAACTGTGAGACCATGACCTGAGCTGAGCCACTTACAGAGTCAGACATTTAACCCACTGAACCACCCAGGCACCCTGAAGTACTTAAAGTTTTAAAAATACTTGTAATATCCACCTGCTTCAGTAGTTGCTACCCCCCTCTCTTTTCCAGCCCATCAATATGGCAGAGAGGGAAAGAGTAGTTCTGCCAAGAAGATAACTGCAAACTGGAGAATTGATTGAAGTCATTGAGGGCACAGAGAAAAACTGCTGCTGAGATAGGTCACTGAAACCCATCTTTGATTGTCCTCCTTCAGTGATTGCAGAGCTGGGTCTTTCTGACCATATCTGGGCTGCAAAGTGCTGAAGAAAGCATATCCATTTCTGCAGAACCCCTTGGGTCACACTAGTTGCTTAGGGAAAGTATTGAACAAACATGCCGTTTATCTCTTGCCTTTAGCTTTTCCAGTGCAGCTGGCATGGCTGCTCCAGTGGGGCCCCCGTCACCCTTTCAAACTTATCACACCTGGTTTTGCTGCTATTAGACATTGAGTTTCTGGTTTGCTTAAACGGACAGAATATCATTTCAGCGTACTACTTCATGTAATATTTATATCATCTTTTCTTCCTTAGCTCAAAATAGGACTTTAAAATTGCTTACTGCATTGTTTTCTAACTTCACCATGTGAATTTATCTACCACTTTCCCTACAGTATACAACTCTCAGCATAGCTAGATATGCTGGAGCTAGATATGAGTTTGTCAAACATATATTTCTGAAAACCTGCCCCTTCTGCAATAGTATGGTTCTCTCCATTCCCAGTCTGCTGAAAAGGCCACTTTCCTTCTGAGCAATCTCTTCCCTAACTATTATGAGGAGATACAGGCATGTTCTCAGGGTGTGGATCTTATTGTTAGAATGAGAACCCTTTTCTGAATATGATGATGATGCTTTATAACTTAACAGTTAATAGTTGCAGCCAGGCTTCAGGTTCCTCCATCTATTATAGGGCTCTGCTTCCAATGCTCAGCACTGGGTGTGTATATTAGGGATGATTCCCCTTTCCAACCTGCCCCCGGCCTTTCTTACAAAACAATCTCTCTTGCTTACACTGCAGCTCAGACCAGGATCAGCAAATTAGAGCCTGTGAAACAAGTCTGGCACAAAACCTATTTTTGTAAATAAAGTTTTATCAGAACACAGCCGTACCTATTCATTTATGCATTGTCTGTGGCTGCTTTTGTGCTATAATGTCAGAGTTGAATAGTTTTAACAGAGAACACTTGGTTCCCAAAGTCTAAAATGTTTACTATATGGCCCTTCACAGAAAAAAATTTGCCAACTCTTGGTGCAGACTATTGCCATGATGCTCATCATGCACTGCTTTCATAACTCCAATGGCCAACACTCACTGGACCAAGAGAACCAACCTGGAAGATTTTCTCCTCTAATCAGAGTCTCCCTCCAAGAATTTATGATGGCATTAGTCAGGTGGTTAATTTGTAAGCGGAGTTAGGAAGCGGGTCCATGTCAAGATTGAAAAATGAAGCCAATTTGCAGAGAGAAAGAGAGATGTCAGATCTTGTTTCCCTAAGAAAACAGAAACGTTGGAAATAACAGCTGTGTTGGCTCCTTCTGACTTTTCTGTTCTTGGTCTTGGTCTCTCAAAGACCCAGCTGCATATTTTGACCTTGGATTTCAGGAGATAGTTCTGTATGTATCCAATAAATTACCTCTTTTCCCTTGAGGTCATTTTGTGACCAAGTCAGTGAGTTTAGGCTTTAGGTATGCTTAGGGTTTTCATTCAACATCCTTTCTTTTATAAAGTTTGCTTCATCTTCCCTTGGCTGAACTATTCTCCTCTTGAACAGCTAAGCCCAGGGATGGCCTATGTGACAACAACATGAATTAGATTGGCTGTTGATTCCTGTTGGTGGAAAGAAGGGTACCAGTGGGAGAACAGGTTTAGGAGATGACTTCCTTGTGATCATTTGAGTTATTTGACAATGAAGAGCATTTCACTCTCTTCACCCTCTGCTTTTGTGACAGTACAGATGGAAAAATATTTTTTATTCACTCTGCAATAACAAGGACCTCCTTTTCCAAACCTAATGCTTTTGGCCTCACTAATCATGTGATGATTTTTTTGGGGGGGGTAATATTTGAGGTTTTCAAATATATTCCCCAAAACACAGGGAAGAGGAAAAGTCTCTGCACTTTGGAGGGCTTCTCCAAACATCTAATCATCACGGGGACAGTTGAGAATTTACAATGATACTTTGGTTAAAGCAGGTGGACACGGTGTCTTGTTGCCGCCCCTTTTCTTTTTGTGTTGATTTGATTCCTAATTTACTTCAAAACTTGAATCTCATTCCGTATTTTAAAAATAAGCAAGGGGCGCCTAGGTGGCTCAGTCGGTTAAGCGTCCGACTTCAGCTCAGGTCACGATCTCGCGGTCCTGAGTTTGAGCCCCACGGAGGGCTCTGGGCTGATGGCTCAGAGCCTGGAGCCTGCTTCCGATTCTGTGTCTCCCTCTCTCTCTGCCCCTCCCCCGTTCATGCTCTGTCTCTGTCTCAAATAAATAAACGTTAAAAAAAAAAGCAACAAGCAGACAACCAACCAATAAGGTCATCGTAAGGCACAACCATCAAAATATCTCTGTTAGGGTTTATTCGTTCTTTAAAAACAGAGTACCATGATCTTTTGTTGGTAGATAGAGGCAGACATCTGATGAAGCTGTAAGCTGAGAAGAAAGTGATAGAGTTTAGGGGGCACAGCACTTATTGATCTCTGGGCCGTTTACACTTTCGTAGGATTTATAGAACTTATAATTTTTCTTCTCTGTGACAGTATATGGCACTACTCTCTTAGAATGCTTTAAATACAATTAACGGTTTACTTAAAAGGTTTTAAGCAATATTTCATGGGTTGTTGGAGACGTTAAACTTCGGGGAAGACACACTGGCTCTACTAGGAATCATGAGGGTTTTTGAACTTTATCCAATGAAATACTTTATAATGCAATAGTCTATTGACTAAAAACCCCATCAAACTCTTGTACCCACAGTATTTAAGTTTTTCAAGAAATCTGAAATTTATTCCATGTTACTTCATATATACCCGATAGATGGTAACATGTATTTATTGTTGTTGTTTAGATTTGTCTTTACTCAGTAACTTTAGGTAATATACTTTGTATTTATCTGCCGAATTTACTTTATCTTTAACAAACACATAGTGCCTTCTGTGTGCCAGGCACAGTACTTTAAAAAAAAGAAACGAGTTCATTTAATCCCCACAACCATATGAGGTAAATGCTATTAGCTCTGTGTACAGTTGAGGAAACTGAGGCACAGACGTATTAGAATAGTTTGCCCAAGGTTGCATAATCAGTAAGGTTGCATGGAGGATCCAGGATTTGAACCCAAATCATCTTGCTGCAAAGTTAATGCTTTAACCGCTCTGAAGTGTTAAATACTTGTATTAACTTCACTTTGGAAACAGTTACAGCTATTACTCCTAGGAAGTTACCTCTCACAATACTTGCCCCATAGAGTAAAAAACACGCTCTCTCAAAACATGAGTCAAGGAATATACACATGTGAGTCAGTGAGCTCTCTTGGTCAGAGGTACAGCCATCAACCACTTTTAACCACGCCGCCATGTCCAGGGCAGAGCAAAAGAAGAAAATGGGCAACAGACTCAGTGACTTCCCAAGGTCAATGCCAATTCTAAACACCATGCAATACCATCCCTCTTCTCTTTGGAGGCTAGGTTTAGGTTAGGACAAAATGATTGGATGAGGAGTCCTCTATTCTAAACTACTTTTCTGGACCTGAGAAAAGGAAGAATTACTTCAATCAACCCAATTTTCTTGCATTACCACAATAGCTTCAAGTTGTCATAGGAGAAAAAAGCAAATGTGCCCAAGGTCTTAGGGGAAAAGTTTATTTTTTGAGGATTTTCTTTCCCGGCCATTTTTCTTTCATTGTTTCATTCATTTATTTAATTTTTATCATTATAAATTTAAGAGGAGGTTATTTGACTTAAGTGTGAGTTGATCATGCTATTTCCATTTATCCTTTCCCAAGAAAAAAATGTAGACATGGGAATTATCTTAATTTTCTTTTCTCTTTCTTTTTTCCTTCCTTCTTTCCTTCTTCTTTCCCTTTCTTTCTCCTTTCCTCTTTCTCTCTGTTTCTTCAGCTCAGGAAATAGATCCACTAAGTCCCCACTGTGGCAGAAACTCCTTTCAACATCAAGGATAACAAGGAGATTTAGGTCATAATCCCTACTCTAAGGAGCTCAAAGTCTTATGGGAGAGACAGACGTCAAAACACAGACCTGGAAATCAATGAAATGAGCACCATAATGGGGATATTCCCAGAGCATGGTATGTCAGAGACAAATCCCTTAAAACCATGCCAAATGTCCTCACTAAAGAAATTAGTTAAGTATAGAAAACACTGGTAGGCAAAAGCAGAGTTGACAGAGAACATCAATGCTGAGCATCAGAGACAGCTCATGAGTGGAGTGAAACAATATTCATCTCAAGATCTTAAAATGATGCAAAGAAACAATTATGAGTAAATAAAAAAATGTGTGGGAGACCTATTTTCATTTTATTTGACTGAGTCTTGCTACCACAGACTCCTTTGAAAGGAGCAAGAATGATGAGGCTTCCACAGAGAACTTCTGTCTGCCCAATTGATGCTGGGTGCTTGGGACAATAAAAGAAGACAGAGAAGGTGGTGATTTATTCTGCCTGTGTGGACTGAGAAAGTGTTGCAAAAGAGATAGTTCGTTCCTTGAGCTTTGTCTCACAGATTGATAAATAGCAGTTCTCCCAGGAGAGGGTTGGGAGGTAGAAGTGGTAAGAATGGCAGATTATGGGCAAAAAAAATACGAGGTGAATTTGAAATAGGCTGACCTGTCTGTCCTCTGTGATTGGAATATAGAATATATACCACACCTTGTCTTCTTTTGACCTGCTGGCACCCCCGGTTGCTCCTGCTCGAATCATGTCCTGTGATCCCAGTGGGGCTGTCAATCATAGTACTCTCTGACTCCACCATGGGGGTGGACCAATTACTAGGCATAGCCTATCAAAATTTCTTTTCCCATGACCACAGTGATTCTTGTAGAGATGCTTGGATACCAGAGTCTGCCTGTTTGCCATTTCTTAACTCAGTGATCTTGAGCAAGTTACTCCACCTCTCTGTGCTTTACTCTCCCCCTCTCCAAAAAGGAGATGGTGATCATAGAGTTTTTGTGAAGATCCAATCACTTGATATATACAAGCATGAAGAACAGTGGCTGGAACATGGTACACACTCTCCATGTGGTGGCATTCATTTATTTCTTTAGGGTGGGGAAATGTTGCTTTGCATTTTGGGCCAAGAGGTTGTAAGAAAGTGAGGTGGGGATTGATGGTGGACTTTCATTCTGTCACATAGAACAAGCCTGTCTGCAGCATGAGTGAATGTGGCCTGCACCAGGAAGCAACAGAATCAAGATAGCTGTTCACCCATATATACACGAGTCTATCTCTCTATTAATATTTACCTGTTGTGGGAACAACAAATTCCTTTACTAGTTTGGGTTGGGTCCTGTCACTTGCTGACAGAGGCCTGAATGAGTTAGTGTTTATTGGAGGGCTCTGGAGACAGTTAAGGCTGAATGAGATTAGTTGGGGACTGTTAATTGAATTTGGGTTTCATCCTTTGGGCCTATAAAGTTTTTCAACATGCAGTGACACAGACATTTGAACCAAAGAAAACTCTAGTTACTGGA
The DNA here is from genome assembly GCF_018350195.1 of Panthera tigris. Classification (NCBI taxonomy): domain Eukaryota; kingdom Metazoa; phylum Chordata; class Mammalia; order Carnivora; family Felidae; genus Panthera; species Panthera tigris. The sequence goes on along the minus strand of NC_056668.1, from coordinate 56,909,651 downwards.
TGGAAAACACAGCGATATTCAAACTTTTTTATACCTGTTGTTTCATCTGTGCTTATTTCACAGATGGGCTTAATTGTGTTATGAAGCTGTATTTGGTTATTACTATAATAAAGGGAGTTCTCTCCCAGATGACTCTTTGCAGAGATAAATACATTGATTCTGAGTTTGATTCTCTTTCAATGTAACAATGATGAGATTAGGTTCGTCGAAGGGTAAGGTTTGACTCAGGAAGGAATTGTCTTTTACTTGCAAGTATTGAGCATTCTCATGAGAAACACTGAACATTTGCACAATGTTATGCTGCTGAGCTGAACTGCTTTGGAAGGATTTGAGGGGTTTCGGGTCCTACTTTATTACTGCAGTATACTTCTAACCTAACTTTAGTTTTTCCTCTGTTTTAATTACTCTTCCAGATGGAGCCTCCTAAAATAGTCCTCTGAGCATATCACTTCCACTACTGAGAAGTGTCAGTGGTTCTCTTTTCTGTTGAAGAAAAAATACAAAATCTCCAGCCTGACTTTGAGGTTACAGTCTGGTTCTTACTATAGTTGGTTGGCAAGTATTTTATTGTGGGCCTACTGTGTACCAGGAACAGGCTAGAACATTTCTAACAAAAATATAATGTGAGTCATATACATAATTTAAAATTCCTTAGGAGGCATATAAAAAAGTAAAAATAAATAGGTAAACTTAGTTTAAATAACACATTGATTTAATCCAACATATACAAAATATATAAAATGTCAAAATATAATTAATATTAAAATTATTAATAAGATACTTTACACTATTTTTTTAATACATATCAGGAATCCAGAATGCATTTTATACTTATATCACATCTTAATTCAGATGGCAAATTTTCATCGAAAACCCTTAATTGGTATTTACATCTTATAAGATATATAGTTGGAAAAGTAGACCCACACCGCTAAGTTGCTCCAAACTTACTGAATGTGTTTTCTGTAACTGAATTGAGTATCAGTTTTTAGATTTAAATTTTAATTAATTAAAATGAAATAAAATTTTAAAGGAGCTCCTCGGTGGCTCTTGTTGGTTAAAGTGTCCAACTCTTGATTTCGGCTCAGGTCATGATCTCAAGGTTCATGGTATCAAGCCCCATGTCAGGCTCTGTGCTGACAGCAGGGAGCCTGCTTGGGATTCTCTGTCTCCCTCTCTCTTTACCTCTCCCCTGCTCGTGCTCTCTCTCTCTCTCTCAAAATAAATAAATAATAAAAATGAAATAAAATTTAAAATTCAGTTCCTTAGTCTCTCTAGGCAGCATTTCAGGAGTCATGTATATCTCACAGCTCCTGTATTAAACTACACAGTTCTAGAAGCATAGGCCATGCTTTCATGGAGTTTACATTAACTCACCTTTCCAGCTCTTTCTTCTGCCTCTTCCCTGCAATGTCAGATGGATTATACCCTATCCCCAGACTTTTGTTCATGCTTTTTCAGGTAAACTCGTTTTGTCCTTCAAAGGGTACACTTCTCACCTGTTGAAATTCTGCCTACCTTCATGGCTTGGCTCAACTGTCAACCCACACAGGGAGACCCTTCTTGGTCATCTAAGCAAGAAGTGGTCCTCATTCTCTGAACATCTTCAGCACTTGGATTACACCTTTCTTTTGACACTGATCACATGCTACCCTGTGGGCTTTGGAGTCAATAAACCCAGGTTTGATATCTGGCCCACCACTCATCGGCTGTGTGATCTTGGGAAACTTCTTTAACTTTTTGAAACCTCTGTTTCTTCATTTGTAACATGGGGTTGTTAGAGGGAGATAATACTGAAACAATGCTTAGCTCAGTGCTCAATCCATAGTGGTAGTAGTTGTATATGGTCCTTATCTCCCCAAGTATAATGATTTACAAATAGTAATATTAGTAGTGATAATGATAATAACAATGATAATACATTTGTGCTAGGTACTATTCAATCGCACTACCAATCATATTCAATCCCCCCAACCTCAAATTATCTTAGGCATGAAGTATTGTTATACTCATCTATAAAATGATTTATAAAAAGGTGAGAGAATAAGAGCAGACAGGAATTAAGCGACTTGCCTAACTTCACACAGTCAGAAAGAAATGCAGTTGGATTTAAATAATAGAAAGGATAGAATACAGTTTGAATATATTTCATTAATATTTTATCTTGTGTAGTTTTGGAGGTGATATAGAGGAGTTGGCAAAGGATCTGGAATCAGACAGACCTGATTGTGAGTGCTATCATTGATCAGAGATGTGAGGTTGGCAAACCCCTTTAACCTTCTGAACCTCTAATTCCTGCTCAGTAACATGGAGATGATGCAACCCAGGGAGAAATACATAATATAGACGGTAAGTACAAAGTGTGTTGCCTGTTAAATTCAAGTTTCACCTTGGAAATTCCTAGCTTTGCAACTTTTAGCAAGTTACTTAATTGCTGCGCAACAATTTCCTCATCTGAAAATGGGAAACATAATTCTAACTTTGTAGATTTGTTCTAAAGATTAAATGATGCAATCTCTGTGAACGCTCACAATTATATCTAGATACAATAAACACTCAGTAGGTATTAGTTATTATTGTTACTATTCCAAGTCGGGGCCTAGCATAGGTAGAGCACAAAATAAATTTAGTTAACTTTGTGTTTCTTTTCTCCTACCTTTCCTCCTTGTATTTGTATCTTTATATTTGTATTCTTTACAGAATATAGTACTAAATCTTGTAGATGGTATGTACTCAATGAGCAGTTAGCTGAATGAATGGAACATCTTAAGAAGAATTTCATATTATTTGTATTTTGTACAAGTACATCAATATTATTTTCAGAAAGTGTAAAATAATTGCATGTGAACTAGAGATAGTAAACTGTTACTAGTACATAATATTTTATATTTCCCTTGGGCTTGCAGTGATTTTAGTTATGTTTGAGGCATTTTGAATTTTATATGCATTAAACTCCCTAACTGTTATTCAGTCAGTATAGTCCTCTGTCCAATTCTGATCATCTTAAATTAGAATATCTTTCAAATTCAACCACAGTACAAGACTGTATTGAAAATGAATTCATAAGGGAGGCAAATATTGTCATAAGCAGTGATAAAAAGACTTGAATAATGTAAAGCGTTACAGCAGAAACTGTAGAGGTGTAATGAATATTATGTATAATGTGCTTTATTTCTAGGTCTTAGATATGACCTTCTTCCTGTTCTGAATCTTTTTTATTGTGCTTCCAATTTCACTTAGCAATTGTTATGATCTGTTCAGTCTCTAAGCAAAATCATTCACCTCATTTTTAAGAACCTAGGTTTTTAAGAACCTAGTCTGTTTCTCATCAGACTTTTATTTGACTCAGCCTCTCCTAAATTAAAATGATGTACATTATGGTGTGTGTCTTGTTCTTATATATTGATATGATGAAAGTTTTAGAAAACTCAGTAGTCACTTCTGGGCCATAAACTAAACATATAACCCTCTGCCAGGCACTGTGGATCAGGAAGAGGACAGTCCCTGGCATTTTGGAACCCACAGCCTAGTGATGGTGACATCAATGCATATACAAATGTAAAACAAAGCAGGTGATGGTATGTTTTATCATAATAAAAACCAACAAGTAATTTGGAATGTGGGGAGGTTGAGAACAGTTCTATTGCTAGTGAGTAAGTAAGAAGGAAGCCAGACTTCAGAGTGGAATTGAGCTGGGTCTTGCCTAGCTGGTAAGACTTCTACCTGAGAGGCAGGCTGAGGGAGTGTCTTGAGCAAAGACACATTGAAAAGGAAGAAAACAATAAGTAGACAGTCAATAAGATGAGGTCAATAGGTGAGGTCAGGTCACAGGTTGGGAAGAAAATCAGAATCCAATTGTGGAGAACATTGTCGGGCAAGACTCCACAGTTTACTTTGATGTTTTGAGATGTTTTGAAATAAAAGTGAATGTTTTTGAAACATTTTGAAACATTGAAAGTTTTTAGTTTATTCAATCACAATTTACCAATCCTCAATCAAATCTATTATTTTATCCTTCATGTTACTTAATTGAAGATATTCACACATATTTTTAAAACTAAAAATGCAGGTGATCTGAAATCTGTACACCTTTAATACATTTTTTTTTTTGGCTTGATATGTGGATTAAAGCTCTCCTCAGGAATATATTTTAATAACACGATTCAACATAGTAAATCAAATGATTATTTTGAAAATCTACCTTTCCCACTATTTATTATATTATGAGGTTTTCACTGGGAATTCACAAGTGTTTCTGTATTATGCTAAATGATTGTATTCTTTCCTATTGCTGTGTAGCGAGTTATTATAAACTTAACAGCCAAACACAACATTGATCACTTCATAGGTATGTGGGTTAGGAGTCCAGGTACAGACTAGCTGGGTGTTCTTCTCAGGGTCCTTGTGCACAAGGCAGAAGTCAAAGTATCAGCCTGACTGCATTCTCATCTGGAGCTCCGAGTCCTCTCAGATCCATTCAGGTTGTTAGTTGAATACAATTCTTTGTGTTTGTGGGAATGATGTTCCCATTTTTTTGCTGGCTGTCAACAAAGAGTCACTCTCCTCTCCTAGAGGTCACTCTCAGTTCCTAGCCACATGGCAGGAATTTTGCCTTCTCACAACAATAAGAGCACATTTCTTCCTAGGGAAAACCATTGCAATTTGTAAACTTCCAAATTTTTATCTGTGCATGTACATATACAAAAATGTGTATATAAATATAATCATATAATTTATTATGAATATTTTACATGCCATAAAACAGATTGAATTATTTTAATGACTGTGTAGTATTCCATGATATAGCTGCATGATATTTAACTCATTACTTTGCTTTAAATTTTCAATATTGCAAATAAAGAAGAATCCACATATATATTGTAAACATCCTTGTGCATTCCTGTAGGATAGATTTTAAACTCCTTAAATGCCAAATCTGCCACTGCTGGTAGGCACCACCGAAAGTTATGGTAACCATCACATTTAAGAGAATTTCTATGTTAGTGTTGAGACAGGTTGCAATAAAACCCGTAATACTTCTGTGCAGTTGTTCATATTATTAGTAAAATCAACAGCTTGGGACACTGGCTGAAAGGATACAGTGTAATGTTAATGATCCCTCACATCTAGTATGTGCTTGATGGTTAATTTTGTGTCAGCTTGACTGGGATACAAGCACCCAGATATCTGGTCATTTTTCTAAGTATGTTTGTGAGGGTGTTTCTGAATGTAATTAACATTTGAATCAGGAGGCTGGATAAAAGCAGATTTCTCTCCCTAATGTGGGTGGACCTTATCCAATCAGTTGAGGGCATAAAAAGAACAAAAAGTCTGAATGAAAGGAAATTTCTCCTGCTGGCCCACCTGCTTACCTGCCTTTGAGTTGAGACATCAGCTTTTTCCTGTCTTCAAACATGAATGGAAATATAGTCTCTTTCTGGGTCAAGAGACTGCTGGCCTTCAGACTGGAACTACACCATCAGCTCTCTAGCTTGCTGACTATAGACCATGGAACTTGTCAGTGTCCATAATCATGGGAATAGATTCCTTATTCTCTCTGTCTTTCTCTCTCTCTCTGTCTCTCTCCTCTTCTCCTTCTCTCTCTCTCTCTCTCTCGCCCTCCTTCTCCCCTCTCCCCACAAAGCTTCTCTCCATCCAATTAATTTTGTTTCTCTGCAGGACCTTAGTACAATGTGCTTTACTTGTGGGTGGAATAAGTTCATATGTTGGCAGTGTTAACACCGGCCAACATTTAGAATTTCATAGTATACTATAACCAGGGACCTGAGTTATATATATATAAGATGGGTGGAATTCTCTTGTTATATTATCTAAACAGCATGGAGTCTCAGTTTCCTCATCGGTACAAAAGGGCTTAATTATAAAGTTTAAATGAAATAATTTCATTGAAATTTTCAATTTCATGAAATAATTTGAGTGCTTCATAGAATATTAGAGTTTTTTTTCTCCTTCTCTTAAAGAATCTTAAACATCGGGCAGATGGATTATTTCATATGTCCTCAGAAGCTGGCCATCAAGATTCCTTCAGTAGAAGCCATGTTCACTGTGTGCCAGTAATTCTTGGGAGTGAATTTACACTGCCTACTGTTGCTGAGTAATTTGGTAACAATATCCCCTTCTCAAACACATGGGGTGGTACTGACTAACGTCCAGGGAAGTTAAGGATGACTAGGTCTTCAACAAAAAGAGAGTTTTATTGCTGCAAATGTGATCTGGCTTAACTTCATTTTAAACCACTGCAGCACCTAAGTACAGGAACACCGAAGATGCATTAATGCTAACTCTGAAGTGTGGAGTCCCCAGCATTTATATATGATGTGGGAGCATAGGTCAGATCATTCATGCATTTCTATTTAAATGTATGTATACTTTCAAGCTCTCTTCTTCCAAAATAAATTGAATGATGTTATGTCTTTTTTGCATGTTCAGCACAGAAAAGAAAACAACTCTCAATATGATTGAATTAAAAAGTTTGCTATTTATTTAAAAAATGGAATGCAGAATTCTTGTTAGAAGATTTAAAAATATTGAATACTTTTATAATTCTATTTATTAACTTAAGGTCCTGCAAAAAGCCCACTTCCAGATACTTTGCATCGCTAGATTTTAATTTGATTTTGAATTTAATATAGTTTTATTTACATTGGCCTTTGCTTTTTGACTATTTATTAACACTTGTTAGAAATGTCAAATATTGTGCTTTCAGCAGCTATAATGGCTTTTTAAAGAATGATCCATTTTAATTGCATAATTTCCAGGTAAATGATCTCGTGCTCATTGACATGTCTTCAGTGAGTGGTTGTTTATGAAATGTTGATATCTGCTTCACTTGTTTAGTTCTTTAGTCATCAACCAGGCATTTCTTCCTTTCCTTGGAAGCTGGAAATATGATATGAACATTGAGAAGTAAGTTAAAAAGAATCTCAGTCTCTTTTGTTCTCTTTTCATCCATCTTTGGGTTGTTGGAGTTTAAATTTGTCTTGCTTTAGTCCTACACAGGCTCCCAAAAATAAAATATCTTCACTTTATCTATTGTAGCTGCTAAAGTCTGCTAACAAGAAGAAAGCATTGGTTAAGAAAAGAACATGGATTTGATTTAAAGAAAATTTTGGATTCAAAATCCAAGCTCCACTTCTTCATTGGCTGTGTTATTTGGGGAAAATCATTTACCCCATTAAACCATGTGTTTCTTCCAGCTACAAAATGGACTGTAATAGCTACTTTGCAGATTTTTGATGACTATCTATGTATCTATCTATCTATCATCTATCTATTTCTATTTTCTATCAAAACATGGTACCTGATTGTGTGTAAACACTTTACTCAAACTAGGGTCCAGTTGCCAAAGATTTTGGCTAGTCTCAGTGATTTTTTACTATCTAAGAAGGGTCTGATCTAAAGGAAGATCTATTGTCCAAATGTTGCTTGAGAAAATAAACTTGGAGGTCCAGAAGTAGCTAAAGTCATCAGTGTTCCATTTTTTCCAAGAATGACTTCCATGTCCAGCCTAGGCATGGTCTCTTCCCAGACTTTTTTCAGGTAGTTCCCTTCCTCAACTTCTCTCTCCTGCAGACAACCATCTTGAATACTTAAGACTGTTCTTGACCTCCATTCTCTCAGCTTCATGCTAAATTAAATTTTGAGGAGCTGCTGGCAGGATGTTCTTTGCTAATCTCTAGTCCTACCAAGTAACTTATGCAGAAGCCTATTTTCATTTAATGTAGCTATTGATATGCTTGTATTTAGGTCTGCTGTCTTGCTATTTTTTTTGTCATTTCTTTTTGGGTTCCTCTGTTTTGGGCTCCTCTCCTTTCTTCTATTCTTTTAGGTTAAAAAATTATTTTAGTGTACTATTGTAATTTATTTTTGGCTTGGTTCCTATATATATTTTCATTATCTGTTGTTGGTTTCTTTAGGGATTATAGTATGTAACTTTAACTCATTATAATCTCCAAGATTTAGCAGTGAAGGCTTTGGTTCTGTATATGAAGGAATAAATATGTTAATGTTCTTCTACTGAATGCAGCTATGAAAACTTGAGAGAAAGCGCAGGTAGCTTTCCCTGAACAGAACTCTGAGAAGTAAATGTTAGCGTGTACATTGGGAAAGAATACCAGATTCTGAAGTCCTACTGAACTGTCAAAGAGTTTTCCATTTTCCCCTCCCTTATTTCCCAGCCTGAATTCATCAGTCTGTAACCCTGATGTGAACACTGAAGGACATAGAAGGAAGGATCTAGGAGAAATCCTTGAGTGCTGGCGTGAGAATTAGAAAATGGAAATGTTAAAGCTCAGAGAAAGGAGGGGGGAAATCCCCAGTATCTCCATCCATTTAGGTTTCTATTACAAAAATACCATAGACTGGGCAGCTTATAAACAACAGTACTGAAGCCTGGAAAGTCCAAGATCAAAGCACCAGCAGATTTACTATCTGGTGAAAGCCGTCTTCCAAGTTGCGAACCCCTGACCTCTCTCTGTGTCCTCACATGGAGGAAGAGGTAAGGGAGCTCTCTGAGGTCTCTTTTACAAGGGCACTGATCCCATTCGTGAGACTCTGCCCTCATGACCTACTCACCTCCCCAAGGTTCCTAATACCGTCCTTGAAATCTTCTAATACCTCACCTTTCAAGTTAGGATTTCAACATATGAATTTTGGGCTGACACAAACATTCAAGCCATAGTACTCAGTCTCTTTTCCCTCTCCTTTTTTCCTGTTCTTAAATCCCCAGGACAAGTCTCTTGTGCCATGAAGGCAGAGATATGCCAGAAAGAGCAATCTTCCTCTTCTTTTGGTGGAATTGTGGCTCCATGTGGACATGGCCAAAGACTGTCGGTTTTTACTTTCCTGTCTATGTGGCCTCCTTCCACATGGGACAGGATGTAGTACAATTATAGACATGAGCAGTCTCTGGTCAGAGGAACCACAGGAAGTCAGAAACTACTGGAGAAATAGCAGAAAGAGGGAAGCATAAGGAGATGCACTCCTGGGCTCCTTCTTGACCTGCATTTGCAGAAGTCTGATCATTATTGGCACACCAATAGCTTTGAGAACTAAGATAGAGATATAGAGATATTTCTCAAATATAGTTCTCTTATTTGAGAAATAAGATACAGACTGCCACTGAGTAGCTAACATGTAGGAAAAATCCCAATAGTACTGCAAATAGGGTTGCTGGATTTAGCAAATAAAAATATAGTTATGCCAGTTGAATTTGAATTTCAGATAAACAAAGAATGTGTTTTTTTAGGTATATGTATATCTCATGCAATATTTGGCATTCTGTATTTCATCTGGCAGCTCTAACTGCAAAGACATTGATAATTGAGCTGGCTTTGAAGCTATAGGCCACTAACAAAGTCAAGTGCTTACTAAAACAAAAATATCACTATTTTCCACAGGGTTTAAACATGATAGAAATTCTCATAAGGGAATATTCATTTTTTTAAATGTTTGTTTATTTTGAGATATGGGGAAGAGAGAGAGAAAGGTGGGTGGGGGGCAGAGGGAAAGGAGCAGAGATAGAGAGGGAGATAGAGAAAATCTCAGTGCTCAATCTCATGAACCATGAGAGCAAGACCTGAGTCTACATCAAGAGTCGGATGCTTAACCGACTGAGCAACTCAGGCACCCCAGGAAATATTCAAAACATCCAAAATACAGTAAAAAATCATTCTGCACATGAAGGTCACAAAAAAAACAATCTCAACTTTCATGGGGAAAGATGACTAACAGATGCCAATGGCAAGATAGGCATTGCTTGACAAAGATTTTAAAGCAGCTATTATAAAATTTGGAAAGAGTAACTACAAACATTCTTGAAATGGTAAGTTAAAATTCAGAGGATTGACAAAGAAATACACAATATAAAGAAGGACCAAATGGAAATTCTGAACTGAAAAGTATTAAAACTGATAAATATTTCGGAATATCAGGAACAAAGGAAGAGAAACAGAATTAGTAACTATACTGGGAAAATCTTCAGTTCTTTAAAATGCATTTGACAGTTGAAAGCAAGAAGAATATTGTCTGATGGAGTTTTCAATGTATATGAATGCAACATATATGACAACTATAATATAAAGAAGGGAGAATAATAGGACCTGTATAACGTGTAAGATTTCTGTATTACAATTGAAATAGCAAAATGTGATTTTAAATAGAGTGTGAAAAGTTAATTATGTGTTTTATGATTACTAAAACAGCTGCTAAAAAATACAAAGAGATACAGTCAAAAATTATTATAGACAAATTAAAATGGAATACTAAAAGTTAGTATTGAATTACTTACAGTGAAGTATTGTAGAGTTCTAAAACATAGGTATAGTTTTATACCCACAATACAGGGTGATGATTTTTGCTTTTAAGTATCATGTGGCTTTTAAAGAAATTAAGAGAAGAAAAGAAATATATACAGACAAAGACATACATGCACATAGTTTTTTGTGTTTACTCACAGAAGAGGATAAGATCATGTGGTTTGCACCAAACCTGAAAAAGCAAAATCAAAGAGCTTCCCGGAGGAGGTGATAAAGTCAAGAAAGTCTGGTGATGCACGTGGTGATGCTTCCATTAATTTAGTATAGATTATAGATGGGAGTCAAGAGTGATGAGAGATAAGACAAAAGAGAGATTTTCTGGGATTTTCCTGACTCTCACCTCTGGTGAGGTTGTCATCCAAAGTTTCCATGAAGAGTAATGACTGTGTGAGTTTCCCTCAGTGTTGTAAGCTGTGTAGTTAACATAGTGCCTGGAATATGAACAAATATTGACTGAATGAATGAATGAAATGAGTGTCCTGAACGTGGACAACTCTCCCATTCTGACCTTATATTCACCTCATCACCATGAAGCTATATAATTTTCCTTTTTTTCACACTCCCTTCTTCCCTATATCCTTAATCAAGGACTTGTAAGGTCTATAGTCTCAGCTTCTACTCCAGTAGGGAGGGGGCTCCCTGTACGGCAAGGCATGCTCTTGGGAACAATGTATATGGCTACTGTTTTTAGAAATCCTATTGAGATTTGATATATTTCTTTTGGGGATAAGGTTGATAACAGTTGACACTCCATTTTCCTATAAAGCAGCTAAGCTCAATTCTCCTCCCACTTGTCCCCGTGTACACACACACACACACACACACACACTCACACATGCACACACTTTATTAAACCAGCTTTCTTTAAACTTCACAGCAGCTGATGCAGAAGGAAGAAAGAAAGAAAAAGAGAGTCTGAGAAAACAAAAGTCAGAGAGACAGAATAATTTTAAACACAGTTATGTAACAGTGTTTTTCCAAACCTTTCTCCTAGCATGGTTGACTGTGACATATAAATTCTAGAAAACCCCTTAAAATCTTGTGCCTGTACTTATCAGGCTGCAGCATTTTTCAGGAATGTGAATTGTGTGGAGCCTTGTACTTGTACTTTGCCGGAGTCTAGTTAATTATCAATGACTAGCATTAAAGGTATTAATTTAGATTTGAAAAGTCTCAAGTTAGTTTGGGATATCATTTCCTCCAGCACTGAGAATATCTTACTTAAATAGTTTCTGAGTTTTTTAATTAATTAATTGATCATTAAAATTTTATTCCTACAGTGATTTTATTTTCTAAGGTAAGATCTTGATTTTAGATTTTCCTCCTGTCTTTAGTCTCAAGAGCTCTAACTATGTAAATCCTATACATTAATAAACCCAGGTTTGAAGAATGCTATAAAGCCTGGTTTTAGTGTAATGTGGTCGTAGATCATTTAGAAATTAGGTATCCTTAACTGGAAATGCATGGCTCATTTTTACCTCTACTACCTGTTGTATAGTAGCAAAATGAAAGAAACAGAAAAACACTATGGTGATTTCCTTTAAATTGTAGGGTTAAAAAATAATTGAGGAAATTTAACCAAAAAATCAGTTCCCTTAAATGTGGTTTACAGCTATTCAATTTTTTTACCTTTATTCATTTATTTTGAGAGAGAGAGAGAGAGAGAGAGAGAGAGAAACTTGTGTGTGTGCGCAAGTGGGAGAGGGGCAGAGAGAAGGAGAGAGAGAATCCCAAGTAGGCTCCTTGCCATCAGCACAGAGCTGGATGTGAGGCTGGAACTCATGAACTGTGAGATCACGATCTGAGCGGAGATCAAGAGTCGGATGCTTAACCGACTGTGCCACCCAGGTGCTCCACTCTTGGTTTATTGCAATTTTAATATTTTACAGCTACATTTTAACTTTTATCTCATAAATTAAATATTAACAGTCATGCCTAAGCTGGAATATATTTTATCCACTTACAAAAATGCATTGACTAACGCTAATTAAATTTGCTTAATCAAGCTTAACAATGCTGCATGCTGTTACCAAAAGTAAGTGCCATACACATTTCCCAAAGTGCTCGAGCTACAACACCTCAGATTTTTCCTATTGGGGTATCCAAGGGTTCAACCATCTGTTATTTGCTCTAATTTTTAATCAAAGTTATTATTCATCTTTATTTCTAATCATGTGTGTTGCAAACAAAACACATTTTATGATTATTATTATCATTTTAACTTCACTATAGCCAAGGAGACACAAAGGAAAATGGTTTGCATTCAACTGCACAACATTAATGTTTGCAAATGGTTTAGCTTCAGTGACAGGAAGACATAGGTATTATGCAGGTAATACCTAATATCAAATTATACACTGTAACATTTAATCACATTGTTCTAATACCTTCAGCACAATGAGCTTTTCTCCAATGAAATAGGAAAATGTGATCACCCTTAATGCCCTGAAGGACAAGACAGTGGCTGTGTCATTCTTTATCGTGTATTGCTTTTGTTCCTAGCTAATCATATTTAGACTATTTCAACCCGGGCCCTGCAGATATACAATAAATCATACCTGATAGAGCAAGACTAAAACCTATTGATGGGATTGCCTTCAAGCTGCAGTGAGCACAGGAAAAAAAAAAATAAATAAAATATGGGTTGAGATAGGTGGGGTCAACTTCAGAATGAAGAGAAGTGAATGAAGTTCTATGGAAAGAGAAATTGTACATTAGGGACACTTAGTGTGACATTGTAATGCAGTGTCTCCAATGATTCTCTCTAATACCTCGGTATGAAGCAACTCACTCCAGGGTACCATTTTAAGATGGTATCCAGGAAGGTTCACGGTGCTGGCAAAGAAAGATATGATAAATGCAACTCAAGCATTAAAGGGGTTAGAAGAAAAGATAATAATAAAGCCTAGCCATTACTGACTGTACACGGTACGTAAGACACTATATTAGGCACCCCATATGTGTCATCTTATCTTCCCATTGACCCTCTGAAATAACCACTTCCATACAAATTAGATAAAGGTACAGGCTGAGAGGAGTTAAATAACATTTCCACTGTCTCACAGAATTGAGATTTATGGCCTGTAAGTCTCAGGCTGGGTTCTTACTCACTTTGGTATTTAAGTGAGCTAACAAGGAAATAAGTCATCAGTTAATATTTACTAAGCTTATTGGAGGGAAGCAACATGTTTCTTAACGACTGTGCTTCTGGAAAGTACAGAAGTTAAGGTTAAGCTTGGTAATAAGAATCCATAGAAGGTGTGATACGGAGATCATGGGATGATCCGCATTTCTGGGAATGGAAATAACCCGCAGTCCTGAAAAGGAACAAATGTTGCAATAACTTCAATCTGTCTTGCCAAGGTCACGAGACCAGGGACTTCCCAGCTTTAGGGGTAGCATTTATTCTGAATGGAATGGGTGTCCCAGATGTTCATGGGAAGAGGTAAAATTTGCTCATGGTTGGTTGAGGTAGTGCCTTTTAACTCTTGCTAGTGCTGGGGGTCAGGTGGCTTATTCTTCACATCTCCTGAGGCATTCCCAAGAAGCACACATGCTAACATGGATAGAGAAGCCAGCATGAGGCACAGTACTGTAGCCCAGGCACTCCACAGGACAAAAGTGTAGGATGAACAAGAACCATTTCCTTAAGTTTCTTAGTGAATAGGAACCCTCTGGATATTCTTTACGGTGATAGTGATTCATAGGTGCAGAGCATTTGGAACACATGTCAAAATGTGTGATTCTGCTATGAAGACATAGTCTTCAGTCATCTCACCAGAGACTTGAATTAAAGGTACCTTCAAATCTTATTCCATATAGAAACTGAAACTGGGGAATCTTCTCGACTGGTGGAGTCAGGTTTTGAGAGCAAGAATGGTAAAAACCATGTAAGTTGCTCTCATTTATAAATGCTGTTTTAATGAATCTTATTTCTGGTGGAGTAGGCTGCAAGCAATGACTGAGCAGAGCAAGGTGGAGGAGGAAGATGGGGAGAGGAGAGACTACCGCCCGCGCGTTTCTTTTAGCATGTTGGTATTGGATAAGAGATACCTAAATGCTAGAACTGTTCCCCTGACCTTGAGGAGCTGATAATTAGCTAGGGAGGTAGGAGGTGTATAGGTTGTAAAGTAAAACAAGTGTAGCATAAAGATGTCAATTATTCTCAGAACTTACTCAGGGAAACATTCAGGTCTTGCTTTTCAAAAAAAAAAAAAAAAAAAAAAAAAATCACTGTCCTGGCTTTTTAGCTCTATTAGCAGGACTTAGAGCATCTTCCATTATCTAGATAGTTCAGTTTGAGCTCCTGATAACAGGAAGCCTGCTTTTAATTGCTTTTGCTGCCATTTTGGTCCAGGTTTTTCTCTTTTCCCTCTTTCAGCTTTCTGGAAAACAGAGAGCTGCCAGGTAGCCATTCATAGCACAGCTGTGCCCATGTTGAGGAACGTTAATTATTATTTCCCTCGTTCTGCATTGAACCCACAACAAATTCATCCTCTTAAGAAAAAGTGAGTGCTCTGGGTTCTGGGTTTCCCTTTCAAGAGGTTGAGCATGCAGAGGGACCTGATGTTGGAGAGAATTCCTCACCCTCTGCCTTCCTTTAGTGGACCTGCTGGAAGCTTCCCCTGCTGTCTTGGAATGGAGTTAAGGAAACCCCTTTCCTCTTTTTGGATCAACACAGTATGACGGCTAAGGGCTTGGGCTCAGACTCAGCCTGCCTGGATTTGAATTCAGTTTCCACCATTTCTTACCTGTGTTGTGCTGGGAAATAAACTCTAGGCTTCAATGCAGCAGACCACCAAATAAGAATGTTAGTTTCTCTCCCTAGGGTTGCTGTAAGCATTAAATGAGATAATGTATACAAACTAACAAAATTCACATCAATATTCCATAAAGTGATCTGTCCCAGTTGTTATCATTGCAGAATATATTGCTACTTGATATGAGAACTGATAACTCAAAATGTACATATAATTTAAGTTTCAATTCTGAGGATTTTCTAGGATTCTTCCTGGCATCTACATGGTATCCTGTGGAGCCAGTCCGGGACAAGCTTTGCCCCGCGCCCCCCCCCCCCCAACTCAATAAGAAATGATGCTGCTTTGCAGACAGGACATATTAATTTTCTCCTGTGTTTATTTACATGGTTTATAGGGCATTAATCGTAAAAAGAAAAAGTTTTCTTAACTTTTCATGCACAGCAGATATAGACCAAACCCAGTTAAAATAGAAAAAAAGCCTTCAATGTTTTCTTTTGAAAAAGATAGCTGCTAGAATTTAAAAAGCTTGTTCTTATTAACTATGCATACCTAAAACCATAAGGACATGTAAAAATATAAACCTTTTTTCCCCAAATCCCAGCCCTCAGTTCTTTAAAAAAATATTTGTGCCCAGAGAATCAGCATTACCAGAAGGCAATATTTATAGAAGTGATAAGTCAGCCAGCCCAGCTGTCATTAACACTTATCATATCATCTGAGCATAACTTTCCTTAGAGCACCTGGAAGTGAGGAGAATTATAATTACATAAATATAATTAACTATATATTTTAAAGTGTGCATATGCCTGCATGTGTTGGAGCCCTTTAACGTTGTTTGGCACAACTTGGAGTTCAGAACTCAAACTTCTGAGGACCCTTGCCACTAAGGTTAATGCCGGTTAAAAGTTATGCAGGATGACCAACAGAACAAATAGCATTTTACCAGAGTCCACTTTTTATCAGATGGTGGCTTTTAAAAGTTTATGGCTGAAGACAGGATGGAGACCGATACAAACAGTGAGCTGTGGCCAAGAGCAACGACTGTCCAGTTTTGCCTCAACATCGAGCTCTACAAACTTCCAATCCAGCTTTCTACCTGATTCCAAGAGGCCCCTGATGCTATTACCATAAAATTCACATCCCTATTCTAGCTTATTCCTTGGTTCTTGCCTTGTCTGGCCCTTTGATCAACACTGTCTTTACCACACTCCATTGGTGTTGGAGGCCTTCAACACTTGATCTGTTGGCATTTGCTCTTTTACAACCGTGGGCCCCCCTGAGTCGCCTACCAGAAATGTGCCAAGTCTCTACTGACAGTAGCTGTCAATATGGAACCTGAGACCTAGGACATTTTTCTTGATTTCCTACTCATCCACCGCCATTCAGATTGGTTCTGGGTCATGTATACTTTTTGGTAGCCTCCGTATCCTCAGAAGAAATAGGGATATAAAACTGGAGTACCACAGAATGATTATTTGAAGGAAAGTAAATGGGATAATTCATATAAAATCCATAACACAGAGCTAGGCACAAGGAAAGAGTTCCTCAAAGAGGGTGTAGTAGGTTTTAGAATAGTACCGTTGGTTGTTTCTGCTTCAATGGCATGAGGTTGGCAAAAAGGCAAATATATGCGATAGCTATTGTCTTAGGCTTGTTCCAGCAGAAGAACTGTGGCTTAATTGTTGTGAGAAAGTTGAATCACACCACATAGCCTGCTTTCACTTCATTTTCCTGTAAAATCAGTTCTTATTTGTCCTTATAGACTTTCACATATTTGCTTTTATCTCATTGAAGTGTAGCCAAAAACAACAGTGGGATTTACTTGCCTATTGTTGTAGACTACATGTTTGTGTTTCCACAAAATTCATATGTTGAAATCCGAATCCCCAGTGTGATGGCAGTAGGACGTGGGGCCTTTGGGATGTAATTAGGTCATGAGGGTGGAGCCCTGAAGAATGGAATTTAGCACCACAAGAGACACAAGAGGATGCTTTCTGTCATGTGAGGATATAACCTAAAGTGGCCATCTGCAAACCCGGAAGCCAGCCCTCACTTGACATGGGGTCGACCAGCATTTTCGTCCTGTACATTCCACTTCTATTTCCATTTCTTTTCCATTTCTAGGACCTTGGGAAATAAATGTTTGTTCTTTAAACCACCCAGGTCTGTGGTATCCTGTTATAGCAGCCTAAAATGATTAAGGCACATATTTTGATTCTAAAGCATGTTTCTCAAATTTGCATATGCATATGATCACCTTGGGTCTAGTGGAGATGAAGGTTCTGATTCATCAGATCATGGGGGTGAGGCTTATGTCTCTAACAAGCCCTTCTCCCCTATCTACAAGATGCTGCTGATGTGTGGATTGCACTTTGAGTAGCAAAGTTCTAGAAGATTCTATATCATTCTGGTATATGACAAGTGGGGCAAATGATATATAAAATATCCCTGTTATGTTGGGAAATTTAAACATAGGCAAATGTCTTTGAACACCTAATCTTTACTTTAGGAAGTAAGAGTCGTAAGGTTCAAAGAATACTTTATATTAAAAAAAAAAAAAGAGAGTGAATATCCTTTATCTTATTTCTTTCGAGTCAAGTTTTGAATATTATTGAGAAATGGTTCTATGGTATATTCAAAATTCAGATGAAGTCAGATGTGATTTCTTTAAGCACCATTTTAGGATTTAGATAATGGCCAGGATTAATATTGTTCTTTTTGACTTTGAGGAAAGAAACAGAATGAGCCCATCGACAGTGAGCCCTTCCTAATGTCACAGGAATAAATCACATATAAATTCCAGAAGTTCCAACTTATTAACTGAAATGGAGATTGATAAACTGCTTTGTACAGGTAGCTCTGTTCAGAAGAATAATCAGGTTGCACATGGGCCCTGCAAAAGAGCTAAAGATGATTTTCAGCAGGTTCAATATGGTATAGCATGCTTTGCCAAGCTTTTCCTTCACTGACTGAAAGCAAAGATTTCCAAAGAATGCTTAATTCTATGCCTCTGGTCCTTTCCTACTTATCCCATCAAAAATATCTGTTTGCAGTAGCTATATCCTGGAATAGTAAAGTTTGAACCGACATCAACTTTTTTGCTGAATATAAACCCATATTCAAATACAATGATTGTTACTCTTTTCATTTTTTAAAAATTTTTTAATGTTTATTTTTGAGAGAGAGAGAGAACGAGAGAGAGAGAGGCAGAATGTGAGTGGGGGAGGGGCAGAGAGAAAGGGATACACAGAATACGAAGCAAGCTCCAAACTCCGAGCTGTCAGCACGGAGCCTGAGACGTGGGGCCTGAAGCCACAAACTCTGAGATCATGACCTGAACCAAAGTTGGATGCTCAACCGAGTCCGCCACCCAGGTGCCCCTGTTAGTATTTTCTTCATATGAAGAATGAGATGTTTAAAAAGGTTAGATGTTGGGGTACCTGGGTGGCTCAGTCAGTTAAGCATCCGACTTTGGCTCAGGTCATGATCTCGTCATTCGTGAGTTCGAGTCCCACATTGGGTTCTCTGCTGTCAGAGCAGAGCTGACTTCAGATCCTCTGTCTCCCTCTCTCTCTCTCTCTCTGCCCCTTCTGCACTCAAGCTCCCCCCCCCCAGAAATAAAATAAACTTTAAAAAACTTAAAAAATAAAGGTTAGATGTTTTTCTAAGTATATTGGCTCTAGTCGTCCTTGGAAATGGAGTGTGTTAGACCCTCCAAATGTTTGCAGTTTCCTCTGCGGGGCTGGAGGTATGGGGTAGATGAGCTAATCCTTCTTGAGCCATGAAGTACCTTCCCTTGTCACCTTTGCCCCTTCTGCTTTCACCATTCTGCCCCTCTGTACCCCCAGGGTCAGCAAACAGCCTGTCCACATCTGCAGGTATTTGGAGATTTGACAACCCAGATGTGGAAATCCATGGCAACCACTTAGCATGGGGGCTGATTCTGTGCTT
Source organism: Panthera tigris (assembly GCF_018350195.1). NCBI lineage: Eukaryota > Metazoa > Chordata > Mammalia > Carnivora > Felidae > Panthera > Panthera tigris. Next base: position 56,890,603 of record NC_056668.1, on the reverse strand, counting down.
CTGCTGCCCATAGCAAGTTTCCTCAGTGACTCTGATGCTAATGCATGCCCTGTACATATAGAAAGAGACAGGACTGTGTGAGGAAATCTGCTTGTGATGTAGAAAAATGGAGAGAGATTAGCCAACTATATCATCTCTGTTCTTATCTTGAGATGAGGCAGGGATGCCTCTGTCAGGCAGCGGAGATCACAGAGATGGATATATTTGTCTTTTGATCTCAGAGAACAAAACCAATGTTTCTGTTTTTGCACAGCTTCTGGTATGATAAGGAGAAGAATCTATCTGTGTATTTGGGGATGGGGTGGGCCCTGAATAGCTGATGGCCCTTTATCTTGCCTTCCAATTGTTAACAGTAATTTCTTCTCGGTTTGTTAAATTAAAAACGTGGTGAAAAGTGAAAAGTGGGGGCTCGATATGCTTATTGAAATGGCATTCATTCCTGCTTAATGAATAATTAAATTTCATATCATATTATCATATTTATAGAGTGGGCCTTTACATCTGAGGAAAGGGAATAAAAGATTATAACCAGGGCAAGGCAGTCTCGCTACCTTTCCCCAAAGATTACCATGTTGGTCAGAGAAAATTCTATTGCATAATAATGCAAGAGGACACCATCTCTATTTATTTGGCTACTCTGCCCAGATCCCGCACTGACAATGATTTTTAACTGAGTCTACTCCTATGCAATGAAAAGTGTTCTGAGCTTTGAGACGTAATGCTCTGTCATTCAGCCGGCTTGGAGAGCAGGTGAATTGGGGAAAATTGAAGAATGGCAAGAAAAATTATTGTCTTTTCCTTCACAATATGGGAGGTAAGAATTTTCCACGTAGGGATAATGGAAAACCTAAATTCAGTGGTCCAAAGGCCAAATAGTGTTCTTGACTCATGCTTTCATTTATTATGTTTGTTCATTCATTCATCACTCCTTCTTTCAAAATGTAGTTATTAAATGCTCTTTTTGTGTCAGATACTGTGCTAGGGATACAGAGGAAAATAAGACATAGCTGTTGTTTACTAAATGAGCTCATGCTCTGGTAAGAGAGGAGACTGCCATATTAAGAAATAACAATACAATTCTGTATTATATGTATAGCATCTTGAAGTAGCTACCAGGCACATAGTGGAAGAGAAGAGAAAACGGTGTTTTTTCTGCCTGTGAAAGTGTGCTATAAGGAGGTGACAGAGGTCACGATGTGCGATGTGGGTCTTGAAGAATGTGTAAGGATATGAAATTTAGAAATTAAAACTATTTGTATCCTGTGAATCAGCAATTTACTTCTTATATACTTAGGATAACATCTTAAGGAAAGAACCAGGCTATTACAACAATGTATAAGAACAAAAATGTAGTTTTCAACAATATAGCATTGAGTAAATAAATTATAGTGCACCCACATTGTGGAATATTAATGTAGCTGTTAAAAATCATGTCCTAGAAAATTGGAGAAAATGTTCATTATATTGTTGAATGAAAAAAAGTGAGCTTTAAGTTTGTACATTTTATTTCCAAGTGTGTGTGCGTAGTTGTGTATATACAGACATATGTATGTATGTATGTATGTATGTATACAAACATACATATAAGAAGAAGAAAGATATACTCCAGAATGCTAGCTCTCATTGTCTTCATTTTATTCCCAGCTTTGTTGAGATATAATTGCCACATAGCATTGTGTAAGTTTAATGTGTATAGTGCGTTGACGTGATGCACTTACGTGTTGTGAAAGGACTGCCCTGGTAGCGTTGGTTAATACCTCAATTATCTCACGTAATTACCGATTCTTTTTTGTGGTGAGAATATTTAAGATCGACTCCCTTAGCAACTTTCAAGTACACAATACAGTATTACGAACTCTAGTCACCATGCTGTAATCAGATTCCCAGAATCTATTAATCTTGTTCCTGGAAGTTTGTATCCTTTGACCAGCACCTCCCTGTTCCCCCACCCTCAGCCCCTGCCAACCACCATTCTGCTCTGTTTCAATGAGTTCGGCTTTGTTTGATTCCACATATAAATGAGATCATGCAGTATTTGTTTTTCTCTGTCTGACTTAGGTATTCAATAATCTTTTTAAAATCAATAAAGTTTTTCATCACCCACTTTCCTCCAAGGGCAAAATTCCTTGAGGAATTTTGATTATGCTCTTTATTTTCTATGAAAGAATAACAACCTGATCTCTAGTGAGAATACAAACACAGAAAACTGCCCTTCCAGATACGGCAACTTCCAAGTATTACCAAAGGTATGGTGAGGGAAGTGATGTTTGAAGGACACATAGGCCAGTCATTTCTCTACCTTTTCTCTGCTCTCTCCTTGGATCCGGACAGCCTCCAGATCCAGAGGACAAAATGCTGGCCTCTTGGACCACTGTTTCCACCCAATAGGGCATCAGTGCTCTCTCTTTGGGTTCACGGAGTGATCCTCCAGGAAAACATGAAACCTGTCACATTTCTTATAGAAATATTTTGAGAATACTGTGTCCCTCTAGAAGAGCCTATATGAAAATTTCCTTTTATTGAAAAAGTACTAGGAAAATGTGTTGCTTCCTCTAAGGATGGCTTTCATTTCACCAATAAAACTCAATTTTTTTTTTTTTTTTTTTTGCTTAGGCTATTAAAAGCTTAAGGTCAAATATGTGAGTTGCTTTTTTGTTGTTGTTGCTGCTTTTTTTGTCTTTGTTGCTTTTTTCTTTTTAGCGGCTACTTACACCTCTTGTGGAAGTCTGGGATGGGAAGAATTTTCGTCCTGCATGGCAGCCTCCGTCAGTTCTTTATAGATATCTGCAGCACTGGCTGAGGAGTTAGGTGGCAGCATTCAAACTTATAGGGAAGAGTGCTGTGACCCACCGCTCGCTCTCCCATCACTAAGATTGTAAGGGAGGTGGTGAGTGTGTGCATTTGCTGGTCATGACCTCCTATTCTGTGTAGTTAACCTGTCTTCACTTTCAAGTCTATTTAACTTCCCTTGGCTCCAGGTTTCTAAATATATCTTTTTAGCCTGGTAATCCATGTAACTTTGTATCCATTTCTCCAGGCAATTTGTTCCATGGTGTGTTTCAGGGTGACAGAATCAACTTCCCAAAAGTAGGTAACATTTGAAACACAGAGCAAGCAGTCTTTCCACAAAATAGTATTAAGTTTTAATTAATAAAAATACTCTAAGGTAATACTCTATATTACGTACAGAGAATAAAAAATACTCTAATATTATATATCATATATAAGTTGTATATATATGTTATATGAAATATACCAAAAGCAGGAAGACATTAATAATATCTAGGGGACTTCAGTCTGTAAAAACTATTCGAATCATCACTTCATAATCAGTAACTCTTAATTTCTTTTCCTGAATAGCATGGAGATCTATTTCTCACCTTTTCTATCCTTTCAATTTTCCTAGGACTCATGAGTATGGACTGATTTTTAGAGGAATTATTTCTTAACTTTGTCTGAGTCAAACCCTCTTCCCCACTGTGCATTTATGGCATGCCAGGTCCTGCTCTATGTGCCAGGAATTTAGTAGTGAAGGCAGATGTCCATCGCCCCTACTCTCTAGGGCTTCCAGCCCAGATCCTGCCTCCTTGAGCCGGGTCTCTTGACATTTATCTTCAGGAAGCCATGATGGTAAGTAGCTCTTCCTGTTGAACAGAGGATCATATGGCACAACCACTTTCCTTAAGGTCACTCTGTTGAAAGGGCATCGCTTATCACTTTTCTTGTCTCTTATCCTTCCAGCTGTCTATTTTGACTTGGAAGAAGAATTGCTTCTTGCAATTCTGATCAATGGCTAACATGTCCGTTAAAACAACACTCTCTCTTCCTCCCCAGTTATACCCATTTAATGTGTTTGTAGTAATGGGTTCCACTTGTTCTTTATATGAGGCAGAAGATAGATAATTGATATTCTAACGAAACCTTGGCATGAGATGGGTATGTGTTTTCTATTGATACACAACATAGGCCTGTTAAATATGTGGAGATTTGCAAGACTCCTGGAAACTGATGATCTATTTAACACAAACTTCCAATGCTTAAATTGATCTCTTCTCTTGTCTTTGCTTTTTCTTTTTTCCCTCATCTTCTGTCTGTACTTTCTTTCCCTTTCAATACTTTCTGACTATAAGCAATATTCACATCAATTGATTAGATTTACATTTCCCTCAGTCATTGCCTGATTTGTCCTTAAAAAGAAACAAAGGTTGTTGCCCTACATGATGGTGATAACTTTTTCCTGAAAATTTATGGTTTGAATTAATTCATGCTGCTGATGGCTATAGGCATTTCTTCCCTTGTGGCAATTATGCTGAACTTGGTCAATGTGACGGCCAGTTGGATGAAACCAGGGAAACCTGGAGGCTGTTAAAAAAAAAAAAAAAGAAGAAGAAAAAGAAAAAGAAACTGGAGTCATCAGAATATTTTCAAGCATAAATTTAATAAAAGAAATGCCTTCACTTCTCATACTTCTCATTAAACTTTGATATGCAATTCCCTCAGGCTTGAGGATTTGCTCTATTCTAAGTCTCTGCTGAAACAACTTCTGAAGTGTGTTTGATTCAGCTGGGGATTACTGTGTGAGAGGGGCATTGGGTCTATACTGTCTTTAGGAGTGTTAGCCTCCTAAAAGGTTACTTTTTCTTCCCTGACTGAAATGTATAAGAAAAACAGAACATTTAACTGCCTGTGAATTGCTGAGACCCTCCCAAGGCTGCCCAGGTGAGTCCCATCTGCTATGGGACCTAACACTCTGCCCAACTTCAATAGAGCCAGAAAGAGCATTGATGAAGGAAATAGCAGATCTCAGCTCTGCAGGTTAGCACCCTTAGGTGAAATCCACTTCAGCTATTTAAAGTACCACCGGAAGGCTCTCCAGACTGGCTCTTGTCAACTTCGCTAAAGCACTCTAGGAAACTGCCCAGTTTATTACCACTTCGAACAAGGAGAAGCTGGCCATGGGCAGGGGCCAGGGCGTGTCAAGCGCACAGGGAGCTCTCTCGGTTACTAATTGTCCAAGACCAGAGCAGCAGTTTGCTCACTCAAACTTCTTGCAGCCCAAAGTGCCACTCTGTTTCCTGTGACACTTGAAGGAGACTTCAGAGTTTGCCCCTTCCTTTCTCTTCGATTTTTTCACAGCTGGGAACGTCAGTGAAGTTTTCAGTGCAAGGTGTAAGTTTCTCTTGTTGTAGGAGCAAAGTGAGATTCAACAGAGTGTGAGGTGACTCTAAGGTTAATGTGCCAGTTTTGGCAGCCATCAGTTCCCACTAACAGCTCTGGCTCAGTACACCCTCTACCCCAATTTTCCATAGCTGTCACAGACACAGAGATGGAAAAGATCTTGAAAGACTACTTGGCTCAGGTTCATGCCTTCAGCAAAGTCATGGCCCAACTCTGCCAGGTCCTCAGGAGCACAATCTCAAGGAGCAGCCTCTGCAGGGTGATTTTCAGTAGCAGCACAGTTGACTGAACTACAGTGCAAAGGGAATTACCTTTATCTTTGGGGGCTTTCACTTCCCTTCTGAAACACTTTACCATCTTCTCATTCCCCTTTCCCCAAACCGTTAGTTGATGGTGTCTTTTCAATGATTGGAACAGATCATTTGTCTATCTACCCAGGCTCCCCCTCTCTTCTTTCTGTCCCTGGGGTCCTAATTTTCAAATGTTGGGGTGCATCAGAATCACCTGGAGTGGTTATTAAAGAAATTCAGGATGAGAGTTACTTCTTGGGAAGATTTTGGAGGTGGGTGATCTAAAAAAATTGAAAACAGGGGAAAAAAACATGCACATTTTGCTGAAGAGGATACATAAATGGCAAACAAGCACATGAAAAGGTGTTCAACACCATTAGCCATTAGAGAAATGCAAATTAAAGTCACAGTGAGATAAAAATAAAATAAAATAATAAATAAATAAAATAATAAATAAATAAAATCACTGAAATGAAAAATAAGAACATCAAATGCTTGCAAGGATGTAGACGTACAGTTTGGTGGGATATTTCAATACTATACCCTCTCTAAAATACTTTGGCAGTATCTTTCAAAACTAAGAATGGACTTACCACAAGATCTAGCAGTTATATCATGGACACTTAATCTAGAGAAATGAAGACTTTCATATAGAAACTTGTACACAAATATCCCTACCTACTTTTTTCATAACTTTTCAAACTTGAAAGTACTCAAATGTCCTTCAATGGGTCAGTGGTTAAATAGTACATCCCTATCATGGGATACAATTCAATAATAAAAAGGAACACATTATTCATACACGCAGTAACTTAGATGGGCCTCAAGAAAATTCTGCTGAGTGAAAAAGGCTAATTTCAAAAGGATAAACACTTCACGATTCCATGTATGTATTATTTGTGAAGCAGCATAATTATGGAAATGAGGAACTTATAGTTTACAGTGGTTGGGAACTGGGGGAAAAGGGAATGGGTAGGTCTATGAAGGAATAACATGAGGGGGTCTTGTGATGTTACGTTTGAATATCTGGATTGTGGTGGTGGTTATGTAGGGCAACACATTTGATGAAATTGTATAGAGCTATATGTATACACACATAAACACAAATGCACACACAATGCATGTGCAACTGGTAAAAATGAATAAGCTCTATGGATTGTATCAATGCCAATTTTGGGGGTTAGATACTGAACTATAGTTGTATAAGGCATTAACACTGGGGTAGGCTGGAGAGGGGTGCTTGGCATTGCTCTGTACATTTCTTTGCAACATCTTATGAAACTAGAATTTGTTTTAAGTAAAAAGCTGAAGTTTAGGTCCAATCCAGATGCTAGGGGAGAGTTTTTACAAGGGTGAGAAAATCAAGAGTTGGAATTGATGAGAGGGTCATCTTTGAATACTAATTATCAGACATCTCCAGCAAATCATCTCAGATCACACAATGGCCCTTGGCCTGCAGACTTGTGAGTTAACTAATGCTTACACTAAATGCTGCTGAGACTTAGTGGTTGTTGTACAGCATAAGTATGGTCAGGATAGAGGTAGGATCTGTTTTTATTTTAAAATTTATTCCTGTGTGTCTAATTAAATACTCAAAGAAGACAACGGTGATAACTTACATTTATCTGTAGTTGCCATGATTTTTGATAGCATGGTCAGAATATGCTGGTGCTCAAGAAATATGGATTGCTTTCTAAATATTGATAATTACCAAGTTGAAGATAATTTTGATAAAAAATATCCCCCAATCCTTTATATCATATGACATCAATATGTTGAAAATTTTTCATCATGAGAAAGCAATGGATCTTGCTCTTGAAGCTTTAGAACACTTCATGTTCAAGATATATTAATAATATGATAAATTTGTTCTGGAATCAATGCCATCATCATCTTTTCTGATGAATTGATACGCTTTGCGAACATTTTTCAAGAAATGCAAATATATAAACCATCATGTTTCCATTTCTCTCTTGGCAGTCATGACACTCAGAGCCAAATTTAATGTTCAGTAATATCAAATTTCATACTAATTTTATCCAAAAACCTCTCTTCCCACGTATGCTCTATATTTTTAGTCAGTCAACAATTTCATTGGTAACTTAATAATTTAAAGTTTTCATGAGTCAATTACAAGAATGTTAGAACATATGATGCTTTGTTTTCTGTTAAAGTTTTCTGCAAAGTTACCCATTTTAAATAAGTTTAATTGAAGTATAACATATATACAAAAAAAAAAGTATACAAATCCTAAGTATGAATCTTAAGATACACAAAAAGAGCATATCAACTCAACACGACTCATGTCAGGAGATAGCATTGCTATTATAGCAGAAATTCCTCTTGGTCCCCCACCCTCTCCAAAGGAAACCCCTCAGAAGTTCTCCATAATTCTAACCCTACAATTAGGTGAGCATGTCTTTGAACTTTCTATAAATAGAATTATACAGTATTTACTCTTTTTTGACTGTGTCACTTGAATCAATCTATGTGTGTGAGACTCATCCACGTGGTTGTGCACAGCAATAGTTCATTTATTTTCATTATTGTACAGAATTCCTTATGTAGATATGTCGCTGTTTCATATTCTACTTTCCATGGACATTTGTAACACTGCCTAGTTAAGTGTTACTATGAATAGCACTAACAGAAGCATTAATGGACATGCCTTTGGTAAAAGTATTTATGAATTGCTGTAGAACGTATACCCAGGAGCACAATGGCAAGGTCAAAGAGGATGTCTAGGTTCAGTGTTCGTAGTTACCACCAAGCAGTTTTCTAATAACTTAAACTCCCAGCCGCATTATGTGTGTTCACCACAGTCCACCACATTCTGGCTGAGCCTTGGCATTTCTAGTCTATTTTGTTTTAGTCATTCTGTTGGTGTGAAATGGGATCTCACTGAGTTTGAATTGGTATTTTTCAGATGCAGCTAAAACTCTTTCATCTGCCTAATGGCCACTTGGATATTTTCTTGGTGGGGTGCCTCTATGGACACTGTTGCTGCTATGCCCGGAAGCCCCTGGGTCTATGCGTTTCTCCCCCAGCTTCTTGGCACAGTCAGTTCTAATGGTCATACTGGAGACTGACTCTCTTCAGAAGAGCATCTTGGACCCTTGAAGTTTGCTTCATCAATCTGCTGATTTAGATTTTTCTTTAATGCCTTCAGCAGATTTTAGAATCTAGGTTATGGTTTACTAGTAAAAAGAGTTAAGAAGTATTTGCACTTTTTCAAACTCTGGAAGAGTTTGTGGAATGTTGTCGTTTCTAGTTTATGAAAAGCCATACTGAAAAAGTACTTTCCTTTCACCTTGAATTACAATTTTTCCCATTTCCACATTCTACCAATGATCATAATTCTGAAATTGGGGTCTCTGTATCTCTAAGGGGATCTCTAGAAATTATGCAAAGCCACAGTGTAAACACATCATATGCTCTAGGACATCCATTTACATAAAGACAATTACTTGTATAATAAAACAAATATGAATGTATTATGAAGTAGGAAGCAAAATCTGTGCAAATTTTTTTAAGATAAAACTTGCTATCACGTCTGGCTACATTTCTAGTCCTCTCTGGATTGTTTCCTACTCTCTTTTACATTAAGGGGACTTTAGGGCGGGAATTTGGAGGAACATCGGAATAATGTGTCTTCCGTATCATCAGGAGGGTGTCATGATATAGTAGGAAAAAATCGTTGTTTTTTTTTTTTAAGTTTATTTATTTATTTTGAGAGAGAACAAGAGAGCAATCAGGGAAGGAGCAGAAAGAGGGAGACATAGAATCCCAAGCAGGCTCTGCAAAATTAGCTTAGAGTCCAACGTGGGGCTCGAACTCACAAACGGTGAAATCATGACCTGAGCTGAGATCAAGAGTAGGATGCTTAACCAACTGAGCCACCCAAGCACCAGGAAAAAAAATTTCTTTTATCATCAAAAGAGAGGGTTCAGATCTTAGGTCTGTCTCTCTGGCTGTATTACCTTACACAAAACATTTGTTTGTTTAAAGTTTGAATAACTGTAGGTTGTATATAGCACAGAGTAATTATATGTCCATACCATACATAGACAATGACTAGACATAAAAGTTACTTCATGTTAGTTTTACCAGCTAGGTCTGGAGCCTGTGTCAAGGATGAAAATACTAAGTAGAGAAGAGAGACCAGAAGAAATAGAACCGGAAGCCCTGATTGGGATGGAAGTCACTGGGGCAGGGGTAAGGATGTGGGTAAAAGCAAGTCATGAACTGTGAGTTCAGAACTTCTTTTAGTTGCTGAGCACTCTCATATGTGTATTGACCTGTCAGTCCTCAACTTTTAGTGTAGGTGAATGAAGGTTTCAGGCCACACTGCTTCATATCATCTTTGAACTTCAGCAGCACCAGGCTGAACTAAATAAGTTCTTACAGAATAATCTGTTTCCAAATATAATCTTTTTTCCCCAGGTAGACTGTAAATTCCCCTGGAACAGAGACCTCCCCTCAGCATCTAGCACAATACAGTCTCATACATAGTAGAGACCCAGGTGGTCTTGTTGGATATGGAATATTTGAAAAATACTAAACAAATTGCAACATGATATAAAGACTTGGTTTTTCTACTGTGAACGAACTCTTCCTTCCTTCACTGGTCAACAGGTTATTCAAAGAAATGTGTGGCCTTTATAATAAAATCTACCTGGATATTTTTTTCTTTCTTGGTGTGAAAGAACTGTGTCTCTTAAGTTTAGCAACTTGTCTTTGTGTTTCCCTGTCTCCCCCACCGAACACACTGATACCACTGCAGGGAGCTTCCACTTGGGGCAGATACATGAGAAGACATTTTCACCAAATATGGACTTAAAATAAGTCACTTGGTGACTTCTGTGGTATAAGTCTTTTTTTTTTTTAATGAAATTATCCTGAGAAACTTTCCATCTTCCTTATTATGAACAAAGTGTTTGATTTGGTCTTTTGTCATTAGCAGAAAGTAATTATTCTGAAACCTTCTTCTTGTATCTCACCCATCCAGGGTTGGCCAAAGGATAAGCCTGCTTCTTATGCCACAATTTCCAAAATTCTGGAAGTTCTTTGAGGTAATGATGTGTGTTTCTAAAGTTCCTCTGTTCTACTTCAACTAGGTTAACTGAATGAGAACAACATCAATGTATTAATATCTTGTATATTAATGTATCAATCTGAATACATTTTGGAAACCAGGGGTTTAGTTTGCTTAGGGATTAGGACAATGGTCCAGTAAGCTTTATAGGGAATCTAAGAGTCAAGAAAGGCCAAAATCAAGGTACCTGGAATCTGGGTATTTTGAGATAGAAAGGAAAACACACCTAAAATGTACATACGCTTATAGGCTTAAGATTTCATTTTCTGGACCATTTTCCCTAAATTTAAGAAATGTATATAGTAACCTCATTGATCTAAGAGTGTTGAAATCTAGAACTCAGAGAAAGTCTGCATATTGCTTTAGCAGAAATCACCAGTGGAATTGTCTGTAGGTACCAGGCAGGGGGCTTGAAAATATGGATTGGATTTGGTGAGGCCAGTGGTGAACTGGAGACTATAGACCCAATAAAATATTTTTCCATGGAACAAATTTGGCTGGTGAACCAACCAATTCCTACTGCCTCCTTTCAATAATTGTTACTTCACTTGGATGGATATAGTTAGAGTAGCAACTGATTTTGTTTTCTTTTTCCTGAGCTGAAGGGTAGACTTCACAGGACATCCTACAATTTCCAAATCAATATTCACAGAATTGGAAGCAGTAAATGGCTTATTTTGTTCGTTTACTGGTTAAGTCCCTTTTATTGAATCTTCCACATAGCCAGATATCTCAAACATGATTTTAATCAGATGTAAGATAAGAGCATAGGAAGCTATAATAACGAAGAGAAACTATTAGTTTACGAACTTGTGTGTTTGGAAGTAAAAGGTGTGCCTTGACTTTTTAAGAAGGCTACTTGGTACTATCTAGTATTTCATGTTCCATGAAGCTGCACTTCAATCAGTGTGGAAATACTTTTACTTTGCTTTCTTGGAGGCATATCCAACCTTGTCAGTCTCTTTCTTTTTTTCCTTCAAGCAATCTGCAGCAGATACATGGACATCTGAGCTGTAAATGTTTAGTAGCATAACCCAAAACCTAGCAGAGATATTTGAAGGAAAAACTATTTTACTGTAAATACTTCGCTGAGGGATTCTTCATGCATTTCCTTGGCTATTCCATCCAAACTCCAATCCATTTGTCCCCAGAACAGAGAGACAATTGCATGAAATCTCTTTTAATTCCATTGCATTCCCCCTCTCTCTCTCTTTTGGTTTTTACCAATGAGTGGTTTTCCCAAGATCTTACTTTAATGTCACTGCTTAATTAATTGCAAACTTTCTTTCCACAAATCTTTTCTTACAGTGGAAGTGTGCCTCAGCATTGCGGTAGTTAATATTGTCAATAAAGAGCCTCTTAAAGATGTTTTTGAAAGAATAATTCATTGTGATTCCCTTGTGTTTATTTGTTATTTTTGATGTTTTAAATTCTTATGTATAAATAAGTCTTCTACTGCACCACAATTTTTTTACTGATGTGGTAACATCATACTTTAGTAAATAAAGCCACAAGTGTGAGCTGTGTTGAATTAATCACCAGTTTAAGAGAATCATCAGCTACGGGTCAATGGAAAATGCCTAGATTGCAGTTTTGACCCTTTTTATTTTAATTTTTTAATTTTCCTATATATGAATTTCCTTATATACAAGTTTCACTTTGGGTTCCAACAATCAGTAAATTCAAGGAAATGTTTCTTCAAAACTCGAGACACCTGAACAACAAATAATCTGATTTTTTTGAGGTGTCCCTACCACGCTGGGATAATTGAATTTTTTCGTATGTGTCTGGTGCTATTGTATATATGGAAGATTGTAGTACATTTGGTACAGTGATTTTCCATGAAATCCCAAGGCTCTGCCAAATATGAAAGGTGTGGTGTATTAAATATCTTTAGATCTTAAATTAACTTAGTATTGAAACTTACAATTCTGGCACTTCAAAACCCCAGATGGGCTACAGAGTCTCAAAAAGTTTAACATTTTCTGACCTTCTGTGATTGAAAGAGAATTGGACTGGAAGCCAGAATACGTGGGTTCTCATCTTGGCTCTGTTACTAACCAGCTGTGTAATTTTAGACAAGTTAATTTTCTTCTGTGATCCAGGATCTATCCCATTATAAAATGAAGCAGTTAGGCTAAATCATTTCATAGGTCCCTACTGACCTAACCCTATGTTATTCAGGTAATCTCTGGGTTCAAATCCTAGGTATATCTCTTGCTAGCCAAGCCTGCTAGGGTAAATGAATTTCTCTGTTCCTGTTTTATTAATGGAAAAATAATAGTACCGGGTATGGAATAAATGAGCTGTACACACATCTTACCCCACAGTTAGTGTTCAATAAAGAGTAGATTTTATTATTATGGGTCCGAGTCTAGCAAATTGAACACTGAATTTGAGTCACATCCCTTGTATTTGAAGCCTGCAATCTCCAATGCATGTTACCTTGTAAGAAGTCACTTAATTTTGAGAGAAATAACTACACTCTTCTAACCTCCTCCACTTAAAATTAAGATAGCAAACCAAAAGAGGTCTGAGTCTTTAAGAATCCATATACTATATAAACAAAGAAATAATGATCGCACAGTCCTTATGTTCTTAAACACATTTCTTTGTCAGGGTTTTCACATAGTGAAATTACATTTCATGGCAAAGAGGTTGTGGGAGGGTAGTTGGAAGCACAAATTGATCTGTAGATCTTGAAAGTTTTATGCTAAATGCCATGGCATGTCTAACTTAAACTAAAATTAACTCTGTCTTTATTAAAAATCAGAAACCTCTGAAGTTTTTTTCATGCACTTAATGTAAATGTTGTAGAACTAGAACTAGGACTCTCAGGAAGAGGGCTTGGGTGGTCAGTTTCTACTTCAATGGTAGTTGTTGACCCGGGTTTCTGTGGAATATACAGAGTAAATAGCCAAAGATGCACTGAAAACACCTAGTTATGTGGCTTCTTAAATATAAATAATGCAAAAATTCTAAAATGGTAAATAATAGTCCCCTACTCTGGCCTCCAGTTCCAGCCCTCCACCCTCTGAAGTGATTTCTTCCTACTCCATTTCCCGACTTAGTTCCTCTGGTGTTTGCCGCAGCAACTTTATTGACCGTGCTACCAAAACTGCTGCTCAATATTCTAACTTTAGAAATTATTATTATTATTATTTTTAAATATTAAATTTATTGTGAAATTGGTTTCCATACAACACCCAGTGCTCATCCCAACAGGTGCCCTCTTCAATGCCCATCACCCACCCTCCGCTCCCTCCTACCCCCCCATCAACCCTCCGGTTCTCAGTTTTTAAGAGTCTCTTATGCTTTGGCTCCCTCCTTCTCTAACTTTTTTTTCCCTTTTCCTCCCCCATGGTCTTCTGATAAGTTTCTCAGGATCCACATAAGAGTGAAAACGTATGGTATCTTTCTTTCTCTGTGTGACTTATTTCACTTAGCATAACACTCTCCAGTTCCATCCACGTTGCTACAAAAGGCCATGTTTCATTCTTTCTCATTGCCAAGGAGTATGCCATTGTGTATATAAGCCACAATTTCTTTATCCATTCATCAGTTGATGGACATTTAGGCTCTTTCCATAGTTTGGCTCTTGTTGAAAGTGCTGCTATAAACATTGGGGTACAAGTGCCCCTATGCATCAGCACTCCTGTATCCCTTGGGTAAGTTCTTAGCAGTGCTATTGCTGGATCATAGGGTAGATCTATTTTTAATTTTTTGAGGAACCTCCACACTGTTTTCCAGAGCAGCTGCACCAGTTTGCATTCCCACCAACAGTGCAAGAGGGTTCCCGTTTCTCCACATCCTCTCCAGCATCTATAGTCTCCTGATTTGTTCATTTTAGGCACTATTTTTAATGTTTATTTATTTTTGAGACAGAGAGGGAGACAAAGCGTGAGTGGGGTAGGGGAAGAGAGAGAGGGACACAAAATCTGAAGCAGGCTCGAAGTTCTGAGCTGTCAGCACAGAGCCCGACACAGGGCTCAAACCCACGAATCGTGAGATCATGACCTGAGCTGAAGTCAGACGCTTAACCTACTGAGTCACCCAGGCACCCCTAGAATTTATTTTTAAATTTGCCTTCTACTATGTGAGATATAAATGTTCTCATTGACCCATCTCTGTCTCTGACTTATTGCTAAATGTATATTTTACTGGTCTCCATTCCTTCACTTCAACTTCTATCCACATAATTTAAATATTTATTTCTTACGACATCAATCATATAGAATACTTTGCTATTCACCCTGGAATATAAGGACATTATTTCCTTTGCCTATTCTCATCACTTTTACCTAGAAACTTATAATGACCTATGCACAGTCAAGCCTGATGACTTCTGCAATTTGTCTCTAGATTGATATTAAAATTTAAAAAAGGAAAAGTGTGCTTATTCTCATAATGAGAATTAAAACTTGTTCACTATATACCCAAGTCATCTACAAGGATTATGTATCTTTTCTTACAGTTCCAGGGTCACAACGTCTGTGACTCACAAAATATACCAGTCTTGGTATCAATTTCAAGTTTGTTTTTTTTGGTATATGTTTCACCAATCACCCAAACTCATGCTGCTATGTTATAGTTTTCCTTTTGCTTGGACCATACCTTGCTTGTATAGCTGTATTTCTTTTCCTGGGAGTTCTTATTACTTTATTCCTTTTCAGTTTCTGCACTTACAGGATTTTTCTTTTCTTTTTTATTTTTTTTAAATTTTTTTTTTAACGTTTATTTATTTTTGAGACAGAGAGAGACAGAACGTGAACGGGGAGGGTCAGAGAGAGAGGGAGACACAGAACCTGAAACAGGCTCCAGGCTCTGAGCTGTCAGCCCAGAGCCCGACACGGGGCTCGAACTCACGGACCGCGAGATCGTGACCTGAGCTGAAGTCGGACGCTTAACCGACTGAGCCACCCAAGCGCCCCACTTACAGGATTTTTCAAAGTGCTTTGGATGAATGTTAAAAGCCTGATATTCTCTTGGTCGGAGGTATGGTGGTTATTTCTCAAATTGTTATATTTATATGGCAGTATGAAGAACTGGGGTCTTAATGCTCTAGTAACTGAACAACAGCTCAGTAAGGCCAAGGGGCCAAGACCAAAAATAGGATACAAGAGCAATACTTGAAATCTGGGCTCCCCTTGCATCTTGTTGCCAAGACAACTGAGTACTGCCTTACCTGCTGTGGGTACCATCACCACTCAGCCTATCAGAAATCACTATAGAACTCTGAGCCACTTACTTCTAAGAGGTCAGAGGTGAAAATAGATTCCAGGAGACATCATTGTGAAACATTTGGTGCTAAAGCTATTATGATAATAGCAACATGCTTAGAGGGCTTGCTGTTAGTTCATAATACAGGTGTGCCAATATTTTGTCTCTTAGGACTTCTGAACTCTAATTACTTGGACACAACTGTGGGGCCATATTTACCTCTGATCTCTGAATTCTTTGGTTCCTCTTGAATCTTTCTAGAATACCTAAGCAAATGACCTCTGAAAAGAATGTGGGGATGGATTAAATGAAGACGACAGCTGGCTGAGGCATAATTGCCACCTGAATTCAAGGGACATTTAAACATATTAAGGCTGCCAGACAGTGTGTGTTTCAGACTAATATGTTGTGGGATCACTGGAGACAGACACCCTGGTTGTTTCCTGCCTACAGTGGTAGTGGGTAGGTGGGGTGGTAAATGGGCTTGGATGCATTCTAAAACTTTTCTCACCTTAAAAGCTGGGTTCAGGATCTTATTCGAATGACCACAGGTTAAAAGTCTTCATAGTTTTTTTTGCCCAAATAGTGTTTGTTCAATGGAGGTTTGAATACAGAAGTTCAGATTCTCCTGTGTTTTTTCTGAGGGAGAGTACTTGTCGGACAGTGTCCTACCAGATGGTAGGCTTTGGAAGGAGTAGTGTGAGAGAAAAGCATAGCACACCTACCAGTTAGATACATTGGACCACAATGCTGACATTGTAAGTGTGGCAGATATCAAAGCCAGATTATGCTAACATCCAATCCCTGCACACGATCCCCTTTGCCAGCTTTTTAAAAAATATGATGTTAAATAGTTTCAATGGAATTCTGTCAAGCTAACAAAGAAGATCAATAATTACTTAAGCCCCTAGAAGTAAAATGGCTCTCAATCTATGCAGGCTCTGTGGATTACTAGAAGGATATACCAAAATGAGTCCTGATTTCACCTAGGTCAGGGCAGAAGGTTTTCAAGTTGGACTTTGCTACCGCCACGGTCTTGTTATTAACAATTCCATCATTCACCCACAAATGGCTCAATTCCATGTAAAAAATGTGTTCTTCTTCTCAAAAAAAAAAAGTTAAATGGAATGAGGTTAGGCAGTCAAATGCCCTAGAGTCCTTTAGCACAGAAGCAATAGAATAGACCAGAATTTTCTTATAAAGGTGAAGTAAATTAATAATGTTTTCTGGGCAATAGGTAGTTTTATTCATTCTTATTTTGCCTAGAGGACTCAAATTTTTTTTGCATATTTGAGGGACTTCCGTGTGGAAAAGGGACTTGATTTATTATATGTAGCGTTAGGGAGCAAAAGTCAGACCAAAGGGTGGCCGTTAGAATTCTCAGAGGCAAACTGATGTCCCATTTTTAACAAATGTACAGGATCAAGGACAGTCTTGTATGCAATAATTTACTTCCTGGTTTTCCCTTATTTTCTCTTCCATTTTCTCTAATTTTTCACTGTTTAATTTAAATTTTATTTTATGGTATTTAATTGTGTACATTTTCCTAAGTAATGAGAGAGCATCAAATAAACACATAAATAGCCAGTGAATGAAACCAGCAGTATGGCAGATTTTCTCTCAGTATTAGGGGAAAAACAACAACAATGAAACTTACTAGTTGTGTGGCAGATGCTGTCGGTTTCCACACAATATGCCCACAACCACAATGATATAGGTACTGAGGTGATGCCCTTTGGGGGTTTTCAAAGATTTAGCAATCTTTTTTATGCTGATGCAAAGTTTTAAAGAATGTCCTATTCTCTACGAATTCTTAGTATAATGAGAAGGAAGAAAAATCTTTTGGAGTATAAAAGGAATGGAAAAAAGATACACCATCAAGATTCCTTCTTGGACATATCATTACTAATTTGTGTTGCTTCTGCTAAAAATGGAAGGATAAGACTGACTTTTTCAGTTGCTTCTAAACTGTCTGGATAACAATCACAAGTGATTATGCTTAGAATTTTGAAGACAGCTGTTTTATAGAGAACGTGTTTTACATCAGCTCATTTATGTTGCAGGCAAAAAATCAAATCGAGGCAGAAAAAGTTGAAGGACTTGACCACAGTGGCCACCAATCAGTAGCCAAGATGGGAAATAAATTTCAGCTTCCTGTTATTCAAGGTAATTTGCCATTTATCAGACACATACTAGGGTGTGGTCACTTTCTAGCTGGTTATGTACCTAAAATGGCTATTTTGATCAGTATTTTATAAAACAAGCCAAATCAAGGATTCGCTGCTAATGAAAGATACGTAATCTCATTTCAAACTGGCATTCAGTGGACACACAGTCCACAAATAGCCATGAGATTTGGTTTAAAAATAAATCCAGTCAGAGCCCTACCTTAGATTTAATCTCTCTATAATCCTGACATAATTATAGCATTTTCTGATACTCCTTTTGCAGAGATAGAACTTTTGCAGGTATAGAACTATCTGTCATCCCATCAGGTTTTCCTGTTTCTCCATTAGTTTTGAGTTAAGAGCCATTATAAGAAGCTCATGGCCCCAATTTACTGAGAGAGAATTCAGTGAAAGGCAGCTGCTGTTTTTGGAAAGAGGGATGCACTGTACAGGACAGAGACCAACCATGTATGGCTACTTGCATCCATGTGGTTTGGAGAAGCACCAAGGAAATGCTATGGGAGATTCAGGACTAAGAATAAAGGATCAAGCAATAGAGTGACACCTGCCTGGCTCAGTGGGTAAAGCACATGACTCTTGAACTCAGTTCAAGCACCCGTGTTGGGTATAGAACTTACTTAAAAAAAAATAAAGTAGAGTAAAGGATCAAGCTATAGAAAAGAGAGAGAAAAAAAGAAAGCTGTAGAGAATGAAGTTTGAGTTTAAACAGTTGGAGATAAAGAAAAACAATTTTTGAAAACTTGAATACGTCATCACTTCCCCCAAATAGAATTACAAGAATTTAATTATAATTCAAAATGCACTGGGGTGCCTGGGTGGCTCAGTCAGTTAAGCGTCTGATTCTTGATTTCAGCTCAGGTCATGCACGATCTCACAGTTTGTGAGTTAGAGCCCCACATCAGGCTCTGTGCTGACAGTGTGAAGCCTGTTTGGGATTCTCTCTCTCCCTCTCCCTCTGCCTCTCCTCCTCTCTCTTCCTCTCTGTCTCTCTTTCAAAATAAGTAAGCAAACTTAAAAAATTTTAGCAATATAGGATGTCCTGTTAAATTTGAAATTCAGATAAATAATGAGTAATTAAAAAAATTCAAAATGCATTTACATTATAATTTTAAAGTTAGAAAATAGGTAGTGTTTAAGAATAATGTGAGATAAGTTTTTAAACTATCAGCTCTCCTCTAAATTTCAAATGTGAGAAACAACCATTCAACAGAAATTATGACTACTCGGTTTTTTGTTTCGTTTTACTTTTCTTTTTTAGTCTTTAAGTTTTATTTAGCTTTATGGTTTTAAGAACTGCTTTAGGTTTACAGTAAAATTGAGAGGCAGGTACAGATGTTTTCCAAATGTTCTCTTTCCTCACACACACATAGTGTCTCCTATTATCAACATCCCCCACCAGAAGGGTACATTGTTACCAAGGGTGAACCTACCCTGATATGTCGTAATCACCCAAAGTCCATTTTTAACCTTAAGATTCACTCTTGGTGTAGATTCTATGGGTTTGGACAAATGTGTAACGACGTATATCCATCATTGTAATCTTAGAGTATTTTCACTGCCTGAAAAGTCCTCTGTGCTTTGCCTATTTCTCTCTCCTCCCACTTCTATGTCTGGCCACCACTGATCCTTTTACTATACCAATAGTTTTACTCTTTCCAGAACGGCATATGGTTGGAATTATGCAGTATGTAGCCTTTTCAGATTGGCTTCTTTCACTTGGTGCATATGAGGGCCCTCCACCTCTTTTCATGGCTTGGTAGTCCATTCGTTTTAGAGCTGAATAGTAATGTATTGTGTGGATGTCCCACAGTTTATTTATCCATTCGCCTACTGAAGGACATCTTGGTTGCTTCCACGTTTTGGCAGTTATGAATAAAGCTGCTATAAATATCTGTGAGCAAGTTTTTGGGTGAATATGTTTTCAACTCCTTTGGGTAAATACTGAGGAGCATGATGGATAGATCATATGGCTAAAGTATGTTGAGTTGTATAAAAACCATTGAACTGTCTTCCAAAGTGGCTGTATTATTTTGCAGTCTTACCAGCAATGAATGAGAGAATTTCTATTTCTGTTGCTCCACATCCCTGATAGTATTTAGTATTGGCAGTGTTCTGGATTTGGGCCATTCCAGTAGTATATAGTGGTATCTCATTGTTACTTTAATTTGCATTTCCCTGACTACATATTTTCATGAGAGCATCTTTATGTGTGTGTGTGTGTGTGTGTGTGTGTATCCATATATATATTTTTTTTCTGTCATTCTTATGTCTTCTTTGGTGATGTGTCTGTTAAAGTCTTTGGCCTATTTTTTAATCAGGTTTTTTGTTTTCTTGTTGAGTTTTAAGAGCACTTTGTATATTTTGGGTAACAGTCCTTTATCAAATGTGTCTCTTTCAAAAAAAGAAAAAAAAAAGAAAAAGATAGGATATCACACTATCTTGACTAGTGGAGCTTTCTAGTAAGCCTTGAAGTTAAGTAGTGTCAGTCCTCCAACTTTTGTTCTCCTTCCATATTATACTAACTATTTTGGGTCTTTTGCCTCTCCCTATAAATCTCAGAAGCATTTTGTCAATATCCATAAAATAATCTGCTGGCATTTTGAGTGGGTCTACATTTAATCTAAAGATCGAATTGGTAAGAACTGACATCTTGACAATATTGAATCTTCATCTCTATGAACATGGAATGTCTATTTATTTGCTCTTTGGTTTCTTTCATCAGAGTTTCGTGGTTTTCCTCATATAGATCTTGTATTTGTTTTGTTATATTTATACCTAAGCATTTAATTTTTGGGGGTGTCAATGTAGATGCTATTGTGTTTTTAATTCCACTTGTTCATTGTTGGAGTATAGGAAAACAATTGACTTGTACACTGACTTTGTATCCTAAAATCTTACTATAATCACTTATTAGTTCTAGGATTTTTTTGTCAATTTCTTTGAACTTCCTACATAGACAGTCATGCCATCTGTGAACAAAGATACTGTATGTTCTATCCCAATCTGTATACCTTTTTTTATTGCCTTAATGCATTATAAAGGATTTCCAGCACAATGTTGAAAAGGAGTGGTAAGAGGAGACATCCTTGCCTTGTTCCTGATATTAGTTTGAAAACTTTGAGTTTCTCACCATTAAATATGATGTTAGGCATGAGGTTTTTGTAGGTAGTCTATATCATGTTGAAAAAGTTTTCTTCTATTCATAGTTTACTGAGAGTTTTTATCATGAATGGACACTGGATTTTGTCAAGAACTTTTCCTGTATTTATATCATCATGTGATTTCTTTCTTTTTCTTTTTTCTTTCTTTCTTTCTTTCTTTCTTTCTTTCTTTCTTTCTTTCTTTCTTCTATTGATGTGCTGGGTTACACTGATTGATTTTTAAAAGTGTAATCAGCTTTGCATACCTGAGATAAATCCCAATTGGCTATGGTGTGTTATTCTTTCTATAAATTATTAGATTTGATTTACTAATATTTTGTTGAGGGTTTTTTCAGGTATGTTCATGAGAGATATTGGTTGGTAGGTTTTTCCTTATCTCACTTACTATTTCATAGTAAATTATGACTAGAGGAGAGCTTTCCCAACTTGAAATAGACTATCATTGTCTGGAGTTGATATTAGGGTAAGTCTAGCATCTAAAGTAAGAGTTAGGAAGTATTCTCTCTGCTATCATCCTCTGAAAGAGAAAGTTGTATAATTGTAGAAAGTTGTATAATTTATTCCTTAAAGATACACAGGTTTTAAAAATGCATTAATCCCCATACTTATTTGATCATGAGAATAATCAGGAGTATGTGTTAAAAATTTAGGTTTCCAGAATGGACTCTATCTACTGATCAGATTCTCCTGTGAAGTTACTTGGTAATCTGCAATTTTAACAAGCATCCCAAGGTAATTTTTAAGATCTGACATATTTGGAAAGCAGGGCATAAGAGAATGTTGCTTAAGAGCCAAAGTCATTGGCATAAGCTGTCTATGGAGGGAAATTACTTTGGCTGGATGCCTTGGCCCAACGCGACCCTCACTTCATTGGTCACCCAACATAATCTACTGGTCATAGTAACTTTCTCCCCAAATTCATAGAACATTAATAAAAACCAAATCTGTTCCAAAATTCACCTTTTCTTGGTTCTCAGTGTTTTCGGAAGAACTGCATTAAAATGACGATCATTGTTATTGTAGTCACTCTTTATAGTCCCTCTTTAGTTAGAAAGAGAAAGTTAAATTAACTTTACAAGCCTCATGAAAGACTTTATTTTAAGCCACCACACACGGCTAATTAACAGCATATGTTGTGTGGAGTCCAGTGACTGCAGCCACAATAGATAATTTATATAACAATGGAAAGGAGAGTCACTTTGAGGCCAATTTCATTTCTTTTCTAGGGCTAAGAACAGAGGAGTAATTGATGCTATCGATGTGAGTACTTTCATTTGTTTTTTGCATCTTTATCCATTTTATAGCAAAAAGACTCTACCACCTGCAAAATTTCAGCTTTTTTATTTTTTAAAACTAGGAACATGAGTGCTATGAAAGAGATTGTTGCTGTCATGAAAATTGCATGGGACCTATGAAGTCAAATTATACCTTATTCAAATTCCTGCTTATGCTTTCATTTGCTGTGTGGAATGGGGCTTTTTATTTAATTTATCAGAGCTTCAGTTTACTCATGATTATGATTGGGATTCTAACACCTCTCTACATGGAAAATAAATGAGATAAACCACCTGTGTGGGTTGAACTGTTCCCCAGTCTTCATTCTCTTCTACCGTGTGGTCTTACAATGTATAAGGGTAAGTGACATATACTGCCGACCCATTGATCTGGATTTCACCATGTGGATCATTTTGGTGGATGGAATAAAAGCAGATGTGGCAGTGTGTGTTAGTTTCAAACTAAAAGAGATTTTAGAGTTTACTCTTTCACTCCTGTGACCTGTCCTAAGAAGAACATAACCTCGGAAAACGTTGCCCCTTAGCCTAGAATGATCCCGAATGAATATATGTGGGGAAGTCTTGTATATCTGAACGACTTTGAATCAAGGATGGCCCAACCAACCTACAGACCCAGTGTCAAGAAATATGAATACTCATAAATCACTGAGTTTGTGGTGGTTTGATATGCAGGGTTACTGTAGAAGCAAAAGCTAATTTACTATGTAATACTTCTGATGTACTAGGCTCACAAAAGTATCAGATCTCCCCTTAAATATTTTATTTAGTACTGTTTTAATTTAAAATATAAAAATATATAGGGAAGTCTAAGTAGGTATAATCAATAAACGGGTGTCTACTATTATAGGAATGCTGGTGGGCTACACATGAAAGTGCATGTAGGTACATGAAGGTACAAGTATTAGGAGCATGTAAGAAGTGAGTGGGAAATTGGGGCTTTAAAGGGAGAATCTGGCACAGACTTGATAAGGAAACTATAGAGAAGGATCAATAAAAATAATTAAGGGAGCTAAAAAAGGCAATTCTTTGAACACTGGAAAATAAAATTCAGTTTGGAAAATGTTCCATCCAGAGTTTACTTACTTTGCTGAGGTACCATGGCACCATAAAGAATTTAAAGACTGAAGTTTATAAGCCCACTGGGGACATAAGACCCACAGTCATGTAAGCTAACACAGTAATGGTGTCACACACAACCAGCACAGTAGCAAATGAGAAAAAATATGTCCACAGTATCTAGCCAGTGTCAAACACAGAATAGATGTTCAATACGTTGTGGTTGCTTTTCTCCCGGCTTGACACAGAAATATTGATGGTTTCTTCCCAATCAGGGACAATATTTTTTTTTCCATTTGACTGTGGTTTTATATATATATATATATATATATATATATATATATATATATATATATATTGTCAAATTGGTTTCCATACAACACCCAGTGCTCCTCCCAACAGGTGCCCTCCTCAATGCCCATCACCCACTTTCCCCTCTCACCTGCCCCCCATCAAACCTTAGTTTGTTCTCTGTATTTTAGAATCTCTTAATGGTTTGCCTCCCTCTCTGTTTGTAACTATTTTTTTCTCCTTCCTCTCCACCATGGGCTTCTGTTAAGTTTCTCAAGGTCCACATATGAGTGAAAACGTATGGTATCTGTCTTTCTCTGACTGACTTATTTCACTTAGCATAATACTCTCCAGTTCTATCCACGTTGCTACAAATGGTCAGATTTCATTTTTTCTCATTGCCAAGTGGTATTTCATTGTATATATAAACCACATCTTCTTTATCCATTCATCAGTTGATGGACATTTAGGCTCTTTCCATAATTTGGCCATTGTTGAAAGTGCTGCTATAAACATTGGGGTACAAGTGCCCCTATGCATCAGCACTCCTGTATCCCTTGGGTAAATTCCCAGCAGTGCTATTGCTGGGTCATAGAGTAGTTCTATTTTTAATTTTTTGAGGAATCTCCACATTGTTTTCCAGAGTGGCTGCACCAGTTTGCATTCCCACCAACAGTGCAAGAGGGTTCCTGTTTCTCCACATCCTCTCCAGCACCTATAGTCTCCTGATTTGTTCATTTTAGCCATTCTTACCAGCGTGAGGTGGTATCTCAGTGTGGTTTTGATTTGTATTTCCCTGTTGTGGAGTGATGTTAAGCATCTTTTCATGTGCCTGTTGGCCATCTGGATGTCTTCTTTAGAGAAGTGCCTATTCATGTCTTTTGCCCATTTCTTCACTGGATTATTTGCTTTTTGGGTGTGGAGTTTGGTGAGTTCTTTATAGATTTTGGATACTAGCCCTTTATCCGCCATGTCATTTGCAAATGTCTTTTCCCATTCCGTCAGTTGCGTTTTAGTTTTTTTGATTGTTTCCTTTGCAGTGCAGAAGCTTTTTATCTTGATGAGGTAGGGCCAATATTCTCCTAATCTTTGTGTTCTCAGAACTTCACATAAGAGAAAAGTATGTATAGAAAGCACTCTTTTTCTTCAGAATATAAGCTAACAGGAAAGAGTTAAAAGTCTCTAAAATACGTCCTGAATTAACCAATGGCAATATCCACCACGTAAAAGTTTTAAAAATTCACTCTCTTAAATTATCACTAAGGGTGATTTATGCTTTCCTGTAGCTTTGTTTTTGACAGGTGTAACTGACCTGCTGGAAATTTCTGGTCCCTGATACTGTGATCCAGATACTTGTCAAATTAAAAGAAAAAAAATCTATTTGTTATGGGGAAAAGTCCTTTAAATAAACACAAGATTTATTTGCTTGATTGATACACTTGTTTTACCTAGACATAAAAGGAACTAATGAGTCTGGTATTCTTCAGTCTTGTTCACTTCTATTGTATTAAAATTTTTTAATGTTTATTTACTTTTGAGGGAGAGAGAGAAAGAGAGAGAGAGAGAGAGAGAAAGAGGGAGTGGTGGAGGGTCAGAGGGAGAGGGAGGTCCAGAATCCAAAGCAGGCTCCAAGCTCCGAGCTGTCAGCACAGAGCTCAATGCCAAGAGCTGCAAGATCATGACCTTAGCCAAAGTCAGTCGCCCAACCGACTGAGCCACCCAGGTGCCACAGTCTTGTGAACTTCTAAAATAGAAGACCAAGACCTCAGGCTTCAGCTTATGTAGGTCTTAGAACAAAATTTACAGAGCATCAATTATGATTTGTGCAATACACTTCATTGAGATCTTTACAGGAAGACCTTGTGTGGAAAAATAAAGCACTGTGCCTCCTCTCAAGGAGATTACAGTCTAGGAAGGGAGGTTAGCAATATACACAAAGATCAAAACACAGAAAAGTAAGATAAAGCTATAAATGGCTTTCAAACAGAGACAGCATTTTGTATTCAAAGAGGGTCCCAGAGAAACCATGTACATGCAGCCAAATAAAGCCAATGAAATAAAGGAATTTACCTAAAATCAGTGCTTGGTTCATCGCTCAGAAACTTGGCCAGAGTTAAGTGGGAAAATTTAATCTTTAATAAGTACTTTCTTAATGGAGCCTCTGAGAGTCTACACAGTAAATACAGAAGAGCATTCTTGGCATACTTTAGCAGGGAAATGGGAGAGTAACCTGATGTACTAATGAATTCTTTAGAAGTCCTTCTAAGCATAGCTGTAGGTCTTGAGTTTAGAAGGCAGTCCTCTCAGCCGCCTCTCTCATGGAGCGGAGCCCCAGGAATCTGGAGGGTTTTTATCTTATCAGGTGGAGGGAGAAGGGTTCAAGGGTTTCCCAAATCGTGGGTCTGTCAGCCTGGAGGCTGCTTGTTTGTGAGGAATGAGCACTGCCTGCATCTATGCTGTGAGTAGGTTGCAGGGAAGATGCTTTAATGTTAAATACATTCAACATTTTCCCCCATTCCCTTTTAAATATCATTCATCTTCCTAAATTCAAATCGCTTATCTTTATCTTCTTATTTCAGGATTTCTCACATTGGAGAATGACAAATGAAACCACATTTGAAGAGCTATACCTATCATAGCCAAACAGATATTAAGCTTATGATGGAACAGATTTTTGTATATGCATGTCAAAACTCATTTATTTTTCATATCCACAAAGAACAGAATAAGGAAATAGGAATATAAGATATTAAGGTAATAAACTTTCCATAACCACTTACAAGGCCGTGAATTTCTCTTCTCCGAATTTAGTCTGCCGGCAGTGTTCCTTTCCGCATCGGTCTAACTTTAGCATAGAGGTGGCCTTAATGATAATTACTTGTTTCTTTAGAGGCGAAAACAAAAATAACAACGTCCACCCAACTGCATCTTAGCAGTGTATGCTGACTGACCTCGGCTGGTACGGGTTCACCAGACTTTACAAATCAGCTGTTAATCACAATTTCATTACTTAAAATGAAATTATATAGTTAAAATTAAATAAATTATACCAAAAACAAAGGTAATAAATTATCAAGCCACACTGCTTTCTGATTATTTCACTGCCATCTTAAGTTTATTTATACCCTTCAAACGTAGAAATGCTAGTTAACGCTGTGCACTGCATAATTCTTTCCAAACCTGAACTAATGATGTCATGTTGGTCGCTGGAGAACCGTCGCGGTGAAAGTACCTATCCCATGGAAATCAGCAAATGCTATGATAAAATCTTGGTTTATTGGTTTTGGTTTTGGTTTTTGTTTTTTTTTTTTTTTGATTGTCAAGACTTAAGAAAGCAAGGAAGAAAATGTTAATAATGAAGACTAGAGTTCAAAGTATTTCGTGTCTAGTGCTGAGGCTGACAGAAGTTTCAGTTTACCTTAAAGGTAGGGCCAATATTTTTGCACAAAAGTGAGAATTGGCTTCACCGCACATCACATATCACAATAATGACAATAAGGTTATTGGGGAAAAAAAAAATCCCTGGATCGGGATGCAATTCCATTTGTCCAGTCATGGTTGAATTGCCCTAGAGGTTGACTATGCATAAAAGACTGGCAAAAATCACTGACAGCATTCTGTAAGAATCAACTGGCGACACGGAATGTGTAATAAATAGTATTTAATATGTTCTTATTTTTTTGAAAATCGTGTGCTATACATCTTAAACTCATAGTAAAATTCCATACACATGCATATGCACACATTTCTTTTTCCCGAGAATTCCTCATTAAATATTTACCAGCTGACCAACTGCAAAAGATTACATGAAAGAAAAATACAATTCCCTCCCATTCAAAATTTTGAATATTTGAATAAAATACTTCTTAACCAAGTCATTATCAAGCTGGGGAATTCTTTAGCTTTTTTGATATTGCGGAAAATAGGGCATAAGGAAAGGGGAAAAAAATCTGTGGATTAAAAACACCATTTAAAAAACACTGAACCAGTGACCCCTCAAGGTCGTGTTTAGTTCTTAAGTGACACTGGTGGCTCAAGTGTGAATGGACTGTAAATTAGATTTGGTACAAGTCTTTTTTTTTTTTTTTTTTCTCCCTAGTATTTATTGTCTTTGTCATGAAACATGGCTTTATTTTAAAGGTTTTGAATTGTGAATCCCACCCTCTCTGGTGTTTGAGTCAAAGCTTTTAAGCTTAGGATGGGATTTAAAAGGATAAAGGGTCTCCGTTTCATCCACTGAAAGGATGTGGGGAAATCTGACATTTGTGTTTGAGAGGAAAAAATAATTTTTGTCAAAGCCAAAACATGGTGTTAAGCAATAAATTAATTCTTTTAGGCAAGACAATCAATATAGAACTAAAGTAAAAAATGGTTTTCTTTATTAATTATTGATAGGAGTAAGGTCTAATACCTGGTCTTTATCTAACATTGAACAAGAATGCTGATTGACCAAGCAACATAAACATATCTACTAATTTGGGAGACTATTCCTGACATGATTAAACTTTGAATAGCACTCTTGGGGCACCTGGGTGGCTCAGTCTGTTGGGCATCCGACTTCGGCTCAGGTCATCATCTCATAGCTTGTGAGTTCGAGCCCTGCGTTGGGCTCTGTGCTGACAGCTCAGAGCCTGGAACCTGCTTCAGATTCTGTTTCTCCCTCCTTCTCTGCCCCGTCCCCTCTCGTGCTCTGTCTCTTTCTCTCAAAAATAAATAAACGTTAAAAAATTTAAAAAAAAACTTGAAAAAGCACTTTTAATTAATGGTATTTGGGTGTTAGGGAAACAAGAGCCAAATTTACTGTTGCATTAATTTAACCCACTGTGTCAATTATCTATTGCTGGATAATAAACCGTCTCAAAATTTAGTGGGTTAAAACAATGTTTTATTATGCTTCACTAGTCTGGGGCCTGCTGCTCTTTCCTGGGATCACTCATGCTTTTCGTTCATTTGAAAGGTCACCTGATGGAGTTGGAGAACCTACTGTATCCTCATTCATATGCCTGAGATGGCTGAAGTCTGAGGCCTTTCTATCCATAGGGTCTCTCATTATTTTGTAGTCTAGCCTGGGCTATTTTTCACCGTGCCGTGTTTTTTTGTTTTTTTTTTTAATGTTTATTTATTTTTGAGACAGAGAGAGACAGAGCATGAATGGGGGAGGGGCAGAGAGAGAGGGAGACACAGAATCTGAAATAGGCTCCAGGCTCTGAGCTGTCAGCACAGAGCCTGACGCGGGGCTCAAACTCACAGACCGTGAGATGATGACCTGAGCTAAAGTTGGACGCTTAACCTACTGAACCACCCAGGCACCCCCACAGTGCCGTGTTTTAAGAGTTAAGGTGGAAGCTTCCAGGCTGTTTGTGGCATAGGCTTGGAATCAGCATAGCATGACTTTTGCCCATTTTATTGGTCAAAGAAACCATAAATCCAGTATAGTCACAAGGGGAGAGGGAACAGGAGACTTCTCTTGATGGAAAGAGCTGCAAGGCTGTATAGTAAAGGTTCATAGGAAAGATTATGGTCACTCTCTGTAAACAGTCAACCTCAGTTACATCCCCTGGAAAATCTGTACAGGTTGCTTGATAATATTATTTTATGTGTGAATTTCCATTCTTAGTTGTATCTTAATGATTAAAGCAGCCATCCTACAAATGTTGCCTGAGAGTACATTAACTAATATAATTTTCAATCATAAAAATATATGGCATATTAAGGATGAATTGTTCTGGCTAATAGACAAGATGAAGACCCAATGGTTACCTTGATAATGTGTAAAATGCACATTTGCATTAATTTCAAGTCTCTGGCACTGATGATCATGGAAGGCTGACATTAGTGATTTTGTAGCTGAGTGTTCAACAGAGTAGAATGTCTTTTCTACCCAAACCCGTTAGATGTTTCTATGTTTGGAATGTGCCTACTATTACTGCTTTTTCTAAAAGCCAAATTCTCTGAACTTAAAAAAAAAACACGTTTATTTATTTATTTTGATGAGCAGGGGAGGGGCAGAGAGAGAGAGAGAGAGAGAGAGAGAGAATTCCAAGCAGGGTCTGTGCTGGCACAAACCATGAGATCATGACCTGAGCTGAGCCGCTTAGAGTGTCCAATACTTAATCGACTGAACCACCTAGGCATTCCTCCCTGACCTTTTAAATAAGAGGAAAGTAAAACACAGTGTCATTGCATTGGCTTGCATGTATTTTGAATATTTTCTTAAGAAAATTAAAAAAAAACCCACAAAAGAGAAGTTTGGAGGTTCTTAGAGTTTTAAAGTGTGTGGTTGTGGTAAGAATTGTCATGGAAGTGATAGTATTTTTTTCCCTCAATAATTAATTCCTCTTCTTGACACTCCTTAGATCTTGAGTTCTAGATCACATTCCTGTGATCCAGGAAAATCAAGACCACTGAGGCAGAATGTTGTGTGGCTGTCACAAGGGAGAGAGAAGAGAACTGACTTCTTTTCTGCGAGGGAGAGAGTGCAAGAACTGGAAAAATCAGAATCAGATTCAGCCCTAGTGTCTTCTTAACCCTAAACTAGTGGGAAGGACATTTTAAAACAGAAGTTTCGGTGCTACAGTTCACATGACTGTATGTGGGAGGATGTTATTGCAGGACTCTAGAACGTAGGTTTTTGGACCAGGCAGATTTGCCTTGTATGACCAGTTCTACCAACTGTAGGCACTGGGCAAGTTATTTAAACTTTTTTGGTCTACAGATAATAAATAATAATAATATTTACCTCAAAGGATAATTGTGAAGTTGAAGTAAGATACTGTCAGCGATTAGTATGGCAACTTTCTCCATTGAGCTCTAAATAGCTGGAAGCTACAGTTATTATTAGCTGTAATTAGATATTAAAATTAAAAAATATATTTTTTTGGACTTATAAGGGCAAATATAGCTTCAGATGAAACTATTAAATGGACTTATGAGACATTATAAAGCATTATATTTATGTATGTTTTTCAAATTGGTATTCCTTTTGAATATAAATCTGTAACTGTTCAATTTGTATTATTTTAGTAGAATTAGGGTAACAAAAAGGAAAATAAAATTACTGTACCTACTTCAAATTCTGAATATCTCCATTAACTTGAATGCAACTCGAGAGTCCTCTTCTATAAAAGGCATACACAATCTTACAGGGTGGGACAAAGGGTTATACAGAGCTCTCACTTGATTTTAGGTCCCATTCCTTTCTCAGCAAGAGATTTGTTCGCTTTTTGTTCTCTTATTTGAAATATTCTTTTAGCTTCTTTTTTTAATGTTTATTTATTTTGAGAGAGAGAGAACGTGAGCCAGGGAGGTGCAGAGAGAGGGGGACAGAGGATCTAAGTGGACTCCGTGCTGACAGCAGAGAGCCTGATGCAGAGCTGGAACTCACAAACCCCGAGATCATGACCTGAGCTGAAGTTGGATGCTCAACTGACTGAGCCACCCAGGCACTCCTCAGATCTTAATTGTCCTCTAGCCGATGTTTTTCTTAAAGCATAGAGTTTTTTTCTACAGCTCTCCTACCTCACCTCACTTAAGAGTTAGCTTGGTAGCATGGGAACTTTCTAAGGCCTAATACAATTTCTGAATTTTCTACTATGATAGTCCTATAAACTTCATCAAGTATATTTCTGACCAGAAAGTTTCTCACAGATTCCTTTTATTTATATTTTTATTTCTTGGTCACTTTACTCCATGTAAAATGACACAACAAGAATGAAATCACAGCCTCTCAGAAGGTTTCTTTTGCAGAGGTGGTTTGTAAAAAATAGTAGAAGTGGCTTTTGAGTCAATCTGGTTATTCCATCTGAAAGTTTGGGCCACTTCCTCACTACAACCCCCAATCTCCAGGCATCTATTGACATGACTCAAAGTGCAGGCAGGAGATAATCTGCTAGGAGGGAATTTAGGGTTAATGTTCCTTGCAGAGAAATAGTGAGAATGGCAGTGTGGTGCTTGGCCAAGGCTCTTCAGCTGCTTCTTATTTAGAGGTGTCTACAGCAGAAGCTGAAAGGCATGTTATCATGCAAGGATGTCTAGTACTTGGGCAGGCATATGCTTGGAATTCACGTCCAAAGGTCCACATAGAGTTGGGGACGTTGGTATTCCCCTCAGTTCTGTGTTGAAATATGTGTGAGTCTAACGAAGGAGGATTGTTTCAGCTATGTAGCGCTGCATAACAAACCAACCCCCAAATAGTGGTTTAAAGCAATGATGGCATTTCCTTTACTCAACTTTTTTGGCAACTTGAGCAGAGTTTGGCAGGAATAACTCATTGCTGCTCAAGTAGGTGTCGGAGCACCTCCGAAGCTGGGTTTTGGTGTGGCCTGAAGGTGTCTCTTTTCACACATCTTAGAATTGATGCTGGTTGTAGGCTGAAACCTTAGCTAAGGATGCTGGTGGAAACACATGGCCTCTCCATGTGGCTTGTGCTTCCTCACAACATGGTGGCTGGGTTCCAAGTGCCCAAATCCTAAAGAGCCAAGAGAGCCGGGAGAAAGCTATGTCCTTTCTGTGATCTAGTGTTGGAAGTCACACAGCATTGCTTCTGCCTTACTCTATTGTTCGAGACATCCATAAGCTACCCAGGTTCAAGGAGTAGATTCATGTAGAATCTACTTCTTGATGGGGGAGTGGCAAAATCATGGAAGAGCACACTGGACCAAAAGCTATGCTGTGACCAATTTTGGAAAATGCAATCTTCTGTAAAGACTCATGGGGTGGCAGAAGTTCATCAGGGTTAAAGAGTTTTAGAAGTACTGAGGAGATATTAGGCATGGAGGTTTCTCATGCAGCATCCAGGTACCAGTCCTGTCGTGAGGTGGGCTTTTCTCCTGGCTCTTATGTAGAAGATATCACAGGAGATCCAGATACAGAAACAGGAAAGGAACAATGCTGGTCTTACATGCACCACCCCAGGAAACCCTGACATTTTTGAGGCAGTGTTGTGAGTGTGGAATATTAGCTATGGAAATCTGTCTATCAGTGCTAATGTGTGTTCTTTTGGGTCACTGGCTTCTAAGGCCCAGAGCAATGCAGGCTAATGATAATATCCACCAATCACTGAGTAACTTTAATTCAGTATGGTGTTATGCCAAAGATTTTGTTTCTCAGTATCATGGAATTATTTCCCTTCTCCCTGAATCCATCTTCAAAGTGACTCCTTCTTCAAATTGAAACCAAAAATTATTTAATCCTTTTAAGATCAACAAACAATTGTCTTTGTTACCATAATTTTATAGACATTCATAAGTAACCTGTTAAATTTCTTATTTGAACAACTGGCTTATGTTACAACTGCATTCTTGTCTTATCTCTTGTCCATTCATGTAGAAATGAGATATTCTTTTAACCAGTCCACTTCTCAAAAGAGATTTCAGAGATGCCTGGGTGGCTCAATCAGTTAAGCATCCAACTATTGATTTTGGCTCTGGTCATGATCTCACAGTTCGTGCTGACAGCATGGAAACTGCTTGGGATTCTCTCTCTCTCTCTCTCTCTCTCTCCCTCTCACCCCCTCCCTACTTGTACATGCTCTAAATAAATAAATAAATAAATAAATAGGGCACCTGAGTGGCTCAGTCAGTTAAGCATCCAATTTCAGCTCAGCCCATGATCTTGCAGTTGGTGAGTTAAAGCCCTGCATCAGGCTCTGTGCTGACAGCTTGGAGCCTGGAGCCTGCTTTGGATTCTGTGTGTGTGTGTGTCTCTCTCTCTGCCCCTCCCTTGCTCATGCTCTATCTCTCTCTCTCAAAATAAATAAATAAACGTTAAAAAAAATTAAAAAAATTAAGAAATAAACATTAAAAAAAATCTCAGAGAAATTTGACTTAATTTATGCTTTGACTATTGGTGTAAGTTGACTTTCTAGTGCTTTCATTTTTGCTAAAATCCCAAAGCACCGAAGCTGTGTGATAACTTTTCATGGTTCTGATTTTCTCCACTTACCAAAAGCAGAGTCATTGGCAGATTTAGCAATCAGACTCTATGTCCCTACCAAGTGACCTCCTAAGTTTCAACTCCTTCACATTAAATATGTTGTATTGCACAATGCCAGAACCAATGCTGGATGCCTGGTGTCTAATTATTAACTTCACTCCTGGCCACTTCTGTTCACAAAGACTGCTGCTATAACTTTCACAGCAACTGACAGTATCCTGACCTTTACCCTCCGGTGACTTCTTTCCTTTAGTAATCTGTTATAAGGAAGCTTATCAAAAAGCTTTGTGAAAAACTGAGCAAATATAATTATTTGGTCCCTTATATAGTATGCTATAGTTATATCTTATTTAAAATAGAGGAAATTTGGGGCGCCTGGGTGGCTCAGTCGGTTAAGCGGCTGGCTTCGGCTCAGGTCATGATCTCGCGGTCCGTGAGTTGAGCCCCGCGTCGGGCTCTGTGCTGACAGCTCAGAGCCTGGAGCCTGTTTCAGATTCTGTGTCTCCCTCTCTCTGACCCTCCCCTGTTCATACTCTGTCTCTCCCTGTCTCAAAAATAAATAAAACATTAAAAAAAATTAAAATAGAGGGAATTTAATAGATTAGAGGCAGATCTTTTTTCCTTCTCTCTTTTTTTTAATTTTTATTTTATAAAACCTTATGCTATAGACATACTGGCTTGCCCTTAATCTGATTCTCAATCTACTTACCCAAGAATGAAAATTAGTTTTATCAAGTTGTGTTTCTTAAAGTCCTTTGGAGCTCTCATATTTTTATGATATGTGCCACACTAATGGCAGTTTTCAGGCACATAGATTGTGTGTTGAGGGAGGCCATATCTAGCACAGGGATACTGCACTGACCAGGAAAGGGGCTCAGGAGCCACGGTAACTCTGCCCTGGTGTGTTCGGCGTCCTTAAGAAATAAGGTGCCTGAAGCAAAAGGGATTAACTATGACCAGAACAAAAGACTAAGCCTTGAAGTCAATTGACTAAGCCAATCACAGACACAACTGTGACTGATGAGGATAAGGTAGTCTCAGTTCCTGTCTGTCTGTTCCATCATGAGAGAGGTGGGGGGCAATGCTTCAGGCCGTGCCTCGGGTGCCCCCTGCCTCCTCCTGTTATAGCTCCACACTGCTGGGATCATAGAGGGGCCCTGCTGCCATTTCTTTGAAGCTGCCCTCCTCAAAATGAGAGCTTCTGCTCCACCCTGGGACAGGGCTTAGTATTATGTTAGATCACTAAGCGTAGGATCTGGTGGCACAATTGATAGCTGAGTCACTGAGTCGCCAGATTTGTCCCTGATCTCTCCCTTCTTCCTGACTCCCTTCCTTGGGTATTTATACCTCCTTCTTTCTCTTTTGCTTAGAACGTTGAGAAACTAGCTTTGCCTTTTGTCTTTAGTTCTTAAGTTACGTAGCAGGTGTGTCATGGCTGAAGATTTGACCGCCCCCTGACAGTGGCTTAGGCGTTTACTCCATTTTCCATTACATCTCCCATTTGGAATTGGGTAGATTTTATTTCCATCTGACCTGCCCCTCGGTTGATTCTGAGCTCAGGGCATTGGCCTGAGCTGAGGTCTCAGGAGCTGGATGTGGAGGAGGAGGGGGATGGGAGCCATCCCAGACAGGAGCTGAAGGGAATAGGATCTAATACCTGAAGAATTAGGGCTGAACTGGGAACTAGAGTGGGTTCAAGATATTAAGTCAAGAGCTTGAAGGTAACTCAAAACAGGACAGGTTTGGTAGACAGAACCTGGCCACATTTACACTCAGCGCACTGGAGAGTGAAGGCCACGTGGAAAACCATAGAGAGCTCTGCCTTCTGCTGCAATAAGCAGTGAAGGCACCTCCCAGGATCATACAGGTTAAGTCTGCGCTTCACCTTGTTCTGGTTGTGCGAACTTTGGTAAGTAAGGTGTTTCCTCTGAGTTTGCATTTCTTTATCTGTAAACTGACAATATTCGCTCACGGTCCACTGTGGATTATAGACAGAGAATGCAAAGTTACTCACACACGTGGTCTGCCTAAGTCCTCATTATCGGGTCCCTATTAGTGTAGCTCTGTCACCTTACCACCTGCATGGGAACTCATTCCACCTTTTTAGGTTCGGAGTCTTGCCCAGTGAATGAAGCAGTTAGGTTAGATCATCTCTAAGTCCCCATCCAACTCAAGCATCCTCACATCTATTCTAAACTCCCACATGGCAAAGGAGTCTTGCTTTCCAAAACTATCTTATGGCCACCCAGAGGCTCTGGCCCAAACTCACAAATTAGATTAAATCCCATTATTTTTAAAAACCTCTTTTGAAACATTAAAGCCCACATATATGTTTAAATAACCTTGTCAAATTTGCTCTCCCTGCAGAGGGATTTTCATTATTCTTTTTCATTAAAATAAAAATCCCTCTGGTTGACTTTCTAAATGTGTTTTCGTTAGACCTTCAGCCTGTTGTTAACCATTTTCAACCTAATATTAAACTCTGTCCTCCTCAAGCTGAATGCTCTGCTACTCCCTGAGAAGTCACCCACGATGATGATAGAGCAGGCACTTAATATGCTAAATAATAATAATGTAAAATCTAAATGCGTAGTGATCACAGGCTGCCCATCAGGGGTCTGTCACTCACTTCCTTCATCAGTAATTTTCACTATAAAATTCTTCACTGAAAGGGGAGGGGAAAAAGCTTGTACAGAAAACGTCTGCAGGCTACAGGCTGTGGTAAATAGGGTATCTAATATCTAGAAAATGAATATGCATCCTCCAGAGAAACATATACTGAAAGGGGAAATGGATTCTCAGATTAGGAAGTTTAGTACCAAGGAAGAAAGGGAACTATTTTTCAAGAGAAAAGAATAGAGGTAGTTGATTTCCTTTCTACTGATAAACTGTGCTTGGTAGAGTTTTCCTCTTCTTTATTTCAAACGCTTAAGTCAAAGGTTTTGTGTTCCTTTATGTTTCGTGAACCAAGTCATTCAGATAAGCAGCCCTTTGCTCTATCAACTAATTATCTTCTGATTTGCTTTGATCTATTATTCAGGCAGTAAATTCCAGCTTCATTGCACCCATAATGTAAAACCCAAATGTAATCACTGTTGCAAAAGGAGATAACAGGGAGCTGTAGATTTCAAAGAGGCATTTCCTTTGTTTCAAGAAGTATGGTATGTGCTACATACACTTTCCATGTCATTCAGGGAACTGACCTTGTTGCAAACCCAATCTACATTCTACTGATCTTTTTACCAGAAAACCATTATTTATCATGCTTTGGAAATGTAAGTTATATGTGACACTATTCCTGTATGTTATGATATGCTTTTATGCATCAATTAAAATGGCTTTTTCTTTTTCTTTTCTTTTCTTTTTCTTTTGAGTGTGGCTTATGCAATCAGTGCTTTATAGTAAAATCTTTATGTATGTTATCAGTCACCACAAATTCTGTTTTTGGCTCAACTGCATTGAGAAATATTTCTGCAGAATTTTATTTTTCCTAATTCATCTGAACAAATTTGGCTTATAAATTAGAATTTGCTTACAATCTATTAAATCCACATCAGTCCATATGTTCAAAGCCAAGAGAGCCATCTATGAGAATGATAAAGGCCACCATGATTACTTCTCTGTGAAAACACAACTCACTATCCATTTGGCTTTAGGAAAAAAAATCAATTTTTCCAAAATCCCGTGCAAACAAGGGTTTAACCTCTTCAAGTGATTCTATAAAGTAAAACATATTTTGACTACTGGTTTTTCTTTGAAATTTATTATTTTGTTATCTCCTCTCTTTCCCTCTCTTCTTTCTTTCCCTTTTCATATCCTTGCATATGTAGACTGGTGGACTATATTTTCATCCTATGCTCTAGATTGTTTCTGGGAATGGAAGGGATTCCGCAAGACATTAATTCCAAAGCATTCAGATCTTGTATGGGCAGGCATTTCTCCTTCAGACACTGCCTGGGTAGCTTTTAAGATTCTAGGCACAGTAAGAGAGCAATCGATCTTATTAGATTAGCTCTTCATTAAGCAATGCTCTAACATACATTACTCAAGCTCTATCATTTGGTCTTAGAAATAGCTGATCATCTGCCCTGAATTATCTTTCTTTGTGGTTCTTAAGTAATTTACTCTCCACCATCTCCTTCCTTCCCACTCCCAGCCCCATGTAGCAACTTTTATTACAAATTTTATCTGGTTTCCTAAATTTATCTGCGTTATTATAGAGCATCAAGAGTTCGGTTCAGAATAAAATTGCCATTTTTCTCCTATGTTATTTTACCTGGCAACAGCTTTGGAGCAAGGTGACTTTTGGCCTCCTTTTGAGAGCTAGGGGTTTGATAATAATTAACTTTCTTGATAAGCAGAAGGCTGTTAGGAATTTGAAGGCCATGGTACCTGTTGTATAAACTGGCCAGCCTCCTGGTCACTTGTTTTTTTGTGAAAGGAAAGGAACGATTAAGTTGTATTCTGATCTTTTCTATTGTGAAAGTGTTCCTGGTTTATAAATTGAATTGGAAGGAACCGGTGCAGCACAAATGAAACTAGATGTTTGTAGTAGCTTGTGAGCTTTCTTAGTCTTTGGCTCCTAGGAGCAGAATTTATGACTTTGCAAATAAGGAGGTAGTTGGTATTTAAAGTCAATATCACTACCATAAAAATTAATGAGTGTTCAGATTTTTATACTATGGATAGCTCTTGCTAGTGACAAAACTCGACCTAATTCAACTGCTTTCCAAGTGCATTGCCAAGTGCTTTTGGGTTTGCCTTGTCAGCCTTCTTTATTTAAAAAAAATTTTTTTTAATGTTTATTTATTTTTGAAAGACAGAGGGACAGAGCATGAGCGGGGCAGGAGCAGAGAGAGAGAGGAAGACACAGAATCTGTAGTAGGCTCCAGGCTCTGAGCTATTAGCACAGAGCCCGACGTGGGACTGGAACTCACAAGCCGTGAGATCATGACCTGAGCTGAAGTTGAATGCTTAACTGACTGAGCCACCCAGGTGTCCCTACCTTGTCTGCTTTCTTACTAGCAGGGATCATCCTTCTGGCTGCTTGACCCTTAATTCTCTGAACAACTTCATTAGTAAAATGGAAATAAGTATAGGTTCTGTGTATTAAGTTGTGGTAGGATGAAATGAGGCCATATGAGTAGATTAGGTGAGATAATATATGTAATATGTTTTGGACAGTTATAGCAAGCACTCAATATGTTTCAGCCATCACTATCAGCCTCATCATCACCATCATCATCGTCTAAGTCATTTAGCTCTTGAAGAATTTCATTTTGGAAAGAAATTGCTCCTCTGAACTTTAGTAATTAGAAGATGGGAAACTTGCTGGGAGTTGTCCTTTTGATCCCTAACATCAGTTTGGTCCATCTAATACTGTGCTCATAGTCAAAAGCACTTGTGAACTCTCCTAGGTAGAAGGAGAGAAATGCTGACAACTATGGTAGGGCTGTATGTTAAGACAAAAACTATCTTTATTCATCCATTTCCCCAATTTTCTTTTCTTTTTTTTTTTTAAATTTTTTTAACGTTTATTTATTTTTGAGACAGAGAGAGACAGAACATGGACAGGGGAGGGGCAGAGAGAGAGGGAGACACAGAATCGGAAGCAGGCTCCAGGCTCTGAGCCATCAGCCCAGAGCCCGACGCGGGGCTCGAACTCATGGACGTTGAGATCAAGACCTGAGCTGAAGTCGGACGCTTAACCGACTGAGCCACCCAGGCGCCCCCCCAATTTTATTTTCTATTGACTTGGCAGAAAGTAGCATAATGGTAGAGCCTTTCCAAATCCATTTGGCTCCACATTCACCTTCTAAATGGTTAGAGCATTCTTGGGTATTTTTATTTTTATCAGATCAACATTTCCTAATTGTACAGTCTGTGGAAGAGCTTATGGAGCAAAATGCAAAAATGCTTTTGATGGTGGCACTCGGTTTGTCCTGTTTTGACCACTTTTGAATGTTTTCAGGGCTCTATTCAGGAATCCTTCAGCGCATATTGCTGAGGTTTATCAGATTATAGAACGTATTCTTCTACTGACGGTAAAACAGGGGTTTTGAATGGTACAGCAGGGCTGGAATTTATCTAGCTCTGGCCACAAGACATCACATTTCCAGGTTGACACCGTGGAACAGTCCGTCTCCTGGTATTTTACCTTCCACTAACTCGGTACAAATGAACAGAAAGGAGAGGTTATGTTTGCAGAGTATCTACTATGTGCAAATAACTTTAAATAAGAAAAGTTAATATCTATTGAGTGTTTTGTGTACGTATTACATGATTCAACTTATTGAATCCTGAGATATGAAGTCTGTGAGGTAATTACTTACCCTTCCTGTTGCACAGAAGAGGACATCGAAACACAGAAAGTTACCTAATTTGCTTCGGTCACTCAGCAAGGAAGAGGCAGAATTGAGACCTGAAGCCAGGAAATCCAGCTCCATACCATCATGCTGGTTAATTCCCACAGCAAGCTGTGGTGTGCATGTCACTTTCTGATAGAGGAGGAACTGGAACTCAGGGAAGTGAAGTCACTTGCACTGGCCTCCTCCCGTCTACCACACTCAGATAAGGAGATAAGTGTCATGTCACGCATACCAGTTGCCAACTCTTTACTGGTCAGAGGGAAACAAAAAGCAGGTTTGGATGTGGTTATCCTGCCTGTGGTTGTTTTCCAGAGCCCTGCATGCTGTCCCCGGGGAGGTCCCATGAAGACGCCCAGGAAAGCTCAGGGAAGGTGTGAGAAACCAATGAGGCCTCTGTCTGGAAGCACATTTTAAAACTACGTTTGCAGTCCTTCTAGCACCCCTGCTGGCTGATTCCAAAGATGTACTGAGTTTGCTCTCTGAGGCTGCAATCCCTGCTGGGCCCATGTCCAGCATGCTGGCAAGAGAGGCAGGGTTAGCATTACCCATCATCCTGAGGGGTGCCAGCAGAGGAAGGTTTCCCCATAGATGGGACTGTCAGACTAACACAAAGGCAGAAGAGGGGGAAGAAGAGAACCAAAACAGGGAGGCAGAAGGTGGGAAAAGACAGGAAATCAAAGAGAATTAAGGAAAACAGGGTAAAGACAAGAAGCCCAGCACTGGAGGAGAGAATGGCCTATGAGGGGCCCAAGTTTCTTGTTTCCCTGCTTCTGGGGAGAAAGCAGACTCCTTCCTCTCAGGGCTCAGACTCCTGTACCAGCCAAAATAAAATTCATTTGAAAAATTAAATTACGTCTGAGGAGTAAGCACCCCCCAAAAGGCCCTGGAGGTCAGAACAATCAGGATTTAAATTAATTGCTTAATGGAAAAAACATTTCTGAGAACAATGCTGATAATGGGCTAAAACTAGGGTATGTTTGTAACTCTTTGAAACGAATCGAATTGCTGGTTACAAGAATTAATGCTTATAGAGAAATTGTGATTGAAATCCCCGAAGTTAAGTATTAATTCCTTGAAGCAATTGGTAATTAGTGAAGAATTGTGCACTTATAGTCAGTATTCCATTCAGCACTTAATTATACCCTGTCTCCAATTGTTTTCAGTCGTCGCTTGTGTGTGTTAGTCTTGTCTCCCCGAACCTGATCATGAACTCGGTGAGAGCGGCGCTGGGAATCCCTCTTTGACTGGTGTATCTCTCCATCCCAGCACAGCCCTAAACATACACAAATACTCGGAAGTTGACGGATGCTGACTGGGATAAATCTTGGAGCTTAGAAAAAAGGTGGCCTTTTGAAGGGAAATGTATTTAGTTAGCCCAGCAGGCCCAGAGCAGAGCACGCTCCTCAGGAAAGCCAAAGAAGTGAACACAGGATGTCACTTGTGGTTGCATGTGTTACATGGAGTAGAGGATTTGAAAGGAGCCATCGTATTTGAGTGAAAAGAAACTGTAGACCACTTGAGATCAGGCGCGTGCTGTGGAGCAGCTTGATTTGGGTTTTGTTAATTCTACATTTTGCAAAGGCTGAAAACAGTCAATAGGCCTGGAAGGGGATCAAGAACAGAGGGCTCCCGTGTGGCCTGGCTGCCTCATAATTTAGGGGGAAACTCTATACTTTTCAAAAGCTTTGGCTGCCATTCGTTTATTGAAAAAGCAACTGGAAAAGCATGACCTTGCCACGTTCATGACCAAAAAAAAGTATTTACCATTATGTTCACTAGGGGGAAATTGGTTTCTCCATGTGGGAGACATGTAGTCACTTCTGCTCTTAGGAATATTCGCTCATATTTTCATGTCTTTCTGAGCAGGTCTTTCATTTAACAACATTTCATGTGTGCGCCTTTAAGGCAGCTCTCTTTGAAAGAATCTGAAGATTAGTCTCTGTCTCATATGTGTTCATTTTAATTTGTTAGGAAAAGTGGCAGTGGGGATGGAAGGCTGGGAAAATATAACAACTCAATTTTACAATAATTATAAGGTAACTAAGAGACGAGTGTGGGTATTCCTTCCCATCAGTTCCAGGAAAGACTGTTACACTGAGGAACAGCTCTCTGTGAACTTCCTGTGTCTGTTTCTCAAACCTCTTTCCCATTGCTCTTCGTGTTACATGCTTTAATCCAGTAACTTCAAATTGCTAATGGCTCCCAGCATACGACACATTATTCTAGTTCTTTGCTTGGCCTAGAAGGCCCTTCCTACTTTCCTCTCTCTTATGTATCCTTTAAGACTTCCTCTGGGAAAACCTCCAGAATGTCCCTCTCCCTAAATCCTCAGATTTGATTGAGTGCTCTATGGATAGATCACGTGACTTGATGCCATTGCTTTCCATATTACATGAAAAATCTGATTCTATGTCCCTCTGTTCCAGCAAATCCACATCTTTCTTCTCCTCCTTCTTCTTTCTCTCCCCCCCACCCCTCTCTCTTTCTTTTTCTTCCCTCCAATGACTAGCATAGTGCCTAGCAGCACGCAGTGCTGTATAAATTTTGGTAGTCATTGCTATTGTTGTTATCAAAGGGCTGATAACAGACTCCTTTTGTGCAGTCAAGGTAAAGAATATTTCAGTTTAGGATTTTTCCAGATTGGGAAGGGTATAAGATTCTTTAATTCTGTGTGTGTGTGTATGTGTGTGTGTGTGTGTGTGTGTGTGTGTGTGTGTATTACATTATCTAGGACAAATATATGTCTTGAATATTTTCCCCAACAGGATTTCAGAGGAAATAGTGTTATTGGAATTGTTGGCTTTGTGGATGCTAGGATTCTCAAAAATTTGAAAATATTATTATACTTGAAACATGGAATTTTGCATTTA
Organism: Panthera tigris; assembly: GCF_018350195.1. Taxonomy (NCBI): domain Eukaryota; kingdom Metazoa; phylum Chordata; class Mammalia; order Carnivora; family Felidae; genus Panthera; species Panthera tigris. Next base: position 56,847,657 of record NC_056668.1, on the reverse strand, counting down.
ACCTGAAATTTTATACCTCGTGGAGTGTGAGACTATTTAAATGACAGAAGCTTAATAATGACTAAAGGATTCTTTTCAAATCTTCAAAATAGAGCACAGCCACTAACTTTTTCAGAAGGAATAAATGAGTCAAACAATGTAATATAATAGAATGAGTCCTAGAATGAGGTTTGCATGCCTTAAATTTACCTTTAATTGTCTGAGTGACTATTCCAAGCTGCCTAACCTCTGCAGTCCTTATTTGAACAAAACAAGAAAGGTTACCAGAAAAGATCTCAAATTCCACCTTAAATGCCCTGCAGGTGTTATGATACTGCATGAAACCATGTTAGATTATCTAGCACAAATGGAATATATGAATGCAAAGGAGGATGTGAAGAAGGACAGATTAGAATGGAGTGTGCCTCACCAAGGAAAACTTCTGGAGAGAGGTGTGTTCCTAATTCAGTTTTGAAGGAAGAAGTGAAGGGAGGCATGACAAACTAGGATATGAGGGGAGCTGAACTGTCTCTGTGGTTTTGCATCCTTTCATGTATCTCTCACCTGTGGGAAGTCAAGGAAGCAGAAAAGTACACCTGAAGTCAGGCTCAGATGTTCAGACCTTAGACACCAAGGGTAAATGGCAAAGAAGCCGCTCTGACAAGAGGAATGGATTTCCTGTGGTGCCAGGAGGCTTATGATGCTTTGGGGCTCTGTTTTCTCCCCTTACATCTTTTTGAGGGAAAAAAAGTATGTATCTGAATCCTCTGTATATGAAGTATTATTTTCCCAAGTCTTTTCTCAGCGCCTCTCCCCTCAATCCTCATCTAACCTAACATCTTTTATCTGCTGTCCCTCCTCTGATCGCTCCCACTCTCTTTTTTCTTCCTCTTTCCCTTGCCTTTGGGGTGACCAGGATAAATGCAACAGAATGGGCTTAAAAATAAGTGTCCACTTAAAAATGCAATTAGCTAAAAATGGCTTTATCTTGTCTGTTCCTACATCTGTCATATTTCCTTTTATATTGTTGGTTACTTAAGTATAAACATTCAAACATATGAGGTGCTTTGAGTTGGGGTGTTAGTAGCAGTAAAATATGACACATTGTTCTAGGTTATAGGGAGGGATAGAAAATTATTATTTTTTTCATTGACCTGATCCATAGGGGAGAAAAAAATTATAGGGTCTCTCTGCCTTACTCTATTTCTTTCACAAAAGAAATTCAACATTTTCCTCTGTGCCCTTCAATTCCTTTTTAAAATAGGAACCAAAGAACAGTTACTCAATAATCACAACAATTTTTTTAAATTTGCATAGTGGTATTTTTTTGAGGGAGAAAGAGATAAAAAAGATAGGAAGAAACTATGTTACAATGGAGACAGATAGAGAGCTATAAATATATAGAGACCAGTGGGAGGGCAGGTGTGACAGACATAATGGCAAGAATGGGTGCTTTGTTTCCAAATTGATGTTGACTTTCATTCCAATATGCTACCTTTCTGCTGTGGGACGATTTACCCAATCTATTCCAACGTCAATTTTTCTTTTACTTTTGGGGAATAAAAGTACACATTTTATTGGGTTACCAGTGAGGTTAAAATGCAATATCCATTCTGTAAATATGTATTGAGTCCTTGCAATGTGTACTTGTTTCTGTTATAACCGTTTGTTTCTGGTCCTTAGCTGAATACAATGCAATTACACGAGTATTGTAATCAATACTTCTTCTTCTGGTCACTGCCTTTTTCCATCTGTCATGTTTTGATTCTCATCTCATGAAAATGTAGGAGACCAGAATAGGCCATCCCACACTATGACTGTAGGGAACGAGAATACCCAAATACACCTTTTTGGTGTAAGGGATATTTTGAGAAAGAACAGACACAGGAGAAACTCTGCAAACAGAGTAGAAGTTACCCTTTTGCAAGGATATCTCCCGTTTGTAAGGACATCCATTTGTAAGGATAACAGGAAGAGAAGGATGATTCTAAATCATAAAAGAACCTTAGCGTTGGAGAGGCACTTTCTTAAATCTTCATGAAAGGCCTTACTCTTGTCTGCCATACATTTTCCTGATCACCTTTCTGTAACTGGCCTCCTTCACAGCCTTCTTTCTTTGATTTAGCTGAAGATGGTATTTAAGCCTGAATTCTAAGCCACTTCCTTGAGAGTTCCTCACTTCTCTGAGTATCTCCATGTATATATGTGATATACATGTTACAGAACTTCTGTTTGTTTTTCTCTTGTTAATTTGTCTAGAGAGAAAGAGAGAGAGTGTTAAAGAAGGTAAACACACTCAAGGGCCTACAGGGAGATAGAGTCCCTGCATATAAATGAACAAGAAAAAACAGACACAGGAGACATGCTTCATAGGTTAAGTACTGCATCTTTGAACACAAAGTTTTGAAAGTCATGTTGCATTTTAACAAATGCCGTAATGACATTCTTTCCCTTTATATTGTGTGTGGATGTGTGGGGGAGGGTACAATATTTTGCAGGGGCTGCTGATTTTCTATGCTTGCTAGAGACAAGGACAGTAGAGTAATGCAGACTGAATATCATTTGGTCCTTCAGTGGGTCTTTTGTATGACCTACTGTTTCACATACCTTCTTAAAATTAAATGTTGACATCTGGATGGGATTATTAATACAGCAAAAGTAGGTATCAGCCAATAAAAAGTTCAGGAATCATTCTGCATTCCATTTCTATCTTTCAATTTCTAGTGATATTTTCACTATCTTTGAAGGCATTTTTATGGTAGAATGAATACCTGTGCAGAAATCAAAATAACAGAAATAAATGGAAGAACATCTGGCTGATTCAATCATGTTAAAATTTGAAGTCAAACTTGGCTTATTAATATTTATGCCTTGAAAATATGTCCTTGGATTTTGTCTAACAGCATCCAGTATGATATGTACTGATTGAGTGATTTGGTGTCTTTTTTTTTAGTTGTTTAAATATTGTGGCTTAAATTTTTTTCGTTGTTTGAAAATAAATAAGTACTTGAAAATTCAATCTATCACTTCTTATTTTTCCCTTTAGGAAAATAACACATCATTTACATATTTCCTCATGTTTACATAAGGCTCAAGTGTGTGATTACGGTAAAGTTGTTAGAAATCAATGTTGTTTGGCTCATGTTAATGTAATATCTTTAAAATTTAGGGCAGTAGTAAGTCAAGGTGATGCACCATGCTTGTATAAAAATATGGAATTAGTCCCTCAATAATTGAAACTATGAATGTGAGGGGCGCCTGGGTGGCTCAGTCGGTTGAGCGTCCGACTTCAGCTCAGGTCACGATCTCACGGTCCGCGAGTTCGAGCCCCGCGTCGGGCTCTGGGCTGACGGCTCAGAGCCTGGAGCCTGCTTCCGATTCTGTGTCTCCCTCTCTCTCTGCCCCTCCCCTGTTCGTGCTCTGTCTCTCTCTGTCTCAAAAATAAATAAACGTTAAAGAAACTATGAATGTGAAAGTTCGTGTCTCTGCCATGATCTGTACTAGCTTCAGATGAGATCTAGAAACAAAGCTTAAAAATATAAATATTTTTTAAAGGGGAGAGAGAGATAGTGAGTGAGTGGGGAAGGGGCAGAGAGAGAAGGAGACAGAGAATCCCAAGCAGGCTCCACGTCATCAGTGCCGAGCCCGAGGTGGGGGCTGGAACAAACTGCAAGATCATGACCTGAGCCGAAACCAAGAGTCAGACGTTCAACTGACTGAGTCATCCAGGTGCCCCAAAAATATATATTAAAGAGAGGTATGAATAATAATTATAATTACCTCTATTGAGTACTTACTTTTTGGCAGACACACTCCTAAGTATTTACATGTATTCTCTCATTTCATACTGTCCACAAATCTTTAGCTATTTTTTATCCCTGATGAAAAGGTAAGGAAACGGAAGCTCACAGACTTTACATAGAAATTGCAAAAGTCTCCTATCTACTAAGTGGAAAGGCTGGGATTAAAATCTGTATTTGTTTGATTCTAAAACCTGAGACTTCTATTGATTAGGTTAATTGACGTTCTAAACATTTTAACTAGATAAAAAGAATTTCGTAACTTTGTTGGCATTTGTCCATAATTTAGTTAAAATACTTTTTTTAAGCAAAAAAGGTATTGATTTTATAAGACTTCATACCTCTTCTCTTTGAGGATAAATTGCAGCTGCTTGTCAGTATGGAGTTCGCTTAGAAGACTTGAAACTCCAGCTCAGAGAATCAACGAAATGTCTGGGACCATATCTCAGGGAAAGAGGGGGGTGTTGAAGGTCTACCTCCAGTTTGCAGACTGCCATCAGAACTGCCCTTCTTGACTTGATTTCAGCTTGATCCCATTGCTTGTCCTTCTGTCTCTGTGCCCTAATCATCCTACTAACCTGAGGATCTTGGACTATGTGTTGGATAAATGAGATAAGTGTTTCCGGTAGAAAAGATACAGTCTCTTAGCAAATAGTGCTGGGACAAGTTGACAAGCAACATGCAGAAGAATGAAACTAGACCACTTTCTTACACCATACACAAGAACAAATCCAAAATGGGTGAAAGAGCTAAATGTTAGACAGGAAACCATGAAAATCCTACAGGAGAAAACAGGAAGCAACCTCTTTGACCTCAGCCATAGCAACTTCTTAGTAGACATGTCTCCAGAGACAATGGAAATGAAAGCAAAAATGAACAACTATTAGAACCTTATCAAGACCAAAAGTTTCTGGGGTGCCTGGGGTGTCTCAGTCAGTTAAGCGTCCAACTTCGGCTCAGGTCATAATCTCACGGTTCTTGAGTTCGAGCACAGCATTGGGCTGTGCTGACAGCTTGGAGCCTGGAGCCCACTTCAGATTCTGTCTCTGTCTCTCTGTCCCTCCCCTGTTCATGCTCTCTCTCTCTCTCTCTCTCTCTCACACACACACACACACACACACAAATATAAAATAAAACATAAAAAATGTAAAAAAAAAGACAAAAAGCTTCTGCACAGCGAAGGAAACAATCAACAAAACTAAAACACAACCAACGGAATGGGAGAAGATATTTTCAAATGACATATCAGATAAAGGGTTAGTATCCAAAATCTATAAAGAACTTATCAAAATAAACACCACAAAAATAAAAATCCAGTTGAAAAATGGGCAGAAGACATGAATAGACATTTTTCCAAAGAACACATCCAGATGGCTAACAGACACATGAAAAAAATGCTCAACATCACTCATCATCATGGAAATACAAATCAAAACCACAATGAGATACCACCTCACACCAGTCAGGATGGCTAAAATTAACTGCTCAGGCAACAACAGATGTTGGCGAGGATGTGGAAAAAGGGGAACCCTTTTACACTGTTGGTGGGAATGTAAACAGGTGCAGCTGCTCTGGAAAACAGTATGGAAGTTCCTCAAAAAGTTAAAAATAGAATTTCCCTATGATCCAGCAATTGTACTACTAGGTATTTATCCAAAGGATACAAAATTGGTGATTCAAATGGGCACATGCACCCCAATATTTATAGCAGTGCTATCAACAATAGCTGAATAATGGAAAAAGCCCAAATGTCCATCAACCGATGAATGGATAAAGAAGATGTAGCATACAAACACACACACACACACACACACACACATAATGGAATACTACTCAGCAACAAAAAAGAATGAAATCTTGCCATTTGCAACAACAGGGATGGAGCTAGAGAGTATTGTGCTAAGTGAAATAAGTCAGGCAGAGAAAGACTTATATCATATGATTTCACTCATGTGCAGTTTAGGAAACAAGACAGATGAACATAGGGGAAGGGAAGGAAAAATAAGGAAAATAAAGAGGGAGGCAAACCATAAGAGATTCTTAAATACAGAGAACAAACTGAGGGGTTCTGGAGGGGAGGTGGTTGAGAGGATAGGGTAAATGGGTGATAGGCATTAAGGAGGGCACATGTTGGGATGAACACCGGCCGTCATATATAAGAGATGAATCACTGGGTTCTACTCCTGAAACCTAGACGACACTGTATGTTAACTAACCTGAGTTTAAATAATAACAAAATAGGCACAAAAACATACACATAGATAAATGGAATAGAATAGAAACCCCAGAACTAGACCCACAAAAGTATGCCAACTAATCTTTGACAAAGCAGGAAAGAATATCCAGTGGAAAAGAGACAGTCTCTTTAACAAATGGTGCTGGGAGAACTGGACAGCAACATGCAGAAGCATGAAACTAGACCACTTTCTTACACCATTCACAAAAATAAACTCAAAATGGATAAAGGACCTGAATGTGAGACAGGAAACCACCAAAACCCTAGAGGAGAAAGCAGGAAAAGACCTCTCTGGCCTCAGCCGTAGCAATTTCTTACTTGGCACATCCCCAAAGGCAAGGGAATTAAAAGCAAAAATGAACTATTGGGACCTCATGAAAATAAAAAGCTTCTGCACAGCAAAGGAAACAATCAACAAAACTAAAAGGCAACCAACAGAATGGGAAAAGATATTTGCAAATGACATATCGGACAAAGGGCTAGTATCCAAAATCTATAAAGAACTCACCAAACCCCACACCTGAAAAACAAATAATCCAGTGAAGAAATGGGCAGAAAACATGAATAGACACTTCTATAAAGAAGACATCCAGATGGCCAATAGGCACATGAAAAGATGCTCAGCATCACGCCTCATCAGGGAAATACAAATCAAAACCACACTCAGATATCACCTGACTCCAGTCACAGTGGCCAAAATGAACAAATCAGGAGACTATAGATGCTGGAGAGGATGTGGAGAAACGGGAACCCTTTTGCATTGTTGGTGGGAATGCAAACTGGTGCAGCCACTCTGGAGAACAGTGTGGAGGTTCCTCAGAAAATTGAAAATAGACCTACCCTATGACCCAGCAATAGCACTGCTAGGAATTTACCCAAGGGATACAGGAGTACTGATGCATAGGGGCACTTGTACCCCAATGTTTATAGCAGCACTCTCAAGAATAGCCAAATTGTGAAAAAAGCCTAAATGTCCATCAACTGATGAATGGATAAAGAAATTTATATACACAATGGAGTACTACATGGCAATAAGAAAGAATGAAATATGGCCCTTTGTAGCAACGTGGATGGAACTGGAGAGTGTTATGCTAAGTGAAATAAGCCATAAAGAGAGAGACAGATACCATATGGTTTCACTCTTAGGTGGATCCTGAGAAACTTAACAGAAACCTGTGGGGGAGGGGAAGGAAAAAAAAAAAAGAGGTTAGAGTGGGAGAGAGCCAAAGCATAAGAGACTGTTAAAAACTGAGAACAAACTGAGGGTTGATAGGGGGTGGGAGGAGGGGAGGGTTGATGGGCATTGAAAAGGGCATCTTTTGGGTTGAGCACTGGGTGTTATATGGGAACAAATTTGACAATAAATTTCATATATTAAAAAAAAACAACGAAAAAAAACAACACCAATTTTAACAACAAAATAAATAAATAAATAAAATTAAATAAATAAAATTAAAGAAAAATAATGAGATAAGCCACACATTTTGTAGTTTTTGTTTTTACTTTATTTAAATAGTGTAGGTTACATGGGTGTAATGATGAACAGAATGATCTTCTATTAAAATACTAAAATATTAATATTTAAATTTTTCTCACTTTCTTATCTCTTTATTTTATTTTTTGTTACTTACTGACAGGCAAAATAAAAAGTAAGGAAACAAGTAAAGTTGAATTCTCCTGAATTAATGGTTATATAATAATACCATATTCGTCCAAACATAGTATCTAGAGATACTGCTTCACATATTTTTCCAGCAGTTTCAATCAAGTGTTCTGATTTCATTTTACAAAGGTAATGAGAGGAAAATCCACGGTTAAATCTGTAGTTTTCGTCTGTAGTTCAGATTAGTGCTCAACTGGTAAGAGTCACTTATATTGTTGCAAATAATGTTGCAAATCTAAAAAAACCTTGCAAAGACAGACCTCTAAAATGGCAAATACTAGTCGTGTTATTCAATTCTGCTTCACTGAGCTTAAAATAATGATCAGACTTGAACTGTCACTTCTCATTCCATTTCCAATTTCTTCTCTCATATGTATCTTCATACATACAATCTAAAGCCTATTCTCTCTGTTTAGTGGCTGAGGCAAGTCCTCTACCTTCTGCCTGGGCTCTGTATCCCCACACGCATACAGTGACGGTGCCAGAATTTTTATAGAGGTGTCTTAGTTTTGTCAACACTTTCAAGCTATGTTTGCTATGTTAGCACTTTCTCTTTTCTTAGTTCCTGTGTTTCTTTGGGGAATCCCCGGGATCAAATGGCGAGGGACTATAGCTACTGGTTTGCTATTTGCCTGGACTGAAATTCAAGTAGCTCCTCAAATCGTGGGTTCCTCATTCATAGAGGTCTCTTTTCCCATTTTTATTCTTTGTGGGTTTTTTTTTCCCCACAGCAAATATTTACTGAACCCTACACTTGTTTTAAGCACATTATAGGTAATCTGTTTCTGATTAGTTAATGAACTTCTTTCAGGTTATTTAAACCCTGAAATATGGTTCAACTTACACTCTGTTCCCTTCTCCACAGCCGGAAGTTTCTTTGGCTACATTTAAGCTTCTGAGTCCATATCTTATTCCTATTAACATAGATTGCCCGGTGAGATAATCTCTATTGAACAATCATCTTGCTTTAACAGATTTAGATCTTTCACATTCAATTGCCTGGACTGTAGGGAAAAGGGTTTAACAGTATAGTCTTTTAAAAAAGTCAAGAGTAATAATAGCGCACACATTGAGGATCAGCTCTACATCAAAACGTCATCAGCACTTTATACCTTATCTTATTTAATCTTGACTTTGGGCAGGTTATTGTCCGCATTTTATCAGTGAAGATACTGAAACCCACAGAGGTTAAAAATTATAAAATGTGTATTACCAGCATTTATTCATGGTTCTGTATTAAGCTTTTCCATGAAGCTAATTACACACGATCTTTTATTGTTCCTTAGAAGCTTCCTGCATTCGGCTTTTTTCCTTTCTCCCAGTTATGTTCTTTGAGGGTAGAGACCATGTTTCATACTTTTTCATTTCCTCACACCACTCAGTTAATAATTTTCCTTCAAAAAATATTGTTAAATTGAATTATTGTATTTAGTCACACAAACTTCCCTCTACTTTGATCAGCATTTTGCACACTTGAATAGAGTAAATTTTTTCTGTATTCCATTGCTGATCCTTTTCCTGTGGATCAGCAGCTGACTTCAGGATGATACACTCTCCAACGGACCCTGTGCAAGATGGATTAGAAAAACGAATCACTGTTCACTCCCTTACTTTACTCTTATAGTAGGGAAAGGCGTTCATATTTCTTAATTTCTATGCCTTATTTTTCCAAGTCCACATGAGAAAAACATGAATTTTCTTTCCAAATTTTAGTGGTGGGTAGGGAGCAGAGATGGAAGAAATGCATTTTTAAAATTTTTTTAATGTTTATTTATTTTTGAGACAGAGAGAAACGAGCATGAACGGGGGAGGGTCAGAGAGAGAGGGAGACACAGAATCTGAAACAGGCTCCAGGCTCTGAGCCATCAGCACAGAGCCCGATGCGGGGCTGGAACTCACCGACTGTGAGATCATGACCTGAGCAGAAGTTGGACGCTCAACTGACTAAGCCACCCAGGCGCCCCAAGAAATGCATTTTTGAAGTGTAGTAACTCCATTGCTGAGATGGCAATCAAAGGTAGCCGCTGGTCTAAAATAAAGGATAGGGCCTCTTAGCTCCATTTGCCTTAGCTCTTGCATAAAGAACACTTCTGTTTTAGTAGGTCTGGGGACTTCATAGGACTCTATTGAGACCGTCACAAACTGAAGATCACAGCCCTATTATTACCAATGAGGATTTAGGGCTATGGTTATAGATAAGTATGTCCTGCCGATGAGTTAGCTAACCCAGAAGTATCAAACTCCACAGTGTCATAGAATCCTTAAGTAGGTTGTAATAAGGACTCAGCACACATTCCTGAAATGATTTTATAATTGTTTTCCATTGGGAGTTGTCAAAGTCACCCTTTGCCAGTATGACTTCCATTCCCAGCAGGCAGCCTGGAGGCAGTGGTATTTTCATTTTGGGGGTCATGACATCAACAATGTGACAAATTTTGAATCCTTACTCAAAAAGAGGAATCGTTTTCCTGACAACACTCTGACTGTGGGGAATGAAAAAGAAAGAAAGCTGTAATGAACATATACCTGTGTCTCCATTCTCTTTTATTTTAAGGATTGACCATTGTTTCTACTCTTATCTTACTTGATAAGTCAAAAGAATAGCTATACTTTCAGACACAGAAGGAACAGCAAAGAGTTTAGCTTTTCTAGGTTAAGTTTCCATAGCAAGAGAAAACATGTGGACATTTGTTGGAAAATTTGGGATCAGAAAGCGAAATATTAAGAACAGCACTCCTGGTGACCAAAACCCAACTCGGCACTCTTTTGGTCACTAAAATCCAACAAAAAAATGTTATGGGAGTGTAAGTAATAGGGGAAAAAATGGGGTGGGGACAAAAGCAGCTTTGGGGATTAGAACTGGGGACTTTACTTGCTGTCAGGGTTCTCTCTTTGTTGCCATCTTGCCTGTCTGCTTTTTTCTGGTTGTTGTTCACATATTCTCTTGTTGCAAATCAGACTTTCTTCATGAGTCAGGGAACAGAGCCACAGCATAATTCCAGTTCAAGTCCCATTTCTACCAGTCTGTAGTTCCTTAAGTAACTATTCTAAGTAATTCCATCTTTAATCATAAAATGCCTAGTATTGTTGCCATTTTATGGATATGCCTATTTCTCCATAGTGAGATTATGAGTTCTATTAAGTCAGAGCCTCTCTTAATGTTATTTTAATTTTTTTTTTTACCTCCCATTTCCTATAGTATAGAGGTAGATGTTCAGCACATTGTTTTATAATCCAAATCAATAGGTTTCTTTCCTCATTTCATAGATGCTTAAATTTATATAGCACTTCATAACTTGCAATGAGGTGTCATCTATTTTTAATCAACACTGATCTTTTCATTCCACATAGTGGCCTTACTTCATTACCCGGAAGTACTTGTGCATGTGGGACGAGGGGAAGCATACATGTGGTGAGTTTACTGTGTATGAGAAAAGACTCTCAGAATGGAAAGCTGGGTGCAGCTTCCAGTAGATCTAAACCCAAGTGGGCTTTGGAAGTTGACAATTCAAATTCTACCATTGCTACACTTACGTTGAGCATAAGGTATAGAGTTTTGGAATCACTATGTTGTACACCTGAAACTAATGTAACATTGTGTGTCAACTCTGCTCAAATAAAAAATAAGTAAGCAAATAAATAAATAAGTTTCTACAATCTATTTTAAAAAATAGGTTGTTTACCTGCTATTGCTGAGAATCACATCAGGCAAATCTGAGTAAATTGTGTGATAGCATGTGGTTGAAGAGATTTTGCTTGTAAGTCAGGTATGATTAAAGGCTATGAAGACTCGCAATGAAAATTATAATGTCCACCAGCATTGATTCAGCCTCATTATTTAATGAAAATTCAAGCTGTGCTGCTATGACTCTTGCCTTCTCATCAGAAAGCCTCCTTCACCCACACTACTCAGAACAAACACCTCACTCACTGAGCTCAGCGGGGGAGGTCTGCACAGCGCTGGCAGGGAATTCCCAATGAGGTAATGTGAAAGAAGGATTCAATTTACTCAGTAAAAGGGAACACAAATGCCAGGGATTTGATCAACCATGACCTTGGTCCCGTCGCTTAACTTCTCTGAGTCTCAGTTTACACCTTTGTAAAACGAGGGGCTGGTTGAACAGGTGCTATTCACACATGTTCAGGCACAGAACATCTCATCTCAGCTTAAAGCTATATCTGCCCACTGAGACAGTTGTCAATGTTTTCATCATTTCATAGATGCATAGAATGATAATCAAATTAAACAAATTTGGCTATTTAATAGAGTTAGCACAGGTAGTAAGTGTGGGATGAAGAGACCAGCTCTGAGTTTCTACCTTCAAATACTCACCCCTTACTCTTACCTCAAACTGCTTCACTACCTGTAGTGGAAAGACGACGGGATTGCATGTTATCTTTTTGTAAACCTCAAAAATAATACAAATCCAAATACCTCGTCTTATCAAGTTCAAAATAACTTGAGTTAGTGTTGTCACTATTTTGCTCATGTAGGATCTGTTTTCATCTTCCGTATGCCAAGGATGATGGTAATAAAGGAAGAGACTTATTTTTGTATGATTTTTTTTTATAGGTGACAAAGGCAAATTGGAAATATCAAAACTTCTAAAGGGTGAGAATTTAGAATTTCTCTTGTTCTTCATTTCTATTTCACTTTTTAAGTTCACTGTCAAGTCAGCACAAACACATATCTAAAAAGAAAACTTACTGGTCATGACATTATCGCATATGATTTGATAGCAAAATAAAACCAGAGCTGATGTTTTCTATTAGCTGCCAGCCCCGCCACATAAGCTGCAGATGTGGATATGTCTGGGCATGGGAGCTGCATTGGCTACAAAATTACATTCTCAGCAGTACCTGTGAACTTCAAAGGGAATGTCAAGCCACCTATCAATAATCCAGAAATAAGGTATTAGTCACTTACCGAATATTTTAATGGGAATGATTGCAAATAAATACACTTTACAGTCTCCATAAACAAGGAAACAATTTGGTGAAATGTGGCTTGTTTTAGCAGAGAGATTTCTTGACATGTAACATACTTCATAACAATGTATATCAATGTCAAAAACCACCCTGCTTCAATAAGTCATTTTACAGCTTTCGTCTCAGGTATTTTAGAATATTCCTGGCAAAGATGTTACACACCTCCTGATAAAAATGTTTTCCAAATGTGCTCAGGGGGATTCTGAATTTTGTGAAAGTTATACATATTATTGTTGTTTGTTACATGTTTCCTTTTACTGTTACTTTCATATCATCTTTTTATACTTCATCATGTATACAGAAAAGTGCACCAAACATTGTACTCCAGTAATTAACACAAAGAGATTGCTTCATAACCACCACCCAGGTCAAGGAAAATAACACTGCCAAGGGCGTAGAAGCCTCCTGTGGGTCCCCTCCACATCATGACCCTCCCTCCCTTCCTTTCAAAGATAACTACTCCCCTGACTTCTGATAGAATGGTTTAGTTCTGCTTGCTTTTGGAGTCATACACCATACCTTATCTTATGTCTGTTTTCTTGTGTTCAACACTGTGAGATTCATCCTTGTTCCTGAATGTGATTATATTTCATTCATTTTCATTTCAATAATAGTATTTCATTTTATGAACGTACCACAGCTTGTTTATGCATTTACTGCTGATGAACATTGGGGATGTTTTGATTTGGAGGCTATTAAAAAAATACTATGGACTACTGCTTGGAACCAAGATGGGATAACGGGATGGGATGAATCATTCCACCTGAAATAACAACAAAACTGGACAAGATATCTAACTGTTTTCAAGCCTCTGGAGATCAGGCGATCAAGGGCAGTGATTCCCCCGAGATGGGAACCACATGAGATGGCCGTATGATCACCCTGGATTACTGCCTTGAGAGTTTCCAGTCTGTGATGCAGGAGGGAGATCCCAGGAGGATTCCCTGAGTTTGTAAGGGTGAGGATGGGACAGGAGAGAGTTGCATAGAGAGAGAACTCTGGGAATCTGGAAGGTTCCTTTTGAGCACTCAGAAGAACACTTATCAGTGCATACATGTGAGTAAACTACCTGAGGCAGGAGAAAGAACCACCTGAGTATACTGGGTGGGGTGGGGGGGGAATGGACAATACCTTGTACTCAGACAGGGGAAGCATAATACCTGATCCCTCCAGTTTGACTGGAAAATTTGATTCTTCACAGGGTACTGGGGTAGAGTACATTGCTTTAGGTCCCACCTAACACATCTTAAAAGCAATTACATAATGTGCAGACCACAGTGCAAAATGGAAATGCTAGATCCCATGTTCAAAATCATTAAGACTTTTGAATTGGTGAGAGTAGAGTGCTGAAGACTAGTACCTCTATAAGCACTGGGTCCTGCATAAGGTCACATGCTCAGGAAGCAGCCCTGTTTAGAAAGCAAGACCAAAAAGGATCAAGCTGTTTCCAAGTAACTTTGTCTCTTAAACCCTTGTAGATCATTGCTACTGCCTGCTATTTTTTTTTCTTTCATACGATTCCAATTCATCATGGGCATCATAATTTTTGATTGAATACTAGATAGTATATGTGAAAAATTGCAGAAATAATTTGCAAACTAGAATCATGGTATCTACATCCATAGAGGATATGTGTTTTGTTTTGTTTTGTTTTGTTTTGTTTTTTTCAATCTGGGACAGTAGAAAGCTAAAATTTCCTTAACGTATTTTCAGGGATTGAGCTAATTCAGTGATGGCTTTAGTTACAGCAAGGACTGATCTACTTCTGGCTCATTCTTACTTAATGGGGAGTCCTTCTTTGTCCCGGCCCAAAGCTTGTAGCTTTTAAGAGGTCTTTACTTGTGCAGGCCCGGGAGTCCAATCTTTTATTTTTATTTTTGTCCCCTTGGTCCTGTTAGTTCTGATCAGCTTATTAGCCTTTAGCTACCTCTTCCTGAATTAGCAACTGCCCCTAGGGAAAACTTCATCCTCATCGCTACCCAAGGATGATTCTAAAAGTCAGTGTAGTTGAATTGAAGCACCAGCTTAATTTTTTAAGAGGAGATAGCAGAATAATTTTCATGGTTTCCACTGTGTTAGATGTTTTACAAATCTCATTTTTATATTTTTGACAACTTTATCAGGTAGGGAGTAGCATCCTCATTTCAGAAAGCTGGAATCCCTTTCTCAGACAGGTTAAATAAAACACCCAGTGCCACACCGTTAGTGAGTGGTAGGTTCACCATTTAACCTGGGTCTTGCTAACTGCAAAGCCTGTCTTCTTTAAACTGGATTCTCTCATTTAACATGATGCAGATTGCAGATTTTACAAGTAATATTTATAGTGTTATGGAGACTGCTAGAACTAAATTTAAAAACTGCATTTAAATGAGTAAAATAGCTGACAGTGTCAATTGTGGTCTTCTGTGATGCCACGCTATTTAAGGATTGATTTTAAAATGTATTCTAGTCGGTTGGTTAAACGATAAAGATTTCTGCCTCTGTGTGGAGGTAGATTGAATACTCAGAGGAAGAAGAGCCTTTTGCGGATACCTTTTCAGTGAATTGCACATACATGTGTGTGCACATGCTCACGTGTGTCTGGTGGAGATCAGAGAAGAAGCAGGTGTCTTGGAATCATTTCAGTCCATCTTTTTGCACTTATCCTCTGTGTTGGGTTGATCTGCTATTTGGAAATAGTAATAACCTGGAGATGCATTACACCTTTGTGCTGTGTTTGAAAGGCTTTGAAGGCCTTACTAAATTCCCAAGAGCTGTGGTTTTATCATAAACTCTGACATGAAATCCAATATGATCTTTGCACAAAAACTTGGCTCTACAGTATCTATCATTTATAAATGTAAGCATATATAGCCAGGTTGGTTCCCTTTTACTTTATGGCCAGTATTAGCATGTTACCACATCCAAAAGAAAAAAAAATACAAACCCAATTTTAAAAGCACTGAAGGTGTTTACAAATGGAGTAATACCCCTCATCACCCTGAAAACATGCCTGAAATTTCCCCTTAAGAATCTCTTTCTCTCCAAATTCTCACTCCTTAGAACAGATATCTAAAGCTCTGTCTCTCTTAACTTTCCCTCCTAGCCCCTCCTCTGGCCGCTCAAGTCTTTGGTATGAAAAGCTGAGGTCACCGCTTCATGGCCAGCAAGCTGAATATAGCCCAGGGGTATTTGTGGCCTTCATGGAGTGTTGAAAAATTTGAATTAGTTGCCAACCTTTGAAAGTCAGAATATGTCATGTTAAAATCCAGATACCTCTGCTTCCCTCGGCAATCCAGAAGATCTGGTGACCCCAGACTTTCTTCCCATATGGCACTTTCCAGTCTATGCTTTAAAACAGTAAACAGTCCCCACGTAGCCCATTCTGAGACACTGAAATTGGCAGCTTCTGTCAGAAAGAGGGCCAGGCTGGATTTTGCTTCTCTTCCTTGCATCCACCTCACTCAACTAAATATACATGAGATACTCGGGGGCTTATATTTCAAAAAAGGCTGAGAGAGGGGAAGTGTAAGTACTTACAATTTAAATGTTTCCATTACATAAAAGCCAACAAAAAGTGCAAGTGTCTGCCTTTTATAATAATCTATGTTATAGCGGAGGACTTAGGTGGTGGGGCCTCTGTCCTTTTTCAGATAGATCGGTGCATTGATTAGTACTCCCTGGGCGAGTTAGGGCAGGGCTTCCTGAAAGGGAGAGAAGCAGGGTTCACCTTTGGCAGTTTTCTGTCTAAATCTGTTTAGCATCCTCTCTATGATATGAAATTCTCCCCCATTGGAGTTGAACCTTTTCATGCCCTTATGTATAGGTAACATCAAGACCTCAATACTTCTGGAGGGTCTCTACAAAGGAGAATTTTCCTATGTTTGCACTCCACATACATAATGTACTGACTTGCTCTGAAGTTCAGCATATCATTTTCTGTCCACAGTTACACTTCTGCTGCATTTTACCAATTAAGTATCTGATGGGTGACTTTTTTCTGAAACAACAAGGAAGTTAAACTTAGACCCAACTGTTGATGAAGGAGAAAGACGCAGAGAACTATAAGCACTTGCCTGGGCCCTTGATAAGAGAAGTAGGAGATACATGGATGTTCTAGGTTAGCAAAAAGGGAATATAAGGAGCTGGGGATAGATAGCAGAATACAAAACATGCATACACATGATTTCCAGCATATGGGTCTCAGAGATAAACAGCAAAAACCAAGAATTTTTAAGGTTTGGAATCTTGTGGACATTTATTTATCAAGCTGCCAGAAGTTAGTGGGTTCTAGATGCAGACTCTGTTTTATTTTACAGAATTTGATCTTCTAGGCAACTATGTTATTACATTCACAATTCCCCACATTACCTACTTTTAAGGTATTTACAAATGTAAAAACATTGCTTTAGAATAGGTGTTTAGATTTAGCAATTTAAATTTATACCAAATTTATCATAATATAAGCAAGCACTTGCTCCCTGAACCATTATGATCTTGCTCTATAATCTATTTTATTTTTTTAATTAAAATGTTTTAATGTTTAATTATTATTGAGAGACAGAGAGAGACAGAGCATGAGCAGGGGAGGAGAGAGAGAAGAGACACAGAATCTGAAGCTGGCTCCAGGCTATGAGCTGTCAGCACAGAGCCCAATGTGGGGCTCAAACCCATGAACCATGAGATCATGACCTGAGCCAAAGTCAGACGCTTACCTGACTGAGCCACCCAGGTGGCACCAAATATTAATTGGCCTTTAAATGCAATAATAATGATGCCCTTCATAAAAGAGTTGACTAATTCCTTGATATCTACCTCTGGATATAATGTGATTTCTAAAATATGAAGTAGTGTTTTATTGCACAGTACATAACATAATATTAGTGAAATATCCTTTCAGCATGATTGATTCTAGATATACAAAGTGATAAGAGGACAAATTCACTGGATACCTTTAAAACCAATGTTTTATGTTTCTCTTCCCATTGGCATCTTTCCAATCTCCTGCAGGCTGAAGACATTCTTCCCTCTGCATGTGATTCCTCCAGAATTTTGAGGAAACCTAGACGTGTTGATGTTATCTTCCAAAAACTGGGTCTTTTTTTTTTTTAAGTAAGCTCTATACCCAGTGTGGTTGAACTTGGTCTGAACTCAAGACCCTGAGATCAAGAGTCAAGTGCTCTATGGAGCTAGCTGAGCACCCCAGGGATTTTTCTTTTGCCCCATTTGGCTTCCTTTCCTAGAAACCTAGCTTAGTTCATTTTTTCCCCCTTTTCCTAATTCTTTTTTTATCTAATTATTTCATTCGGATATTCTACAGTTATTTCTTACTCTTTTCTTTTTCTTGATTTTCACATTCAGGGATGGTATTTCTTTTCTTTGCTTTTTGTTCCCTCCTCTTTTCTTTCCTTTTTTCACATTCATTCTTTCACTCATTTATTTACATTAATTACTCATTTATTTTTACTTATTTTGTATCTGTATAAAAAAATTAACTGCCATGGGTGCTGTCCCACAAATTTTTATTAGCCTTAGCAAGATATAGCCTTGAGGGTCAGAAAGGAACTGTGTATGATCAAAGTGTCCCCACCTGCATGGCCTCTGCCCACAAGGAAGTAGGGTCCAAGGTTCCCCAATTCTTCCCCTTCCAAGGATCACCTTCCTCGGATGTGCCATGGTATGCACACACCAGCTCCAGTGGACCTCTGGTGACTGTTTTCTGTTCTCTGTTCTGTGTTGCCCTAAGGATGCACTTGGTTCTGCGCTGCCTTTACTATAAGACTGTTGGGTGTTGTTGGAATTTAGAGAAGGTCGAGGATATGGCAGTAATTACAGCAAAACCAAAAAACATCTTCATCTTTGTGTTAGACATAAATGTACCTGGAAATGTACCAGCCTTTCTCCATCAGTGGGAACTTCTTTTCACGAGCAACGTTTCTTCTGAAGTCCTGAGTTCCCTTGTTGATGTCAGACTTTATTGCATAGGGTTCCGCACCAAGATATTTTAAAATCGTAAATTTCCCTAAGCTAATGTAAACTCAAAGAATGTAAATAGATGTGTGTATTATCAACATAATGTAAATAAAATATGTATCATCAGCATAATGACAGCCTCCTACTTTTGTGCCAATAAGAAAACTCTATTTTCATACTTTACAGAGTAAAAGTAAACTTTGTAATAGTTTAACTCAGTATCCCAGGACAGAGAAGTTTTATTTAATCAATGTATTTTCAATAAATCACTTAATTTTCTGTTCTAAAAAATAAAGCTGTTAGTTTTAATCATCAGAATAAAGTTAGATTTTTAAATTTTATTATTTATTTATTTATTTAATGTTTATTTATTTTTCAGAGGGACAGAGAGAGAGTGGGGAGGGGCAGAGAGGGAGACAGAGAATCCTAAGCAGGCTCTGCACTGTCAGCACAGAGCCTGACGCAAGGCTTGAATTAATGAGTTGTGAGATCATGAGCTGAGCCGAAATCAAGAGTTGGACATTTATCCAACTGAGCCACCCAGGTGCCCCAAGTTTTTTATTATCTTAAATTCCACAAAGTAACAATGAGTCCAACTGGCTAAAAATATAACTCTAGTTCAGTTTTCAGTATTCCAATATAGCTCAATTTCATTTAAAGATTTTTTATGGTCACAAAGACATTAAGCATTATTTTTTAAAAACCCAAACTGTACCCACAATTCTAACAAACCATTTTTACTTTTTTCATTCCATATTCACATGCAATTTGATTTAGTTGTCCTGATTGCTTGTTTTCTACTTTTAAAATTATTTTATTGTAAACATTTACACAGATGATGCAGTTAATATAATGATCATAATGGGTATATGGTATTCTATTGAAAAGTATCATTATTCACTTAGCTATTTCTTTGTTGAACATGTAAATGATTTCCACTATCTTGCTCTTTTATTTATTTATTTTATTTATTTTTAAAAATTTTTTTAACGTTTATTTATTTTTGAGACAGAGAGAGAGCATGAACGGGGGAGGGTCAGAGAGAGGGAGACACAGAATCTGAAACAGGCTCCAGGCTCTGAGCTGTCAGCACAGAGCCTGACGCGGGGCTCGAACTCACAGACCGCGAGATCATGACATGAGCCAAAGTCGGCTGCTTAACCGACTGAGCCACCCAGGTGCCCCTAATTCGCTCTTTTAAATAATGCTAAGATAAATGGCTTATCACATTGCTTAATAAATATTTATTGGGTGCCTACTATATCCCAGGCACTATTCTAGGCAATAAAAAATAGGCATCAACAGATGGAAATTCCTGCCCTCATGGACCTTATATCCTGGTGAAAGAACACAGGAAATAAATGAGCGAATTATGTTGTAAGCTTGAAAGTGTTGAGTGCATTGGAGAAAAATAAAGCAGGGAAGAGGTTGGACAATACAGAGGGTGGCAGATGTCATAGTAGGATGGTTTAAAAGGCCTGATGAGAAGGTGACATTTGAACAAAGACTTGAAAAGGTGAGAGAAAAGTCTGGGATATCTGGCCGTGGGGCAGAAACATGCCTAGCATTGCTGTGGTCCCAGGAAGAGCAAGCAGTCCCCGTGAATGGAACAGTGGGAGAAGACATCAGACAGGTAACAGAGTCCAGATCTTATAAGGCTTTGACGAATTCAGTACGGCCTCTGACTTTCTTTCACTTTAGATGAAATAGGGAGCTATTGGAGAGTTTTAAACAGAGAAATGATATGGATTGACTTGTTTGCAGAATGCGTCTGACGGGGTAAGAATAAAGGCAGGGAGACCAGTTAGGAAGCTTTACAATTACTCAGGTAAGATGGCAGTGCCTTGGACCATGGTGTAGCTGAGATGCTTATAGGAAGTGCTCAGATTCCACATATATTTTTATTTTTTTAACATTAATTTATTTATTTTGAGAGAGAGAGAAAGAGAGAGAGCACGAGCACCAGCGGGGTGGGGGGAGACAGAGAGGGAAAGAGAGAATCCCAAGCAGGTTCCACACTGACAGTGCAGAGCTCAGTCCCATGAACCATGAGATCATGACCTGAAAATCAAAACCAAGAGTCTGAGGCACCCAGATTTTTAAAGTAGAGCTGGCAGGATATTTACAATGCCACCATCAATACAAATGCAATACAATACAATACTTCCTAAACATGCAGTGTTACATTCCCCACCCCACACCCCCAATTTGCTAATACTTTAAAATTATTCCAAAGTTTACATTTACTTTCACAAACTACCAAATCTGAACATTCTCCCACATATTTGTTAATATTACCTCTTGTATTGATGATCTCTTTCATCTTTACTTGGCTGAATTAGCAAATTTCGTAGGCATTCTAATTTCATATTTTTTCTGTTTTATTTCATAACTGAGATATTATTGGTCATTCTGAGGATCAGCGCACAAACATTTCAATTTGTATATAATTTTTAACATATGTGCTGAACATCTAAAAAACCATGTAGCTTTGATTCTTTTCAAAGTTATTCATGACTTTCTTTTTACTTTTTATTATTTATATATTATTATTTTTGAGAGAGAGAGAAAGATAGAGAGTATGAACAGGGGAGAGGAAGAGGGAGAGAGAGAGGATCTTAAGCAGGCTCCATGCTCAGCAAGGAGCTGATGCAGGGCCTGATCTCAGGACTTTGGGATCATGATCTGAGCCGAAAGCAAGAGTCGGATGCTCAACTGACTGAGCCACCCAGATGCCTCTCTTTGTGACTTTCTAACTTAAAATTTAGAGACAAATCTTCCTTGACAGGATATTAAGTACCAATACCTTCAAGTGTTGATACGTTGTGATATTATAAGTCCCACTAATTCACAGTTTATTATCATGTACATTACATATTCAAATTTTCAACCTATCCCAGCACATTAACAAAGTTACTAGGAAAAGCAAGCACCAACCAAAGATGTTACAGAGTGCACAAAATTCTGACAAGAAGAACCAAGATCAAGGAGTAGGTTTTTTTAGGGAACAATCTACCAAAAATAACACAGGAATAAAAATAATTTAAAATATTGAAGACATATTAAATGCACAACTGAATTGTCATTTAGTATGCTTTGTGTTACAGGATAAAAAACTACGTCCATCTATGGAATGTTAAACTGACACCCAAGACAATCAAAACCTCTGGTTCAATATCCTACATTTTTCTGGTTGCACCACAAAATAAACAACAAATAAATGATTTATTTCACTTCTTAAAAAAAGCATTTACACTTAAAAAATTGGATGAGGTGGGATTCTCTACTTCTTAAAAATGTTTCTAGAGCTACTAAAAACTTGCATTTACAAAACAGTTGGTAAAAATATTCCTGAGCTAAGGACCACTGATATAACATGGCATATGACATTAGTCAGACTTGGCTTCTTTCTCTCCTACTTCATCAGAGGCTGGACTCTCCTTAGCGTCTCCATTTTCTGCAGATAAGTCTTTTTTAGTTTTGTGGTTCACGCTTCCACCTGTTTTCCCTCTGCTCCCCTTTTCCTTTTTGTTTGCACTTTTTCGTCTGAAGATTCATCCTTTCCTGCTGCTTTTTTGGCTTCGTTTCCACTTTTGCAGAAGCAGGTGCTGACAACGGCGTGGATTCCCTCTTGTCCTCCTCCTTTGTTGCCTCCTTGGTGGAGTGGACCTTCTTCTTGGGCACCTGGTGGTGGCTGTGGTGGATGCCTGTGAGTGCCTGGCCACTGCCCCTCTCCCAGCTCCAGACCTTTATATATTAACATAATGGAACACACTTTACTTACAATGCTTACAATCTTGATGCGTTATATAATATTATATAATATCGCGTCCGTTATAGAATACCTGTCTTTGTTTCTCTTTTTCAAAATATGCTACAAAATAACCATGTGATGTTGTAAAACTGATCAACTGACCAAAACTGCACAACGTACTCTTTCAGTTTTGGTGTGCATTGGGAAAAAAAAAATAACACGAAATATTATAGTTTTTTATTCTAAAATGATATTCCCAGGAGGGGAGGATCAGACCCCCTGGAATTCAGTAGCGGCTGCCTTGGCTGGTGTTCTTTGGTTCCATCTGTTGTCACTGGTACGTGATCCTGGTGCTGGGGAGCTCCTGACCACCAGGCTTCACCTGGGCAGAGCCTGTACCCTGTCACTGTGGTCTTTCCTGTGTCCAGAATAGTAGGTGGCCTACCATTGGCACTTAATAACTCATTGTGGAATTAGTTTAATAAATGACTGGACACTAAGCTGAATCATTTCCCTTCCCCTGGCTTAATTTTCCCCATATGTAAAGTAAAGGCAAAGAAATGGTGATGCTAAACAGAGCTTGCTTGCATTAGCTAAGGTTAGTTGAACATGGCCAAGGTTAGGCAGCCATACCGAAATGTGTAGCCTTCCTTTCTACAGGGCTTAGAGAGCTGTGATTAGGCCATAGTCTCTAGTGTGGCTCTGATCAGGTTGGTAGTGGGCTCTACCCTGGAGCTCAGTATCATGCAGGCTCTGAGGAGGGATCCAGCTGACATTGGTAAAGTTCAAGAGTGTAAAATGCCAGGCATGACAAGATAAAAAGATGTGCCGCTGGTGATGAACAGGAGCCAAGAGGCGCAATAGTCAACTTCCATCAATTTATTTCCATCTGTTCATCTTCAGTTAACTACCCTGAGTTTATTTAGAGACAATTATCCATGGCAACAAACTACGGCAGTCCCTCTGAGCAGTTTGTAATTTTTCATAAAAAGACTCAACGAAAATTCAAAACCAAGAGACACCACTGCATAATTCCCAAACTAGTTATTGTTAATTACAAAATAAAATTAAATCTGCCGAAGGGGAGGTAGTGCAACGCACTCCGGTCTCTTATAAAGGCAGCCGGAGGAGGAAGTGTAAATTTTCTCCAAAAGAGACTATCATGTAGAAGATTACGGATGAAGCCAACAGATTATACTTGGCTACTGCTGTGGAAATCCTAAATTTCTTCACCTTGAAGCTGAGCAAAATCAGTATTCGTTACTGTCAATATACGAACAAATCAACGCATTCCCCTCATTCGTGCTTTAGAAACCATTTTTAATGGACATTTTTATGTGACTTTTTTTTCCACCTAAGGTATTTGACAAACTAGTTAGCTGGACAAGAATGTGATACACCTATAATTAAGTTTAATGTACCTTTTAGCAAATACTCAATCCAGTTTGAAGGTTTTACAAGCTTGAAATTTCCCATCTTGCTGGATATTTCAGCTGGGATATTTGCTGGTATCTCAGACTTTGTACCCACCAAGTCCAGCATTTCTTTAGCTCTCTTCCTCGTTCTGCCTTAAATTTCTCTAAGTGATAGGACAATTTCTCCAGGCATCCCAACTAGAAACTTCGATGTCATTTAAAATGTTAATACATGTCAGCATTATAAATCAAGATGACATTGCTCTTTAAAAATGTGTTCTTTACTAGGTTTCAAGTGCCCATTGCTTCTTTTCACTGCATGGTGACCACTGTCATGTGTGTTTTTATCTTACACGTTAATTATTGTAATAGTCCCCTAATTTATGGTTTTCGTCTACCTTACCACATCACTGATTAATCTTCCTAAAAATATTGATTTAATATTCTAAGCACTTTGCTAAAAATATTTCTCTAACTTAGTTTCCTACTTTCTGCCATGGCAAATTATTTCAAAGTTTTGTTTTCTATTTGTTTGTGTCCATAACTCAGAGTGTTTATATTTTACAGGGATGTTACAGATCAAAGAATCCACCTGCTCTTAGATACATAATAAACCTTATATAAAAGCTCAGCATATCAGGCAGATGAAAGCAGAAACACTGTAGTTGAATGGGAAGGAGAGAATAGCATGTGGGAGAGGTCAACCTGCCAGCCATTCTCTAAGACACAGGTGAAGATCACTTCCTTCCTGAAGCTTCCCAGGTTTTTACAGCTTCCAATGATGTGAACTCTCTTTAGTCATTGTGCATCTTATTAAATACCATATCATGATATTGTTTTTACAAATTTTGTTTTCTTACTTGCTTTACAAACTCTGAAGAGTGTTGATATAATGCCATGAAGAATATTGATTGATTACAAACGAAATATGAATCAAAATTTTTATTAGTATTATTTTTTTCAATCAGGCCTTCTGTTTTTTTCTCTACCTTCTCACCCATTTTTGGAAATACTATCAGTTCTTAAATGTTTGGGGTCTTCTCCAGGATAACTTCTCAGCTTTTTTTATCGACTGTTCAAGAAGTCACTCTCTCAGATATGGGTTAGAGTTAGGGTTAGGATTTTAGAGGAAGGGATCTTCTGCATGTCAAGTGATATATATGTATGTTTATTTATTTATTTATTTATTTACTTACTTACTTATTTATTTAAATATATATTAAAAATATTTACATATATTTAAGTAGTGAGAAGGCGATTATATACTGTAACTCATGAAGAGTCAAGGGGAGTACCTATGTATAGTTTATATACTTAGTCAAATGAAACTTTGAACATTATTGTTCTGACACATGTATAATGTATATTACTGTGAATATGTATAATACAGTGAAGGGTGTAAATGTTTTTTAATTCATGAAATGTGTATAGTTGCTATGAATCTTCCATATTTGAATTACTTTTTATGTTATTTCTCCTAATGCTATAGCCAGTTAATTTACAAGCAATGCACATTAAACACCTACTGCATGCCAGCTAGTGTTGGATATCCTATATAAGTTAATTTTTGTCTCTACTGTGCTCACAGTATCTTGTAGACACACACACAATGCACATCTGAATGCATGGTGCATTTACGCGAGATCAAGCCCTATGTACAAGGCAAAGCCAAAACAGGCACATAGCTATCACTGTAAACATTTAAAACTGAAGAAACTTAATATCAGGAATTGGTTACACAGGTGATAGAATCTCTAGGAATCCAAAAAGCAGATGGCAAGACAACAGAGAGGTTAGCGTCAGCAGGAAGCTCCTATCACCTGCTAGTGAGACGAGGGAGATGGACTGTGGTCCCACAGCAACTGAAACACAGTTGGCCTGTGCAATGGGAGCTGCTGTCACAGAGGAGATGGTAGCCACTGCCAAAAACACCACAAGACCCAGAGAAGGAGGAGAAATACCCCACCTTGCTTGCTTGTCTTGTCCTTCAGTCCTTGGTCACTGCCTTCCAATTGGCTAAGTTTCCCAGAACCCTGGGGGCAGAAGAGCCTGGAAAATATTTCCTCTGGAACCAAGCAGAGCCGGGGAAGGGGAGAAGGTATTACATAGGAGACTGATACTTTTTCAAGTGATGTATGACTGAGACAGGAAGACTTGTAGCTTTATTTGGCCACTCTCGACACTGAAATCCTACTGCATTTGTCGCTGGCTTCCATCTACTGTAGTGTTTTCTTTTTAATTTCTGAAAAGTTGTTTTAGACCACAAAAAGATGAAAATTAATGTCACTTTACAGAATGAACTATATGCTGCTGTTTATTAAATTAAGATGAGCATGATATGCACCATATGCACCCACCTCTTTTATAGACAAATCTGTGATTATTGCTATAATTCTACTGTTTTACTGTGACCTCCTACTAATCAACAACCCCCCTGATCCCCTGTGAAACCCTTACATAGGTGTGGTTAAAGGAAAAGAGTATAGCTCATATATGTATATATATAAAATCTCAACTGAAATGTAGATTTCTTGGGGTGATGAACCTGTGTTTTATTTGTGCGTGTGTGTGTGTGGGTGTGTGTGTGCACACACATGCATAAGCAAGACTAGAGCCATGCATTTATTGAATGAATGAACCAGTCTGTGCTCTAGAAGGCAAAGGGGAGCAGGAGCAAAGACTGGGAAGGGCCTGGAAAGGGTGGGTGAGCTTTTGTTTGGGAAGAATAGATTCCAGTTGCAAAAGCTGGTGGTCTGTTCCCTCCCACCAGTTACTGGGAATAGATCATCAGAAGTCACAGTCCATTTCACCTCAATCAACCTCTTCCAAAAGGGAGAAGGGAGTTGAGAATGGAATCAATGTTTGTTTGCTGCCCTCACAATTGCAAGATAAACCACACTCCTTATGATCTTTAATGTTTCTTAACAGTCTTCCAAAATAGATTTCTTGTTCTTGTTCTTGTTCTTGTTCTTGTTCTTGTTCTTGTTCTTGTTCTTGTTCTTGTTGTTCTTCTTCTTGTTCTTGTTCTTGTTCTTCTTCTTGTTCTTGTTCTTGTTCTTCTTCTTCTTCTTCTTCTTCTTCTTCTTTTGCATGTAATTTTATTTTAGTTTTAGTAAACACTGTACCCAGCGTGGGAGGTGAACTCATGACCCTGAGATCAGGAGTCATATACTCTACTGACTAAGCCAGCCAGGTGCCCCTGAGGGAGAATTCTTAAGCCTAATTGGCAGACTAGAGAATTGATACTATGAGAAGTTAAGCAATTTACTTAAGGTTGCATAGGAAGTAACTAGCAGAGTGAGATTTACAACACAGGCACGGAGAGCTGAAAAAATATTATGTAGTGTCTCTTGATTGCTACCTGGGATGCATGCCTACAATAGCTGAAGCTAGTTAGACAGCTCTACTGCACCCCCCAGACCAGACGTCTCTTGCCAAAATAATTATCCAACCCAATTGTTTGAAATGTTCACTGGGAGAGGAGACTATATCTCACAAATAAAGAGAAAGTAAAGCCTTACAAAGAAAATTGAACTGCAATTGGATAAGTATTAGTGTGAATAATTTCAATTCAAAGTAATACTGACTACCTTCAGCTGCAAATGAAAGAGAGGGTGAGCATGCAGAGGGGCTAACGTCATGAGAACAGGGACAGGCCAGACTCCCAAAGAGAGAAAAGGGAAATAGAACAGTGGCATTGTGAGCGCTAAAGACATATTTCAAGACTTCACAATCCCTTCTTAGACGTTCCTTCCAATCTTCAACTGTGGATAGGGAAAGCAAAGTAGTTCCCCCATTGTCTCACCAGGTCACCTACTCACTTCTCTGTGGCTAACATCACACTTTCAGTTGGAATTTGGTTGAAGAAGGGGTTCTTCTGCAAAAGATAAAAATGTTTAAACACCACAAATCCAGAATGTTATTGGTACTTGTAGAAAAAGTACTGAAATGGGGCCCTGGGGGACACAGCTATATTCTAGCTCTGTCTTCTTCCAGAATGTGGGAAAATCATTTAACCTCCAGAACCTCCCTTTATTCATTTTGATTGGACCAGGATCTAACATCTCATTAATTACAGTTCTTCCACCTCCTGCATCCTGTGATACCTGCAAAAGGAGATTAACTTTGCAGCACAAATTGATTCTTATCAGTCCTCCTTTTTTTGCCATCTCTTAAGGAATTATAAACTTCTGGCACCTGTAATATGAGGAGATGATTGAGCATGGTGAGCTGTGGTTAATTACAGGTTAGTAGCATTTTGAGGTGTGGCTGTGAAATGATATAAGCACATATTACTTCTAATTGCTTTATTCTCAGCTGAGTTATGAGAGCTTGTTCTAGGACTTCCCTCTTATGAGGTTACCACATTATTAAATTATATGGGACCAAGATATCCCCATCAGACTCATGCTAATGGGACCCATATAAGTTCTTCACCTTCAGGTCTACTTGGAAGTCTTGGGCTGAGACAATTACCCCTGCTTGTCCAGAGTGGAGGAGGGATCACAGGGATGGGGACACAGGTAAGCTAAGGAGAGGGTACCTTTTTGTGCAGTGATTCATCAAATCTACCCAGCAGATACTGTGTCTGGGTCTATACACCAAGGTTTATAGAGCCTTGTCAGCTCCCTGCTTATATGAAGACTTTTTATTTTATCTAAGAATTTTATTCAGTGTGAAATTTCTTGGTAGTGACCTGCATAAATCCTAATGAATTTTTTTTTCCAGGAGCCACATTTATGATAGAAAATAAAACAAGGCTGCTGGTCCAGAGATGCAAATTTAATTATTTTTCACTGATTTTCTTTTTATTTACAAGAATATCCAGAGAGCCTATAATGGGGAATCTTTCTAGGATGTGAGTTTTAAGGGATCTTTTCACCTGCCTGGGATATAGAACACATAAAAAAGAACAAAAATGAAGTATGGGCTTAACTCCAAATGATCATGTTAGACAGTGTCTGTGACCATGAGGTGCTCTGAGTTTGGGGTGAGAAATGGTAGGATAGGATCTAGCTCACTGATTGGCTCCTAAGCCCCTCTCAGCCCTGTGACAACAAGAGATATACGCAAATCCAATGGCTTGTTGGTACTCCATTCATGCAACAATTTTTTTTTTTTCAGTCTGTTCTATGTGCCAGGCATTGTTTTAGGCTCTAAGGACATAGTGTGAATGAGATATTTGGACAATGTCTCTGCACTCATGGATATTATTATGGGAAAGAAAGTAAACAAATAAACACTCAATTATTGCATAATGTAATGTCAGGTACTGACAATACTCCAAGGAAAAAACAAATGAAGTTGCGTAAGGCAATAGAGTAAGAGGGTTGAGGGTTAACATCATGCAGTGTTACATCATGAGTCCTGCCTGAGGAGATGACATTTCAACAGACATCTGAAAAGTTGGAAAACTGATAATGTAAATATTTGCAAAAAAATATTGAATTTTTCACTATTCTTATTTTAAAACTGATTTGACCACTGTGTTTCCACAGCTACAATATCCTCTCCCTTCTCAAATATTGGTATTTAAGGTCCAGTTGATACACTTTGGCTCTTGGTTCGATCTTGGGAAAAGCCCCCTTTTTGAGTCCAAAGAACCCTTTCTTGACTTTCACTATGCAACTATCAAAAACGTTTTCTCTGTGTTGGGAAAGATAGAATGAATCAATGTGACAAAGTGATTGCATGGGGCTTTTTACAAAATATAAGTCATCCTAGCAATATTTTTGCAAAAGTTTTCTTTGCACCGAAGTTCTTCTTCCTTCATTTGTTAATGTTTATACTAAAGACTAGAAAAAGTCTATCCCACTGTAATAGGCTCAAATGAGGTTACTGCCCATCATGCCTCCATAAGTGGTCTCTACAGAACCATGCTGAGTGTGGCAGGCAGAACCTCACATCTGGACGCGAGGAGGAGTGAATGGATACCTTGAACTTCCTGAACTTTTTTAAGGCAGCTTTTAGAAACTGGTACAAAATACCACATTACATAGCATTTATTATCTTAACCAGTTCTAAGTGTATAGTTCAGGAGTGTTAGATATATTCACATTGTTGTGCAACCAATCTCCAGCGCTTCTTCATGTTATTAAACTTGAACTCCACCCATTAAACAATAACTCCCCATTCTCCCCTCTCCTCAGCCCTAGCAACCACCATTCTACTTTCTGTTTCTATGAATTGGACTACTTTAAATACTGTATGTAAGTAAATTTATACAGGATTTGACTTTTTGTGACTGGCTAATTTTTCTTAGCATAATGTCCTCAAGATTTATCCATGTTGTAGCATGTGTCAGAATATCCTTCCATTTCAAGGCTGAATAATGTTCCACTGTGTGTGTGTGTGTGTGTGTGTGTGTGTGTGTGTGTTTGTATGTATAATATACATACCACATTGGTTAATCCACTCAAGAAGTAGTTTTATTGAGGAATAATAGATACAAAACCAACTCCACACATTTAAAACATTCAATTTTATAAGTTTAGACATATGAAGACAGCCATGAAATCAGTAGTACAATCAAGGTAGTCAACATATCCATGCAAAAGTTCCCTCATGCCCTTTTGTAATCTTCCCTTCTGTTCTTCTAGCTCTCTCCCTTCAGGCAACAACCAATTTGCTGTTTGCATATTTTAGAATTGTTTGTCACTCGGTATAACTATTTTGAGATTCATCTATGTTATTGCATACATAAACAGTTCATTCTTTTTATCACTGATTAGTATTTCATAGTACCAACACTCAACACTTTATCTATTCACCTGTGACAGATATTTGAGTTGTTTCTAGTTTTTGTAAATTATACATGCGTAAGTATTACAAGTATAATTACAGATACATGCATGTCATGAGTATTCATTTTTAAGTCTTTGTATGGATATTCCTTTATTTTTCTTGGATAAATATCTGGGAATGGAATGGCGAAATCATATGCTAAATGTATGTCTAATTTTTTAAGAAACTGTCAAACTGTTTTTCAAAGTCGTTAAACCATTTCATAGCCCTGCTAATAACATGTAGTAGCTCCAGTTCCTCTACGTTCTTGCCAGTTCTTGGTATCATCAGTTTTTTAAATTTTAGTCATTCTAATAAGTGTACAGTGGTGTATCACTGTGGTTTTAATTTGCCTTTTTCCTTAATGACAAATTAAGGTGAGAAAAAGAAAAAAAATGAGCATCTCTTCATGTGCTTTTTGCTATCTACATATTTTCTCTGGCGAAGTGTCTGTTCACGTCTTTGGTTCATTTTTTATTGAGCCATTTGTTTTCCTATTATTAAGTTTGGAGCTTTTACAAATATATTTTGGACACAAGTCTTTTAGCAAATATATGACTTGCAAAAATTGTCTCCCAGTCTGTGGCTTACATTTTCATTCCGTTAACTGTGCCTTGCAGAAAACAAGTTTTTATTTTGATAAAATCTAATTTATGTATTACTGCCTTCTATCAATGATACTTAAAAAAATTTTTTTTAATGTTTATTCATTATTGAGAGACAGAGAGACAGAGAGACAGAACATGAGCAGGGGAGGATCAGAGACAGAGAACCCGAAACAGGCTCCAGGCTCTGAGCTGTCAGCACAGAGCCCGCCTCGGGGCTTGAACTCACAAACTGGAAGATCATGACCTTAGCCGAAGTCAGACGCTTAACCGACTAAGCCACCCAGGCGCCCCCTATCAGTGATACTTTTGATGTCATTTCGAAGAACTGTGAACCTAATCCAAGTTCATAAAAATTTTCTTCTGTGTTTTCTTTCAGAAGTTTTATAGTTTTAAATTCTACATGTAGATTTATTTTTATTTTTTATATAAAGTGTAGATTCAAGTTTTTTCTGTTGCTTTTTGGTTTTCTCTTGTTTTGTTTGTTTGTTTTCATTTTAGCATAAGCATGTCCAATTGTTCAAGCACTGTTTGTTGAAAGGCTGTTCGTTTTCCATTGACTTGATCTTGCCCTTGGTCAAAAATCAGTTTTCCATTTAGGCGCGTGACTATTTCAGGATTAATTTTGTTCCACTGATTTATTTGCCTATTTTTATGCCAATTATATAACTTGAAGAATAAAATGTAATTATATAATTTGAAGGCTTAAAACCAGAAAATTCTTTCAAAGTTGTTTTAATTCTTCTTAGCCTTTTACATTGCCACATGAATTTTAAAAGTAGCTTGTCAATTTCTTAGAAAATGCTGTTGGGGTTTGGAATGGCACTGTGTTGCATCTGTAGACCAATTTATCAAAAATTGGTTATAAAAATACTGAGTTTTCTGACACATAACATGGTATAGGTCTCTTTCTTTATTTTAAAGGTTTTTAATTTCAGGGGTGCCTGGGTGGCTCAGTCGGTTGAGCGGCCGACTTTGGCTCAGGTCAGGATCTAACAGTTTGTGAGTTTGAGCCCCGCGACGGGCTCTGTGCTGACAGCTCAGAGCCTGAAGCCTGTTTCAGATTCTGTGTCTCCCTCTCTCTGCCCCTTCACCACTCAAGCTCTGTCTTTCTCTGTCTCTCAAAAATGAATAAACATTAAAATTTTTTTTATAAATAAAGATCTTCTTTAATTTCAGCAATAAGAATATAGTTTTAAGTGTACAGATCTTAAACTTATTTTGTTAGATTTATCCTTAAGTATTTTATAGATTTTTGATGCTATTGTAAATAATATTTTATAACTGAAATTTCTGATTTTTACTAATATAGAAAAATAATTAAATTTTGTATAATAAAATTTTATTCTGCAAACTTGATAAACTCACTTATTTGTTCTAGTAGTGTTTTTGTAAATTCCATAGAATTGTATACATAGACAATCATGTTGTCTGTGAATAAAGATAATTTTATTTTTTTCTTTTCCAACTGGATGCCATTTATCTATGTCTGTCTGTCTATCTGTCTGTTTGTCTTTTTCTCTTTGACTTATTGCACTGGCTAGGAGAGAGTGAATAGGGCTGGTAAAAGAAAAATATTCTTTTATTTTTCATCATCCTAGGGGGAAAGTATTCAATATTTCATGAGTAAGCATGGTATTGGCTTTATGTTTTTTTGTAAATATTCATAATAAATTGGGGAGGGTCCCTTGTATTCCTTTTGTGCTGAGAGTTTTTATCAGGAATGGATATTGGATTTTGTCAAATGCTTTATCTGCATTTCATGAGAAGATCATGTGGTTTTTCTTTTATTTTGTAAATATGATGAATTTTATTGATTGATTTTTAAATGTTAAAACAAGTTTCCATTCTCAGGATAAACCTCACTTGGATATGACTTATATATGGCAGGATATGATTTACTAAATTTAAAAAATAATTTAAATATTTATACACATGAAAAATATTGGTCTTATAATTTTCCTTCTTCTCAATGTCATTGTGTGGTTTTGGTATCCGTGAATGTTCTCATGGTAGAATTTCTACTGTTTCCTTCTTAACTCTTTAGTAGAATTCATTAATAAGATCATCTGAGCCTAGAGTTTTCTTTGTGGACAAATTTTTTTTTTTGCTGTAAAATAAATGTACTTAGTAACCAGGAGGGTACTTGGTTTATTTTTTGATTTGTGTATTTCAAAGAACTTTTCCATTTCTTATAATTTGCTAAATTTATGATCATAAAGTTGTATGTGAAATCTCCTGATTTTCTTTTCAATATATGTAAAATCTTTAGTGATATCACCTCTCTTATTCCTAATTTTTATAATATGTATTTCTTTAAATTTTTCCTCTTCAATCAGTCTGGATATTTATCAATTTTACTGATCTCATAAAATCAGTTTTTTTGTTTGTTTTATTGGTATTCTCTACTGTTTTTCTGCTTTCTTTTTCATTAATTTATCCTCTGATGTTTCCTCTTTTTATGTTTTAATTTTCTAATTTTATAGATGGATATGAAATCTTTCTTCTCTTCTAACATAATCATCTGGCCCTATGATTTTCCCTCTAAGCAATGCTTTAACTGAATTTCACAAATTTCAATTCATTTTCATTCTCATTCAACTCAAAACACTTCCTAATTTTCCTTTTGATTCCTTCTCTAACCCATGTGTTATGTAGAGATGTGCTATTTGGTTTCAAAATATTTGGGAATTTTCTCCACTTTTTCATTTTTGTTGAGCCTCAAACCTCATCTTCTGCAGGATTACTTTATAGAAGGCACCATGGACTCATCTCTCAGTATTCTGAAGCTTCTGTGTGACTGTTTACATTACCCTTCCTTCCTTCCTTCCTTCCTTCCTTCCTTCCTTCCTTCCTTTATTAAAGAGACACAGAGACAGATAGCATGAGCAGAGGAAAGGGGCAGAAAGAGAGAGAGAGAGAGAGAGAGAGAGAGAGAGAGAGAAAGAGAATCCCAAGAGGGCTCCATGCCTAGCACAGAGCCCAACGGCCCAAGCTTGATCTCACGACCTTGAGATCATGACCTGAGTCAAATTAAAAAATCCGAAGATTAACCAATGGAGCCACCCAGGTGCCTCTCACTGTTTATATCACAAAAGCTTGTTTATTTATTTTAAAAATAGGGAAGGCTTCATGAATTTGCATGTGATCCTTGTTCAGAGGCCATGCTAATCTTTGTATCATTCCAATTTTAGTATTTATGCTGAGGATGCAAGCACTGTTTATATTTTAAGTTAAAAACAAGGGGTGCCTGGGTGGCTCAGTTGGTTAAGCATCTGACTTTGACTCGCCTCACGATCTCTCCCAGCTCATGAGTTCAAGCCCTGCATAGGGCTCTGTGCTGACAGCTCAAACCTTGTAGCCTGCTTTGGATTCTATGTCCCACTCTCTCTCTGTCCCTTCCCCCACTTGCTCTCTTTCTCTCGCTCTCAAAAATACATAAATATTAAAAAAATTTAAATTAAAAACAAAAGGAGCAGCTGGCTTCTACTTCTAGCTATTCTTTTTTTTTTTAATTTTATGTTTATTTCTGAGACAGAGACAGAGCACGAGTGGGGGAGGGGTAGAGAGAGAGAGGGAGACACAGAATCAGATGCAGGTTCCAGGCTCTGAGCTGTCAGCACAGAGCCCGATGCGGGGCTCGAACTCACAAACCATGAGATCATGACCTGAGCCGAGGTTGGTCACTTAACCAACTGAGCCACCCAGGCGCCCCTACTTCTAGCTATTCTGGCTGCTATTTTTCTTTCCTACCAAGAAAATGATTAAAGCTGGAATGAATATGTGAAATAGATATTATAAGACATAAGAAAACAGTAAGTTTTTGAAGGCCCATGAAGGAAGTAGTTCCAAGTCAGAAAGAACTTGAGGACCCAAGGTCTTGGAGAGAAGTCATAGCATACACCTTTGGTGTCACACCAATTACCCCAATACACTCATGTTGAAAATATATGCGACTTTCTGCTTAAGATTTTGGTCTTCCTGAGGGAATTCATTTGTCTCATGTGTGGGGAAACTGCAAGCTCTGAGTATTCGACTCTCCCAAAGCAGCCTCATCTAGTGATGGCTAAGGAGTTAGTATGGAATTAATGTGGCTTATTTTTTGTTTGGTTAACGTATCCCTGAGTCTTAATTTATATTTTCCATAGTTTCAGATCATACTCAGTGTGCCTTCCAGAACAAAATTAGATTCCCTTTGAAAGAAGATAAAAATCCCCCTAATCTCTACTGTTATTCTTTCCATTTTCTCTCTTCTCCTTCTATCCTTTATTCAAAATAGCCATGCATTTCAGGAAGGAAGACCAGATAGACTGAAAACCAATAAAGAAAAACAGACAACATAAACAGATCCACAAATTATCAGTTTATAATTATTATTAGGCACTGATTTAAAAAGTGATGTAACTACACACTTGATACAAAAGAGGAGAGTAGTAAGGAACAGAAATTCAGGACCAGAGAAAACTTCAAAATTAAAGAGAGACTAAAAGGAAGAAAATACAAAATAAAAGGTAAGAGACTATGGAATATGTGAAAAGGTCCAACACATGTTTAAGTAGAATGCTAGATGGAAAAGAGACAAGAAAATGGAAAGAAGCAATTTTTGAAGAAAGAATGGTCAAGAATTTTCCAAAACTAATGAAAGAAAACCCATAATTTAACAAGTTTACCAAATCCCAGGAAGGACTAATATAAAAAAAAATCACATCCCTGAAACTAAAATAAGGGAAGATAATAAAAGTAGTCATAGAGGTAGTAAATACTCATTAACTTAAAAAAAAACAAAACAGTATGCCAGCAACATATTCCTTAGAAGACATAAAGACATTGTGCAATTAAACCATTCTTTTTTAAGCTCAAGATCATATTAATAACAGCTTGTGGTGGTGATGGTGGTGGTGCTGTGTGTGTGCTCTTTTGCTACAATGGCAGAGTTCAGTATTTGTGACAGAAACCAGATGGCCTGCAAAGCTTAAAATATTACTATCTAGCTCTTTATAGAAAAAAATTCTGACCTTTACAGATATTTACTCTTTACAAAGTTAATTAGATGTGATGCCTTAAAAAAATCCTGTCATCAAATAGTTTGAAAGCCATGTTATTTTGTCCCTAGATAGGAGACTAAGGTTAAGGTAAGGGATCTGTGTTGTGGGGCTAGAATTAGATTCTGAAATTAGTGAAGTCTAAGAGATGAGCCCTAGTCATGAACTAGGAGATTCTCTGTTTCTGACTGGCTATTTTCTTGTCTGCAGCTTCTTCTTCTATAAAACAGAAATAGAGTTGCCCTACCTGCTTGTTTTAAGTCTCATATCATGTAACAATTTACATAATGATAATAAAAGAAAAAATATAATAATGAAAATTGTTAGCATCAACACTGCATTCAAATAGGAGAAGATAGGGGTGCCTGGGTGCCTCAGTTGGTTGAGCATCTGACTCTTGATTTCAGCTCAGGTCATGATCCCAGGGTCAGGTGATTGAGCCCCCCATGGGGCTTTTCCCTGAGTGGGGAGTCTGCTTAAGATTCTCTCTCTCTCTCTCTCTCTCTCTCTCTCTCTCTCTCTCTTTCTCCCTCTTCTCTTCTCTCCCCACTTGCATGCATTCTCTCTAAAATAAAATAAAATAATAAATTAAAATAAAATAAAATAGGAATATATATATATATATATGTATGTATATATGGTAGAATGTGAATATAAACCACAAATCTCTACCTAAGTTGTAAATTGGTTCTTCTGGTTAATTTATTTCATCCATCTTTGTTGATCTTTTCCACAGTTGATCAGAGTAACTATATAATTAATTTGACCTTTAACAAAATCTCTCATGTTATCCTTTTGCTTCTTTGCCTCTCTTCCTCCATTTTTGGACTATCATGATCGGTGCCATTTATTGAGCATTTACTATGTACCATATACTGTATTAAATATATTATACTCAATATTTAATCCCTACGATAATAATATGAAGTACACATTATTATCCTCATTTTACAGAGGAAGACATTTATATAAAAATTATTTAAATATTGTCGTCCAAGTTTGCAAAATTCTTAAGTGGCAGATCTGAGGTTTAAATGCAAGTCTGTTTGAGTTTATAATATTATCATGCATCTTCTCTCTCTCTCTCTCTCTCTCTCTCTCTCTCTATTGCACCTGTGTTTAGTATTCATGGCTTATCCTTCTCTGTATTTTCCATTCTAGATAAGTGCTCTTCACAGAGAAAGCCATTATAACAATTAATAAAAATTAGTGAAAATTAGTGCTAACTGGTAATGATAAAATTTTAAAGTAAATAAATGAATACAATAGTCTATTTGGGCTAAAAATTACATAATTCTGTGGTCAGGATAGGTTTAGAAAATACTAGGTTGAACAGATTTCCTTAAAGCAGCACTTTTCAAAAAATTTAAGAAAAAATATGTGTTGTGTATCTGATCGATTTGATGTACTGTGGCATGTAGCATTCACGAAGGGTGTTTGAGCACAGAATTGCTTTTGGTAAACACCTTCTTGGACTTCGGAAAGTTTAAGTTAATTTATAAAAAGAAATGTATTTAAAAGCTGGTAATAAGCTGCATTTTTAAGTAGTGAAATATTAGATTTTATTCAGCAAGCAAATGAATATTTTCTTCAATTTGGGCATTTTCAGAGCAGAGCATAATTTGCATGAAGTGACAATTTATAAAAGCAACATCGCTATTAAATTTGACCTTTTGACTTTTTGAACAAATTCCTCATTAAAGCCTATGGACTACGTTTTATATTAAATACAAAAACAAAGATATCCTTAATGAGGTGCTGGGAGAGGGACAGGAAGACCTAAAGCAGCTTAATTTGCTCAGAAATTGTGAGGAATGAATGGGGTACAAACCAGTAATTACCACTGTTTGGAGAAAAAACTTGAGCGAGTGATCATTCCAAGTCTGTGACATAATTCCATCTTGGATATAAAAACTCCAATGATATGAATTTATGCTAATTACCTCCCAATTTAATAGGATTACATGTGCTGGAGTAATTGGAAACTTATATTGAAACTTCAATGGTGTAATCAGTTATTTTGAGTAACAATATGATCATCTTAAAAACAAGTGATCAGGATATGTGTATTTGATTTCACTGATGACTGAATCAAGTGATGGTTTTAGTACTATATGAGGTTAGCCTTAGACATTTGTTATATTGTGAGCTAAAAATGGAAAGACCAAGTATGGGGTGGTGGTGAGGCCAAAACTCTGTATAGCAATAACAGTGTACAAAATCTGTGTTAGCAGGTACAAATCCTATTTATATATTCATTCACTTAGTTTAATCAGATGTAGTCGTCTGCGTCTGCATAGCATGCTGGACCCAAACTAACTCTCCCTAGGTGCTTCTGATTTTAATTAGGGATGTATGTGCTGTCTTGGCCTCTACAAAACTTAATGATTTAGAGGGAGAAAGAGAGAACTAGAACAATGGATAGAATATTGCCTGTGGTGGTAAGCTTTATGGCAGAGTAAGACAAAACAAAAAGTAGAGGGTCAGAAAGACTTTCCAGGGGAAGTAATACCTGAACTATGACTTGAAGAATGAGTGGAAATCAATGAAGCAGAAAAGGGGAATAAGAAAGTGATAAAGCAAAGGCTTTGGGAGAAATTCCTAGGGGAGAGAAATGTGCTAATAGAAAGATATTACAGAGATGGGTATATTTGAGGATCTCCAAGTAATTCAATGTGGCTTAGAAGAGAGTAGGTACTGTGATAGTTAATTTCATGTGTCAATTTGACTAGGCCACAGTACCCAGATTTTTGGCCAGACATTATTCTAGATGTTTCTGTGGAAGTACTTTTTAGATGAGATTAACGTTTAAATCAGCACACTACACTATAAGTAAAGCAGGGTACTCTCCGTAACATGGGTGGGCCTCATCCAATCAGTTGAAGGCCTTAATTAAAAAAAGAGTGACCTCCCTTGAAGAAAAGAGAATTCTAACACAAACCATCTTTGGACTCAAATGGCAACTCCTTCCTAGTCTCTAGCCTGCCGGCCTACCCTGCAGATTTTGGACTTTCCAAGGCTCCATAACTGCATGAGCCAATTCTTTGAACTCTTTTTCTCTATACATTTTATTGATTCTATTTCTCTGGGGAAATAGATTAATTGACTAACACAGACAAATATAGGAGAGAAGTAAAAGATGAAAGGCAATGGAGAATGATCAAATCATTTTTGTTCTTTTGTTCTTTTTATTTTTTACTGACATATAACACATACAGTGAAAAGTAAATATTTATGCATGTTAATTGTCTTTGTAGAAATTCATATGAACACTTACATGTAATCAGGACCTAGGTAGAGACATGGAACATTGCCACCCCCCTCTCCCAGATCCTATCCCAAATTCCCATGAGTAACCACAGTTGACTTCGAAGAGTTTCACACGTTTTTGAATTCTGATTGAACGCTTATACATACAAGCATCTTATTGCTATATACTTTAGTTTGCTTTTTCACATTGCTGTATAATATTTCATTGTGTTCATATGCCACAATCTTTTCATCCATCCTAAAGATAGACGTTTAGGTAGTCTCTAATTTTTAGCTTATTTGTATAGAGATGTTATGCATGTTGAGTATATGTCTTTTGGTGAATACAGGAATGCATTTCTGTTGGTTATTATCCATAGAAGTGGAGTTGCTGGATTATAGTATATACTATATATCCTGTAGAATCACAGGAATGTAACTGATCAAACTAGTCTTTTATTTTATTATTTTATTTTTAATGTCTATTTATTTTGAGAAAGAGAAACAAAGTGTGAGTGGGGGAAGGGCAGAGAGAGAGGGAGACACAGAATCTGAAGCAGGCTCCAGGCTCTGAGCTGTCAGCACAGAGCCCAATGTGGGGCTCGAACTCACAAGCTGTGAGATCATGACCTGAGCCGAAGTCAGATGCTCAACCGACTGATCCACCCAGGCACTGCTAAACTAGCCTTTTAGATAGATCTTTCACATAGGAAGGAAAAGAATGGATGAAAGAATGATGAGAATAATCTAGGTGAGAATTGCTTAAGGCTTGAACTTATGCATGTAAGTGAGATAGAAATTAAGAGATGGATATGAGAGCTATTTAGAAGGGGAAATGGTTGGAATTGATGGCCTAATTAGACATGGGTGTGAGGCCAGGATGGCTTCCATGTGTCTAGCTGGGTGAATACCAGTGCCATTTGTGGAGAACATTTCCTAGGTTTGTGTATCAATTGGAATGCATTCTAATAATTATGTATGTTAACACCTACATAGAGTAAAAACAGTGCGGGGTTCGAGCTTATCTCTGTCATTTATGACTCCTATGTCGTTGGGCTAGTTATTTCACATGTAAGAGACAGTTTCTTCATCTGTAACACAGGGATGGTAATATACATCTTCCATGAGTCAATGAGGTCAGGTATGTGAAACATCTATCTATTAATACATAGTGATTTTAAGTAATAGCCATTATTATTATTATGCTTTTTATTTGTTTAATTTATTATTATTATTTCATGCTTTTTTTCCTCCACTTATATTCTCAAATAAAGAGGAGACACCACCTTTTCCTCCCCCTCGACAATTTACCCTAAAATGTGAGCATTTAGATGTTAAGTAAAAAAATTGACGTTGTATGTACCAGTCTCTAACAAGGCCCAATCACTGCCCGAAAGTAGCTTCTGATTTAAAGCAAGGTTTTTTGCACTGGTGTCTGATATAATTCTGTTTTTTGTCTTTGCCAGACTATTCAATTTTAATGATATTATCTGCGATTTTCACCCCATTTATGAATATCTATCAATCTCTAGCTATCATCTACTTTTATAAAGCCATTTTTCAGATTATATACATAAGGTTATGGATAATTAATATATGGTAATACGTATTAATAATAATAAATTATTATTCGCACTTATCACTTATGAGTATGCTTTCACAGTGTAATGAAAAGCCAGCTTTTCTTTTAATCAAGCTTATTGTAATAATAGGTACATTCATATTACAAAGAAATTTTTGTTGTTTCTTCACTTTTGCCTAAAATGGATTAATAAATTTTTGCATTTTTGGCAATAGAAATGGAATTAACTCAGCTTTCTGATGCAAATTTTGCAAACAGCATCTCTGTAATACATGAAATGGAGATTGATCCCACGTCTTGGAAAGAATGTTAGTAGAGCTAATGAACAGGTTGCTATGTATCTACGGAAGACAGATTTTTTTTGAGGTCACAAAGTCTGGAGCTGAAAAGAGCCAACAGGAATCAGCTGAGTGGCCACAGCTGTTGAACCAGGGACAGACCAGGTGTATATTGAATGAGAACAGAACTGCCACTAATACATGGATTCTTGCTGCTTCACCCACACATGGTAGGAAAGATTGGCATGGTTATTGCTGAAACCTGTCCTGGGATATTGATTTAGGAAGCCTGCAGGTTTTCTGAAAGCTTTACCAAATTTCCACCAAGTGCACTGAAGTTCATTGAATCTATTCATCCTAGTCTAGCTTTTCCCAGACAGATAGTCCCTTGTTCACCATCTCAGTGGCCTAGGGATACACCAGCTTCTGCTGCTAAGGCTCACTTTATAACAATCTATGTCCATGAAAAGTCTAGCCAGAGAGATTAAAAAATAGAGGAAATATTTATTCAATTTCTTTCAAGTCTGCTGCCTCATTTCTTGCCGACTGAATAATTTTGGATGTTTGGCATGTGGACTAATGTAAAAGGACAAATCAGGAGGAGTCCCAAGCCAGTCATGTATGCATAAACCCTGGGAGCAGGGTTTCTTGACCCTAGTTGCAAAGAATTCCCTGGGGAGCTTTTAAATACTCCTGGCATGGCCTCAGCATGGCCAATTAAGTCACAATCTCTGAGGGTGTGTTCTGGGCTCTGGGATTGTTCTAGTTCCCAAGAAGATTCCAATTTGCAGCCAGGTTTGAGGATAATAGCTCTTTTCTAAAGTGATTTAGAGGCGATGAAAAGCACCTTAGTGATCATCTAATCCAATATATGAAATAGATCAAACTAGCTCTGGTTAATCTGGACGGGAGCATTCTAGACTTCTGCCCATTTGCCCTCCTGCAAGGATCAAGGAGGCAACAATTCAGGTTATTGAGTGAAAATAATTATGGAGTTACATGCTTATTATTACCAAAGTGAGAATATAAAATCAGACAATTTAGTGACTGGTCTAAAGTAACACAGCCTATAAAAGATCAGCCATGCCTCCTGACTTCCATTCTGGTGCTCATTTCACTTTTCGATGTTGCTTTAGGCCATGTTAACATGAACTAAGTGGGTTTTATCCCTTAAAAAAACTTCTAGCATTATAACTATGGGAAATTTGACAGCATTGAGCTCAAGCACTTTGTAAACGAGGACTAACTTTGTATTACATTTCCAGTATTTGTAAAAATTGACGTTTTTATTCTGGATTTATTTCTGCCTAGGTCTGAATTAAGTTGCAATACATACTGTAGTCTCTAATCCTGTGGAAGATTCTCGCCATTTTTTTTAGAGTTAGTAATTATTTAAAAGGTCATTTGCACCCGTGGCCGTTCTTTTCCCACCTTGTAGGTGCCAAGGTGGAAAGGGCCAATGCCTGTGGTCACTGCAGAAGAAAGGGTGAGAATCCTAGGCTGAGGAAAAGCAAATGAGATAATGGAGCCGAATGTGAACTAAGGCAGCTGCCAGGGGTTCCCGTGATGAGCAAATGGACTCTTTTTTTTATGTAGCCTCTATTCACATTTTTATGTTTGATTTTGTCCTTTGATTGTAATGACAGGTTGTGGTTACATATTATTAGAGATGAATACTAAAGAAGTGACTAAATAAAAGGGCAAGAAATTGAGGATGATTGGTGTCATCCCAGCAGGGAGGGAAGGCAGACAACAATATCAT
The DNA here is from genome assembly GCF_018350195.1 of Panthera tigris. Taxonomy (NCBI): domain Eukaryota; kingdom Metazoa; phylum Chordata; class Mammalia; order Carnivora; family Felidae; genus Panthera; species Panthera tigris. The sequence continues at coordinate 56,804,568 of NC_056668.1, read as the reverse complement.
TTTTTTCTTTCTCAGTCTCAGATGCTGCACGTACCTTACCCGCACCTTCTGAAATAACCTTAGAATCTTTGCTTTATTCTGTGGTGCTTTGGTGCTGCTGTCCGTCAAAGGATCGATCAGCAACTATGGCTGGTGGAGGGCTAATGCAGCTCTGCAACCCTGAGGCTATTGAACATATTTATCCATCCATGATATATACATTTTATGGGCATGCTGTGGCACTTATTACTCCATTTCTGAAGTTCTTTTCTCAAAGCCTTCATTCCTTTCCAGGATTCAGCCACAACTGAATCCCTTCTCAGGAGAGAAAACTAATTAGTTTTTACGTCTTGGGAATACTGTGTCTATCGAGACCAATTTGTGGTAGGGAGAGGAATTCTAGAAGTCTTCTGGAATTGGATATTAGAGGCTAAATCTTGTATATAGATACATTATCTAGGTCTCTGTAATAGATTTACTCTCAAATTTCAGATATATTCTTATGAGATACCTATATTTTGCATATACCAGGGGGGAAACTTTTTCCCATGGGAACCAGGAGTCACACACAGGAATGTTCACAGCAGTGAGGTTTATGATAGTGAGATTAGATTGAGAACAATCTAAAATTCCTTCGAGAGGAGAATCATGAAACTGAGATATAATGATACAGTCAAGTGCTATATGACAGCAACAGTGAAAACTACCACTATTTCCAATTAATTATCTTGGACAAAAGTCCAACAATATCGTGCATGAACTCATATGCACCACCGTGAAAGTATCAATTCATATGACCACTTAGGGAAATAATTTATTGTCTCCTACTGTTGGAGATATAATAAAGATTGTGGAGTGTTTACTATGTTCCAGCTATTTTCCTAACTGTACAAATACTATCTGTAAAGTTGTGAGGTATGTACTGCAATCTTAATCACTTTATATATGAAGGAACTGACACAGAGAGGTTGGGTACCTTGACCAAGATCAAACTATCTAACTGGTACACCCAGCATTGAGTTCAGGCAGTCCAGTTTCAGAGTTCATCTTCTTAACTGTTGTGTTATGCTGACCCTTCTAACTAGTAAATCCAGTAATTTCACTTATCGACATGCCCCATAGTAAAATTTTGCTCACAGTGTAAAGAGATAAGCATGCTTACAGCAATTATGTTGATAACAAAAAAATTAAAAATAAAAACCCTAAAAATCCGTCGATAAGAAAAATGATGAAAAATTGAGATGTAGTCATACAGAATAATAGTATAAAATAATGAAAATGAACTAACTGTATCATGCAAATCAATATCAAAATAACATTGAGTGCCAAAGCAAGGGCAGAAAATATATATCATATATAAGTGTATATGTTCAAATACACACAAAATTAATCAACATGTATTTACGTGAGCATTAAGACTAAAGTTTGCACATCACATTGCCACAGAAAACAGTGGCCAATAACTGTTTGAAAGAAATGTTATACTTCACTGGAATTTTTAAAAAATGCAAAATTAAACACATAGAGTAATATAAATTTTGTCTTTGCTTCTTGAATTGGGAAAATCCTGCGTGTTTGCAAGCGTAATTTTTAATGAGATAATTTGAAAATGTATATTAAAGGTTTTTTCGTGAATTTTCAAAAACAATTTTTTGTAAAAAGTTTGTGTGAAAAATTAGAGATGTACGCAATTTTTTTGAAATAAATTTATTTCTACAATGAAAAACTGGAAATAAAGTGTATTAGTTTACTAATGTTGCCCTAAGAAATGATCAGATTGGGTGCCTGAAAAACAAAATTGTCTGAAACTTCTGGAAGCTAGTCCAAAATCAAGATGTCAGCATGTGTGGTTTTCTCTGAGGTCTGTCCCGCTGACTTGCAGATATGCAGATTGCTGCCTTCTCACTGTGTCCTCAATGGTCATCCTTCAGTCCATGTGGTCTGTGTCCTAATCTCCACTTCTTATAAGAGCACAAGTCATATGGGGCGTCTGGGTGGCTCCGTGGGTTAAGCTCCTGACTTCATCAGGTCATGATCTCACCATCTTATAGTTTGTGAGTTCCAGCCCCTCATGTGGCTCTCTGTTGTCAGCAAAGAGCCTGCTTCGGCTCTCTCTCTCTCTCTCTCTCTCTCTCTGCCTCTCCCCCACTTGCACTGTCTCTCTTTCTCAAAAATAATAAAATAAACATTAAAAAAAACCATCTTAAAAAAAGGACACAAGTCATATTGAATTAGGGCCCACACCAAGGATCCCATTTTAACTTAGTTACCTTTTTAAAGGTTCTATTTTCAAATACAGTCACATTCTGAGGTACTGGGGGGTAGGCTTTTGACTATGAATTTGGAGGGGACACAGTTCAGTGCAAAAAGTAAATTTTAAATAATCCAAATTGACGTAATATAAAATAATCTAATATAATGTAGCTAATAAAGAAATAAAAGGCATTAGAAGTTTCCTGAGTGACATGGAACAATGCACATGATATGTGAGGTGAAAATATACAAAATATGAATATATGTATACTGCAACTTTGTTTAGAAAGACTAGACAACAGAAAGATTAACAGAAGTTATGTCTAAGTAGCATCTTGGTTCTTTTTTCTTGTATATATTCAAGGTTATCTATAATGCATATTATTCTATAATCAGGAGAGTTTCTAATTTACTACATGGAGAGGATTACACATGAAAAGCAAGCATTGAGTAACATGTTCTGATTACATGTGTTCGTTTATTAATTCAGCTGATATGTATTGATTGGCCATTTTATGCCTGGCAATCAGGATGGGAGTGGAGGATTTGGAGGATACATAATTATTCCTTCTAATGTTAAATGTTTATGCATCTATATAGCTGTCACCTAGGTTTGCAAAGTTGTGACTCAGAATAAAACTCACACTTCAGAATTTTTTAGGGCAAGTCATCAAATTTTATCATGAACCTGAAGTACAGGAGATAGACATGTGGGAGGATACAAAACAGTAGAGGAGGTTCGTGATGACTTTCTTGAAATATGTGAAAGAATCCCATGTGGAAGAGCATGTGATTTGCAGGCTTATTTTAGGGAATGGAGCTAGGACAAATGGGTAGAAGTTTGATCCCATATATGGAAAAAATTCCTAAAAAGGTAATGTTCTAAAAATATCATAGCTTCTCTTGGAGGTGGTGAGTTTACTGTAATGATAGTGTTAAAGTTTAGTTTGCACTGGCACTTTACTAAAGTTTAGTAGAATTTTCCATGATAATGGAAATACTCTATGCTTCTACTGTCCAATATGGAAGCCACTAGTCACATGTATCAGCTTAGGAGCACTTGAAATGTGGCCAGTACAAATCAAGAACTGGATATTTATTTTACTTTATTTTCATTAATTTAAATGTAAACATCCATACGTGGCTAGTGACTCCTTATTGGACAGTGCGAGTCTAGCAGACCTCTTGGCGGGGGCACAGCTGATTTGAACAGTCAGTGAGTAACACAGATGAAATATGTGACAGTTGGAGGTTTCTTCTAGCCTAAGGTGGTATGCTTTTTTTTTTTTTTTTTTTTTTTTGAACATGAACTTATGGGATAGTTCTTTTTTCTATGGAGCATAATAAAGGAAGTTACTCTGATTGGAAAACGCTGGTAAGCATGCCTTGGATTGTCTGAAGTACCTTAAAAACATGTTTGCCAAATTTGAAAGAGTGGTGAAGAGCAGAGTGTTCAATCCGATGTGAATATCCGGCAGCTGCTGAATGTTTGAGTTGTTCTAATTCAGCTGAAGATGAAAGAAGACAAACATGCTAGACATACAGTGCAGTGCAACCACAATTTTGGATCATTTATACAAATCCCAAAGTTATAAATTAGAAAACTTGAGACCCCAACAGTTTGGGTGACGGAACCCTTGTCTACTAGACTCCTATATAAACTTTTAGGAAGCCCCAGAGTTTAAGAGCAAATTCCCAAGCAATTCTAATTTTAAAAATGGTGAATGTCAGAGTGGGCACTGGTCATCTGAGGGTCCATCCATATTCCACGGTACCACGGCACCCCCTGAAAAAGCACAGGAACCAAGAAGACCCTGTGAACATACCCAGGGCATTAACGCACCTGGTACACTGACAGAGATCAAAGACCTAAAGTTCTAGAGACGTAGCTTGAAACTCCACTTAGTTTAAATAAAATGTGACAAAATATGAAAGAATGAGCAACATGTGGAGGTTAATTTCTATAGACTATCCATGTAACTGAGTAAGCAAGCAGTGACCTGTGTCTTTGACAAGTACCTATAATACGATGGACTTTGAAGAGAGAACCGCAACTTTACGACTAGTTGCCTGGGTTATCACAAGAATTAATGTCAGGAAAGTCAATTCAAAAGTGACCTCCACCACTAAGGTTTTGTCATTTATGTGTCGTCACATTCTTCGTCAGCCTCAGTGTGAGTGACACTAACTGTCGACCTTTTGCTTTGCACTGAAAGGTCATTAGGAAAAGTCAAGCCTGCTATGTGTCCACGCACTTCTGAAGGCTGCTATTTTCAACATTCCATTCAAAAGGTTATCAAAGAATGGGGAGAAAAAATTAGGTAAAGGCACGGTGAACTTTTCATCTGCAAACCACACTGAGCACTTCCAACTGCCATCTGCTAGCTAGCTGTACAATCTAAAAAGCCTTCCTTTCAATGTAATCCAAAGACCATACCTCATTTCAATAGCAACAGTATGCTACCTTCGCCAATGTGTGACTGTGTATATTTCTGTACCTTGTATTTAGAAGGAGAATTTCCTGTTTTTCTAAGCATCCTCTTCCGATGGCTCGTCCACATTGAAGATATCTCAGCGAGCCTCTCAAACTGAACTGCTATGTCTTGAAAAAATGTGACAAATACAAGTAGTGAGTGCTATAAAGAGGTTAGGAAAAACGCTAGTAGATACGCATCAGAAAACCTCATTGTAATTTGGGGATATGTTTTAGAACCATGGTTAACCATATGTTAAGAACCATAGATATTACACATATAGGTATTGTGTGTATGAAAAAAATTGTTTCTGATTGGATATTTAAATTACAGAGAGAGGAACAGATAGTGAAATGATAAGTATTCAGCTTGTGGATAATAAAAACCCGTGATGTAGTCATACTAAGGCCATTAGTACCAACCTTCAGAAAATCCTTTTACTTTCATTTCTCTGGGTGAAAAGTGAAAAATCTGCTTCAACCTATTTGACCAAGACAATGGGACAATATGTACATCTATAAATGTCTCCAAGTCCTGATGAGAAAAAATACAATCATGATTATAATTAAAGAAGGAAAAAAACGTGTTGCTATATACATGCATTGGCATAAATGGAGTTTTGGGTAAAAAGACCATTCAAGATCCTAGTTGGGCAATAGCATCAGCAACAGTACCTGATTTTACAGGTAGAGTATTATAAAACTCCAAATTCCTAGGTTTAGGAACATGCAGCTTCAAAGGAATAATCTCAACCAAAGACTGTGGGTTAGCTTTTTATGGAAACCTGTAATTTTCTTGAAAGCTGCTACGTTATGAATTATATACAGTAATAAGTATAGGTCTTTGATAATATGTTGTCCTATTTTGGGCTTTAATTTGTACAGCAGTGAGTGTATTTCCATAAAGTGCTCTCTCTATGTGAATACACATACTACATTCAAATGCATCCCTGGGAAGATACCTTTTTATATCTATTTTTAAATATTTCTACTGTTTACTAAAGCAACATAGTAACATGGAAGGAGTATCCTACATAGATTAAAGATGAAATTTATTTCTTCTATATTTCTGGAATTTGCTAGATGTTAGTTTAGGATTAGGTAGCTGGGAAAGCTGTAAGGATGGATTACCACAGAAATGCAGTGTTTTCTTTTTATCATTAAATAGATGCTACTGTAGGCAGTTGGTTTGTTGTTTCTTGGCTCTCCCAGAAAGCCAGTGATTTTTGTGTGCACTCTGTGGGCTAATTCTTAGTCTGACCCTGCTTTTTGGTAAGGTATATTTCCAACTGGTTCTTTGAGAAGGTCATGCACATATTGTCTTGTTGTCAAGTGTAAAGAACAGGTTCATCATAAGAGCCCTGTGGCTTTTAATGAGTTTTACCATCAGGCAAGTATTTGAATGTTGTTCAGTAGGCTTGTGTCTCATCATTACATTTTGCCTCAAACTTGGATTAAAGGAGAGTTGCAAGAAAGATCCTGGCAAAGCAATGATATTTACTTTGTGTATAAACTCCTGTAGCACATCAAACTCGAAAATAATATCATGTTTGTTAGTAAAAGCTAACTGGATCCCCACAAACTTCAAGTGTGTTCCTTTAATTTGGCAATCCCAACATAAATGGAGTGGTTATCAACGCGAGAGTGGTCTATTTATCCTGAGATGAGCGAGGGATGGCAGTCAGCAGGAGGGAGGGTGGTTTCTCAGTAGTACGCTCTGCTTGGAAGGAGAGATGGAAATACTGTTAAAAAATAATTTGCTTTTCAGAAAATTTAGAAAATATACTTGTCCAGCTTCAGGGATTTAGAGGTATCCAGGGCTGCTGGCAGGCAGGCTGGCTGAGAGAGAATGTAAAACATGGTGGAAGAGCAATGAAAAGTAGTCCTATGTCCCATCTCCTGTGACTTCCTTATTCTTTCTTCTTCTCTGGTGGTCTTAAAGTCATTCCAAAATGGAGGAGTGAAAAGATGCTCACTTGCTGGAATGCTCTTAATGAGGGGGATTGCTCAAACATCTCCTCAGTCGTATGGTAACGAGGAACTCAAAGTAGCCAGAGCCTCTCCGTCTTCATCTATAATACAACAATTTGGTATGCTTGTGCTAGCCCAGACCATTGAAAACAGCACACTTGGGAAAGAAGAAAGTGACCCAGATCCTAGGATGAAAATACATAGTGAACTCACCTCAGTGGAAGAGTTCTCTCTTCCCTTTACCTCCAGCTGGTTCTGCTACAGACACCTAAAGAATGAAGGATTTTTTTTCTTTAGATAACATTATTATTGTTACTACTAAAATGAAAGCAATAACCACCACTGTGACTGCTGCTGATCGTGGTGGTTAATTTTATGTGTCAGCTTGACTGAGCCAAGGGATGCCCAGATAGCTGGTTAAACATTGTTTTGGGGTGTGTTCGACAGGGTGTTTTGGGAAAAGATTAGAATTGGAGTAGTGAACTGGCCCTCCCCAATGTGGGTGGGGATCCTATAATCCATTGAGGGCCTGAAGAGAGCAAAAAGGCAAAGAAAGGTTGAATTCTCTCTCTGACTGACTGCTTGAGCTGGAAAATGATCTCCTGCCCTTGGTGCTCCTGGTTCTCAGGCGTTCAGATTACACCACCGGCTTTTCTGGGTCTCCAGCTGGTAGTGTATATATAGATCCTATTGGTTCTGTTTCTCTGGAGAACTCTAACACAGCTGCCATTTATTAAATAAATGCGCTATTAAGATCTGCATTACAGACTTTGCATGCATCATTTTAACCCTCACTACAACCCACATATGCAAGTCACCCACATTATAGGTGAGGAAACAGATTCAGAAATGTTAAGCATATACAGCAAGTAAATGCTGGATCCAAATCTGTAGCTGTCAGTGTGGTTCAAATACCCAAGTTTAGTCATCATTGAGTCAATTAGTATATAAGAGGAGCTTACTCACCAGTGTAAGGAATTTCCATTCTATAAATCATATATAGCAAGCTATACGTATAGAGCTCTTTATCTTAATCTCTTGTCTGAGCTTTTTTGTCCCTCCATGGGACAGCCTGGACAGCCCAACATGGGTAACACCAGTCATGGATTCACATGACCACCTAAGTCCCACATTGTTGCTCTGTATTTTTTTCACTTCATTTTAGTTCCGTTTCTCCCCCAAATTTCTCTTTATAATTAAGAACTTTGGCTTTATACTTTTCTTTTTCACAGGAATGACATACTAGCTCTTATTTCAATATCTTTTAATATCAGTTTATTTATTCTTTAAAAATTGAGGGCTTATTATATGTTGAGGAAACCAATATACATATGAACTAGTCCAAACCCTTAGGAAACTTGTAGGCTAATGGAACTTAACTACAGAAAAACAGCTAAATACAATTTAGTGTGATATAAAAATTATAATAATAGGCACATATCAATAAATTGTTAAACTAGGGTAGAGTTATCAGAGGTTTGTCTCTAGAGGGAAGAGTGACTTATTTGAGCATTGAACACCAAGAATGATTTAATTAAGTGAAGATGAAGAAAGATGGTGCCTTTCATAATGAGGAGGTAGAATATAAAAGGTACAATTAAAAGAAAACTGCAATTAATTCTGAATGACTAGAATTTATTTTCTTAAATGTTTATTTATTTTTGAGAGAGAGAGAGAGAGATAGAGCATGAGTGGTGCGGGAGGCAGAGATAGAGGGAGACACAGAATCCGAAGCAGGCTCCAGGCTCTGTCAGCTGTCTCCAGCAGCTGTCAGCACAGAGCTCCATGCAGGGCTCAAATTCATGAACCTCAAGTTCATGACCCGAGCCGGTCAGATGCTTAACCTGCTGAGCCATCCAGGCATCCCTGAATGACTAGGTTCTGGAGTGGTACAAGCATGTGAAGGATATGATTGAAGGAGTATACAGAGAACAAACCATGAAGGACCTTGGCGGTCATAATAAGGAGATGATTTTATCCAGTGGGCATTCCCCAGGCAGTTTTACATACTAATCCAGAAAATGAGTAGTAAGGGCTTGACTTAAGGCAATAAGCAAACCCATCTTGGCCTTGTTATCTGAACCTGTCAGGAACTTTTAGCACATTAGAAGTTGTCATCCCCCAAACTACATGATAGACTACTAGGTTCTAGCTTAGAAGAAGGGGGGTTCAGTAACAGCACCATTACTGGGGTCTGAGTGTGACCCATGGGTAGTGATTCCCTACAGACACAGTTTTCTTTGTATTCTAAACTCCCCGAGAAGGTTAAAAAGTTGTATCTCCCTAACAATTTGAGTTACTGACACTGATTAAAAACTTCTTGTGAAAAAATAAGGACATTTTAACCTGAAGCAGAAACTTAGTAGTTATTTTTGCCTGTATACATGCATGTGTGCATTCTAATTTCTATCAGACTTGGTCATATCCTTGATCTTTTGCAAAAGCAGTGTGATGAGTCTTACCTTGGGGAAAACCTAGGCTATCTTTCTTGGCCAATTGATATTGGAATAGCTTTTAGTATCCTGTCAAGTATGCTGGAAGGTGAATCAATCAACAGTGTATATTTTTTAGGGACATTTTGCTCAGTGCTGTGAAGTGCAAAAGCAGAATATTACTAGTGTCTCTACCCTCACGTTGCTAAAATATAATTGGAGAGAGTTAAAAAAAAACCAAATAATTAATAAGATTTTGAGACAATACCATTGTTTTAAACTTGGTAGTATAGGCTATGAAAGCCATTAAAGAGTAGGTCAGGTCAGGATATGCTTGACTAGTGGTGGGAATATATTTAGAAGGAGGTTCTAGCTGAGCAAAAAGGTGAAAATAAGCTTGGATATTGAGAGTGGAAGGGGCTGGGGCGAAGGTGCAGATATCAAGGACCTTTAACTACAGGCAGAAAATTTAGGTTTTTATTGGATACGTTGTGAATAGAAGAATATATTAATGAAAGCTTTTGGGGGAAGAGGCGAACTTTTGCGGCAGTGTATGGATTCTCAGCTATGTGCATCATTGGACTTGGTGACTTTAGTGAAACCTCGCTGTCCTAGCCTGGTTCCCGTAGGAAAGCAGAGGCTGAGACCATGGTTTGCATGGAGGTGGTTTATGTTGAGAAGTCACTTTAGGAAGTAGGAGAGGAGACTGGGATGAGGGAACTAGGAAAGGAAGACAAGCCAATGCAGGGTACAGTACAAGCGGGCAGCAGGGGCTCATCAGCCTGAGAGCTTCTGAGGAGCTGTCTCCCAGAATGCTCACCCAAGGGATGGAAGAGGGAACACTGATTTGCAGTGACTCTTTGGGGATTGATTCCCATGCATTTGTGTGAGCACTTGCTGCTGAATCAGAGAAGCCCAAGAACAGATGCGAGAAATTCAGGTAGAGCTGAAAGTGGTTTATCGTGTTACACTTTCTCAAAGGTGGTGTCCTGAAAACACTGGAGTTGAAGGTGGGCCGAGAAGACTGACTCTGAGAAGAGCATGAGGTGTCTGATATATTTATCATTTCAGCCTGGTAGGAGCAAGGCCTGTAAGAATTTTAAACTATTACAAAATAAATTCCAATTTATCATTGGCATATTGCCTTTCTAATAACCGGTTAACAAAGTACCTAAAAATCACCTGGGTGTATCTTTCAATACAGAGCAGGTATTCAGTACTATGCATGGAAGAATTCAGTTCATCGATTCATGTAAATAAGGCACTTCAAAATGCACTGAAAATTATATTCTTCCATATAGTTAGGGTAGCAATGGTGTCAAGGAGTGGAGGAGAGGGCTTCTTATTTTAAAAAATTAATTTATTTTGCTAACATTTATAGAGTGCACCAGGGGTAACGATAGCTTACCGTTAAAACAAATGATTTCAAATGATTTCAAAGTTATTTCAAAACAAATTAAAATAATTGATTAGTATTTAAAGTAATGTGTGGTTTATTTTTCCTTCTAAAACTAAACCCCTTAACTATCTCTACCTAAAATGTTCTATAATCTGGAGTGACCAGGAATGGCTTCATGTACAAATGGAAATGAAATTTTTAAAAAGCTACCGAAGAGTTATGCAAAGAATTAATAAAAGGATTATTTTGTAAAATTTCTAATCTGCAAACGTTTCTATATTATATACACAACTTAGTTATTTGCAAGTATCATGGTAAAGTGAGATATTTTCAAGATGTAGGGTTCTATCTTTTCCATTTTTCTTTGAATGCTTTCCGTGTAGTGAATACATCAGCAAGCAAAAATTTACTGAATAGCTTCTGTGTTTGCACTTAACACTGTTTGAGTGTCTGTTCCCATCTATGCCTGTACCTTCCCTTACCTGAGGGAGATCATTCACATACTAGGAAGTTCCTAGATGCCAAATTTTAATCTTACAACACAGATCTTTGCCTCAAAAAGCTCCCATCATGCTTTGGAAAATCACCTTCTAGTTCTGGCATGTTTTGTACAGATCCTCTTCTGTACTGATAGCAGATGCGTAGGTTTTATGAACTACAGAGCCACGTATGTTTTGGGCAGAGAGTAGGCTCTGGGCCCTTGCTTCTCACCTCAATGGGTTATGAAAAACCAACTCTATTAAATTTTCTGTCAGCCACAGAGCTTTAAATCTGAGTTGTAACTTCTGAGAAATGTTTGTTGGTTTAAATTCTGCATTATTGTGTGGGTTTGCGAGCTACCAAGATTTCCAGTGCCTATAAATATAAGTAATAGCAGATTCTTTTTTCCATGGAGGTTAATTTTAATTTCAAGTCATTTTAATCCTCATAACAAAAAATGGTTTAATTTTAATAAAGAAATTCATGACAGACAAAATATCACCAGGGAACCTGCTGAAAACTGATTCCTTTTTGTCACAGATTGTATTTTGTCAGGATTCTGGAGAAATTGGGAAAATGGGGTCAGAGCTGGCCAGTGACTGTTTACGTAGCATTGTAAAACTCTTAGTCACTCCATATGACATAATTATCTTAAACTTTATATCCCTTTAACAAAATTATATCTTTTCCAGGGCAGGCTCAAATTTTGATGTCAGAAGCCTCATGTTTAAGAAAATTACTGCTTGGCATATAAGAGGTCAGCCCCCAATTGTAAAGTGTGATGTAACAAACCAGCTTTAAATACAGATCTTCCCCTACTTGCATCCAAATATGTTCATAAAAATTGAATGTTGAAAAGTCAAGTGATAGATAAATAGAATTTAGTTCAAGGATAAAAGCCTCGTAGACCTACTTACCAGTATAGATAGCTTCTATCTTTTATCCTCAAGTTAAACTATGCACTTTTGAGAGAAGCTGTTTCTGTTTCTTTCCAGTACCTTCAGGGAGTTGCTTTTTGCATTATGTCCAAGTTTTAGGGTGGTTTTCTGCAAGGAATTAACCCAATAGGGTCTTAGTTTGTCAGTTTGTACAAAGAGGCTCTCTTGCCGATGCATCTTCACAGCTTTTGAATCTGCCTTGAAGTTTCCCTTATACAGAGTATTTTGTGTTTTGTTGAATATTAACTATTTTCTAGACAAGAACAGTATCATGTTTATCTGCTGCTGTGGCATACAGTGGATGTTCAATATATTTCTTCTGAGTTTAGCTGAAATTAAATAACACTGACTTAAATGTATGTAATAGAGAAAGGATCTACCAGCCAAACCGAAGAAGCTTCAAAAATGCTAATTGAGGCATTAAACTTATGCCATACTAATTCCACAGCATAACACTATGTATAAGTCTTATCAGTACAAAATCCTCTCAGATGACCGATTTGTAAATTTTGGATCACTTAGTGTCCTTTTTATTTAACGTGATTCCATCTTTTTAAAACTATAATGATAGAAAATGAAGCATATAATTTTTTCAGGAATTCAAAAGCCTTTACAAATGAAAGTTGATAGGAAAGGATTAAGGTAGCCCGTGTGAACTAGAGAAGAGAGACAATGCATCCGAGGCCTCTACCGATTTAGAAGGAAAGTTACCCTCTGACTTCATCAGTGCATCCTATGTTATTATTAATGTGTGAGACACATGAAAACAGAATTTGGGGCCATCAAGAAAAACTGTAGCTTCCTACAATAGTGCTATCAACATGTAGTGGCAAAGTTTAGATTTTCTGCTCTCTGTGTTGTAGGACTTCATTTTAAATACAGGAGGTGTGTATGCTGAGACATTTGAAAACATTTTGTTGCTTTTATTACTGTGACATGCAAATGCGCATCCTGACTTCTCATTTGCTTTTCACTGATTAACTTTTTAAGGAAGGCATATGTCTTGGATATATTAGAATTAAATCATTCATCTAAAACTGCCCATACGTTTTGTGATCTGGATGTTTTGTGATCAAAGGTAATGTTTATTCACTTTTAAAAAGTTGGAAGCCTTTTGCAAAGTCAGTCTGGGTTAGTCTTTATTTAGACATGGGTTGAGGGGAAGTTTTAGCATTAAAAAAAGAAGATAATGAGAGTAAAAGGCTCTTTGACCCGCAAATAATAGTAAATGTAAGGCTAAAATATCAAGGTATTGAATCCTGGTATGTGAGTTTAGAAAAACTGAGTATAGAAAAACTGAAGTATGATTATATCCTTTAAAATATGGAGAAGGTTAGGGGCGCCTGGGTGACTCAGTCAGTTAAGCATCTGGCTTTGGCTCAGGTCATGATCTCACGGTTTGTGGGACCCACACTGGGCTTCCTGTGGTCAGCACAGAGCCCACTTCAAGTCCTCTGTTCCCCGCTCTCTCTCTTTGCCCCTTCCCCTCTTGTTCTCTCTCTCTCTTTGAAAGTAAATAAATAAACTTAAAAAAAAAAGCATATGGAGAAGGCTAAAAGGCTTAAGACTGGAAAGTTTGCTCTCAACCTGGGCCCAAGAATAATGAACCATTCTTGCCTAGTATAAAGCCTTATAGACCGCTTTGTGAAATTGCCACTTGGGCCAACTGTGATGAGCTCAACTCACAGTATCAACTTTAGGCCACCATAGCGATTTGCCCCTTCCATAATACTTACACAATGAAGTGAACAGTGTGATGCTTTCATTTTGAGTTTTATGATGCATGTAAGAAGATAGCCATATTTGTATTCTCTATTTATGAGGTTTCTGATAGATATAAAGTCCTAATAAATTATTTCACTTGGTGAAAAATTATGAAAAAGAAGTAAATAAATCATTCAACAGTCAAAAACCTTTGAAAGGCTGTGCATGTTTCTCTGTTATTGTTAGCTTAGCTCAAACATACATCATAATAAAATAGGCCTTAATAATTTTATTAGTAAATCTTCCACAATTCACAAGAAACTTAACTATTAGTTCTCAAAGAGTCCCCCATGTCTGTTCTTTTCTCTTTCTCAAAGTTCTTCCATGATACCATTTAACTGATCTTTTGAATGGAGTTTTTGGTATAAGTTTTGAAAACATTTCTTATAAACTCTATCACTGTTTTTTATATTACATTGACAAATCTGGGTGTTTTGTTTTGGTTTTGTTTGCTGTTTATTAATAAGGATTTCGGTTCTAATCTGCAATTAAAAAATAAGTTAAGTTATCTGACAATTGTAGGAGGGTCCTCTTCTCTTGTTTAGAGCCTTCAGAATAACTGATACTTTTTTGTACTTCTTATGATTTCAAATACAGGGGAAAAAAACAATGTCATATTGTGATATTTTAACAGAATTTTTTTTTCTTGTGAACACTGACCACTGCTGGAATGTAATTAAAAATAAAGTAGCTTCCAATTTAAATTACATAATCATGACCTTTCCCTACCCTTTTACCATGTCCTTTGAAGAAAAAAAAATTACAATTAAACTACATTTAGAAGAAAGTTCACCATAATTACGTCAAATCAAAGGGTATTAAGATACTATATTAAAGAAAGAAAATATAAGTACATTTCATCCAAAATAGTAATCAACTTCTTTGCCTCTCAATAAACAAATGTAAAACTTCCTTATTTATAAATATAAATATATGAAACTGGGAAAACCACTTAAAGTGTAATCTTAAATTGTTTCCAGAATAATTTCATGACTACACAGAGAAATTTTTGAAATGTATTTTATCAATTTGATTTGAGAATGTAATGTACTTAAAAACTCTGAAACTAGATTATAGTAGTCCAATTTATTCTACGTTTGGTTTAGTCTTGTTATACAAATAATAGGTGGAATTAATTAATCAGACAAAAGATATTTTTTGACCCTTCTCCACATTTAAATCCTAGGCACAAACCTCTGTTGGATTCTGTAAGGTTTTTTAAAAGAATAGAAAACTAAATTTCATTCAATCCTTATTTAGGCTAAAATAGTACAAACTTTGACCTAGAATAGATCATTATACTTAACACATATTCCAGGAAACTGAGAATATATTAGTTTTAAGATTTTAACTTGGCAATCTCAATTTCTACTTCGATTAGTGATTGTATAGGTAGATAGTTAAGATAGATAAAAGAGAATCAACTTACTTTAATAAATTTATAATTTCAGAAGTGAGTATAAGAGCTTTGCTTTTGGATAAAAATCAAAAGAGAAACAAACAAACAAATCCTACATTTAAAAATCTCGCTCAAGAACTAGGTGCACAAATAAGTCTAAAGTAGCTAAACTCCAAGAGGGACAAGCCCTTCCTAAATAAGTAAGCAACATGGGATGTTTTCATGTTTGGTTCCAACTGAGGAGAAAGGAGAAGAAAGACTATCTTTGCTTAGAGAAAAAGAAACCACACAAACTTTTGATGAATCTGTGTTGAATATTGAATTTGAGTCTAGAATATTGCCAAACATCAAAATAATCCCCAGTTCATTGTCACATGCATGTGTTTTTCTCAAGTAGCCTTTTCTAAACAATAGCTTGCTTCATCCAAGTGTGCAACACAAGCAGCCAATAGATAAATTCAGCTATAAAGATGGAAGTCACACTCTTTCCATGGAAGTGCTACCCCATTACCTTCAGAAATTCAGTTGTTTAGAAGCAAGTCACTAACTCAAGCCCATACTCAACAGAAGTCATTATACAAGGGCAAGGATGCCAGAAATTAGATATAATTGGGGCCACCTTAGAAGTCTGTGTGCCATAGACCAGACCTTTATTGTTCTTTTAGACACACTACTAAGCATTAAATTACAAAAAAAAAAGGGGCGCCTGGGTGGCTCGGTCGGTTAAGCATCCGACTTCGGCTCAGGTCATGATCTCACGGTCTGTGAGTTCGAGCCCCGCGTCGGGCTCTGTGCTGACAGCTCAGAGCCTGGAGCCTGTTTCAGATTCTGTGTCTCCCTCTCTCTCTGCCCCTCCCCTGTTCATGCTCTGTCTCTCTCTGTCTCAAAAATAAATAAACGTTAAAAAAAATTAAAAAAAAAGAGGAAAAAAAAAGAAGTACAAAAATCAGGAAAATGTCAATGGAAACAGACTGAGAGATAACCCAGATAGTGAAATTATGAATCAAGGAATTTAAACAGCTGTCAGAAGTATATTAAACTAAGAATGAGTGAATAGAAGGGACATTCCAGGAGATATTTTTAAAGCAGAAAAAGAAAAATCAACCGAAATCAAAGATCTAAAAATGCACCATCTGAAACTTTTAAAGTATACTGAATGATATTAAAAGCAGATTGAACACAGCAGATAAAAGAATCAATAAACTTCAAAACAGGAAATAGCATTCATTTAAACTGAAACACAGATTGGAAAAAACCAAGACTGCGCAAAGTAAACAGAACCTCTGTGATTTGTGAGACAGTTTTAGGGGATGAAACATTTCTACAATTCGAGTTTTAGAAGAGGAGTTATACAATGGGACAAAACATAGCTTCAAGGAATATTTGGCTAAAATTTTTCCGTATTTGACCAAAACCATCAACCCACTTATCCATGAAGCTCAGAGAATAAATACAAGAAAAACCACAGCGAAGTACCTCATAGTCAAAATTATGAAAATATGAAAGGAAAAACTTAAAGTTGCTGAGGCAGGAGAGCAGAATCTATGTTACACAGAGGATAGCAATGATAAGAATGCCAGGAGATGATTACCTAATTACTTCTTAACATGCCTAGTTGCAGACATGCTGGAAATGAAAAATAAAACTCAAAAAAGCTAAGACCTCAACCCCTGCCAGCCTGTCATAAATAAGATCCCACATGGTAGAAGAGAGGTCATGCATAAACATGTAAAATGATTCCCACTGTGTCAGTAATCATTCAATTGAAATGACACGTCCTTCTTTGTGGATTTTTTTTTTTTCTTGAGGAAAGAAAAGAAAGATCTTTTGAAGAAAGAACTTTTTACTGGATCTTTTCCTCCTCATGGAGGAACAAGTGAATATGGATTTAAGTCTGCTAATTACAATGGTAATGACTTGAAGGAAGGGTCGAGGGCACCAACAATAATTTCCTGTATTATCTGAGTGGGATTCTCTTCAGACGTTGTCTCCTCTTCTTCTTGCCTCCTCTCTTGTGCTGTGTTCTAGTATCCCTAACTTGTAAATTGCTGTCTTAAAATTGTATTTGTGTCTCTGCCTACTTTCTTTAGAATGGCTCCTCAGTTGGATGGTACATCCCTTTTGTCTATACTGTACTGGATCACCCTGATGGCCCATCCCATACCCTGTGGGCAGTCTTTGGCTCCTACTTACCCAAAACAGGAGTCCAGGTCTTGATATTGTCTTCAGTTGTGGTTATTCTCTGGATGAGAAAGTCTATACTAGTGATTACTTTTGAACTAGACATAAAAGTAAGTTCTGAACATTTTTTCCTGAGCCCAGTGGAAACCAAGCAAGAAGTTTAAGCATATATTCTCTCTACCTGCCTCCTCGGAATGATTTTAGTTGGTTTATTTATTTTATTTTATTTCATTTTTTGGAGGGGGTGTAATATTAGATTCTTGGACATGGTCTTTCAACAATTTAGTTTGTCTAAGATTTGTTTTTTCACTTTCTGTATACTAGGCTCTGTCTTAAGCATTAGGAATTAAATGGAGAACAGGACAGACGAGCATCCATGGTCTATAGTTCAGTGGGTGTTTGAGGTTAGGTGGGCCAATTTTCTTCTAGCTTTAATATTTTCAAGTAAAAGAAAAAATTATCAATCTTGAATTTTCTCTACCCTTTTACCAATCTTCCTCAGAGGATGGTAAATCGTTTACCTGACGGGGAGTTTAGGATTGGGTTCTGGGCATGCATGGATTCACTCTACTGGAACCACTCAGATTATAATCTTTCTGCTTGCAGAAAGCAAGCGCTCATATCTGCTCTCTGTCATGTAAAAGGGACATTTTTCACGTAGGCAGAAGCCCATAATTGTCCAACTGTGACAACTAGTAGAGTGAGTGCCATATATCTAACTCAGTGGTGAATTATATCATGACCATTTGCTCAAATACCTTAGCCATACCCTTCATTCCAGTGTTTTCTCTTTTTTGAAAGTCAGTAATAAAACTGACATTTTAAAATGTCCATCTCTTTGATTCCCGTGTCTATCTATCTTTCTTGGGCAAAAAAGAATAATCTATTTATTAAATCCTAAAATTTCAGTAGTGGGAATAGAGACAAGTACAGTATAATTAGTGCTATACTTAGTATATAACGCTATAGTATATAATGCTTAGTATATAATAGTGCTATAATTAGTATTCAGTATAATTAGTGCTAAGATTAAACGTAATAGAGAGTGGAGTAATAGCACAGAAAGGGCACCTCATCTGGACTAGGACTGTGGTGGACAGGAAAAGATTATTTTATGTGTACTCAAAGAATTCTCTGCTTTCTTCAGCTAGTGCCATGTGAAAGCCAGTGCATTCTGGGATATGTACTGGGACTTCATTAATTATGAAACCAGACCACTGAATATAATTTTCAAGTTTGTATCAGACTATGTAATTACACCTTACTTTAGAGCTATCTACTCACTTATTCAGCAATTTATTAAATGTATATCATATGGGATATTTTTCTAGAATGTAGGGATACAGAAGTGGGAAATTTTTTTTTTTAATCTGTAATTCAAGGGGGGTGGGTAAAACATTGGATTTCTGGCTGGTTTGAAAAAAATATTGTCCTTAAAACTTCTTTTTGTTTCTTTTTCTTTTTAAAAATTTTTTATTTATTTTTGAGACAGAGAGAGAGCATGAGCAGGGGAGGGGCAGAGAGAGAGGGAGACACAGAATCCAAAGCAGGTTCCAGGCTCTGAACTATCAGCACAGAGCCTGATGGGGGGGCTCCAACTCACAGACTGTGAGATCATGACTTGAGCCAAAGTTGGACACTTAACCAACTGAGCCACCCAGGCGCCCCTAAAATTTCTTTGAATAAGTAAGCCATGCTCATAAATCAGGACCTTTACATTTGTTTTTTCTGCCTGGAACAATTACCCAGCTATCCATACAACTTGCTCCCTTATGGGTTTTTAGACTTTCTTGACACATCCAGTGTAATATTACAACTGGTCTATCCCACTTCCCTTGTTTACATTTTCTTAGAGCTCTTATCACTATCTGACATTTGATGCATCACCCAAACACCTTGAAGCTTCCCCTCCCCCCGCCTCAGTAAAATTCCAAGCTCCCACCAAGGCGTTCAAAGCCCCCACAATTTGCTCCCAACTCTATTTTCTCGCTGATCTCATCTCTTTCTTCACTCCTCCAGAGTGAGGTTATTCTGGGTAAGATCAAAAGTAGTTTGAGCAAATGAGTTTCATGCCAAGATGTAAAAGGATCTCACTGGCTCCTGGATTGGGGACAGACTGGGATGGGGTGGGAGGAGGGTGGCCAAAATGCGAACCAGAGATACCAGTTAGAAGGCTCTTGAATTAACCCAGGTGAGAGATGACAGTGGTTTGGATCTGGACGTTTACAAACTAGGGTCCAGGAAGTGGAGAGAAATAATTCTAGACATACTTTGAAACGAGAACCGACAGGATTTGCTGAGAGATTGGATTTAGAGTTTGGAGGAAAAGAAGAGTCAGGACTGACTCTAGGGGTCCTTTGAGTTATTGGAAAGGTGGTACCACATTTAATAGATGGAGAATACTGCAGGGGAAACACGTGGGGGTTGGAAACCAGGAATGCAGTAGCACCAAGCAAAAGTGCTGAAGAGGGAGTATGAGGAACATCTGGCTGGAAGTCTGAATTTGAGAGTCTGTGCATACAAAGGGTATTTAATGTTGCTAGACTGAATAAGATTGCCAAGAGAATGAGTGTCCTTAAAGAAAAGATCTGAGGACTGATCCCTATGGCACTTTGATGTTCTGAGGTCAGAGGGATGAGAGGCTGGAAAAAGAGAATGTAAAGGGAAATGAGAAGTGTGGTGTCCTGGAAGCCCGGATAGAAGAAATTCATTAAGTGAGAGTATCAAATTAACCGTCAAATGCTGCTGGTAGGTCAAGCAAGATGCATTAGTAAAAATGCATTGCCTTGATCACTGGAAAATACGTTTGAGCAAATGTCAGCAGGTTAAGTTAAACACCTGCTATCTTTTTGCCACATGAAAAGTAGGAAAGAAAAGTTTAGGTAAATTCCCAGTGGGCGTAAGATTTATTAGTCACAGTTACATCTCAGGTAAACATACAAACATATACACATAAATATATGCATATACTTTCTTCTTATGTTATGATTACTGTAGGTTGACACCTGGAACTCTTATTGCTCCACAATATAGTATAAGGTGATATCCTGTGGAGACTCCAGGGGCTTTTCATAGGACCCATGATGAGAGAGGGAGATAGGGTAGCGCAAACACGGTTTGTATTTTATCCACTCGAAACTTTCATTAGGCAATTTTCTTTTTTTTATTTTTTAATTTTTTTTTCAACGTTTATTAATTTTTGAGACAGAGAGAGACAGAGCATGAACAGGGGAGGGGCAGAGACAGAGGGAGACACAGAATCTGAAACAGGCTGCAGGCTCTGAGTGGTCAGCACAGAGCCCGACGCGGGGCTCGAACTCACGGGCCGTGAGATCATGACCTGAGCCGAAGTCCCGAAGTCGGACGCTTAACCGACCAAGCCACCCAGGCGCCCCATCATTAGGCAATTTTCAAGTTACATTGTACTCATTGTTATATGTCATCTTACCAAGCTATACTGTAAAATCACATGATATTTTACCATATGGTACATTTGGGATTCCATTAATCAACGTGTCTCATTAAGGCATATTTTGTTGTTTTCAGAATGTGTTATGTGAGAATTCCTAAATAGAAATCTCCATAGAGAAATGTCTTTAGATGAGAAGTTCTGTTGATTATTACGATCAGCTTAATTTGCTAATAACTTCCTGTAAGCACATTTTCACACACTCTGATTCTATAAGTGGAAATGACTCTATTATTCTGCGAACCTACAAGGATGTTTCCTAACCTATTACTTTCTAACTTGTTTTCCCAAGTTATTAAAATCATGACCAGTTTGTGTACCCATAGCCAATACAATCTTATTTACTATTAATTTTGCTAACTCAACAGAACAGGATTGCACCTGACTGAAGTCTGTTCGATAGAAATCTAAAATCAAACACAGGTACAACTTGTTTAACCATTTGAATTTTGGGAAATCAAATCATTTTAATGATTTTTTTCCCCCTGTCATTCTGTTTCTCTCAAAAGTCATCAAATGACCCTATCCTTAAACACCTCTTCCTGCCACTAACTATTTGTTTCCCAATTTGTTTCCCAAATTTTTTATATTTCCCAAGTATAAAAAATACTTTCTTGGAGGGTGAAAATTCTCTCTTCCCAATATATTTTATAATAACTTCTCATGCATTAGTTTGTGTTCTTTAATTGTTTTATTGTATCTGCTATATGTTGCCAACTAGGCTTTTAATAAAGTTCTTGAGAGTCAGGGTAATAAAACATCCTAAAGCAACATACTAAAACATACTAAAGTACTAATTTTCAAACATACAGGGAACTTCATACTTCACAAAAAGGTAACATCATTTTGGGACCATTTTATATTTATATCAATGATATTTCTATTGCTTAAAAAAAGTCTTTGCAACTAGTGTTGGAATTGCTTGGAGAAAATAATTTGAATAAAATGAGTAAAGATATCTTTTTTTTTAATTGAAGTATAGTTGACACACAATGATCAGGTGTACAACATAGTGATTTGACAACTCTATAGTTATGCTATGCTCTGCCCAGTGTGGCTACCAACTGTCACCATACAATGCTATTATATACCATTGACTATATTTCCTATGCTGTGCCTTTCATCCCCATGACTTATTCATTCCAGAACTGGAAGCCTGTATCTCCCACTCCTCTTCACCCATTTTGCCCCTCCCTCCACCTCCATCCCTCATCCATCGCTAGCTTGTCCTCTGTATTGATGGGTCTGTCTCTGCTTTTTGAGTAAACAAAGCTTTTTATTCTTGAGTCACATTTTTTCAAAGATACAAAATTATATTATTCAAGCAAACACCCCATCTTTCTCATCACACTGGACTCTGAAAACCAATTGAGTGTTTATTACAATAAATATATCCTCAAATACTATTCTTCCTAAAAATGAAACCAGAATCTGCTGAAGCCTCTTCCACTCGACAGGAAATCAAGAGGACAGAGAAATGTGTTAAATATTGCCATGGGAGTGCAAGCCCCAAAATCCAGCCTGAAAGTCTCAGGACAAAAGAAAAAAACGAAAACAAAAACAAAAACAAAACCTGAACTTCTCAAAAAATAGTTTGCAAGGATAAAATAAAAGGTGATGGTGATAGAACCTATAAATCAAAGAATTTTTTTAAATCTTGGGAAACATATCAACTACTTCCAAAGCATAGATCTTTTGGATTCCTGATTTGAAAAAAAACAAGCAATGAAAAAATGAGACAATGTAATTTGAGCACTGACTAAATAGTTAATGATACTAAGAAATTATATTTAAGTTCCATTACTATGGTATTGTGGTTATATTTTTGTAAAGAATCTTTATCTTTTAGTGATTCAAAAGCTGCAAAAATTAAAAATAAAATGATACAATGCAAGGATTGGGCTCAAAGTAATCTGAAGTTGAAGAAACAGGTCAAGGACAAACCAAGCAAGATTGCCTATGGATTTATAATTGTTGCAGCTGACTGATGGGTGCATGGTGAATCATTATGCTATTCTCTTGTCTTTTGTGTATGTTTGAAATTTTCCATGAAAAGTTTAAATAATAAATATATGTCCTCGGTGTGCCTGGGTGGCTCAGTCAGTTAAGCGCCCTACTTCGGCTCAGGTCATGATCTCACAGTTGGTGACTTGGAGTCCTGCCTTGGGCTCTGTGCTGACAGCCCAGAACCTGGAACCTGCTTCAGATTCTGTGTCTTCCCCTCTCTCTGCTCCTTCCCTGTTTGCACTCTCTCTCTCTCTCTCAAAAATAAATAAACATTATTATTTTTTTTAATTTATGTCCTCAAATGAAGGGAGCATACCATAATTGAAAATATTTAATACAGGGGCTCCTAGGTGGCTCAGTCAGTTGAATATCAGACTCATGATTTCAGCTTGGGTCATGATCTGCCAGTTGTGATCTCATGATCCTGGGATTGAGCCCTGTGTCTGGTTCACAGTGACAGTGTGGACCCTGCTTGGGAGTCTCTCTCTCAAAATAAATAAATAAATAAATAAACATTTTTTTTTTTTTAAAGAAAATACTCAATACAATGCCCACTACCTCAGAAGGGAGATTCCAAAGAGCATTTGTAAATATCCTCTGCATTAGAAGCATCATTAGATAGGTCACATCTCGTCTCCTGCTGGGAACCTCTCTTTCCCTTTATCCTTTCCATCCCCATCACAGGTGACTACTTTAGATTGGATTAAATGTGTTGGTACATAAAGATTTCTGGTGCATTTTTCACTAGATGAAGTTTTGCTAATCCCTTATTACTTCTACCTTCATATCCTCAGTGCAGGGCACATGATAGAGTCTTAATAAATACCAGCCTAATGCTTACTGGAAGAGAGGCAGTAGCTGTCTTCCCCCACTGTCACTTCTCCTGGCTCCACCCAAACTCTCCAGGGCTTCATTCATGGAAACAGTCTTTCACTTTATCTCTTGTTCTGATGTCTCTGTAGCAACACACATTTAGGTCATTGTCTTGGGTAAAGTTGCTTTATTACAAGTACAGGGATTTATCAGAGTACACACTAAGAGCCAATGGCTAACAAAAATTAAAGTTATAACAAATTAAATTATGCTCAAATTGAGAGTAAAATGATTTAATCCAGGCCTGTTTGCCTGCTTTTACTTCAGGTCTATGTGTGCCTGGCTCTTTTTATGTGCTCCATAATGTTTGCTGAATTGAACTGAATTGATTTTGTTGCCAGGGGCATATTGAGCCAACTTCTTCCATCCATTCCCACATCCCTTTGCAGGGTCATGGATACCAGCTGACTGTTTTATAGTTTATACATTCCTGCTTGATTTGCTCTATTTGACTTCTTAACCTCTTAGTTGTCCATCTTTACAAACTTTTCTTTTCCCTTTTACCAAAAAAAAAAAAAAAAATAGGGTCTATATCCTATGATAGGAACTGGAGATACAGAGGTGAATGAAGTTACATGGGTAACTCCTTCAAAGGGCTCAAGAGCCCTTGCCTAGACTCTGAAAACCCTGCCACTGCTTATTTTCATTCAGTTGTCACTTCAGTCTAAGACTTGTATGCTCCTTGGGACACCTGGCTGGCTCAGTCTGTAGAGCATATGACTCTTGGACTTGGGTGATTGGTCTGAGCCCCATGTGGGGTGTAGAGTTTCTTTAAAAAAAAAAAAAAAAAGACTTCTGTGTTCCAAACCGTGAGATTTTACTCTGTGCCTCTGTTTCAGGTTATTTATAAGACGTTAGGTAAAAGTGATCCCAGAATTATTCATGAAGAACTGCACTCATTGTCTTTGCTACACATAGAAGTAATCAATTATCCCTAACAGGAATTTGCTCTTTAAAAGCCACTTTTTGAAAAAAAAAAAAGTCACTTTTTCTCTGACCAATGACATTTCTCTTTCTCCAATCTCCTTGTGACTAAATTTTGAACAAGTTTTAATGTAATTTAGTCCAAATCTTTACCCCAGCCTAGCTGTGCCACCCCCAACAATCATAGCAAAATATTGTTTTTGTTTTTGTTTTATATTTGCAAACATAATAAACTGAAATTATAAGAAGTTAGGAAAATAGAGACAAGTTTAAAATAGAAAATTATAGTCAGCCATAACCCCAACTTTCTTTTATGCAAAATTCCTCAAAGGACTAAACAAATCATGGCATTGTGATCCTATTAAACTCATATTTGTTTGGTTGCTTTGAGAATGTTTTTCTTTGTTATGGACTCTACCAGCTTGCCTGGTGTGGGAATATAAGATGTACAGTTGTACAGATCACAGAAACCCCTCAAGGCTCTTTTCACATTCAGCAAAAGACAGTGTTTACTCTTTAGGTGTGTTGTGAGGAAATTTTACATATTTGTGTTTCCGAAGTAACTGGACTATATATTTAAATTATAAAGATGTGTGTTTCATGATTTATGAAACAGAATTTAGGTCTTTGATCTTCCCAACTCGGCAGTGTTAAATAACATGGCTTTGGAAGTGAATTTTTTTTTTTGTCTGTATTTAAAGACCATTTAAAAGATTTTTGTGGTCTTTTTTTCTCATTTTGCTTTCAATATTTTTTTTCAGAAAGTCATTAGTGTGACCTCATATTCACCTCTGCATTGCACGCTCCTTTCTAACATCTCACTATGCTGATTATCTCCTTTGAAAAAGTCTTCAGAATTGTGAGGGCAAATGAAGCTAATATCAAACAAGCCCCTTTATGGCCTCTGGGCACTAAAATGTTCGATACTTATTAGATAATGTTGATATGTTAAATAAATTATTTGAGAAAATCTAGTGTTTGTGACCCAGAAAAATGCACACAATAAAATGCCAGTTTTGTTTGTCTGTTTTTCTCCATATACCATGAATCAGAGGCAGATCTTTAAATTTCTATTTAAATTAGAAATTGGTCACAAGCACAAATGATCACTTCTGCTAGGAAAGGATTGTAATTTCACAGTGTATAATGAATTTTACAGTTGAAGGCATTTAAATGTGAGAAGAGAAGCCAGACTTGGTTACTTTTGTGATTCTGATTATTACTATTATCATTTAATTATTTCTGGTCAATATTTATCAGGAATTAGTTGATAGCTTTCTTTGCCAAATTTCCTTTGTTTTCCAAGATGCTAAGACTCGAAGACTTTGTATTTATTCATTCTGAAAAAATTACTTTAAAAAATCTTAAATCAAGGATTCATTTCATAGGAGTTTAAATTATAACAATGGCTTTCATGATTTTGATTGATTAAATATGAATTCCAAATTAGATTTTATACAAAATTTAAAAAAATATATGAAGTAATATTAGTAAAACGAAACTGAAGTCCTGAAAGGAGAGCCTTTGGGCCCTTTAAATAAATTTAAAGCTACTGGCTTGGTTTGGAATTGGAAGCGTTCTTCAGAGAATGAAAAAGATTCCAGAAAACTGCAAACAGGCAGTGTGTCTGTAGTATGCAAAAAGGAGAAGTAGGAAGATTCCAGAAACTCAAGGCTGCTAGCGATTGATGACAACCAGTAGGCAATACATACATGAATTCTTGGATTCAGCCATTTAGTAATAATTTACTGAACTCTGATGTGCCAGACATGGTATTTGGTGTTGCAAATAGAGAGATGAATGGAAACTGCCAATCACTTTTAAAGAGTTTATAACTTAGTGGAGATTACATACAAGTAAATAGGCAATTAATATGAATAACACAAAAAGGAACTCAAAAGAGCCTGAAGTGGAAGATTTTAATCTCTTAGCAGAAGTCCCGCTAAGAGATTAAGATGTGTGGTGGAGGGAGGCAGGATAAGTTGGGGGAGGCGAATGGAGAGAGCTATTGTGAAGGAAAAGATAGGGCAGGCCATGACCCGAAGGAAGAAAGAGCATGGTGTAGTTAAGAGGCGCTTTAGGCGTTCAAGAAAGATTCTAGAACAGTTTATTGAAGGATTATTAGGTATCAGTATGATTTCACAAAGAACAAATCAAATCAAGTTATTAATTCAATGTCCTTCTATTTACTTACTTATTTAAAACATTTCCTAACTACTACTACTGTAAATGGATGAGGAAAATGCAGCTGACATACATTTTAGGAATTCGGCAAGGCATGTAATACTAAATCTCTGTGGACCTGGGGCCCACGGGTGGCTCAATGTGCCCCACTGAGGGGGGGGGGGGCTCTGAGCTAAGCATGGAGCCTGCTTGGGATTCTCTCTCTCTCTCTCTCTCTCTCTCTCTCCCTCCACCCCTTACACCTGCTCTCTCTCTCTCTCTCAAAAAACAAAAACAAAAACAAAAACACCAAAAGTAAAAACAAAAACATAAATAAATCTCTACGAACCTGCTTGTGGACCACATGACTGGTTAACTTATCCAAAATGATGTTTTTAGTGGCTTAAACTAAGGCTGAATCCCTAGTCCTGTGAAGTTGAGTCTTTTTATCCAAAATTTGGCTAAAAATTTGTAGACTTTCTTTTTCAGGTCTAGAAATAATATAAAATATATCAAGTAATTGAAACAGTATCCATAAGTTCTTAGGGTGGAATTATGGATTAAATGTGACAAGATAAATTTTGAAAACAAATTTTCCTGATTATGAAGGTAACATATACTTATTGTAAAAAAAATTAGAGCCACATAAAAAGTTATATGCCAGGTGTCATACAATACACACACCCAGTTAACAAATATCTTAATTTATTTAAGTAGCTTGAAACAATCACTTATAAAACTTGATATATATACTTATGATTTTTATATGTATTTATATACATACAAACTCACTTTGTAAAATGAGATCCCATTATAATACTGTTTCTATTGTATTATTTTCTTAATTATTGTCATATTTCTATGTTAATAAATTTCTATCTCATTCATCCTGATGGTGGCTACATAGTATTCCAAAAGGTAGATATACCACATTTAATAACAATCTTCTCCTGCTAATATTTGGTGGCTTGTCATTTATTGTCGTTATAAAAAAAATTCTGATAAACATCCACGTATCCTTATCTATATGTACTTGCCTGTATATATCTTTAAATTTCTGAAAAAAGAAATGCAAGGCCAAAGGGTAAATCCCATCAAATTGTAGTAAATATTGCCAAGTCAACAAGATAAAATTTAACAGACACACCAACAAGACTCTGGTCAAGCACAGCAGTTTAAGAAGCACTATCTTTGAATACTATTGAAGGATTTGAGACAACGTTATATCACTTAAGTGATATGGCTGCTTCAGTCACTGTGTTTCAAAATTGGTAGCAGAACCTATGTATGTCAAGAGACACTTGGAAATGTGAAGGGACATTTTTGTTGTCACAATACTGGGGACATTGCAGACACTTCGTAGTAGACAATGCAGAGCCCAGCATGATGAAGAGTTGTTCTACCCAACATGCCAATAATGCCATCTTGGAAAAACACAGAGCAACTGCAATCATAGTTTGTAGTAATAGAATAGTGTCTAGGGATAAATAGAATGACATTAATATATTAACTAAAATATATCTGTAAAATTGCTTTTAATTTTATATTCTGAAGTTTAAGGTATAGATTGAGTAGGGCAAATACATTTGTTTTTATTGCCAACTCTAAAGCAATAGCTTAGAAAGTTGTGGTGGAAGAAACCCAGCAACCATGTGCCTAATCGGTGACCAACAAGAGTCAGGTTTGTGAGACAGCAGGTGACAGTACTTATGCTAGGTATTTGTCATTACCAACTGGCCTAAATGTACTCTGTTGGAAAGAAAGACCAGAATTCAAACTGTCTCATGATTCTATGTATATAATCCATTTTGTCAAAATGCTTCTTAAAGCATTTCTAGCTTTGAGCATTCAAAATAGAGGGTAATGATTCTCAGGTCTCTTATGGATGGAATTGTGTTCCCTCAAATTCATAGATTGAAGCCCTAATCCCCAGTATCTTAGAATGAGACTGCATTTGGATTTAGGGCTTTTAAAGAGGCAATTAAGTTAAAGTGAGACAGTCAGGCTGAGCCCTAACCCAATCTTACTGGTGTTCTTATAAGAAGAGGAAATGTGGACGCACAAAGAGACACCAGGGCTATACACAAAAGCCAAAGAGAGAGACCTCAGGAGAAATCAAACCTGCCAACATCTTGATCTAGAAACTGCAGCCTTCAGAGCTGTGAGAAAATTAATTTCTATCATTTAAGCCATCTAGTCTGTGGTATTTTGTTATTGCGGCCCTAGCAAACTAGCACAATGCCCTTATTAATATTTCACTATGTAAATTTAAATATAAAATTTCATTATGATGAAACAAATGGATAATAC
Source organism: Panthera tigris (assembly GCF_018350195.1). Classification (NCBI taxonomy): domain Eukaryota; kingdom Metazoa; phylum Chordata; class Mammalia; order Carnivora; family Felidae; genus Panthera; species Panthera tigris. Next base: position 56,775,553 of record NC_056668.1, on the reverse strand, counting down.
AACTTGCATTATCATTATACTTGGGACCATCCTTACATATACTACAGTTAAATTAAAGAGCTATTTCATATACTATGTTTGAAGCCCAATCTATCCAAAAACATGACCTTCCAAAAATATGACTTCCAAACCACCTCTTCAACTGTCTTTTCCTTCTGGTTTGAAATTTTCAATTAAAGTCACCTTTTTTGGATAACTGGAAAGAAACACACAAAGTAACCTTTATAACATATGCCATCAGTGAATATCTTTACTTCTTCACTCTCCATCCACCGGAGCAGAGGAATGGATGAGCTTATCAGATTAGCCAATTGCTCCAAAAAGTTCAAAAACAGGCAAATGTGTACATTTAAAGGAAGAAGTGAGTACAAATGAACAAGTGGTGAAAATAAGGAAGTGGAGATTTAAAAAAAAAAAAAAAGCAGCCATAAATTCTGATTCACTAAGAAACCAAATGAAGTCCTAAGCCTGTAGAGGAGAACAGTCATAACAGGAACTTGAGCCAAGTCTTTGAGAATGGTGAGGCCCAGCAGATGCAAAGAAGTCAAACATTTTTTTTTTTGATGATTAACAATAGAGTATGCTTCTCATACTAATCGTTTAGACTTCGACCATGACATTTTCTTCCTTCCTTCCTTCCTCCCTCCCTCCATCCCTCCTATCTTTCCTTTCTTTTCTTTCTTTCTTTCTTTCTTTCTTTCTTTCTTTCTTTCTTTCTCTTTCTTTCTTTCTCTTTCTTTCTTTCTTCTCTTCTTTTGTTTTCTTCCTCTCTTGCTTCCTTTTTAGAGGGGAGAGAGGGGCAGGAGGAGAGGGAGAAAGATAATCTTAAGCAGGCTCCACGTTCAGCACGGAGCACTAAACGGGGCTCAGTCCCACGACCCTGGGATCATGACATGAGCCTAAATCAAGAGTTGGATGTTCAGCCTACTGAGCCACCCAGGCACCCCTCCAACCACATTTGCACATAAGAGTTAGCCCTTTTGAAGCCTAAGTTATCCCGGAAAATGCTGTTACACGCTGAGGCCGAACTGGGTATTCATTTCCTGATTAGCACCGTTTTGTGACGCTGCTTATGGAACAAGTTTCACAACGCATTGCTTTGGGGTGCCCAGGGACATCCAGTGCTTGCTGCATTATCATGCAAGGCTCTAAAGACTGAAAGCTGCTTCCTTGAAAGTGTGGTCCCATCTGTGGACAGCAAGGTGTTTGTGTTGGTATTTCAACAGACAGATGGAAATGTCAGATGTACAATAAAGCAATTCAGAATTTCCTGGTATTTTAACTTGAAAACAAGTGACAATGCCTTTTATTTTTAACCCAATAATCTAGCAAGCCAAGGGATCATAGTCTGTTTGACTTTGCAAGTCTTTCTGCAAGATATGGCATATATTTGGGAGCACTGCAAGGTTGAGTAGACAAAGAAAACGTATTTAAAATTGCAGATGTTATTTCTAAATTGTTCATAAGTAACAGGAAACTGAACGTTGATATTTAACTACTCTGTAGGTAGCAGGCAATTTGCATTTGTAATATCAGCATAATGAGTTTAAGATGTGCATTGATCTCATTTTATTTTATATGGAATGTAACAAAGCATGTTAATGGATAACCTAAAAGCATATAAATCAAGGAAAAATACAAAATGTCAAAAAATCCAGAACTGTTGTAGTAATTGTACGTGTTTGAAACATCCCACTCGAGGTATCCCTGTCTATGGCAATTAATAAAAAAATGTATTTCCAGTGATGGAGAACTGAAGATTTTCCGTGAGATACAATGGATGATTTATTCTAGAGAAATGCCCCACAGTAAAATCTTATATGATTGATAGAACCTTAATTAAAAATGAGATAAGAACTATTTCATAATCATGTTAGTCTTTCTGTCTCAGAAATAGCTGAGAGACTTTGGCCATGTTGCCCTTTCTTTGTTTTTCACTTTTTCATTAATTGAATTTTTCAGATAGTCACAACTCACTTAAATATTCAAAGGGTCATTTTATACCATTAAGTCATGTGGGACTTTACTCATTCTTGTCAATTTTGAGAGGACTATATCACATTATTTCAAAATATTCTTATTTTATTATTTTGTTTTCCTTTGTAGTTGCCAATTATATGAAGAAGGGCAGAAATACATGATAATTGTGAGGATGGGTGCTGTAATACAAGTATGGCACAATGTAAGCAATCACAGATTATTTTTCTGTTTATAAATGGTATTGTTGAGGTCAATTCAGTTACTGCGAGCCTCCAGTCTATAACTAGGTAGGACCACTTATTTTTGTAGCTTACTAGTTGTTCTCTTATGCCTTTACCTGCACACACAACACCTCAAAAAACAACCAAAAGATAAAAAATGTAAAAATAAGGAAACTTTAAAAAGATGCTTGATCCCTTTAGTAATCAGAGCAATGCAAATGAAGTGTAATTGGACACCATTTCACACACTTTTAATTGGCAAAATTTAGGGTCTAATAATATGGTAAGGGTGTGGGGAAATAGCCTGGCTGGTAGGAGAATGAATTCTACCAAAACTTTGAAAAGCAATTTGTCAGAACTCAGTAGAGCTGAATATGCCCATGGCTTCTACTTGATATCTAGAGTAGTAAATGTCCAGATACCTACTCCAGAAAAATTCTCACAAATGTGCAGGAAAAAAATCATTTCAGTATTTTTGTAGTGGAAGAAAAATGAAAACAACCTACTTAATCATCTCTTAATAGGGAAATTAATAAGTGGATAATTTTAACTGATAAAGTGGAATATTGCAGAGTAAGTAAAATGAATCAACCATAAATTCATGTAGCAAAATACATGTATATCTAAAAAAGTCACTAGATTGAATGGTAAAAGGATATAGTTTTTTTTTTAATCTTTTTAAAATTTATTTTGAGAGAGAGAAAGCATAACCAAGTGAGGGAGGGAGGGACAGAGAGAGAGAGAGAGAGAGAGAGAGAGAGAATCCCAAGCAAGCTCCACGCTAACAGCACAGAGCCCAACATGGGGCTCATGAACCATGAGATCACCACCGGAGATGAAATCAAGAGTCAGATGCTTAACTGACTGAGCCACTCAGGCACCTCAATAAAAGGATATTTTATAGTGTGATGATATGTATATAAATTAAAAAAATATAATAACAGTATACATATTAAAAAGGTATATAGTTAAAATTAATACACATCAACATCAGAATAGTAGTTACCTCTGGGATGAGAGTAAGAAGGAATAGGAAGTGGGGTCAGAGCTGTGTTGTAAGGTTTTACTTTTATATTTTTTATAAAGAGTGATCTGAAAAAAATATAGCAAAATATTAACATTTGGTAAAGTTGACATATAGATACCCATTATATTATTTTCTGTACTTGAAATAATTCATGTTTAAAAATTTACAGTTAAATTTTAGTTAATACATTGTTGTATTTTGTAATTATACAAATACCATTTACACGAATGTCACTTATAAGCAAAATGCCATTGCACAAGCGGTTCTTTATCTTTTATGTGTATTAACTCTTGATCCACACAGGAACTCTGTTAGGTAAATACTATTGTTATATCTATTTCACAGACAAGGAAATGAGAGCATAGCCCAAGATTGCAGACTGTGAGCTACCGTTTATGTTCCTAAACATGACTCTACTGTCTCTCAAATTTAATAAATTCTCATGCATCATAAATTATATTTAATGTATTATATATATATATATACCGCTTGTATGCCTCTATACTTTGTCCTGGGATGTTTTCATCTAAGAATACATCTTAAATACTGCTATAAATTAATTAGGGATAGCAGAGTAGATAATAACATGATCCAAGGACTCAAAATGATGAGGTCTAATTTCTGATTCTATCTTCACCAATGTCATGGTGAGTGAGTTGTAGAAAACCTTTTGTTATTCTAAATATTGGCTTCTCCACTTTAAAAACAGTGGATTGAATCTATGTCCCTCCTGCCATGAAGATAAAACAATGGAATGTGTTTGGAAACACACTGAATAATATACAATTTTTTAGAACCATGCAGAATGTTGTTTATTTTAATGTTTCAATAAAAATATTACTTATTTTTCACACACAATCTGAGAGAATAGTTTACACACTGTCTTGAATCAGTATAAAAATGTAACTTCTTATGAATGAATTATACTTATTTAATAAACAAACATGCATAAAATTCTATTACCGATTTTTGGAGGGGGTCAAAAATTCTGCTCTGGTGGACTTTGACTCAAGCCCTAAAGAACAGCACTTACTTCTAACTTCTGTTATTATTATTATTATTATTATTATTATTATTTTAATTTAAATTCAAGTAAGTTAACATATATGTAATAAAAATTTCAGGAATAGAATTTAGTGATTCATCACTTCCATATAATACCCAGTGCTCATCCCAACAAGTGTCCTCCTTAATGCCTCTCACCTCTTTAGCTCTACCTCCCACTCAACACCCCATGAGCAACCCTCAGTTTGTTCTCTGTGTATAAGAGGGCCATATGGTTTGTCTCCCTCTGACTGACTTATTTCACTTAGCATAACACACTCTAGTTCCATCCACATAATTGCAAATGACAAGATTTCATCCTTTTTGATTGCCACATAATATTCCATTGTATGCATATAAATAGATAGATATAGATAGATACAGATATAGATATAGATACCACATCTTATTTATCCATTTGTCCATTGATAAATGCACATAATTGCAAATGACTTGCAAAAGATTTCTTTCTTTTTGATTGCCGAGTAATACTCCATTGTATATATATATACCACTCTTCTTTATCCATTCATCCATCGATGGACATTTGGGCCCTTTCCATACTTTGGCTATTGTCGATAGTGCTGCTATAAAGATTGGGGTGCATGGGACCCTTTGAATCAGTATGTCTGTATGGATAAATACCTAGTCGTGCAATTGCTGGGTTGTAGGGTAGTTCTATTTTTACTTTTTTGCGGAATCTCCATACTGTTTTCCAGAGTGGCTGCACAAGTTTGCATTCCTACCAGCAGTGCAAAAGTGTTCCTCTTTCTCTGAATCCTTGCCAACATCTGTCCTTGCCTGAGTTGTTAATTTTCACCATTCTGACAGGTATGAGGTGGTATCTCATTGTGGTTCTGTTTCTATTTCCCTGATGACGTGTGATGTTGAGAATTTTTCATGTGTCTGTTGCCATCTGGATGTCTTCTTTGGAGAAGTGTCTATTCATGTCTTTTGCCCTAATTACTTCACTTGATTATTTGTTTTTGGGTGCTGACTTTGATAAGTTCTTTATAGATTTTTGGATACTAACCCTTTATCTGATATGTCATTTGCAAATATCTTCTCCCATTCCATCAGTTGCCTTTTAGTTTTGTTGATTGTTTTCTTCACTGTGCAGAAGTTTTTATCTTAATGAGGTCCCAATAGTTCATTTTTGCTTTTGTTTCCCTTGCCTTTGGAGACATGTCAAGAAGAAGTAAGAAGACCCAGGTGTGGCTGAGGTCTAAGAGGTTGTTGCTTGTTTTCTCCTCTAAGGATTTTGATGACTTCCTGTCTTACATTTAGTTCTTTCATCCATTTTGAGTTTATTTTTGTGTATGGTGTAAGAAAGTGGTCCAGGTTCATTTTTCTGCATGTCGCTGTCCAGTTTTGCCAACACCATTTGCTGAAGAGACTGTGTTTATTCCATTGGATATTCTTTCCTGCTTTGTCAAAGATTAGTTGGCCATACATTTGTGGGTCCCTTTCTGGGTTCTCTATTCTGTTCCATTGATCCATGTATCTGTTCTTATGCCAGTACCATGTTGTCTTGATGATTACAGCTTTGTAATACAGCTTGAAGTCGGGAATTGTGATGCTTTCAGTTTTGGTTTTCTTTTTCAAGATTGCTTTTGCTATCCGGGGTCTTTTCTTGTTCCATACAAATTTTAGGATTGTTTGTTCTAGCTTTGTGTAGAATTCTTGTGTTATTTTAATAGGGATTGTATTGAATATGTAGATTGTTTTTGGAAGTATTGACATTTTAGCAATATTTGTTCTTCCAATCAATGAGTATGGAATGTTTTTCCATTTTTGTGTGTATGTCTTCTTCAATTTCTTTCATAAGCCTTCTATAGTTTTCAATGTATAGCTTTTTCACTTCTTTGTTTAGGTTTATTCATAGGTATTTTATGGTTTTTGGTGCAACTGTAAATGGCATTGATTCTTTGACTTCTCTTTCTGCTGCTTCATTATTGGTGTATAGAAATGCAACCGTTTTCTGCACATTGATTTTATATCCTGCAACTTTGCTGAATTCATGGATCAGTTCTAGCAGTTTTTTGGTGGAATCTTTTGGGTTTTCCACATAGAGTATCATGTCACCTGCAGAGTGAAAGTTTGACTTACTCCTTGCTGATTTGGATGCCTTTTATTTCTTTGCATTGTATGACTGCTGAGGCTAAGACTTCCAACACTGTGTTGAGTAACAGTGGTGAGAGTGAACATCCCTGCTGTGTTCCTAACCTTAGGGGAAAAGTTTTCAGTTTTTCCCCTGAGGATGATATTAGCTGTGGGTCTTCTGTGTATGTCTTTAATGATCTTGAGGTATGATCCTTCTAGCCCTACTTTCTTGAGAGTTTTTATCAAGAAATGATGCTATATTTTGTCAAATGTTTTCTCTGCATCTAGTGAGCAGATCATGTATTTCTTATCCTTTCTTTTCTTAATGTGATGTATCACATTAATTTATTTGCAGATATTGAATGTCTTTGTATCCCAGGAATAATCTCACTTGTTCTTTTAAAGTATTGTTGAATCCAGTTTGCTAGAATCTTGTTGAGAATTTTTGCATCCATGTTCATCAGGGAAATTGGTGTGTAGTTCTCCTTTTTAGTTGGGTCCTGGTCTACTTTTGGAATCAATGTCACACTGGCCTTGTAGCATGAGTTTGGAAGTTTTCTTTTCATTTATATTTTTTGGAACAGCTTCAAAAGAATAGGTGTAAACTCTTCTTTAAATGTTTAGTAGAGTTCCCCTGGAAAGCCATCTTGCCCTGGACTTTTGTTTTTTGGGAAATTTTTTATTACTGATTCAATTTCCTTTCTGGTTATAGGTCTGTTCAAATTTCTATTTATTCCTATTTCAGTTTTGGTAGTCTATATGTTTTTAGGAGTTTGTCCACGTCTTCCAGATTGCCCAATTTATTGGCATATAATTGCTCATAATATTCTCTTATTATTGTTTGTATTTCTGCGGTGTTTGTTGTGATCTCTCCTCTTTTATTTGTGATTTTATTTATTTGTGTCTTTTTCTTTTTGATCAATCTGGCTAGGCATTTATGCAAAGAATCAGCTCCTGGTTTCATTGATCTCATCTACTTTTTTTTTTTATATCATTGATTTCTGTTCTTATCTTTATTTTATCCATTGCTGGTTTGGGGCTTTATTTGCTGTTCTTTTTCCAGCTCTTTAGGTGTAAAATTAGGTTGTGTATTTGAGATCTTTCTCTGTTCTTTAGAAAGGCCTGGATTGCTATATATTTCTTTTTTATGACTGTCTTTGCTGCATCCCAGAGGTTTTGGGCTATCATGTTTTCATTTTCTTTGGCTTCCATGTACTTCTTAATATCCTCTTTAATTTCTTGGTTAACCACCATTCTTCAGTAGAATTTTCTTTAATCCTCAAGTATTCATTGTCTTTTCAAATTTTTTCTTGCGGTTGCCTTCCAGTTTCATAGTGTTGTGGTCTGAAAATATGCAAGGTATTATCTCGATCTTTTTTTACTTGCTGAGGGTTGACTTGTGACCCAGTATGTGATATATTCTGGAGAATCTTCCATGTGTCCTCGAGAAGAATGTGTATTCTGCTGCTTTAGGATGAAGTTTTCTGAATATATCATTAAGTCCAGTCCAGTGTGTCATTTAAAGCCATTGTTTCCTTGTTGGCTTTCTGCTTAGATGATCTGTCCATTGCTGTAAGTGGGGTGTTGAAATCCCCTACTATTATGTTATTATTATCAATGAGTTTCTTTATGTTTTTAATTAATTGATTTACATATTTGGGTGTTTTTACCTTGGGGTCATAAATATTTATGATTTTTACCTTTTTCGTGGATAAACCCCGTAATTATGACATAATTCCCTTATTCATCTCTTGTTACAGTCTTTATTTTAAAATCTATTTTGTCTGATAGAAGTTTGGCTACTTATATCTTTTCTTTTGATGACCGTTAGTATGATAGATGTTTCTCCATTCCCTTACTTTCAATCTTCAGGTCTTTAGGTCTAAAATGAGTCTCTTGTAAGCAGCATATAGATGGGTCTTGTTTTCTTATCCATTCTGATATCTTATGTCTTGATTTGAGCATATAGTTCATTGAAATTTAGAGTGAATACTGAAAGATATGAATTTATTGCCACTGTGTTGCCTGTACAGTTGGAATTTCTGATGTTCTCTGGTCCTTTCTAGTTTGTTGTTTTTGGTCTTTTTTGTTTGTTTTGTCTTTCCTCTACTCAAAGGGTCCCCCCCTTAAAATTCCTTGCAGGGCTGGTTTAGTGGTGACAAACTCCTTTAGTTTTTGTTTGTCTGGGAAACTCTTTATCTCTCCTTCTCTTTTGAATGACAGCCTTGCTGGATAAAGAATTCTTGGCTGCATATTTTTCTGATTTAACATGTTGAATATATCCTGTCACTCCTTTGTGACCTGCCAAGTTTCTGTGGATAGGTCTGCAAACCTAATCTGTCTTCCCTTATAGGTTAAGGTCTTTTTTCCCTTGGTGATTTCATAATTCTTTCATTTTCTGTGTAATGTGACTTTGACTATGATATGCCTTGTTCATGGTCAGTTTTGTTGAATCTAATGGGAGTTCTTTGTGCTTCTTGGATTTTGATGTTTGTGTCCTTCCTCAGATTAGGAAAGTTTTCCACTCTAATTTGCTCACATAAACCTTCTGCCCCTTTCTTTCTCTCTTCATCTTCTGGGACTCTTATGATTTGGATGTTATTCCTTTTTAATAATCACTGTGTTCTCTAAGTCTGGTAATGTGATCTTTTCCCTTTGTTTCCCTCTTTTATCTGATTCATTATTTTCCATAATTTTATCTTCTAAATCGCTGATTTGGAGCTCTGCTTCATCCATCCTTGCTATTGTGGCACCATTTGAGATTGCATCTCAGTTATAGCATTTTTAATTTCATACCAACTATATTTTATTTCTTGTATCTCCATAAAAAGGGAGTCAATGCTTTTTTCAACCCCAGCTAGTATTCGTATTATCTTGGTTCTAAATTGTAATTCAGACATATTGCTTATATTTGTGTTAAGCCCCTGACTGTAATTTCTTCCTGTTCTTTCTTTTTAGGTGAGCTCCTTTGTTTTGTCATTTTGAAGGAAGAAACCAATTAATAAAATAAAAATGAAAATTAAAAAATTAAAAACAAAACAAAAAATCAAATAAATAAAGCTGGATCCTATGTGTATTGTGGTCTACTTGTTGAAAGAAGCTTGATAGAATAGAGAAAAAAGGGAAAGGAAAGAAAAGAAAAAAAGTTTAAAAAATTAAAAATAAAAAAATGTCTAATAAAATAGAGTAAAATGAAATAAAGAAAATGAAATAGAATAAAAAAGTTTTTAAATAATGTAAAAAAATAAATTTTTCTCTTTCTGTATCCAAGAATGACAAAGAAGGAAAGAAAGAAAGAAAGAGAGAAAAGGAAAAAAGAAAACAAGTAAAAACAGAATCAAAGAAAAGAAACAAATAAACAGAATGAAATCTGAATAAAGTTACATACAGTTTCCCCTAGAACTGAAACTATGAAGTACTCTATAGTGTGTACACTAACCAGGTGGAGTGACTTGTGCTGGTCTTCTAGGAGATGTGCTTGGGGGGTGCATTTGGGTGGGGCTTGGTTTAATGGCTCTGTTCTCCACTAGGTGGTGCTGCTTAGCTTACTGGAATGGATCAGTGTAGCTAGGATGTGCATGCACGGGAGAGGTGAAAATGACTAGCAGCTCCCTAGTCTCTGGCACAGGAACTTTGCATGGTCACTGATGGGAGATCAAGCACCCCTCCTTTGTCTTAGGCCTTTGTCTTCTCCCTACCTCTACCCTGTACATGTCCAAGGTGTCCTCTTGCCAGGCAGCACCTCCCTCCAGAATTTTATCTCAGACGGTGTTGTCTGTCAAAACCCCACATTTCAGAGACCCCCTGCAGCTTGGATCTGTACCAACTCTCTGAGGGAGGGTATTGCTGAGCAATGGCTGGTGCCATCTTATCCACACAGCAGCAGAGGTCCAGCGATTGTGGCAAATCACAACAGATAGCCAGTACCAGGTTTCATGGCACTCTGGCGTCTGTCCCAATACCAGCAAACGTGGCTGCTCTCTGGGGTCCACTGGGACCTTTGCTTGTGGGGAGGCCATATGGCCTCTACCAAATGCTCACCAAGCAGGGGAATCGCTTCTCCCCATGTGGTACATGGACTCCTCAGTCCCCAGTGCCTGCTCCTGGGGATGCTCCTTGCTTCCTTACCAGAACACCACCAGGCACTGAGCTCCAGAACTTCATACTCTGATTCTGTTTATAGAATCCTGGCAGAATTGACACCTTCTCCCTTTCTCTCTGTCAATGATTTTGGAGAACAAATTTCTTGTTAAGTTCCCTGTGAGTGTTTTCACTCTTTCTCTCTCTCTCCAGCTACTTTTGGAGGAGTGTTTTTCTTGCATGATCCTGATTCACCATACTCTCCCCTTTTCTCTCTCTCTGTCTTCTCTCAACAAAAACAGCTCCCTACAATCCACAGCTTCTCTCTCTCCAAGTTCACCTCTCCACACGGTGTACCTGCTGAGTTCTGTGGCTGGAGTTATGCAGATTTGTTAATCGTCAGATCAATTTCCTAGGTGTTCAAAATGGTTTGGTGCTGATCTAGCTGTGTTTCAGGGATGAGACAAGCTGAGGGTCTCCATGCTGCTCCACCATCTTAACTCTGTCCCCTCCAACTTCTGTTTTGTGACTCTTGCTTTGCTATGTTCACCAGACCCCATGATTTCTATTGTTTTTTAATGTTTATTTATTTTTTTGAGAGAGAGACAGAGAGAGAGGCAGAGAGAAAGGGAAAGACAGAATTCCAAGCAGATCCCATGCTGTCAGCTCAGTCTGATTCCCAGCTCGACTCGATCTCATGAATCCTGAGATCATGACCTGAGCTGAAATCAAGAATTAGACATTTAACTGACTGAGCCACCCAGACACCTCTGATTTCTGTCTTGAAGACACAAAAATCTGTCTCCCTCTGAGCGCAGTCAGAATAGTTCTCAGAAACTACAGTACACAATATTGATCTTTTTCCTGTGAATGAAGCTCAGAACTAACCAGGAGTCAATTATTGCCTACACTAAATTGAAGTTGAAATCACTGGGAATTGCAGGGAAATGTAAAGAAAATGTGTTAATGAAATCAGGAAATAGCAGATTTGGGCTCTCACAAAGGAAATAGCAGAAGCTTCATGTGGTAATCCATATAAATCCAGATGGCAAAACCTTATAAAGATGAGCTTAGATAACCAAATCAAATTAGCTGAGATATGGAGTCACACCTGGATTTTTAGCATTCTGCTATTACTTGTTCTTTTTGTTTTAGCTTTTATCCTATAAGTGACCTTACATTGTTACTTTCTCAATTTTATTTTTTGACTTGCTTTGTTCTTTGTCTTTTCTCCTGAATCTTCAAAAAGAACTTAAAATGGCAAGTTCAAGAATCCGCATTCTTTAGTTTTCCTTTTGAATTTTGAAAACCCTGTGGTGATGCTTGCCATCCAGCTGTTTTTAAGTTAAGAATCCTAGCTTTTTTTTTTTTTTTTTTTTTTTTTTTTTTGCACTACATAGATTTGTAGAAACTGCTCCTTCTTATTGATCAAGTTAGGATATCCCTGCTTGACAAGTCTCATGTGGGAAAGACAAATGTATGGACTAACTCTGATAAGTTGGAGGAAATCACGAACTTGAGGCAGTAGAGCTGGAATGAGGACCTATTATGGTAGCCGTTCTTAGGTAAACAAGAGCTATAAATGGGCATAAATATTAAGGTTATTACAGAAAAGGTAACTCAGAATAGAGGTAAACCCAAGATGTGCTCACTTAGGCTGAAATTAAAGCAGGGAAGTTCTGGTTTTGTAGAAGTTCAAGTGACTTTGAGGAGGTTTTTCTGGATTTGAAGTTTGGATGATAAATCAGAGTTTCAAACAGAAAAGTGCCTTTCTTTCTCTGGATGTTGTGATACCAAGAAGGTAGGTTCAGCCTGAGGCTGAGGAAAGAAGTCTCAAGCATGAGGTGGATCTGTTAACTAGAAGAGATAGTAACTTTTTGGGCACACGCAGCTTGTGCCAAACTTGATGAATAACACATACCTGTGTACTTATATCTTAATATGCATGCAGTCTTCACTCCAAGCTGCCCTAATAAAAATGATCATGCCTCCTAAAATGCATTATAACATATTCAAAACTCTGAATTATTTTTGGAATATTTCTTTCTGAGTGATATTCCAAGTAAAAAATCTCAACTGTGTACCTGCTCCTGTGTTTTCTATAGAGCAGAGATACTCCAAACTGATTATCAAGTAATCTGGGGAGTTAACAAAAAAAATGTGGACAGATACATGGATAGAGAGATAGATGAATGGCTAGATTTCTGGATCCCTCCTCAGATTTACCAAATTGGAAGCCCTAAGCATAAAGTCCTGCAATCAACAGATGATTCTGACCCTTGGCCAAGCTGGAGAATCATGTAGCATTGTCATGGAGATTGTGAACGAAGCATATTACATATACAAATAACAACAGCAACAACAGCAACAAAGCAAAGAACTGAGAATTCCAGGGCCTTAGTCTTTAGAGAAATGACCTTCTCTTTGGCCAAAAATGGTAGCATTGAATTCCCAGGAGAAGCTTCCATGGGAATTGCTCTGGTGAAGTCTTCTGTTAGAAGCTACTCTAGGGTGCTGGTTCCATCCTTTGGCAACCAGACTGGCTGAAGGGAAACAAGGGACAGAGAACTAAAGAGCTTCATTTTCACTCATAGTCTATTACTGATGACCCTGAAAGGTACTAAGGACAATGTTGTGAAGTTCGTTCAAGGAAATAGGGTAAGAATTACAGGGTTAGCTCAATAAAGGCATGCATAGTAAGGATAGACCAAAGATCACACTCATGGTAAGGTGTGACCATGTTAAGAGTGTAACTCCAAGGATAACCAAAGGGTGATCTTTCCAAGTGTGCTAGGAGAGCTCTAGGCCTGAAGCAGAGCTTACATAGCTAAAGATAGGTGGCGGCTATGACCCTACCTTTTCCTTCATGGGAGTCCTATATTTTACTCTGGTAGGAATGCTTATATCTCTTCCTTGCTTCTGATGCCAGAGGTAAAGCATATTTTCTGACTGGCCTGAGATATGCTTACCCAACTCTTGCCATGTCTCTAGTCTTCTCTACCTCAAATATATCCTTACAATATGAACAACTTCTCACATATAACACAACATCATCACCTCTTCACACACTACACCATCTCTCCTCACCTCTTGTTAAAAACTTTAAGCATGTAGTTATAACATCTAAATTCTAAAAGAACTAATTCATCTAAATTCTAAAAGATGGGCATCTAAATTCTTAAGCAACAATTACAAGAACAAAGTGTTCATTTTCTTTTCCTACACAGTATGTTAACATGTTGGTATGGTGCAGTTACAAAAATACATCCTTTCTATAAGCCAGAGGCACTTAGACTATTTTAGGGGCACCTGGGTGGCTCAGTTGAGTGAGCACTAAACTCTTCATTTCTAGTCAGATGATGATCCCAGGATTGTGGGATTGAGACCCACATATCAGGGCTTAAGGTTCTCTCTCTCTCTCCATCCCTCTTTCCCACTCACACACACTCTCTCTCAAATTAAGAAAATAATAATAATAAAGTTTAAAGTCATACTTTGGGCAGACCAGAGACACTTAACTTTAAATTCCCCTATTGCTTTCTAATTGTGTGACAAGTTACTAAATCTATCTGAACTTTAACTATAAATTGAAGATTATTCTTACTGTATTAGCATTAAATGGGACAAGAATATAAAATATTTAACACTTAGGCATCACTCAACAAATATTAAATATCTTTCCTCCTTCTATCTACATTTACAAATATCAGAAAATTGTTTTTTTTCCATTTTTTTAATGACTTCCCAAAATGTCCAACATCCTAGATTTAGAATCAAGGGTAAATAATGAGGGATCCTTGAGCTTGTAGGGGTTCTATTTATTGATTTCAAGTGTCAATAATTGTAGGCATGCACATTTATTGGCAAAGGTTTATGTCTCTTTTCAGATTCCAAAGTGGTCTTTGACCTACATACCCACTTAAGATGTTGGAAATCACAGTTTTATTTGCATTATAAATCATACCAATTTCTCCCCTATGTTGGAAATCCCCTGTCGGTGAGCTTCATAGTTCTACCTTCAAATTTCTGTGGGCATATGTTATCAAAGCACATTTCATAGAGTAGGTGTGAGATCAAATGTGATAATGTATAGAAAGTATTTTCTTAAGCTGTAAAACTCTATGTAAATGAAAGACATTATTAGTATTAGCAGCAATCTGTGCTGTATTGTTGCCTTTGTGGCTGTGGGATATCTCCTCCTGATTTGTTATGATAAAAATTATCATAACGATGACAACATTAATCACAATTACATCGCAATCTTATCACAATGCTCACAGCTGAGCAAGTTAATTGAAAACTTGGAAAAATCTAATTGTGCCTATTTATAATTTTTCTTTGGCACCACTTCCTATGAATTTAGAACTGAAGTTCTTTCCTGTGAGCACAAATCTTTGATGCCTTCTAATATAACCTCTGTGTTTAGATGAGGCAACTGGCCCTTGATTCCCAGCTATGGTTATGAGAAAGTGAATTGTCCATAACCATTCAGCTAGTTAGTTGAAAGCACGAAAGAAGATGATCAGGCTGTTTCTCTGCTCTCTTTGATTGGTTATAATAGTAATTTGAATAATTTTTTTCAACTTTTTACAAGGAATAATGTTTAAGGTAAGTTCTGCTTTAAAATATTTGTTGTGGTAGTTAAGGAAGAGAAGTAATATTGTCAATGAAAAAATATCTGCCTTCCATGGAGTATCTCTCTTTAAAGTATATTTCAATTGGGATGAGCAGAAATCTGCTTCAATTGTATGGTGTTTTCCCCAGTAATAGCAACTTATAGCTCAAATACTGGTGTTTTAGTCCAGATGTTTTGGTACGGACCTCATTGAAGCTAACTTAAATAGAAGGCTATATGGAAGAATAAGAAGCAAATCTCAGCCAGGCCTCACTGGAGACAATCTTTGAGAACCTGGAGGCCTGCAGTACCAGAGCTTTTGTTGGTGTGTCTGTTTTGTTTTCTAGTCAAGAGAGGAGACCAGCTTTGTTTCCTTCTCGTTATTGTACATGTAGTCAAAAATGAAAAAGACGGGCACCTGTGTGGCTCAGTTGGTTAAGCCTCCCACTCTTGATTTCAGCTCAGGTCATGATCTCACAGTTTGTGAGTTCGAGCCCCACATCAGGCTCTGCACTGATAGCATAGAGTTTGCTTGGGATTCTCTTTCTTTCTCCCTCTCTCTCTGGCCCTCCCCTGCTTGCATTCTCTCTCTCTCTCTTTCAAAAAAAAAAAATAAATAAACAAACGTTAAAAGAAAATGAAGGAGCAAATCTGAATCTATATGCAGTTTCAGTTCAAATACCCAAACTCATGTTCTAGAGTCGTTATTTATGTTTGAGAGATAGAATCTGATAGCTGAGTTAATGGATTGGCCCCCAGGCTCTGGTCTTTCCAATGGCTGGAGGTAAACTATTATTTTGTTCTATTTATTCAACCAAACCACATTGTTAGTAGAATTAATACAGTGTTTAGAGAAGAGAGAGCTGCCTCTAAGAGGAAACCTAAAACTTAGAACACCAAAATTCTGAAATTCTGACTCCGAAAATTCTAGGGTTCCGTTTCTTTTTCAGAATTATATTTGGGACATATATTTTGATATACAATCTAGCTGTGTAAAGGCCTTTAAAAAACAGATATGGTTCTGTGCATTCTAGGATATATAATTGTTCTATTTCCAATACCAAGGAAATATAGAAAATTCTGTTTCCCTGGGAAAAAGCAATGATCTAAGAAGTTCCTGGGAATTCTAATTGACTGTGAGGGAGTCCAGACTTTTATTTCTGTTTAATAGAGAACCACATGAACTAATTGATATAACCCAGTCCCATGAAGGTTATTTCAGGCTATTTTCTAGTTTTTGTCTCTACCTTCCACCCCCAATGCCATTCTTAAGTTAGGGCATAGTATTTACATGGTTACAAAGTATCCATAGAATTTGGGGTTATTCTCCATTAAGTATTTTCTGAGAAGTTGCATATTTCTTTTCATTTTATCAGATTTATATGATGTCATTTTTATCAGTTCATATAACTTCTTTAGAAATGCCATCAATCAGTACATATTTTTGAGTGGTTACCATATACATATTTATACATACAAATCCCAAAATATGATCCTAATAATGTGTAACTATTTAGCATTAACTAAACATATAAAAAGCATAATAATCCAGTATATACTGTTAGCCTTTCTTTTATTTTTTTAAAGTAATGGTTATAGTATTAAATATCTTTATTATAATCTTAAAGTCTCAGATTTTCTTTTTTCTTTTTTCCCTCTCTGCTCAAAGAACAAAACATTACAGAGATAAAAATTAATCTAAAAAGTAATTATCAAAACAGATATTTTACTGTGTGGTTTATATCTTTATTAATAAGAATAAACAACGATATTTAATTCTGTAATTGAGACTGACAGCTAGGAAGCTCAGGCAAGGAATTTCTTTTTTTTTTTTTAATGGAAAGTCTGAGGAGAAAGCAGTGATTTATTTCAAGGAGGCAGCTGAAATTTTTAAGAGAACAAAGGAGAAAATCATTTTGGCCACAGAATCTAGTATAAGTTTCCAGAGAAAGCTGTTTTAAGTTTACCAAGATAGGACAGGGAGGGACTAAAGATTTTATTTTATTCATGTAAGAAGGGAAAAGTAGATTTTTAAGTATACTATGAAAAAAGAAACATGAAATTTGACTCAAATGATGCAATAAGTAATTGATACAGAGTCAAAGAAGATTCTTAGATTCCAAATGGGGAAGTAGATGATAAAATGTCAATTTTTACTGCATATTTGTAAGGGGCAAGCATTTCAGCAGGGACTGTGAAGGACACAAAAAGGAACCAAATGGGGAGACTTTCATCAAATTGTCAATAGTCAAAAGGAGATATGAGACATTTATAGATTTGGAATAAATGAATGAAAGTGGAAGTCCATAAAAGAAGTACATACAACGTGCTATGGAAGTTCAGGAACATAACTTCAAAATGGAGAATTCAAGGATTTTTTTTAAGCATTTATTCATTTCTGAGACAGAAACAGAGCGTGTGCATGGGAGGGGCAGAGAGAGAGGAAGACACAGAATCCAAATCAGGCTCCAGGCTCTGAGCTGTCAGCACAGAGCCCAATAAGGGGCTTGAACCAACCAACCGTGGGATCATGCCCTGAGCTGAGGTCCGACACTTATCTGACTGAGCCACCCAGGCGCCCCTAAAGGCTTTTTTGTTTTAAATGAGGGAGGGAGATTACCATAGACTTGAGTATGGAAGATGGAGAGTCTGAGCATGCAGAAGTAGAACTAGTGTGAAAAAATATTCCAGAAAACACACAGACACAGAGGACACATAAAGATACATACATAACCCACCACACAGTCGTGTTTATATCTGTATATAGCAAGGACAGTCAATATGTATTATAGTCAGAAACAAATAGCTTGAGGGAAGAGGCTACTTTGTTTATCATTTTATCTTTTTTTTTCTGGTACAAATGTGGGCTCAAAAAATGTTGCATGTTGCCTAGATGACTGGCAAGGCCAACGGAGATGAAATAATTTGACCAATAGTTATTAAAGAAAGAATAACAACAAAAAGAAGTAAATGCCTTTTATGTGCTAAAATTTTTATATACACTTCTGGGGAAAGCACCTATATTTTATTTTATTTTATTTTTCAATATATGAAGTTTATTGTCAAATTGGTTTCCATACAACACCCAGTGCTCATCCCAAAAGAAAGCACCTATGTTTTAAAAAAAGCTAACTATTAAAGCTTTTTGCTTTTTTGAGATGACACAAAGCATACCAGTGGGGAAAAATATCTTCATCCTTTTTATTTCAGACTGTTACAAGAGACAGGAAAAAAAAGAAGAGAATGTCTAGTTTCTGCCTATTTTTCTGGGCTACTTAAGTTTCAGATCCAGAGTAGATATACTTCTGTTTAGAAAAGCACATAAATAAATCCTTAGAGATAAAGATAAACTTACTGGGAAAAGAGTTTGAAAAATAGAGAAAGAATCAGGAAACATGTTTTGAGCTGATACTTGATAGAAAAAAATGCTGCTGAACAGATCCATGGGTGGGCATCCCTTAAGGACTTAAGAAAAGAAAGGTCTAACATGCAATTTTAATTATGTACATTATTGGACTGTAAATTTCTTCCCTGACCTAAACTTTTAGAGAGTCTTCTAAACATACAAGTGCATTGGGTGAGTGGATTTGGTGAAATCTAGGAAAATTTGTTGTGTCCAACACCTGAGTCAAAACAAAGATAGAGAAGAGATTGATATGTGAATAAAGAAGAGACTGAAATATGGAAATGAAGAGAAGCAGTAACTCAGAGTGAGATGAAATTATGAGAAACTAAATCCCTAGGAGTACACAAAGATCACAAAATTGTGTAGCTTTGCTCAGAGGGAGTGAGAAGAGAGAGAGAGAGAGAGAGAAATTAACAAGGTAGGGGTCACAACTTTTTTGTAGCCTAACCTTGGAAGCGATAGCCCATCACATCTGCTGCATTATCTTTACTAGAAGTGAGTCAATAAATTCAGTCCAAGGGCAGGGAATTATATAAGAGCATAAATGCAGAAGGTAAGTTTTTTGGAAGCAATCTTAGAAGCTACCAGCAACATTTCCCTTACAGGCAAAGCAAAAAATCATTAAAAATTTCAAATTTAAAAATAAATGGACCTCCTGTATTATTTCAGGCACTGCTGTGCTCTAAGGGATGTAAAAATGAATATGATACAGCTTATGGTCTTGCTCAAGAGGTAGGGCTGTGTAAATGTGATCAGTGCTAGAAAAGCTATAGGAGTTGTGGGAACAGGAAGAACTTTATGAGATGTGAGAAAGGTCTTCACAAAGGAGGCAAAACCTGTACTGTGTGTTGAAGGAAAGGGACGAGGTTGATAAAGGTGAGATAATGCACCTGTCAGTACGTGCCTATGAGAATCTTGCTGGGACTACAGGTATTCTGAATGACAAAGCCTGGGTTCTGAACTGGGGGCAAGACATGAGGCTGGATGGAAGAACCAGAAGACGTATTGTGAAGGGCATGTGGAGCCATACTAAGGGCTTTGGACTCTATCCAGTAACTGGAGTAGAAACACTGAAGGATATGACCAGATATACACGGAGTAAAGAGCACTTTAACCAAAGCTCAGTGTGCACTGCCTTGCCGAAAACAAACAAACAAACAAACAAACACAAAAAAACAAAAAACAAAAACAAACAGACCAAAAAGGAAAGGAATATGTCTCATCTCCAATTACGCAACCTCTAAGACGCCCCTGTCAGAATGACTATGTCATAATCCAGGTAGAAAACTCTCTGAGAATTCCTGACTGCAATTCAAATCACACAGCTCAGTGACAATGTACCACATCTCAATGACATGTACTTTCTCACAAGCACCGCCTTTTGTAAAGTAACTGGAAGAATATGATTCATGGTTACTTCCAGAGAAGAACGAAAGAAAATAGTGGTGCTCCTGAATAATGCTAACCATGATGCAGCCCAACCACAGCTTTATTTAGCTTGCTAAATTCAATGAGTCTCTGCACACTTTAATTACTTTCTCCATTGCTTTTCTTCCTTCATGGTGCAAACTCTATGCCTTCTACTTGTTAAAGCCTCCTTTGAAACTCATTTCTCATTTTCCCCCAATGATCCTAAGGCTTTCTGTATAAAAGTGAAAGAAAGCAGTGAGGCGTATAGTCAGTGATACTCAAAACTAGATGAGTCACCCTCAAGGAATGTCTGGACGGCATTGGGAGAGCTCAGCCATGTGCCACAGTCCACAGTTTTGTGAAAATCCAAATAGCACAAAATCTACTGGAGCCCATAATTTCTGCTGTCTAATCTTACTTTTCCATGCCATACTGTTAGAATCCTCAGAACCCAAGGGACTTACCAATATTTACTGACCTTACACCATCATCAAAGGGTGATGACACTGCCTCTAGAGTATATTTTGACCTTTGGTCAAATAGTGCTCAACTGAGTAATGAAGATTTAGACAATTTGCATGTGCCTGGATTCCCGAAAACATTAAGCCTTGCTCCAGTACTTTTCAGAAAAAGAACCCAGACCACTGGGTTACAATTACAAGAAGTGAAATCTGAGTCATCCATATACATAGAAACTATATGTCTCTTATCAAAAATACATAAATAAATAAATAAGCAAATAAATAAATAAGTAAATAAATAAAATTTTCTCCATGAAATTTTAACTTCAGAAACAAATAAAAAAGCTGTGATTATCATCAAAAACTTTTGTTCTAGATTACTAAATTTTACAAATTTATCTACCAGAAGATACTTTTTTTCTTCTTATGTTAGATTAATTTATAAGCAGTCCAGCAAGAAGTTCAGATATCAGAGGCAAAAAATAATTCATTTTATTACCTACTTCATCTTAGCTGGGATCATGTAGGGTTTTATAATTATCATTTAATTATGACTGAGAAAAGGCAAGCTTTGGGAAAGATTAAAGGATCTGGCATGGCCCTTCCGAGAAGCTGATTGCCAGGGTAACTTAGAAAGTATGTATTACACGAATCTGAGTGATGACAGACAGAGGAACTAAGTGACACAGAATGAAGTGACAGAACCCAAAATTAGAGAAGACACTCTCTAGTCCACTGTGGCTTATATTGTCAGGTTTAGGAATGTTTTTAAGACAAAACATTAGCATTTTGTCATCAGATATATGTTAATATAGATACTACCAGAGTTCTAAAATTGTGAACTTAGAAGTAATTAAGAAAATAGAGCCAATTAGAGCACTCATAAAATATCAGTAAGATATTTTGCTATTTTGGAAAGCTGTAATGCCCCAAACGCTTGTGACCATGTTATGGCAGAGAAATGGAAGTATATACAGAAAAAGGAACAGCCAAGTACAGCCAATTCTCACCATAAGGAGTGAATCATTTAATGTATCATTGTTGGATATTTTACTACCAAGACTTTTTTTGAGAAAGAAAAAGGGCGAAGTTGGTTCTCCACAGATATATAGTAAAGATGTGGTAAAACGCAGCTAAGCAGAGTCTTCCCCCATTCCATGAGTGGACAGCTCTGAAGGCCACCACCAAAGGAAGCAGAAATAAACTGCTTCTCCCAAGTCTTTTGTCTTGGGACTTGGATGTTCCATTTTCACTTTCTTCTTGTTCTCTCTACTTACAGGATTTCTTTAGCCTTGCACGTGCCCAGTCCTTCAGTTAGAGTTATTACTAGCAGTAGTAAAAATATTCCTACTCATGACGTGTACTCCGTTGTTTCATTTGAACTTCTTACTTTATCCATTAATTTGGATTTGAATACAGTTCTGGTTCCACTTCCCGGTTTACCACTTTATTTCTCTGCCTTGTTCTTGGCCTCAATAAGAACCTCATAACTCTTTGAAGATGGAGGAGCTAAAATTTCTGAATTTTTTCATTCAAATAAGAATATTCTTCAGGTAATCTAAGAGGCTCTCTAATACTCCCTTATAATTACTGCCCAGAGAATCTCCTTTACATACAGTCTATCCCATAGTTCGGGGATGAGCCACTTTACCAGCCTCTTCTGTATCCCCTGGCTTCCTGGCTCACCTCAGCTTCAGCTAACATCTCTTCAAAGCTTCTCCTTTCTTCTGTGTCAGTGTCTCTCTCACGGTCCCACACCTATTTTCTCATGTTTTCTCTGAACTTATTTCTCCAAAAAAGTAGTCAGCAGCATGTACAATTCTCTACATCTCCCCTTTTTGCCATTTGGATCTTCTAACTTCTGGCATGACTCACTCCTCTCCTTCTCCTTTTTCCCTAAAATGTCAAGTACAAGTTCCCTGACTTCTAGTTCCCTTCTTTAACAAGATGTAAACATATTTGCATTTTGCTTAGATTTGATATGGCTTTGGGTTTCTCTCAAATCACTTTTTCTTAATCTTCCATAATCTTTTTCTTCTTGTTTTATAAGGTTTAAACACTCATAAGGCACACATAATTAATTTCTGTTAAACAACTGGCTTAAACCAAAATCATATTTATTTCTTCTAAATGCACACTTGGTAGATTTAATTTAAATGCAAGCTGCAAATTGACAGTTGATACTATTTGCAATATAAAAAACTATTGGTAATATAGAATGACAAAAGTATAAAGTCATAAGCAAAAGCACTCTGAGTAAAAATATAGGATATGACACAAACTTTATACAAATTATGAAAATATATTTTCTAATAAGTGACATAAGACTTAGTCATAGACTTAAAAGTATCAGTTATTCACAAGTTGGTTACTTCATCTTACTTATGTATCTATATATCATAGAAGTGCAAGGTTTGAAAATAAATTTAAAAAAATAAAATTTTACCTTTTAATGAAAAACGTTTTTTGTTTTGTTTTGTTTTTGCTGCACAAATACTCAACTTATGATTGAAACAGATATGAAGCCACACAGATAATTTTTTTTTAGTTAAAATGAAACAATTTCTACCATTGCTTTTGATACTTGATGAACCAGAAAAGGCTTACATGTAAGAAGTTGAAAAAAACATGTAAGAAGTTGAAAAGTATTGCAAAATGTTCACTTCTTTCTTAAAATGGGAGGATACTCTTCCCCACCCCTCAAAATCTAGAACTAGTCTAGAGGAGATCGTAGAGGAGATCAGTCCATTGTCTCTCCGGTGTATGATCAGATATAGCTCACAAAGTTCATCCTTGTCTCTCAAATTTACATTCTTTGGCTGACAAGAATATTCAGAGAAAGTTTCATTCATCCAGTTATCTACAAAGACTGTGCGGTACAGTTCTGCCCTACTTTCAAGAGTTTTCCATGTGACTTGGGATTTATTCATCTCTTTTCTTAGTCTCAGGCCCAAGCAGCAAAGGAGACATTTTATGATTTCTTTTGCAACATAATATATCCAAGAATAGCCACATTTGAAGTCAAACATATTCTCTGGGACCTAAAAGAGGTATGTACAAATGGTTCATGTGATGAAAATGTCTGCCAAGTTCATAGACCAATGTTGTGTGGTCGTGCCTCATTTTCAAAGCATTTCTGCCAAACCTGGTTGGCTAATTTCTTGACAGCACTCCTGCAATTTTCCTTTAGTAAAATACCTTGTTTATATGTCTTTACAGAGTTTTCTGAAATATTCTTAAGTGAAATAGTTTTTGCTTAATAAAACTAACCAATTTTTGACCATCACTCAGGACTTCTGTTACTTCATCTTCAAGAATATTTGACCTCAGCACCTTTTTGGTGTGAAGAAAATAGTATGTTGTGAACACATTCATGATATACTTTTTTTCCCAAGAAAGACATAAATTTCTAATGGAGTACCATCAGTATAGATACCAAGACAGTTCTTCTCCAAAAAATGAAGAAAAAAATATTTTGCCTTTTGCATTTGGGTGACGGCTTTCTGCAACAGGCAAAGAAATATGAATTTCACTATCATTTTCAAATTTCACAGATGCTGAAATATAACATTTCCTGATAACATCTGTTGGCAACTCAACCTATTTAGAGAAGCTATTGGTTTCTAGTTTATGACACAAAACCTCTTTAATACATTGTGACATGTCATCACTAAATTGACTTATCACAGAGTTTGTTATTTGAATTTTTTTCAATGTCTTCATCATGAGCTTTATCAGAATTATGTTAGGGTAGATCTCAAATTCTTGTTTTCCTCTTTATACCTCCTCTTCAAAAACACCACATTATATATCTTCAGACATGCTTGTAATTCCAAAAATTTTAATGAAATATAGAATCAATATTATTGATTAATGAAATATAAAATATCAAAGGGAATAAAAATAGCTATATGGGAAAATTGCAAAAAATAAAAATAAAAATCATCCCATTACAAGTAATTTCTAATTTATGTAATCTATGTATTACAATATGGCCAGCAACAGAAAAGAGGTAAGTGCACCTGAGTACATCATAACTTTTTCTTCATAGTGAAAATTTCCCTCCAAATTCCGTTACACTGATAGAGCTTGTTCATGCCTGTAAGTCAGTTGGCGATGTGTAATAGGAAATTGAGGAAGGTAATTTGGAAAGGAGAGGTTATTGTCATTAACCTAACATCATCCCCTTCTTCCAACACAGAAAGCACTAATTGTCAAGAGCTTCTCATGCCAAAACCAGAGAATGGAATCTAACAACTAAAGACAATTCTACTGTTTGCTTCTATATGGGGTCAATAATGGCATTCATAGTAGAACTGCCTGGTCACCATCCATTACTGTGAGCACAAGCACTGCACAGTTTCAAAGCTCAAAAATCATGCTTTTTCAACAAAACTTACTATCTGTTGTAGAACCTCTATCAATATCTTGTAGTACCCTAGAGTTCTACAGAACCTAGTTGAGAAACCCGCTTTAGGAAGCCAGACTTTTGCAAAGCTTTTACACCTTCCCAGTTATCTATTGCTATATAAACAACCACTCTAAAACTTAGTGGCTTCAAACAAAAATATTCAACTGGAAGGGAATTTGGCTCTACCTCTTGATGGGAGGAAGAGCTAAGATTCTGTAGCCATCTTTAGTCAACCATTTACTAATTTTAACTCAGGCCCCAGATTTGTAGAATTGATTTATGTTTTGAAAACGGAGAAGAAACTGAGGGTTGGAGAATTTGAGTGACTTGCTACCAAGGTCTTTTGGTTAATTAGTGACAGAGAAGCAGAAAGAATTATATATAAATCCCTTAATTCTTTAAGCAGCAGTTCCTCCACTTGTAGAGTACTTTTAAAGGGAATACTATATCCCGAATGTTAAATTCTACCAGGATGACATTTTAAAGATTCTTGTTTATGCACATTAGTAGCTTTTGTGCACATGAAATCTTTTCTCAATTTAATGTTTTCTTTTCTCCATCACCAAGTCTCCTAATGTTTTAGTCTCTAATGTTCTAGAGACATGTTACAAAAAGATACTGCACATATAATTGTTTTTGTAGTGATTTTGTTCTAGTGATTCTATAGCACAGAATCACTGTTTACCCTAGTCTTCTGAAAATTAACCTGTAATGTCAAGGAGATATCACAAATATTTGGCTATTGAACACATTTTACTCATGAAAACCCATTTAAATATCAATAAGCAGAAGTTGAAATGTTAGCATCTGTGGATCCACACATTTATTTTAAACTAGTTTATGGAGGGGAGGGGGAGACCAAAAGGTGTTTTCTAGGCTTGTGTGAATCCCCCGGGGAATGAGGCTGCCTTCTTTGCGCCTCCTCCTAGTTTTCTACTGTTTTCCTTCTTACCCAAATCAGTTCTTTTCGTCTTTACTTTTTTTCCAGTTATATTGTGCTACTTTTGGTAGTTCTTCTGGAAGTTTCTTATTTTGTTCATAGACAGAAACTTGATGCTTTTTTGATCAGTTCCTAGTGAATATTTGTTTAGAATTGTCCATTTCGTGGATAAAAAAATTGTGGTTTATATACACAATGGAGTACTACGTGGCAATGAGAAAGAATGAAATATGGCCCTTTGTAGCAACATGGATGGAACTGGAGAGTGTTATGCTAAGTGAAATAAGCCATACAGAGAAAGACAGATACCATATGGTTTCACTCTTATGTGGATCCTGAGAAACTTAACAGAAACCCATGGGGGAGGGAAAGGAAAAAGAAAAGAGGTTAGAGTGGGAGAGAGCCAAAGCATAAGAGACTCTTAAAAACTGAGACCAAACTGAGGGTTGATGGGGGTGTTGTATGGAAACCAATTTGACAATAAACTTCATATATTGAAAAAAAAAAAAAAGAATTGTCCATTTCGTTCCTGATGATGATCGTGCTAGACAGGTAGCCATTTTTCTGTATTTCTGAATTGTCCCCTAACATGTGTAAAGGCCTTGTGCTTTATCTTTTCTAAACTTTGGCATGGTTTTCAGTATGTGTGTACACATGCATATAAAATGCCTTCATCTGCCAAGTGAAAATGCACACAGTACCCTTCCCAGATATTGCAATCTAGTAGAAACAAACTACCAAATTCTGCAGCAAAATTAGAACTTCTTTGCCTAAAGGACTTTACACTACATTTCTTTGCTAGAAGGAAATTTGTAAAAATAATTATAACTGAATGATAGAGCTTTTTTATTTCTGAAGCAACTTTAAATAGGCCATTGTCACTGATTGGAACATCGCCCACACAACTGGCCTGGTTCACAAAGCAATTTTCTGGTTATAATTTTATAATAGTTCATGTTAATTTCCTTATAGGAGAAAATTTACTGACTAGCTAATTAGTCTCCCTGTAGTTCTAATTTTCATTTTAAGGTAATATGTTATCATTATGGTCAAGTTTATTGTAAATGTGTTGCTCTGATCCTGATCACCTTTGGGTTTACTGGCAAAACCAAGTTTCCTGGCTTGTAAAGCTATGGAATAAACTCTAGACTCCTGTTTTTTCAACTATTCTAATGGCCATCATTATTAGAATCACCCGGGAGTGCTGTTGAACTGGCAGATGACTTACGTCCTTCCCTCATCCATTGAATAAAACTCTCTTCTGAAAGAAGCTAGGGATTTACTTCTTAAACAAACTCTCCTGGTGATTCTTATACTCAGAAAAGGATAAAAATTACCACACTCTATTCTGTTGACTTCACAAAGGAAAAGGGAAAAATATATAGTAAACTTTTGTTATGTTCAAGGCATTAGCATAGAATGCGGGGAACACATGATTGAATAAG
Source organism: Panthera tigris (assembly GCF_018350195.1). Classification (NCBI taxonomy): domain Eukaryota; kingdom Metazoa; phylum Chordata; class Mammalia; order Carnivora; family Felidae; genus Panthera; species Panthera tigris. Next base: position 56,748,410 of record NC_056668.1, on the reverse strand, counting down.
GCAGAGCTCTGTCTTCAAGAAATACATAAAAATGACATACCAGAGGTCAATTATCTAGATACTTCAGTGTCTTTTTGAAGAAAATTCTATCAAGGAATGGGAAAAAGAACAAATAATATTTTTGTTTGTCAGGGAAAGATCTTCTAGGGGTAATAAAATTGAAAGTTCAGAGTCAAGGTCTCGTGGAATAACCAGATTTGAAGCATTATAGATTACAGGAAGACCATACTGCTTCTAATGTAGACAGAAAAATCTCAAGAAATATGGAAGCAAGCTATATAGTGGTAGTAGCCTTAAAGAGTTTGAATAATTTCCTGGGAACATAATTAGGTATAGAATGGAAGAAAAGGATCTGGCCTTGAATTCTGAATCAATAAGGAGTGATGCTAGCCATGAGGTGTTGTTAGAATTACCAGGAGGATTTTCCAGTCACCCACGTCCCACATTCTCACCTGCCTCAATGTGAGAATAGTTATCATATACAATGAGATGAACTGGGAAAAGAGATGTTGTAACTTAGTAACATTTTCTTAGGATTTTTATACACACCATTTGAGATCTACTGCTCTAGTAAATAGAGTTTGCTTAATATTTAGGCTGTAAACACTAAACTATCTGATGCAGGTTTCAGACATATATGGTATAGGAAAAATTGCTTAACTATAAGGTAGAAAATTCTCACCATGGTTAGTAGTCAAGGCCTACATTATATTTTTTTTGGTCCTTAATGGGAAAATCTAGGAAATAATCTTTCTGAGCCTTGTGTTCTCCCCATCAACAATGCTTAGAAAGATTTAGTTAACAAGATGACAACCATGGCCAACATCCACCATTAATGTGGTGGTACATAACTGAATTGTAGAATAGCATCTGCCAATAAACTAATTGTCTCTGAAAGTCATATTTTAGTTGCATAGATCCATAAGGTGAAAGCAAATCTTACAGCAAATCCTGTGACATGCTCTGTGCTCATAGTGCAGAGCCTGCTTGGGACTCTATCTCTCCCTCTCTCTCTATGCCTCTCCACCACGTGTGCACACTCTCTCTCCCAAAATAAATAAACATTTTTAAAAAGTACAATATCCTTTTTTAAAATGTGAACAATGAAATTTGGGTACAATTCATAGAAACTATAATGATAGCTAATATTATATAGTACTTGTATAAAAGATATCAGAAATTACTCTATTTTTATATGGTAATTTATTTAATTATGAAAATAACCTTAATTATTACCATTATTAATCTCTCCATTTTACAGATCAGGAAATGAAGTCATAGAGGTTAAGTAATTTGTGCAAGATCACTTGGTACCAAACATATTACTCACTGTCCCACTTGTATTACAGCATCCCCAACTCCTCGTCATTAAGGTCAATTAAATCTGCAAAAATGTCGATTCCTCATTCATGCCTGTTGGTCTCTTAGTGCACAGAGTCTGAAGTAACTGAGGGACAGCTGTAGCCTAAGACTTAATAGGACTATGAGAACATCCCATAGAACATCACACTTATTTACTACATACATGACATAATGTTAATTAAAATGGATAAGAGAGAAGTGACAGGTATGTTGAGGGCACAGAAACCTCTATAGCTGACACAGGTAAAGAGTTTCTTTGCTGCCATTGAGGCCATCTATTTTTCATATGAATCCTTAATTGGTAATAAATCACCATCAGCTTTTCATTGTCTTTTTAAAACTCATCAATGGCCCCCAACAATAGCCATCAAACTCTGTTGCCCTTATAAACACAATTCACTTCATTGCCCTACACATTGCATCTACTACTGCATTTCCTCTAGTATATTATTTCAATTCACAACCAGTAACAGTTTTAACAACTGTACTACTACCACATGCAAAGGGGCTATATCTGTACATTGGCCACTAGTGATAATATTCTCCTTGCTAGCCTAGTTATCAGATGGTCCAGATTCAAAATCTCATTTTAGAGTTGCTTTCTCAGACCCTGAAGCACCAACTGTTTCAGAATGAGTTGTTTTGGAGGCAGCTTCAGAGATGAACATTTGTATGCAGGACATTTACTGGAAAGTTCTCCTAGGATCAACACCTAGAAAGGAAGGGAGTAAAGAAAGCAGGATGGAGCAGAGGGCAAGATTTAACTGCAATGGATTTTTGCAAGAGGCTTTCACCCATACTACTGGAAGCCCTCTTATTGGAATGACCCTTAAAAGTTGCCTGAGATTGGTGAAAGGTTTATGTTCCAGTTATTAACCAGTCATTGGATTTTCACTGCTCTTGGAAATGCAGCATGACTTTGGGTAAGTTGTGAAGATATACTCACCAACACTCTGAGCAGCTTGAGAACAAGAGTTTCAGATCTGTACAGGTAGTACATTATGGGATTCACTGTAGTTATTTTGGTTGCTATGTCTCTTAGATAACTTTCACAGTAAGCTGAGATAGTTGTCTTGGTTCTGGTGGTGGAGATAATAACAGAAAACAGAAATGCCCCCTTATTAAATTAAACGTTTAATTCTTTATGATGACTCAGTGAGAGCACATTTGGAGGATGCCTATAGACCAGGAGAGAGACTCATCAGTAAGTAAAGGAATTATGGTGAAGAGGACTCATCAAAGAAACTAGGGATATATTATGGCTCAGGAATTCTAAATTGTGTGACCCTGAGAAGATGAGTTAAATTCTCTGAATCTCAGTTTAACAAACAATAAAATGGGAATAATAATCCCTTAATTGCATGATTGTTGTAGTGCACCTAGTTATAACTGTCATATGGTATAAATTCAATAAATGTCCTTTCCTTAGAAAAAGATGATAATTTCTTCTCACTAAAAATCCTTGTTGATTTGAAAAGAATTATCTCTGTTAATACTTAAGTCACTAAAAATAACCAGTTTAAGGGGTGCCTGGGTGGCTCAGTCAGTTAAGCGTCCAACTCTTGATTTTGGCTCAAGTCATGATCTCACAGTTTTGGGGATCAAGCCTCATGCTTGAGACTCTCTCTCTCTCTCTCTCTCTGCCTCTCCCCACTCGCACTCCCTTTCTCTCTGTCTCTCTCTCAAAATAACTAAACTAAAACAAACAAACAAAACAAAACAAAAACAGTTAAGAAAAGGTAATGGAGTATGAAAATGGTAGTACTCCTCCATTGTTTTATATAATATTCAGACGTCCATTGATAAACCTAGGAGTGACAAAAAGTTCAAATATACTATTGTCATAGTTGTATCTAACAATTAGAGAATTAAGTTCACCTTTCTGAGGGAGACTGCTGTTCCTAATCTTAGATGGAAATTCTGGAGCTTCTACTAAACATTTTCAACATTAGCTTCCTCCCTCCTGTCCCCTTCTCTTTTGGTGTCATACCTCTCCTCTTTCTCCCCACCTTCATTTCTCTCTACCACTCCCTCTCCCTCTCTCTCTCTCTTTCCATTCCTTCATTACCCAGTTGATTCTGTTTCCTCCACCTTTATCTACATCATTGTGACTGCTTTTAAAATGAATCTCCCCTCCTTTCTGATCATAAAATAATACATGTTTATTGAAGAAAATAAACAAAAATTATAATACATCCATCACCAAAAATGACCACTCCTACACACTTGGAGTTTTCTTTTTCTAGTGTTTGATTGTTCATTTGCATTCTGTCTCCAAATTGAGCTTTCCATATGTTTGATCATTCTTCAAAAAAAAAAGTTATATTAGCTTTTCTTCACTTCATACATAGCATTTTTCACTATTATTAAATGTTCTTTGAAAACATGATTTGTGAAATGTGTATAATATTCCTTCTTAAGTGTATAATGTAAATTATTTAAACCAATATTGGACATAAGCATTATTTCTAGCTTTTTTTATTATAAATACTAAAGACTTGAACATCCTCAAATATAATTTGTAAATTTTTTATAACTTTGACTACTAAGCTAAAGGACAGAAATATTAATATTTTTGATTCAATTTTTTCAAAGTCCTGCAAAAGTTGGTGTTAACTTTCACCCTACAAAGTTTAAAAAGTACTTTTTGATAATGATTATATTTCTAATTCATTAAAAAGTAGGCTATATATTTTTTAATATTTTCTATTTATTTGTAATTACTGTGGATCAAGTTCATGATTTAAATTACTCCTTTTGATAGTAATTCTATTTGCATTTTTTGTTTCTGTTTTGCATTCAGCATGATTACTTAGTTTCACTACTTAAAAAACCTATTCCTAATCTTGTATTCTCATTACTATTATTAAAATTAAATAGTTATTACTTTTCTTTCTTGGGAAATCACATAAAGAACTGGATTTTTTGAATATAGGTAACACTGACCTCAACTTGATGAGAAATGAATACAATTCCATTTTAGGCCAAATAGTCATTCTAGAATTAATGATGGGCTGAACTATTGAAGATTGATTTTATTAGACCACTTCACCATAGATTATTCACCAGCTCAAGGATAGCCTGAGCATTTTTATGCTTTCTGCATATGGTGCCAGTATAAGATTATTTTTCTAATGTAATGCATAAGGTGATGTGGTATAAAGTTTGTCAGACATTATAAAATAGATTTGCTGAATGCTACCAGAAATAAGGAGAAATGTATTTTTCATTTCTTTCATTTTTAAACAAATAGCAAGGCCTAGTTTGTCATAGCTGTGAGAGTTTCATGATGAGTCTTCACTCTTAACTAGACCTCAGTGCTCCAGTTTTGCCCAAACTGCACGTAGAAAACCTCAAACTGCAGTTGCCTACATCTCAGGATAAAGACAAAGAGAGGAGGAAGCATGGATCACTAGGATTATGGGTAGGGCTCATTTCAGTGAACTACCTAAAAGCTGCAGAGAGGTGAGTGGAAGGGATGAGAGTTCTTGGTGCAATGAGAGGAGAGAGATTTCTATCTTAAAAAAAGAAGAAAGAAGTAAGGAAGGAGGAAAAGAGGAAGGGAGCAAGGAAAAGAACCTTCATGACAAGAGTTTAAACATAGCTCTTAAGCTGTAATGGGAAACACTCACATAAATGGAGAGCAATCAATATCTTTTCAACGGAGGGGAGGATCCATGTGGCTGAAAGAAGAGAACACAGCTCAGAACAGACTCCAGCTTAAATGAAGGTAAAGTTTTGTTCAAGCTGCAAGAATTTCATGTTTTTTCTTTTTGTTGCTTTCTCTCCCCTTTTGTCTTCTGTTCTGTTCATGTGCTGAGCTTAGTTTGAATCGATATCTTAGGAAAAGGTTCAGTGTATGGAAATGGTCATCAAAAACTAAAGAAGTGCAGAATTCCCCTGGAAAGCCATCTGGCCCTGGACTCTTGTTTTTTGGCAGATTTTTTATTACTAATTTGATTTCCTTACTGGTTATGGGTCTGTTCAAATTTTCTATTTCTTCCTGTTTCAGTTTTGGTAGTGTATATGTTTCTAGGAATTTGTCCATTTCTTCCCTATTCCCCATTTTATTGGCATGTAATTCCTCATAATATTATCTTATTATTGTTTTTATTTTGTTGTGTTGGTTGTGATCTCTCCTCTTTCATTCAGGATTTTATTTATTTGAGTCCTTTCCTTTTTCTTTTTAATCAAACTGCCTGGTGGTTTATCAATTTTGTTAATTCTTTCAAAGAACCAGCTTCTGGTTTCATTGATCTGTTCTACTGTTTTGTTTTGTTTTTTGTTTTTTTTTTTTTGGTTTTGATAGCATTAATTTCTGCTCTAATCTTTATTATTTCCTGTCTTCTTCTGGTTTTGGGTTTTATTTGCTGTTCTTTTTTCAGCTACTTAAGGCATAAGGTTGTGTATCTGAGATTTTTCTTCCTTCTTTAGGAAGGCCTGGATTGCTATATACTTCCCTCTTTTTTTTTTTTTTGCTTTGTACAAATATTTTTTTTAAATATGAAATTTATTGTCAAATTGGTTTCCATACACACCCAGTGCTCTTCCGAAAAGTTGCCCTCTTCAATACCCATCACCTACCCTCCCCTCCCTCCCACCCCACATCAATCCTCAGTTTGTTCTGTTTTTAAGAGTCTCTTATGCTTTGGCTCTCTCCCACTCTAACCTCTTTTTTTTTCCTTCCCCTCCCCCCATACAGAGAAAGACAGATACCATATGCTTTCACTCTTATGTGGATCCTGAGAAACTTATACTTGCCTCTTATGACTGCCTTTGTGGTGTCCCAGAGGTTTTGGGTTGTGGTATTATCATTTTCATTGACTTCCATATACTTTTGAATTTCCTTTTTAACTGCTTGGTTAGCCCATGCATTCTGTAGTAGGGTGTTCTTCAGTCTCCAAGTATTTGTTACCTTTCCAAATTTTTTCTTGTGGTTGATTTCAAGTTTCATAGCGTTGTTTTCTGAAAATACGCACGGTATGATCTCAATCCTTTTGTACTTACTTAGGGCTGATTTGTGTCCCAGTATATGGTTCATTCTGGAGAACATTCCATGTGCACTGGAGAAGAATGTATATTCTGCTGATTTAGGATGAAATGTTCTGAATATATCTGTTAAGTCCATCTGGTCCAGTGTGTCATTTAAATTGCATTGTTGGTGGAAATGCAAGCTGGTGCAGCCACTCTGGAAAACAGTATGGAGGTTCCTCAAAAAACTGAAAATAGAACTACCCTATGACCCAGCAATTGCACTACTAGGCATTTATCCACGGGATACAGGTGTGCTGTTTCGAAGGGACACATGCACCCCAATGTTTATAGCAGCTCTATCAACAATAGACAAAGTATGGAAAGAGCCCAAATATCCATCGATGGATGAATGGATAAAGAAGATGTGGTGTGTGTATATATATATATATATATATATATATATACATATATATATATATATATATACACACACACACACACACACACACACACAATGGAGTATTACTCGGCAATCAAAAAGAACGAAATCTTGCCATTTGCAACTAGTGGATGGAACTGGAGGGTATTGTGCTAAGTGAAATTAGTCAGTCAGAGAAAGACAAAAATCATTTGAATTCACTCATATGAGGACTTTAAGAGACAAAACAGATGAACATAAGGCAAGGGAAACAAAAATAATATAAAAACAGGGAGGGGGACAAAACTGATGAGACTCATAAATATGGAGAACAAACAGAGGGTTACTGGAGGGGTTGTGGAGGGGGTTGGGCTAAATGGGTAAGGATAATTAAGGAATCTACTCTTGAAATCATTGTTGCACTATATGCTAACTAATTTGGATGTAAATTTTGAAGAAATAAAAAATAAAACAAACAGAAAACCCAAAAAACTAAAGAAGTGCAGATTTGAGTCCTCACCAGCTAATAAGGAGATCTTACACTTTCCTTATCATGAGCATAAGAATGTGGAGAAGTCTGAGCAAAGCTCTCTAAGGTCTCCTTTTAAATAGTGCTCCCAACTGATGTTTGAAAAGCCTAGAATTATTTATTTCATATTGTATTACTCATCACCTTCTCCATAGCTTCTTCATTTAAAATGTATCAATCCCTGAAGGTTAACAGAGTCTCTATTATTGTGAGATCTTCAATTTGGTCAGTGAGGTTTTGAATTTCATCTAGAAAAAGTGAAATCTCCTCTTACTGGTGCTTCTGTACTAATTCACACGTTGGTTATATTATTTTGAAGTGGAACTATTTTTTTCTCAGTTTTGTTGGAGCCCCTTAAATGTTCCAAAATTGGGTAAAAGGCCATCATGCAAGCATTGCCCAGGAGGTGGCCAATTCTAGTTTGTGAATCAATTCCTCATTTACAGCCTATGGATTCCTAAATATCAGGTTGGATGTTAGGAGAGGATTTTCTGGGACCACTGTCAGTATTCTTTGAATTGTCTCCATCCCCAAGTGTTCTACCCAAGGAGGAGTGATGGAGAACACCTATCCCCCACATCAAGTATCATATGTGTCCCGTGGAGCTTGGTGAACTAGTGTCTGACTCACACCTGTTAAGTCTAAAGGATAAGAAACTAACTCCTCTGTTGGCAGTCTGGTGGGTTCAAAGGACTGGTAATTCTGCACCTCCAGAGTTTGTCTGGACAAGGGCTGCCTGAGCAGGGCCTGCCTCCCAGATGTGGGCACTGCATAAAGGAAAGGTGACCATACACATGTTCAAGAAGACTGAAAGGCATGGACAATCCCAACAGCTTGGCTTAAGATACAGTGTCCATTACTGCCAGAGGTGCTGGGGAATGAATGGGCGTTGTCACAGAGCAAGAGAGGCCTGGGAGCCTGTGGGACCAGTGCCCAGCCCGGGAAGGCAGGGCAGATTCCATGGGGAGGGCATCTGTGCAAGCGCTCAGCCAGGAGCTGTCAGTGGGGATTTTACACAACTGTGGATGTCTGCAATTCTTGGCCTAGAGTTGAAGACCGAACAAAGTTGCAAATGTATAAAGGTAGGTGGAGAGTTTGCCCAAACAACTGAAACGGCACCTAAAGAGCACTGAAGACATTCTTTTCCCACTTCACAGGTGGCTAAAATCAGCTCTGTCTTCTTTCTGTGAAGAGTTTAGTGGGTGGAGAGAGGGTCAGCTGAGATGAGGGGCTTGGGACTGACTGTCTTTTCCTGCTAAGGAGAGGACATAACATTTTGAAGAACACAGTGTCATAACAAAGCCTGAAAATACTATCTTTTGCCCCAGATTTAATCTATTAGTGGAGATGCAATCTTTTGAAATTAAAAATACAAAATTTAAATTTGAATGTTCTCTTGTGGTATAGTACCATCTTTTGACTTGTAGTCTGAACCACATTCTTTCACTGGTAATTATGCATTGAACTATGAAGAGAAAGGATATAAAACTAAGAGTACTTCCCACCACTAGGAAACACTTGGCCTTAAGTAATCACGACATTTAAATGACTCTGGTAAATCTTAAAACGAATCACACCTGAGATTGTGATGAAGAAAATGTTTTAAGTCTACAGCCCAGTAATAACTAACTACTCTGGTGACTGAGACAGCTGGAAGTTTTAGATTTTATCCACTTGCCTGTAAAAAAGGTGTTTTAAAAAAGGCCCCCTTCAGATAGCAGCAAAAGCACAAAGAAATATCCTATTTATTCTTGCTTCAACTTGGCTTTAAAATCAAAATCCACTATAAAAGCTCTATATAGACACCAGCATAAAAGTCTGTGAAGTCAAAGCAATGGTAATTCTCTAGGATGAATCCTATGACAATACTAACATTACTAACAGCACTAGTGACACAAAACAATTGTAGCTAACATTTCCGTGTGCCAGACGGTATTGTATTCAATATTCATATATTAACTTCTTTAATCTTCAGATAACCTTACGCATTCAATACTATTGCCATACCTCTTTTATAGAACAGAAAAATGAGGCTTAGTGAGCCATATAACTTTTCTGGAATGTCAAGTTTAAAATTCCCATAATTTTTTATACGTACAAGTTCTGCCAGGCATAGTTCTGATTTTTTTCTATAAAAGAAAACAATTCAGTATTATCATTCTGTGTGATACCGAGTTCAGATAAAGTAACGTATAAGAAAAAAATTGTAAGGTGATGTACAAATGTGTAATGACATCACCATCTTATGATGTAGCTCCAATACCTGAGTTTAGGGCTGCTAGGAAAGGAACAATATGAGAATCTGACCAAATACATCAATCATTCTAAAGGAAGAAAAAGGGAGCAAGGATCTTTGATTTTCTTCTAGGCTAAAGTTGCTGTCAATCTGCAAAGGTTGTGGTGATGTTTTTGGTATTTATAGTTGACAGGCTGATGCTACTACCGATAGGCCTACATTAAACTCTATTTCTTTAAGCTTAAATCCATCTACTCAAGTAGTATAGCAGCGACTCTACTGAATGCCTGTGAGGGTGAGAGAATGACCATGATCTCAAAAAGTAGGTGTTGATTATACACCACTCTTCAGGACTGGTCCTGGTTGTGTGTGCCCCTTCTCAACTGTCCTAGCCTCTGATCTGACCCTGTCTTGCAGCCTAGAGGGCAGTGGAGAGACCTTTGCAGAAAACTAACAGTGAGGCCAACAGATGCTTGGGTTAGTGCACATTTAGGGGAGGAAATGGGAGGGGAGTGGACAGAATGACTGTGAGAGTGGTAGTCTGTAGGTATCTGGAAAAATGGGGTAAAGTTTATATTTATAAAGCATGAAGGTCCTAATGGGAAGTAATTTATAAATGCGTGTCTTCTAACACGTTTGGGACTTCTCTGAAGATTAGGTCACTCATGACCACAAAAGAGACATTACGTTTGGTGTAATTAACAGACAATTAACACTAAGTGCATATATAGTAGCAGAGGGAGTTGAGAAATGTTTAGCTTTGTTTATTGAATATATATTATGTGCCAGACTGTGTGATATGCTAGAGATTAAAAAAAAAAAGATGCTTAAGATTGGATGGACTCTTACTTTCCAGAAATTCTAGTTAGCTATTTTAGCTCTTGTAGAAAACTCAATTACACGCATTTTTTTTTAAAAAATACAGAACAGTACTATAAACGTATTTTCTCTTCCTTCTGATTTTCTTAATAACATTTTCTTTTCTCTAGCTTACTTTATGATAAGAATACAGTATATAATACATATACAAAATATGTGCTAACCGACTGTTTATGTTATCAGCAAGGCTTCTGGTCAACAGTAGGCTATTAGTAGCTAAGCTTTGGGGGAGTCAAAAGTTATACACTGATTTTTGACTGTGCAGGGGCAGCCGGCACACCTAACTCCTGCATTATTCAAGGGTCAACTGTATTTCAAATGGACCGCGTGGGTGAAAGCCACACTACTAAGGGCCTAATGTCGGTATGGGTTTCGTTCAGTTTGGAGCCTCTGCTCCCAGTGAAAGTGGTGTGGATCTATGCTTCCAGCTCGATTCTACAAAGAACCCTACATCTTACAGCAGTAGCGTGAGTAACACAGTCTTGTTTGTGTCTGTTCACACATCTTCCTCCTGCCAACTTTAGGACAGTCTCCTTTTATATATAATGCTTTATATACATCTTTTCTGCTGCTTCCGAGCAGTGGAAGACTGTTTTGTGACAACACAAACACAAAATCTCTCCTTCCTTAACTCCCAGATGCTGCAAGGCTTAAAAGAGGCTGGGGGAAAGGTAGCTGGCTGTCTCCATCAAAGGAAAGAGACATGATCTCGAAACTAGTCAGGGAAATGCTGCAACAGCTGGCCAACTATTTTTGTGATTTAAAAAAAAAAAAGAAGCTCCCTTTGTACTATTGGAGAGGTATACTCAAGCATGTGTGTTATCACTATTTATATGTGACCTCGGGTGTCGAGGGGCCTTCTTTGCTGTGTAAATTTGCAATTTTAACATCTGCAGCTTCCGCATACCTGCTTTCTTTGACTCAGCTTGGAAAGACAGACTGTTACTGGGCCATATCACTAGGTAACCAAAGAGAAGGGGACAGAGTTCAAAACTCCTTTTCTTATTAGAGAAAAACACACTGTTAATTGTTCTGCAGCTTATTACTTGGATTGTATGCTATTTGTGAAAAGTAGTTTCTCAGCTAATTGGTTACTGAGATCACTGTTCTAGGTAAACAATATCATGAACTCTAACACCAACAAGAACAAAATCCCTGAAGCTTTAAACAAGGATGCAGATAAGTCCTATAAATGGGTTTACCTAGTAGCAAGACTATCTAGTAGTAAAACTAGATAGCTATTGATATTGTCTACATCTCTCATTGCTTATGCTCCAATTCCCCATTTTAACAGCCCTCTCCTGTATGTTATGTGGTCTACAAGGCAATATAACAATATTTAAGACAGTGAGACAAAATTTAAATGTCTTATATATGTATATTATTGAGATGTGGTTCTCAAATTAGGCAAAAATTAATAGTCTCAAGTTTAGACTTCCCTTACAGAGAAAAGACAAAAAAATCCAGAAAGTTCAGGAGATATTCATGATTTCTCTTTCCTATAGAAGTTTTCTAAATATTTATCTACATGCGTCGTGTTTTGTTTTGTTTTGTTTTGTTTGTTTTGTTTTTAATCTACACTTGCCCTTTTCACTCTAGTCTGGCTTCCTCCTTCAACATTTGCTGAGATCATTTTCTCAACTGTTACCGAAGCCCACCTAAATTGCCAAACACCACTTGACCTCTATACAGTGTCCGCAACTGTTGTCAATGGGATGGCCTTGAAAGTCCCTCTACTTCTATTGCATTCTTCCAACGGTCTCTTATCTAACTGAAGCAACCGCACATGTGAAGTCAGACTGTGTCCAAAAGCTATGTGACGGGCAAGTTACTTAAAAACGTGTGTCTCAGATTCTTCCTTTGTAAAATGGATGTAAGAGTAGCAATAGTAGTAGTAATAGTAGTAGCAGTAGTAATAATGTCTACTTACAAGGCTCTTATGAGTTGAATGAGCTGATCCATGTAAAGGGCTTATGACCATGCCTGGCAAATAGGAAGTGTTATCTTACTGTGGTTTGTGCTATTACTTTATTTAAAGGAGTTTGGTGTTGAAGAAATATTACTCTTAAAAGGTGGTCTTTTTCCCTTGAGCATTGTACCTCCTTCTTGTCTTATACTTTTACCTAATTTATCATGATTCACAAATGTGACCTCTTTCCTCCTGGGCTCTACTGCCATACCTGTAAGTTTGCCAGCTACCCTCTCATGGATGTCCAATAGAGAATCAAATGCAAATGCCAACACTAAGCTCTTTCATTTATCCATCCTTTTACTGTCTCCAGACATTGTGCTTGGTCTAAGAGCACTGTAGGCCCAAGAGCCCAACAATTTTCTGGGTGGAATATTCTTAGATCTTGATGATTTTTTCCCCTTGAGACTCTTGGGTATTGCTCTACTGTAGCTTGGTATTGAATGATGTTGCTGACAGTGTGTTTGAAGACAATGAGTATTTTTTTCCTCTGGGTGACTCAGAGTTTTTTGTTTGGTTATGTTTCCTTTTTTGTTTTTTGTTTTGTTTTGTTTTGTTGCACAGATGCTCAGAAGATTCTTTATTTTTTATACATCTTTGAAGGCCAGTAATTTTACTAGGATACATGTTGGTGCTCATCATTCTACATAAAATATTCTTTTTTTGAGGCATGGTATGCTCTTTCAATTTGTAAATTCAACTCGTTAATTTCTAGAACATTTCCAAATTTGTATCATTAAATATATATATTTTATCTTGGAAATTTGATTTTCTTCTTCAGGATACTTATATTCATACAGTATCTCCTCTGACTATCTTCCAGATTTCACACTTTCTTTATAAACCTTTACATTTTTATTTTGCTGAACCTTCTTAATTCTTTGTTTTCATCCATATCTACATAAATGTTGCTTTATTTATGTTATGATCTTCCTTTCTTTTCTACTTTTTCTATGGAAGCCCATTTGTGCATATTTTATGTCCTCCTGTTTCATCTGAGTTATTGTATCTATGCCATGACTCTTCTTGATTTGTTAAGTTATTTAAATTCATGAAAGCGTGCTATTCTGTAGTAATATTTTTTTCTGTCTGTGATTTATTTTTCCTATTCTTTCCCTTATTATATTTTCTAATGGTTTCCAGTTCCTTTTTCTAAAAAAAAAAATTATTCTTCTTCATCTCTGAAGGTGATGAGTTTTAACAAAACGATTTAATTACAGAATAACCATCGGAAAAGTGAGTAGTGCAGGGTTCCCAGAGAGCAGGAATTCTCCCCAATTCACATGGAAGTTCCTTATGACACAGAGATGTTTGAGCTTCATGAACTGTTTCTCTCCTTTCTTCAGCTAGCAGGTTTACAGTTGCACAATTCAGAATCTCTTCATAAACAGCATGTGCAAGTTTCTGCCTTGTGCAAAAGCCAGCTTTCACCCTCACCTCCCTTGATGTGCTGGGTGCCACTTGAGAGCTCAAGGAAGAATCTATTACCAGTTTCCATGAAATGTTTTATTTTTCCTGATATGGATTCTAAGCTTTTGCCTCAAGGTGTACTTTCTTCTGTGGACAGTTATGTACTCATGGCTTGAGATCTTGAAATCATTCACTCTAATCATCTTTTCATACCTGTTTGACCACCACTACATAGTTTCTCACATGTAATAGTTTAGGTTATAAATATCTTTCATTTCTCTTAAGATAGGACTTTTATTTCTGTTTTTTTGTTCTTTTTAACATGTTTTTAAGAGATGAGGGAGAGAGGGCCATGTTTTTCCACCACTTAAAAACTGGAATTTAACATATATATTTAGGTCTAAGCTATGTTAAGAAATACTATCTCAGAAGGACAGAAAGATGCTTTCACCTCGTTTTGTTAAGATCATATTTCCAGTCCAATTCCAATGTATACATTTGTCATCCGATTACAAATGCACAAAGAAACAATGTCACTGCAACAGACAATTGCCAATATTTTGAACAATAAAAAATTTGGCATTGAGAATTTTTGAGCATGAAATCAGGATGCTTAACTGGATTTTAGACTGTAGATACTTTAAGGAATTACAGGGTCATGTTTTCTAAAATAGCTATTTAAACAAATTCAATTGCAAGTAAAGAAGTCAATTGGTACTCAAAGGTTTACATATTACTATATACTAAGGGGTGAGCTAAAATAGCAGCAAAGCAGGTGCATAATTTCCTGCAGTGGCAAAGGAGTTTTCTTTTTGTTAGACCAATATAGGCATTTATAATGTGAAGATCTTGTGTGAGGCAATAGTTTAATGCTATTCTACGGCCAAAGGGAGTTCACTTTGGATTTCAATCTCAGTTATGTCACAGAGAATTTGCCCTTTCCCTGGCTTTAGTTTGGCATCTATTTCATATTCATGGATGAATGCAGAAAAAAATAGATATATTTAAGGCAAATACTATGTTTTTATGTCCTCCATTTATGGGCTTGGAAGTGAGTGACTCTTGACGCTGTTGTATGAGATCAGGTACCCCATGCAGGATCTATGAGAAAGAATGAAGGGGAAAAAAAAGGGAGGAAATACTATCTGATCATTTGTGAAAATGGAGAACGATATTTGGGCAAAAAACGGATTTGTTCTGAGAGCTATTGCTTTGTGAGCTCCTATGTGTTTAGAACCCACACAGTTATGTGGAAAAAAAAAAACTGTTCTTATCTGAACATTTCTTCCTTATCAACAGCAGAGGGAAAATTTCTTGTAGGGCACCTTATACCGACCATGAAATTTCTACAAGATCAAAGTTCAAAGTGTACTTCAAAAAGCATGGCATGGTTTTCCGAGGATTAGCTTTCACCCCTCTCAGACTGATAGATTCTTAGAGGGTTATTGTGAGAAGGAACGTAGACAAAAACATGCCCAGCAGAAACTCTGTCTGGGGACAAACTGTCTCAGGAGATTAGTAACAGGCGACTTGGAAATTTTAACCTCACGGTCAACAGCTTCAGTCTACCCATAGTCATGAATGGCTAGGAAGTCATCAGAGTACAAATGCTAGCCAGTTTGTTAGGAGAAAAAAGGAAAGTGATCCCAACCTTGCTCTTTGAAAGTCTTTGCATCACAAGTCCCACTTTGAAAATAGGAGGAT
Source organism: Panthera tigris (assembly GCF_018350195.1). Lineage (NCBI taxonomy): Eukaryota > Metazoa > Chordata > Mammalia > Carnivora > Felidae > Panthera > Panthera tigris. The sequence continues at coordinate 56,732,929 of NC_056668.1, read as the reverse complement.
ATTTGTACACATACACAAGCACACATGTTCAAGCAGACATAAACACACAAACACACACATTCACACAGCATAGGGATAGAACTGGAAGAACGTTTGCAGGTATATTAAAAGTGTTACTGAGCGGTAGGATTCTGGATGATATTAAATTTCTTCTTTTTGCCAATTCTGATTTTCTGATGTTATACAATGATGCATATTCCTTTCTGTTAAAAGAAAAAAGGTTAAAACAATTTTCCTTCTCAGGCTTAATTATTATAAAATTAAAAGATAGCTCTGTCATTTTCTCCACCTGTTTATCTGTTTTGATCCTTTTTTAAAAGTACTTTGGCCAATAACTCTTCCAAGAAGCATTCAATCTTATCTCAAGTAGCTGTCCAATAGCTGATCTTCCCAATTTCCTCATTATTTAGTACTTATGCCTCCAAATCAGGTATCAGAATAGGCTAAATTGTCATACCCCCAGAAACTTCCAAGGAACTATTCACATATTCTTCACACTCAATATTATTTTATTTTGGGAAAATTAATATTTTCCCAAATACTTCAATATCCCTATTTAATGCCCATCAGTATTGCTTATGATTTACTGCCTTCAGTCTTTTCTGTCCCTTTTGTCAGTGAGACTCTGCTCTTTAGGCCTGCTGCCACTCAGCAGTTAGTTTTTTTTTTTTTTTTCATTGTGGAATTCCCTTTGCTAAACACCTGTGTTGAATCTCCTATTACCTGGATCTCATCTTTTCTTTCTTGGCATTTTATGTTTCTTTTTTTTTTTTTAAGTTTAATTATTTTGAGAGAGAGTGAGAAGGGGAGGGTTAGAGAGAGAGAGAAGAGGGAGAATCCCAAGAAGGCTCTGCACTGTCAGCATAGAGCCCGACATGGGGTTTGATCCACAAACCATGAGATCATGAGCTGAGCCAAAACCAAGAGTCAGATGCCTAACTGACTAAGCCAACCAGGTGCCCCAGCTTTTTATGTTTCTTACCAAACTATCCAAAGCAATTTCTCTTCTTCATTGCTGGCTGATGCCTGATTTTGTTTGTGAAACCAACCTTTATTATTTATTATTTATGGTTGAATTCAGTTTTCTATTCACTGCAAAGCAAAGTACCCTAGGAGATACAGAATTTGAAAGACTGTAACAAGAAGTCTTGAAGTAATTTGACTCCATGCGTGGTTAATCCAGTGGCTCAACGACATCATCATGGATACAGATTGCATCTACCACTTGCAATTTTGGTATCTTCGATCATGGTCACAGTTGTATTAACAGCACTAGGCATCACCAGCATCCAGAGGAAGAGAAAGACACATTTTTTTCTTATGTGGGGTCTTAGGAACTTTTTCTCTAAGAATAATTATTTTATCCAGAGAAGAATCTTCTAATGCTTACCTGTGACGAGGAGTGTTCAGGTAGTAGGGCAGTAAGATGATGCGTGTTGAAAGCTTTCCTTTCTAATGAGGAAAATAAATCTGAGAGTCACACAGTTCAATATATAAACATTCACTTACATCCTCTGTTTTCTTCCAGTACTTCACCCCAGCTGTTTATTATACCTAGTGTTCTTCATTCCAGAGCCTTTCATAGTGAAGTTTTGTAAAGAATAGATTCCTGATCATCAGCCTGTAATAGAGTAGATTATTCTCCTAATTGTTTGAGGAGCAGGACCTTTGGGGTCCACCATTTTGTGTAAAATATTTGTGCGTACATAATTTTTAACTTCTCTGGGATATATTTCCAGAAGTGCAATTTCTGGGCACATGATTATTTTAGTCTTTAAAAAAACTGCCAAATGATTTTTCCAGAGTGGTGGTATCATTTCATGTTCCCATCAGGAATATATGTGAGATGCGGTTTCTTTGTATCCTCACGAACTTTTGGTATTGTCACTCTTTAAAATTTTAGCTATTCTAATATACATGGAGCGATATATCTCATCATAATTATAATTTTCATTTTCATAATGGCCAATGATATGTATTAATGTCAATATTTTATCAGTTCAAGTAAAGCATAGAGACTTTATCACCCGTTCCAGCCATTTTCTTGTCCCTTTTATATTACAATTGTTTTAAGTATTTCTCTATATACATTAGAAACCACATCAGACAATAGTATAATTTTTACTTCACCTACCTAACAAAATTTAGAAAGTGAAGATGAGAAGGATAGTATATTACATTTAACCATATTTCTACTCTGTCCTTTGCACTTTCTTCATATTTGATGTTCAAGTTGCCCTTCTTTATGACTTTATTCCTGTTGAGGAACTCCTTTTAGAAATTATTTTAGGGTAGGCCTGCTGATATCAAATCCTTTTAGATTTCCTTAATCTGGGAATGTCTTGATTTCACCTCCATTTCTGAAAAATATTTTTGCTGGTTAGAGAATTCTAGGTTAACATTTCTTTTCTTTCAGCATTGAAAACGTGCTGCTTCCTTTTGGCTTCCATGGTTTCTGGTGAGAAATTTGTTGTTATTCAAAATGTTCTTGTATAGATAATGCATCATTTCTCTCAGGGTACTTTCCAGATATTTTCTTTAATTTTCAGAAGTTTGACTATGGATTTATTACAGTTTATCTTGTTTGGGGCTTGCTCAGCTTTTTGAATGTGTAACTTTATATTTTTTGATGAAGTTTTAATTCATCAAACATTATTTCTTTGAACACTTTTTAAAATTTAGACTTTACTTTTTTAGAGAAATTTTACTAAAATTGAGGGAATTGAATATTTTTGACCCCCACTTTCTTTCTCCTTTCATCCCAGGACTCTGGTAACACAAATGTAAATTCTTTTGTTATGGTCCCCTAGGTCTTTGAGGCCCTGCTTTGTATTTTTTCAATCTATTATCCCTCATTTTTTTATACTGAGTAATTCCTATTCATTCTACCTTTGAGTTTATAAATTATTTTCTCTATCCCTTCCATTCTGCTGTTGGGTTCATCATTGAGCTTTTTATTTTGATTATTTTGTTTTTTATTTCTGAAATTTTTGTTTGATTATTGTTTATAGCTTCTATCTCTTTGTTGAAACTTTCTATTTTTTCATTTGTTACATACACTTTCAAAACTGCTTAACAAACCACTTCTGTGATGGCTGCCTTAAAATCCTCATTAGATGTTTCAGTATCAGTGTTATGTTGATGTTGTGTCTGTTGATTGACTTGCCTCATGCAAGTTCAGATTTTCCTAGTTCTTAGTATGATGAGAGATTTTTTTTACTCCAACTTTGGGCATTTGGGGGGGGGTGTGTGTGACCCTGGATCTCATTTAAATCTTTTAATCTTTTGGCAAGAAGCCACTTTATTTACTGTTTATGTGTAAAGTGAAGGTCTGGTAGGGACGAAAGCTCAGTTCACCATTCTACACTCCACTGACAGTACCATGGTCAGGGAAGCAGAATGACAACTAGCATCATCCTGTGCCATCTCAGTCCACCTATTTCTGTTGTGTGTGGATAGAACTTCAGTTTTTCATTTGGCACCACTGACACTAATCAGGTGAGGGGAAGTAAGAGGTTGACTTGCCCAACCTTGCCAATGTTGTATATGGGGCCAGAACTTTAGCTCCCCAACAGTCCCACTTAATCTGCAGGGAAGGGGCAGTTTCTTCTTTGGTGTTTGGCTGGGTTAGGGTGTATATTGTCAAAAAGGTTTCCTGTACTTCTAGGTTACCCTATCTCTGGTTCACTGGTTAGAGGATGCAGGCTTTTCTTGGGGGTTTCTTTCTTGTCTGTGTCTGTTGGCAGTTCTGGGTTTCTCCAGTGTCCCATCTAGGGTGTATGAAAGGCGAAAAAAAAAACAAACCAAAAACCAAGGAACTCATTACCATCATGACCAGTCATTCTAAAAGTCCTATGATCCCTACCCAAAAGAAAACCCAAGGAACTCATCACCAACATGACCATGCCCTTCTAAAAGTCCTATGATCCCTACCCTATCCCTTTTACCTTTCAGAGTCTTTTTATGTTTGCTTATTGTACTATATTCATGATTTTTTAGTTGTGTGAAGGAAGACTAGCAAGAATGGGCTACCTCATCCTGGCCAGAACCAGCAGTTCTGGAGTTCACATTTATTTTATAATATTTTCCATTCAGTTGACATGCAATATTGAATTGTGTCACCCATCCATCCATTTATTCTTCCTTCATGCTATCTTTTTATCCACAATACATTCAGTGCATGTTGAATACTTTTGTGTACTATTTTGGAAGCACCTGGGCATGGCATGGGAAACAGGACTACCAAGACTCATCAGCTCCCAGACAAACCCATACTTTATTACAGGAGATTATTGAAGAAATGAGTTAAGTTCCACATAGGAAAACAAAAGGCACATCATTATTGTGTTAGTTTATATGCATACTTTCTGTTTATAATAACCAATAAACATAGTCTTGAAGGGGAAGATTACTTGTAAAATGTACACATGTGGCACAGAGGACTGATGTGACAGATTCAAAGTTCTTCCACCCACTGGTTTTGATGATCATTACTGTGTAGATTCACTTAAGTTATCTCTTGCTATCAGACTTCTACATGAGTCGTCCCACCCCACTCCCCACCTCCAGTCCTGGGAGTATATTTTGAAGTTCTCTGAAAGCTCTGAAACATCTGGGAACTCTTATAGTGAGGATTACAATCCATAAACAGTATTTATAAAATGCTTGTTCTTGAATATCTCAATTCCTTGATGATTTTAGTTTCATCGCTAACAGATTTTTTATTGTAGCTTTGGTGTCTCCCAAAGCATGGGGCACAGGAGGGATCACCTTGCTTACTGTACTTCAGTGACAGCTGCCACCAGTCACAGACAATTATAAACTCTCAGGTCAGATATAGTAAGTCAACCAGAGTGTCATAAATTGCATATGTGAATTGCCCAGGGGCCCCTGATTAAGTCCGTAGCAGAGCTGAAAATAAAACCCCTGACTCTTCCCATACAACTGCCTTGCCTTTCTGAATCAGTTTCAATACCCTGTTTTTTTACTGTCCTGGGTATTTCCCTTTGCTATTCTCTTCAGCTGTCCCTTCTAATCTCTGCAGGCTCAGTAACAATTTCCATTTTTTTCTGACATTATTAACAGGTGGTACCAAAGGTACATGTGTCATTAGGCCGTGGACATAGATGTCTTCTTAATACGTTCTCTCTCCTATTATTATGCTGCTAACATACACCACACCACACTCAAACACACACACACACACACACACACACACACACACACACACTTTTTCTTTGTATTTTTTTGTATGTATTATGATAAAAATCCTACCTCTGTGTTGTGCTTTCAGGAGACTTAGTCTCTAAAGGTGGTCCTTAAACTGTTCTATGACAAAAAGCTCACTTCCTACAGTTCTTGAAGATTGACAGTGTGCATTAGTACTATTAAAAATATCCTGTTTTGGGGGCGCCTGGGTGGCGCAGTCGGTTAAGCGTCCGACTTCAGCCAGGTCACGATCTCGCGGTCCGTGAGTTCGAGCCCCGCGTCCGGCTCTGGGCTGATGGCTCGGAGCCTGGAGCCTGTTTCCGATTCTGTGTCTCCCTCTCTCTCTGACCCTCCCCCGTTCATGCTCTGTCTCTCTCTGTCCCAACAATAAATAAAAAACGTTGGAAAAAAAAATTAAAAAAAAAATATATATCCTGCTTTGTTTCACCCTGTTTTTCAAACATCCTGACCAAGATACATTTTTATAATATTAAAAAATTGTTTTCTATGAAAGTATTATTTTTATACAGTATAGTGCATTAATCTCAGGTTAATTTGTCTAGTTTTGTCAAATGTAAACTTCTATGTGATCCGCATTTCCTTATCAAGATACAAAACATTTCATCAGTGCAGAAATTCCCCTTATATCCCCTTCCAGTCAGTCAATCTTTGCAAGTTCTGATGAATCCATGAATCTGTCTAACATTGTATTATTTTTGTCTTTTTCATATTAATGTAATCCTGCATACACAGTCTGTGTCTGGTTTCTTTTGATCAGCATAGTGTTTCTGAGATTCAGTCATTTTTTATATTTCAGTAGTTCGATCCTATTTCTCAATAGCATTTCATTGTACATCACAGTTTGTTTATAAATTCTCTTCTTGATGTACAAAAAGATTGTGTCCACTTTTTGGCCATTATAAATAAATCTGTTATGACCATTCTTATGCAAGCTTTCTGTGGACATATGCTTTCCTTTCTTTAGGATGAATCACTAGGAGTGGATGCAATGAGTCATAGGATACATGCATGTTTAACTTTTCACAAAACTGCGAATTCATTGTCCAAACTGGTAGCACCATTTTACACTCCTACATGGGTTTGAAGATTTATGACCATAAATATTTAAAAATATTTTTTGTCGAAAATCTGGTAACAGACAGAAGTATACAGCATGAAATGCTGATATAGATGTAATAGAAATGGGTATGGTAAAAAGAGATGAGAGAAACAGGAGCCTGCTTTTCTATGGTCTGATTCAGAAAAATTCAATTATATGTCCTTAGTTTGTTTCATTCATGACTCAAAATGTGGTTAAGATGCAATTGATCTCTGGTGGCTGAGAGATTTTAGGTATTTCTTTGTATTTCTATAGTGTCCAGATAATTTCACTGGAAAATGTTCCTTAGTTTAATTATAGAAGCTATATAGAATTTAGAATTATATGCAAAATTTCTAGTCGTTTATTCCTATATAGTAGATGGGCAGTTATTTTAGAAATTCATATTTCAGTTTTATATTAAAATAGCAGGTACCGAATGACACTAAGAGATTGGATATTGAAAGTAGGGAAATTTTGTTTTCATTTTTATGGGTTAAAATTCCATGGTGTTCTTACAATGAAGCTTGAGTTTTGGAAACATTATTTAAATCTGAACTCTTTGCAGGGCTACTTGGTTAATAGCATTTTAGACAGTTCTGTTGAAGCATTTGAAAAACATGTTTGCTTGGGAAGATCACTTATGTATAATAAATAATCATACGTTTATATTTTGTGTAAGAGAATGTCTCTTTACCCAGACACTAAAGTATAGTAGGCCAAAGAAGGGTTCGTTGAATGTTTTAATTTTTAAAACTTTTTTGGCTCAGTATACAGAATGAGAATATGATGACTCACAACTACTAAGTCACTCATATCCACTCTGCTTGACCCCTAAAATTATCTAAACATTTTATGACATATTTTCTATTTATAGGTGCATATAATGGTAGAGTAGGGAAAAGCTTTAAAAACATCCCGTTAAAACTTTCATTTGAGGCTTAAAATTTCCTCTAAATCATCTTCTCCACTTGTTTACCTTTAACAATGGGAGGATGTGCTTCAATGGGCCTGGAGGGTCTATGTAATATATATTTATGGAATGTAAATAAGCTTTGCTATTCTTTTCTCACTCGTATTGGTCATGCTCCCTTTTTTATTCCAAGACAAAAAAGAACAAGAGAATGTGCATAAATGGCAAAAGGCACACTTCGTATCTTGTTCTAAAGCTCAAAGAAGAGAAGGCTGTTTAATGCCTTTCAAGGTGGAAAGCACAGGTTAATACAGATGGAAAGCACCATGGTGTCTGCCCCTAAAGATCATAATGCCACCAAGATGCCTTCTTTGCTGAGATTCCTTGGTGTGCGATCATCTGCAGAGTATCATTGACGTTGACTTCACACTACATTTATTGCCATTTGGTCACAGCCCACTCCCCAGTTGTCAGATACTGCATCAGACTGTTACTGCTATTGTTTTAATTTGTTATTATTGTAATGTAGTATTGTGAAGTGTTTTCTTCTTAGAGAGAACAAATGATTATTTTAGGAATCACAATGTCTCACCAACTCAAATTAATATTCCAAATAAATGCATTTTCTTGTTTTGAAGTAAGACTTATTTTAAAGGAAAGTGATGTGAGTGTCAGAGAATAGGAATCTGTCTGAGAATTTCCCCCAAAGTGGTTTTGTTAATAAAATCAGAAATTCTCTTTCTCCAGATACAGTAACCACTCATTGCTAAAATTATCATGAGCCCCTTATTATCCTATAAACATTTAGATTGCTTTGGAAGGGACAGAGGGTAAAGAAAGAATGAAAGCAAAGGCTACAGGTTGCCATTTGGTTCCAGTTGAACTTTGCTTGTGTAGTGTGGGCTGGGGGATACTCAAGCCCTGTAGTAGAGAGAAATCAAAGATGCTCCCTAAGATTCTGAGCCCCTGGTGCACATGTCCTATATAACTGTAGAGATTGTGACAATAATTCATTTCACTGGTGTGGTGATTAAGCTATGCAACGTAGCAGAGTTTAAGAAAGGGAGATTGTCCAGGCAGACCCAGCTTAATTACATAGGCCCTTTAAAAGTAGAACATTTTCTCCAACAGAAAAGAAAGTCAGAGACCCAGTCTCAGAAAAGAAAGTCAGAGCTACCCAAGTAGCTCCTTGTGTGTGAGCTACTTATGGAGGCCACATAGCAAGGAACTGCGGGCACTCTCTAGGAGGTAGGAGTCAGAAACAGTCAGGAGGAAAACATGGACCTCCCTCCTAGAACCATAAGGAAATGGATTCTTCCAGCAACCAGTGAGCTTGGAAGGGATTCCAAGACCCAGATGGCAGCCCCACACGACCGACACCTTGATTTCAGCTTTTCAGTTGAGACACTCCATAGAGTCTCCAGCCATACCACACCCAGACTTTTGGCCTATAGAGACTGAATGTTGTTTTAAATTGTTCATAGAAAACTAATACAATGAGATAATCAAGATGAGTTGGTTAATTTCTCCTAAGATGATTAATTTTATTAATCAGAACTTTTATTTAAAACAGGAAATCAAAAGTGATATAGAAATATTTAGGGTTTTTTTTTTTAAACTAAATACATGCTTATTCACTTTCTGATTTTTGCCATAGGATAAATGGATTCTGCAACTAAAATTCCAGTTGTCTTTATCTAAAGCACACTTGTAATACTCCCTCTATATTTTCTAGTTTTGCATTCTTTCAAGTGGAGCAAGACCGTAAAGGCAGTTGTGTAACAGTCTGATTACAGAATCATTTTAAGTGTTGTGATTCTTCCCCCACCCCGGCCTTCAATATTTTCAGTTGTTCAGATGGATCATGCCCAGTTCCATAGCAATCACCTAAAGATTTACCTTTATTAAGTTTTTCAAGAGTGTGCAACTTAATTTTCATTAATCTGACATTTTTCCCTACTGTAATTTAAGCATTTTATATCACAGAGTTAAATTATTTATTTTTAGCAACACATGAAGCTGGCATATAAATAAATGGGTTTGGAAACAAATGTAGATAACTGGTATGCATTTAGGTACATTAGTACAGGCACCTTGGCCTATTGGCTATAGTGTTCACTGTACTGCAGCTCTCAGTAGAAAGATAGTGTAGAAGGAATGGAAAATGTCACTGATTAAGTTAACTTTTACTTCTTTTTGGCAAGTAAATGAAGCAGAGGTGGCTTAGGATACTTTCTATTAAACACACATGTATAATTATCAATACCATATTTATTGTTTTATGAAGACTCATCAAAATTAGAGTATAATATTAGCCTCCCCAAACTCGGCTGCCCAGAGGCTCTGGATTATTTAAACATAGACACAAAAACACTTTGGCAATACAAAAACAATTAAATCCTGAAAGCCAAGTGAATATTCATTTTCACATGTTCCTATCTCAAGCACAGGCAAGCCTGCATTTGAATCGAACTCTCCGGCTCTGTGGTGTTGGATGTTACTCAATCCTTCTAAAACTCCATTTGCTTCTCTCTAAAATGGGGCAATACAACCCCCCAGGCTTGTTGGGGAGGTGGGGGGAGATAAGCTAACCTGAGAAATATCTGCCATGTGTTAGATGCTCAGTAAATATTACTTCCTTTCCATTTTGGGCTTCCGTGTTATGGTAAAATTGTCTATAGTATTTCATTTGCAAGGCGGGAGCTATAACCACCTGTACTTCTAATTCTTCCATACTTTGAGATATGGCCATTTTCTGGATATACAGGGAGAGCTACTTATTTATAAGTGTCATTAGGCATCTTCTAAGATTTGAGATACAATCCCTAAATTTAGTACCGACAAATCCACAATACTATATGGAACTTGTTTCCAATTTTAATTTTTTTATTTTTTAATGTTTACTTATTTTTGAGAGAGAAAGACAGAGCATGAGCAGGGGAAGGAGGGGTGGGGTACAGAATCCGAAACAGGCTTCAGTCTCCGATGTCAGCACAGAGCCTAATGTGGGGCTGGAACCCATGAACCACGAAGCCATGACCTGAGCCAAAGTGGGATGCTTAACTGACTAAGCCACCCAGTGCTCCAATTATTGCCAATTTTTAAATGATTATTAATGTATCATCCTAATAATATAATAACAAGAAAATTTTTAAAAAATTGGAAAAAACATTACCTACCACCTCCCTACCCTAATATAGCAACTGTTTCTATGTTTCTGGATCCATTGGGTTCCTTGCTCTCTTACATAATAGTAATTGTAGTTTTTAAAAATATATCAGTTGTGACTTTCTGCCCACTCTTCATCAATTTATGGGACCCCCTTAATAGTATCTTCAGTTAGAAAATCTATAGATGAGCTGAACATTATTCCTGTTGCTACTGTTGTTTTCAACTCCCCTCTTCCAGATCTCTTCCATCGTTCTTGCTACCAAGTTTGGGGCATACATTTCTGGAGGGAATTTCTAGGTAAGATGCAGAGCACAGCATTCAATTGAGTGTTTTTCTCTGCATGCTGAAGTATACACTTAACATGCCACCAAGGATTGGTTTTTGTGTGAGTGTTGGTTTTTTGTGGATGTTACATTTCTAAGCCTAATTAATTAATGATGATATAAATATAGCTAATTTTTTCGTTTATTTATTTTTGAAGGAGAGATAGAGTGTGAGTGGGGGAGGGGCAGAAGAGAGGGAGACACAGAATCCGAAGCAGGCTCCGGGCTCTGAGCTGTCAGCACAGAGCCCGATGTGGGGCTCGAACTCACAAACTGCGAGATCATGACCTGAGCCGAAGTCGGACGCTCAACTGACTGAGCCACCCAGGCACCCCGATATAAATATATATAACTTAGTTTTGCCATAATTTGATCACCATGTAGCCAAAGTTGTCATAAAGTAAACGGGCTCTAGATAGCACATATGTTGTATTGGTGAAAAATGTATGTGATATGTGACCAAGTCTTGTAAACATCAACTTGTACCAAAAGAAAAGCTTACTGCTTGCTGATGCTGATTTGATATCTCCAACAGGCCATTTGCCTCCCCTTGAGAGCAGAGCATCCACAGTGCTGTTGGATAGAGCTTGTTTCAGAAATTGAGATCTGTCTTTCTCTGTATGGCTTATTTCACTTAGCATCACACTCTCCAGTTCCATCCACGTTGCTACAAAAGGCCATATTTCATTCTTTCTCATTGCCACGTAGTAGTCCATTGTGTATATAAACCACAATTTCTTTATCCATTCATCAGTTGATGGACATTTAGGCTCTTTCCATACTTTGGCCATTGTTGAAAGTGCTGCTATAAGCCATACAGAGAAAGACAGATATCATATGGTTTCACTCTTCTGTGGATCCTGAGAAACTTAACAGAAACCCATGGGGGAGGGGAAGGAAAAAAAAAAGAGGTTAGAGTGGGAGAGAGCCAAAGCATAAGAGACTGTTAAAAACTGAGAACAAACTGAGGGTTGATGGGGGGTGGGAGGGAGGAGAGGGTGGGTGATGGGTATTGAGGAGGGCACCTTTTGGGATGAGCACTGGGTGTTGTATGGAAACCAATTTGACAATAAATTTCATATATTAAAAAAAAAAAAAGAAATTGAGAGACAGGGCAAGGGTTCTTGTCTCACCAAATGGCATGCCTATAAAAAGCAGATATGGAAGTGAAGATATTCTAGAACTGGGAAGATTGGCACTTTCAGGAAGGTAGGAAAGATGATGAGGGTGAAGTGAAAATGAATTGGGAAGTCAAGAATGAAAGGAAAAATAGATTATAATATATCACTGAAAAGTAAGAGAATCTCAGAACAAGTTTTGGTTCCATCCTCTTTATTGGCATGTGGTAATTTACTTGACTAGTGAGGCTCCTAGCAGAGGCTAAGGGTCTCAGGTCACACCTGTTGCACTGAGTGAGGTTCATGATTTATGTCTGTGTGACCTTTTAGGGCATGCTGCAGAGACACAAGTTCTACCAAAATGAAACATAAATATACTTCCCCTCTTCGACACACACACACACACCACCCCAAAATCTTTTTATCTGTGAGCTTCAAACATTTGTGCTGGCACCTGTTAGTGCAGCTGTAATGCCTTTACAATAGTGTCTTTTGCTAATAAAAGATGAACAAAGTCAAGCCCAAACTCAGCCGTCTCACAATTTAAGTTTTATTATATTATCCCTCTCCATTGCTTCATTTATTAAAAATATGTTTTGACCATTCACTACATGATCTTCTCCGTTCTTGGAAAGCAATAGGAGCAAGGGAGGTGTGGCCCCATGGAGCTCAACTTCTAGTTGGGAAAAATAGGGAACAAAATTTTGAAAAGTGAGCAGATAGTATGTGTGGGGGCTAGGGAGTGACAATGTGGAAAAAAGTTGCTTTTTTAGATGGCACAGTCAAAAAGAACTCTACCTGATCAAATATAATTTAAGTAAATAAGCAAAAGCAAGTTCAAGAGCAAGCCCATGGAATAGCTCTGGAAAGAGTATTTCAGGCCAAAGGCTCAGTGAGTGCAAAGGCTTTAGCTGAGTGTGTGCTTCATGTGTTTAAGGGAAGAGTTAAGAAAGCCAACATGGCTAGGAGGGGATAAAGGAGCTTGGAAGACAAGGGTAGGACACGAAGTTAGGGAGGTAACAGATCATCTACAATCTTATAAGCCAATGTAAGGAATTTGGATTTTTTTTTTAATTTTTTAGATTTTGTATGTTTCTCTGAGTGAGGAAAAAAAAGCCATTGAAGGTTCTGGCAAAGGGATATGAGCTGACTTAGATTTTCACAGGTCAGTCAAGCTGCATATTGAGAACAGAAGGTGAATAGTGTTAGTACACACATGTAAATATACATAATTATTTTGCATATTGTAAAAAACTTTAGACTGTTACCATAAATCCAGGCTTCTTCATTGACTATTAGTTCAGTCATTTCCTTATGGGAACTCAGGGTCCTAATAAGAAACAAATTCTAAGGTCAAATAGAAGACTTATTCACTAAGTTCTCAGTTATATTACATAAGGAATATGACTACCATTCAACAAATAAATTTGAGTGTGGTTTGAATGTCCTTCTCCCTGAGTTTCCATAGCCTAGATCCAGCCCCATGCTGAGTGAAAGGAAAACTTTGAGAAACATCTATATTCCTAGAGCATCACTGGAACTTTCTGCATTTACTGCCTGAGAAAGATTATGCCTAATGCTGTGTTGGATAAGGTACCCACCACCATGGCACTGAGGGTTTTCTTGTGAATCTAGGTCTCCGTGCCTGGACCGAGGAAAAGAGGACATAGGAGACAGTCCTGTCTATTCAATGCTGGTATTTTCCCCAGAACCCACAGGAGAGTGGGGTGTGCAGCCCTACTCAGGACGACTTCAATAGGAAATGGTGGCAGGTAGCAGGTAGCAGGTTATAGCATGGGAAGAAGTGAATGGGACTGGAAGGAGATGTAAGGTATTTGAGAAAGGGCCTCCACAACCCTACAATCCACTTCATTCCCTCCCTCTTCATCCCTCTTTTCCATAATTAAAATAGGATAGCTTGTTATTCACTGGCTTTCCTTATTAGTGTGTTCCTGTCAACCTTCCCTAATCCAACTAATCTAATAAACCTATACACAGTGATGGGATATAATAAAGCATTTTAGGTGGCTTATGCATATAAAGTTCTCTTAGATAACATTTACTTAAATGTAAATCCAACCTCTGTAAATATGTTTCAACCAAAGAAGTGATTCGAATTTGAAACCCCATGGTAAAATGGTTAGGGGATAGGATTTTCAAAAGTTCTTATTTTGGTTGCAGCTGCCCTGATCAATCACAGAATACTTCTTCAAAGATCCAAGTGAAAGATTTTTAAATGTTATATACTTGATACTTCCTTGAACAATGCAGGGGTTAGAGGTGTCAACCCCCCACAGAGTCAAAACCTACATATAACTTTTGACTCTCCAAAAACTTTACTACCAATAGCCTACTGTTAACTGGAAGTCTTACTGATAACATAAAGCCAATTAATACATATTTTGCATATTTTATGTATTATATACTTTATTCCTTCAATAAAGTAAGCTAGCAAAAAGAAAATGTTATTAAGAAAATAATAAGGAAGGGAAAATACATTTACAGTACTATACTGTATTTATTGAAAAAAATCTTCATATAGGTGGACCCATGGAATTCAAACCTAAGTTGCTCAAAGGACAAATGTAGTTCATAAGAATCACCTAGAAAACTACCCAAATAGCCATCATTCAACTATAAAACAATTAAAACAGAATACCTGTTAATAGGCTCAATAGCATGGATGAATCTAAAATATACAACGTTGAAAGAAGTCTATCAGTTACCAAAAAAATACCGTGTATTCCACTTTCATGTGGTTTAAGAAAAGACAAATTGTGGTATTTTCCTCTGGGTGTGTTATTACCTGAAAAGCAGCAGAAATATCTTTTTAGGGCAATGGAAATGTGCTATATCTTGATTCTGAATGGCAGTTACACGGGTATATTCATATGTAAATATGCATCCAGATGCACACTTGAGATTTCTGTACTTTACTGGTATGCTACAGTTTAAAAATTACTTGTGGTACTAGCTAAAATAGAGATTCTGAGTTCTCCCATGGGTATTCTGACTCAGTAGCCTGGTAGTCCCAGAAATCTATATTTTTATTAAATCCTAATCTAAGGACCACATTTTCAAAAAACACTGGGCTTAAAGAGGGACTCTATAACTTCAGTGAGAACTCAGGGCTAATCTGGGTTATTGAGTCCTTCTAATTTGACAGTTTGTATTATTATTTATGAGCTTATGCTGTTTTCACTGAATTATTTTTATTATGAATCAAATCATAATTCTATTACTAAATTATTTTTTTTTTCATTCAAGTCAGGAAGAAGAGAGAATTTGGCGATGGTATGGAATTCTTTAGGTTATTTCCCGACAGCTATCAGAAACCATGCTCTGCAGTCCTTATAACCTCTCCATCCTCCACCCGCATTCCTGCCTACAATTCCTGTGCCCTGTTGAGCATCAGGTCTTGAGCTCAAATCCAAGAGATATAGTATAAGGAGCCAAATTTTGAGACTATCTATTTAAATCAATCGGCTTTCATGTACCAATTGTAAACAATGCTGGGTTTCAAAACGCAACTATATTCCAAAACTTTTAAAATAACTTCTTTTTGTTTAGAAATTGAATATGTATCTTTCCCCTCACAATTCTCCTGGTAATTCTCACGGGATGCCATTGTGAAGTTAAGCAAGAATTCAAATTTAAATACAATTTTTGCAAGATTTGCATTCAAGTCTACACAGCACATGAATTTCATTTTCTTCATTTTCAGTTTGGTTACAGGCAATTCAACTCAAGATACTGTAATCACTTTGCTGAATTCCTTTGCTAAATGTTGAAGGTGTTCAAGCATGGTTGTTGAGCTAAAAAGAAATTTGAATTTACAGATATAATGGCTAATTTTATTCTCTTAAATCCTCTTTATACTACATAAATAATGTAGGTAAAAAGTTCTTTGAAAATGTATTATGTCTGTTTGATTTTACTAAAAATACATTGATTTAAATGGAAATGCATTAAATTCGAAACATAATGCAAATGTGTCATTGAGAATATAGAATATACTGATTAAAGGCCCTGTTTTTCACAAAAACTTAAAAGAAAAGAAAGTGAGAGGAAAAGAAAGAGAAAGGAGAGAGAGCAAGCACAGGTAATGAAGATTTTAAATGTACTGAATTTATGTTGAGAGCGTTCATTTTTAATAGATGTGGTTAGCAGAGTAAGCATAAAGTACTGGCTAATTTCATAACTAAGATTGCAACCTTCTGGTCAAATGAACCCAAGATAAAGGCTTAGCTTCATTACTTTTAGTAACTATGAAACTTGTGTCAAGTTTCTTAATTTCTTAAAATAATGGTACTTATATTAAGTTTGCTGTAAGTATTAAATTGGATAATACTTAGAAATGGTAAACACACTGCATGGTACATTGAGAATGTTCACGAAAAGTTACCTGGTGACATGGTGATCATGATGTCACTTCCAAGTAATGGTTAACGTAGGGTATGAATTAAGACAGAAGTATCCTTTTTTAGTGTCAAAAGGACAGCACCTAATTCAAGATGACGCTCCTGAATTTTACTACTTTAGCTCTAAAATATTCTATAACGTCTCATTTCAAAACACAAGAGGGTGCATTTCTAAGACTTATTTTATTTTATTTTATTTAAAAAAAATTTTTTTTAACATTTATTTATTTTTGAGACAGAGAGAGAGAGAGCATGAACAGGGAGGGTCAGAGAAAGAGGGAGACACAGAATCTGAAACAGGCTCCAGGCTCTGAGCTGTCAGCACAGAGCCCGACGCGGGGCTGAACCCACGGACTGTGAGATCATGACCTGAGCCAAAGTCGGACGCTCAACCGACTGAGCCACCCAGGTGCCCCTCTAAGACTTATTTTAAAATCATAGCTAACAAGGAATTTTGCCTTTCTTGGATTTACCACTGACCTAATATGCTAGTATGTATATGAGGCTCATAAACATATTCGATATTCTGGATGACAATTTACTTTTTTACTAACAGATTTTAATAACTAAGGTCCAATAGCAAAACTGAACCAGACAAAAAATAAATCTACCCAAACTAAACCAGACTAGAATAATTCAAACTCAGCCAAACAAGAGAGTCCAAATCACAAAGGAAATGGTATAAAATTGAAAGCAAAGACCATAAAATGTTTAGCAAATTCTTAAAAATACCCATTTATAATTCTGACTCTCATACTCTCTCTACCTAGGATAGCTTGGAGAACTGAAACTAATGGTGTTTCCAAAGGAGAGTTAATTCAAAGACACAATGTTAAAAATAATACAGCCAAAAATCTTTTAATTGCCCTTGCAAAGCACTATGAATTTTTCTATTTCTGTAGTCTGCTAGAGGGGAAACAGCTACTTTATAGAGTTGTGTTATTGCTGTGTTCTTTTTTAAAATTAGATGCAGAATGTTTAACTGACCCTTAAATTTATGTCAGTAAGCCCGTCAATAAACATTTTTTCAAACTTTACAAGGTTTAAAGTGCTTTACTGAGTGGTTGGTAGTTATTCAGAAATGAAAATCAAAGGTTACAGTCTGTTGGGGGAAGCCACATCCCCGCGAAATGATGAGCAGTAAGACAAGGTAGCATAGGATAGATCAGAACTGGGTGATAGAGATCAGAAATGTCAGTGAGGATCGGACCTGGGAGCGTGCATTTCAAGAGAGTTGGCAGAGTTGACAAAAACAGAAGTCTAGACAGGTAGAGAGGAGGGTGAAAGCAGAGCAGAAAGCAATTCAGGTTAAGGAAACATGACAAGTATGAAATGATTGCTCTGGTAGACATCCTCTGTCTCGTCAAAAATCCAGAAACGATTAAAAGCAGAGCAGTAAAACAGCGCTCAGTTAAGTAAGCACCTTATGGTGCACAAAAAACAGTGTGCGAACTGGGAGTCTCTCAATCCCAAACTGCTATGGCCCTCGGAGTCCTGCCATAACAGGGCGGCTTATAAAGTGGACTGAAGAAGTTGTTAAGCCTTCACCGGGACTGGTAATTTCAAGGAGGGTTTCTCGGCAGCAGAGGCTTGTGTAAAATTATCTTATACCATTTTAGGAAGATGACTTAAGTTTCTTCTATGATTATCAGAGGCATTTACAAGAAATAACCTAAGTCAAGTTTCCTTCTATTCATAAAATACGCTAGATTTAGTTTTGCTTAAGTGGCTTAAATGGTTTTGTCTGCTTGGAGGATTTTCAAGCCCGGTCTCAATTTTATTTTATTTTATTTTAACAACCTCTAAGCCGCAGCAGCCCATGGATAAAAATTGGAGCAATTTTTTCGTTATTCTGTTTCCACAGTTCTAGCCCTCCATCAGAAAAAATGCTGGGTTTCATTCAGCCTTGTACAAATTGCACACTCGGCTTTGCATTCTCAGTTACCTCTGAGGGTCCTAAGAGCCTGTTCCTTGGGGGCTCACAGGGCGCCCTCTGCTCCCACATAGTGCCTGAGATTTCCTGTTCCCTGCAGGAAGGATGAAGAGACCTTTCCTGCTGTTTTCACTCCAGGCATCTCACTACTGTCTCAAGCACTGAAGTGTCCCGGAGAGCAGGCTCCTTAGGAAAGGCCCGGGGCTCCACCTCCCACAGCCCCACCCTGTTCCGTGAAGGCTAAGATGCGGAATGTCTCAAAAACCAGATGCGCACCACTATCCCCTCCAGTTTACACTGCACAAAGTCACGGGCAGGGTGGTGTCTCGGCATTGTGCTGTCCACTCTACTACACGGGCAAGCCCCAAAATAAGACCATCTTGTGCTCCTTACAGGGATCTTGGTGAAAACATATCATTCCTTCTTTTTCTTACCATAATTTCTCACCTCAGACCCCACGCATGGATTGATGACAGTGGGGCTAGACGACAGGTCAAAACCATAGATCTGAAACCCTTAGGGGCTCACGGTGCAGAAAAATACCATTCTGCGGACAAGCTATCGAAAGAACATTATTTTCTGAATGCAGCAGTAGTAACCAGACAAATTTGTCTTAAATGAAGGCAGACGTTTCCTCCTCTCAATTTGTCACTTTTTGAAGCAAAGCCAGGCCGGCTTGGGTGCTTTATGAACATAATGTGGGACCCCAGGTTGTGCTGTGGCTATGTGCCAGGAAATGTGAGCTCGGGTCCCAATGCCACCTCACAAGCAGTGTGATCTTAAAGGTCATTGTATGACTTTGGGTTTCAGATTCTTTTTAATCTGAAAAAAAAAAAAAGGGTTGGCTTAAATGGTCTTTCCCGCCCCCCTAAAATTCTACACATCTATACATATAGTAAAGACCATTAGATTCCAATGTGTTTGAAATGACAATTCAATCTAAATAAGAACAGTAGTTCTAAGTGGGATCCTTGAAATTCATGGTCAATTTAGCTCTCTTGATTTCATATGTAAAGTATTATTATGAAACACATCCCATGAATGAGTTTTAGTCTGCGAACTCTGGAGAACAAGAAACAAAAACACCTTAAGGTCTCTTTACATCCACATAAAACTGCCTCCAAACCTCTCCTTTGTTTATTCTTCTCCCTCTGAAAGAAAAATTCTATTTTAATCAATGTTGAGGCCCTTCCTTTCAACAAAATGGCCCTAGAAGCTGAGAAGATTATGTAACTTCTGAAATATGGGCAGGGCCTTCAATCTTCCCCTGCATTATAATGCCCACTGCTATCCCCATTACCTTTAACTTCTGAGCTACTCATGACTGTCTCTGCAGAGGCTGGTAACTCTGTCCAGGGTCCAGCCTTCCCACGTGTAACATGCTTCCATCCTCTCTGAGATCTTGCCTTCTCCATAGGGCTTTGCTACAGAGCAGATCACAAGTGCCCATAAGTGGCAGGGCAGACTAACCTTTGTTTATTCATGATTTTGAGGCATTCTTTCCTTTTTCACTCCCTATGCATAGTCTCTTCAATATGTGTGGCATTTACTGAATAAAAACAATTAGGCTGTTCTCTGATTTCTCTCCTGTGAAATTATCTAAGGCAATGAATACATAGGCCTGGTTACCTGCTTACTTGGGAGGAGAGGAAATTAAGGAAAGAGTGGATACACATTAATATCCCAGTAGACTATCTTGCTTACATCTGCTGGCTTTTGAGGTAAAGGTACGGGATTCGGTTAACATAAAGCAAGGATGAAAACTAGCACTGGTTCAAGTGAATCAAACCAGGTTAATGGGTGCTCTTTTGTTGTTTTTAAATTTGACTCTAGGTCAGGTGGATAATCCTCTCTAGCTCATATTGCCACAAAGAGAAGAGAAAACAAGATAAGAACCTCCAAGTTTAACTGAAGACAATTATACCGAGTTCTTAATTCAAAATCACAAGTGTAAATTTCTGAATGATCATAGTAAACTGTCTAGATCTGCCTTTTCTCTATCCAAGTACATTTTTCTCCCTGACCCATGAGTGCTCCCTGCTTGCTTCCATATTTGAGTTTTGGATTATTTTGCTCAGAAACAGTGTCCCGCTTTGGTGGGAGGTGCATTAGGAAGGCTATTGCTAAGGTTGCTCCAACTATCGTTTCTTTCATGCCAATGCCAGGTGGGACTGTTCTCCCTGTTTCCAGCTTCCATTGCCCTCTGAGTTTCTGCTTCCCTTATTCTAGACTACCCAGAATACCTTTTAACTTCTGGGTGATTTGGTCTCAGGCCTGTCTGAAAGGTTCTGCCTTTGACTTGCATATGTTTCTGAGCTCTGACCCAGGGGCTGCTGCTAAAAGGGTCTTCCTTCATTCCCTAACCCAGGATTCTACCCACATACAGGACGCAAAATGGACTTGAGTACTACTGTATCCAAAGTGACACTATCCACAAATCCTGTGTTCGTGCAGTTTCACAGAAAGGTTTGTAGGCATCACACACTAAATATTAATAAAAACACAAGAAGTACAGCTTGCAAAGTGAATGATTATTTAGAAAATCTGATAACCCAGATTTTCTCTAAGAAAGATTTTCCATTTGCCTGGGCACCTGTCCACACATATTCAAAAAACAGGAGCAAGATCAGCTTTGTGCTTCACAGAAAAATAATTGGATGAACTTTTTGATGATTACACATTTGATGGCTCTGGAACATTGTAAGCAATGTAGAAAAGAAAGCACCTATCATTTTGTTAGCAGTATGTCACTTTACTTGTAATGTGGCTCTAGATATATGCTGCCACCTACCAGGCAAGCTCCTGGGAAGACAAAGAATCTCCTGAAGGGCGGGATTTCTAATAAGTAACCTCCTTTCATCAAGGTCACTTGCCACATAGTTGGTCACCTTGGGAGAAAAGGAACAACAAAGAAAAAGCAATCAAAATACCTTGTCTTCTTCCAATCTTTCATCCACAAATCACAAGAACCCTGATTAATAATAAATAAGTACCTTATAATATAATGGAGATTACAGAAATGCTGAATCAGACATTACCTAGTTAGTCTCTCAAGACTCAGTTTCCTGCTGTCTATACATGATAAATATCTGTAGGACAACAACCTACCTTGTAGAGTTGCTGTGAAAGATAAATTAGACCCTATCAAAATTAAAAACTTTTGCTTTGCAAAAGACACTGTCAGGAGAGTGAGAAGACAAATCACAGAATGGAAGAATGTATTTGTAAATTACATATTTCACTATCTCACAGGGATTTTATCAAGAATATGTAAATAGAGATAAAATGCATGATACTAGACTTGACATAAAGGGGTGTCACCATTTTTAAATTGTTTTTCTTATCCCAACTTCTTTCCTTGGGAATGTATCTATAATACATCAACTATCATAAGGCTCCTCATTTAGGAACCAGAAGTAAAATATTTTAACATTTGCATAAAGGATAGGATAGGAAAGTTGAATAAAAATACTGTAGACAGACTTTTTATGCTTCAGTTTTTTCACTGGCATACAGTTGATTTTTCTTTGTGGTGTAGCATTTTATTAATTTTGACAGAGTTACATATTTATCAACACAATCTTGATGCAGGACCATTCCTTCATACTAAAATTTCCCTGTGCTGCCTCCTTGTAGTCAATTGCACACCCCAGTCAACCTTGGCAACCATTGATCTGCTCTCTGTCTCAGTGGTTTTGCCATTGCTGAATGTCTTATAAGTAGAATCATACAGAATCAGACTTTTAGTTCTGACATTTACTCATCAAAAAGCATGTTGTTGCATGTATCAAAAGTTGATTCATTTTTGTTATGTTGTATGGATTTACCACAATGTATTTTCCCATTCACTGGTTGAAGGATATTTGGGTTGCTCCCAGTTTTTGGCAATTTCAAACAAGGCCTCTATCAATATTCACATACAGGGTTTTTTTGCTTGTTTGTTTGAAGTTTTATTTATGTATTTGGTGGGGGAACAGAGAGAGAGGAAGAGAGAGAATCCCAAGCAGGCTCCAAGCTGTCAGCCCAAAGCCTGACACATGGCTGAAGAGTCAGATCCCTAAGTGACTGAGCCACTCAGGCACCGCCTCATATAGGTTTTTATGTGAACTTAAGTTTATGTGAACTTAAGTTCGGGTAAATACCTAGGAATCAAATTGCTGGGTGATATAAGTGCACATTTAACTATAAAAGAAACTTCCGTACTGTTTTCTAAAGTAATTGTGACATTTTGAGCTGTCACCAGCAACGTACAAGAGTTAAAGTGGTTCTAGATCTCTGGCAGCACTTGGTATTGTCAGGTTCCCCCTTCCCCCACAACATTCTAACAGGTATGCAGTGGTAATCATTGCAGTACTAACCTAAATTTTCCTAATTAAGAGCAATGTTGTGCATCTTATCATGTACTTGTTTGCCATTTATTTATATTCTTTGATGAGATGTCTACTTAAATATTCTGCCCATTTGTTTGAATTCTGTTGTTATTGTTGAATACTGAGAACTATTCACATATTCTAGATAAAACCCTTGTCATATATATACTTTACAAATGCATTATTCCATTCTGTGGTTTGTCTTCTCACTCTCCTGGCAGTGTCTTTTGCAGAGCAAAAGTTTTTAATTTTGGTATAGTCTACATTATTTTGTCTCTTTTATGGTAATACTTTTGGCCTATTAGCGAGGGTTCTCCAGAGAAACATAAATAACAGGCTGTGCATATATAGACAGAGAGAAATATTTATTTTAAGGAATTAGATCATGCAATTATGGAGAGTGGCAAATCCAAAATCTTCAGGGTGGGCTGTCAGGCTAGAAAACCCAAGAAGAGAAATTCAAGTCCAAAGGCAGACCTCCCTGTTGGTTGGGGGAGGTCAGTTTTTTGTTCTATTAAGACCTCCAACTGATTGGATGAGGCCCACTCATATTATGGAGGGCCATCTGACTTACTCACAGTCCACCATTTAACTATCAATCTCATCCACAAACACCATCAGGCATTGAAGAGGGCATCTTTTGGGATGAGCACTGGGTGTTGTATGGAAACTAATTTGACAATAAATTTCATATTAAAAAAAAACACCATCACAGCAACATCTAGAATAATTTTTGACTAAATATCTGGGCCAAGTTGACCATAAAATTAGCCATCACAGCATCTAATGATTTTTTCCAAACTAAATAGCATAAGACACTTTTATGTCTTCTTTTAAAAGCTTTATATTTTTAGGGGTACCTGGGCGGCTCCGTTGGTTAAGCGTCTGACTTCAGCTCAGGTCATGATCTCATGTTCCATGAGTTTGAGCCCCACGTCAGGCTCTGTGCTGACAGCTAAGAGCCTGGAGCCTGCTGCAGAGTCTATCTCCCTTTCTCTCTGCCCCTCCCCCACTTATGCTTTCTCTCTCTCTCTCTCTCTCTCTCTCAAAAAACAAACATTAAAAAAAATTTTTTTAATTTTAAGTTTTATATTTTTAGTTTGGGGAAAAAAACTCAGTTTAAAAGTTTTAATTCCAAAATATATTTTCAATAGCAACAAAATCCCAAACATACAAAATCTAACAAAATATATGCAAGAGTCTCATGATAAAAATGATAAAACTGTATTGAGAGACATTAAACAAGACCTAAATAAATGGAGGAAACCTAAATAAATAAATATTCATGAAAAAGAAGAGCTGACATGGTAAAAATATGAATTCTCCACAAATTAATCTATGAAGTTCTCAAAGCCTCAACAGGGTTTTATGTTTGTTTGCTTTTTTCATGGAACTTAAGAAGCTGTTTCTATAATTTACACTGAGTATAAAGAAAACAGAGTAGCTAACATTACATTACTCTGCAGAAACACCTTTATAGATGGTAAGACTTATGTAAGAGCTTTATTGAGATAGTCTAGTATTGGTTCAAGAATAAAAAAAGTGCCAATGAAACAAAACAGAAGGTGCAGATATAGAATTATATAAATATACACAGGATAAAAATGTGGAAAAAATGTAGTGGTAAAAGAACAGACTATTCAATATATGATTCCAGACTGCATGAGTGCACACACACACATACATATACACACATATATATGTACATACACATAAAAATATATGTAGTATATATTGGTTATGTTTTTCTGGAGAACTCTAACACAGAAGTATATGCAATAAAATTATAAAGGGATTCACAGGGATGATAAGAAACAAGATCATGATATCCTCTGGTAAGAAAGGAAGAGCATATAGTCAGGAAGTGATGCTCTAGGAGTTTCAAATCTATCAATAATTTATTCTTAAGCCATGCAATAGGTACACAGATATTTATCATATTGTTCTTTTTTCCTATTTTTATGTCTAAATATTTTATTATAAATTTAAAATAATTTAGGGACGCCTGGGTGGCTCAGTTGGTTGGGCGTCCGACTTCAGCTTAGGTCATGATCTCACAGCTTGTGAGTTTGAGCCCCGCATCAGGCTCTGTGTTGACAGCCCACAGCCTGGAGCCTGCTTCAGATTCTGTCTCCCTCTCTCTCTGCCCCTCCCCCGCTCATGCTCTCTCTCCTTCAAAAATAAATAAACATTAAAAAAATAAAAATAAAATAAAATAAATTTAAAATAATTTCAAAAATAAAGCCAAAGGGCACTTACAGAGAATAAGTATGGGAAAAACTTTTGCGTATCTAAAGAGAAAATTTCTCAAGTGAATTTTAAGAGGAGTTTGGACTCACAATCAAGATCTAATAAAATCATTTAGTACTGACACTTAATGGCTTAGATTATCAAATATTTCATATTACCGTGATGAGACAAGGTGACTCCAGTAAAAAAAAAATTTGGTGCTTGTTCTGTCACCAGATTCACTGAGATAATGACACCATATCAATACACATTATATCTGCTTCAAGTACTAACAGCCAATAGCCTGTAATTCTGCTGATTACCTAGTTATAAGCTTTGTATTATTTTGTCCAGTGATGTTAGTCTCACAGAGTAGTGCTTTGCTGGTGTGGCTAAAACTTAGGTTATCTCTAGCCTAAAAGTGAGCAAGAATTACCACTTTTTTTAAAATTTTTTTTTTAAATTTTTTTTTAACGTTTATTTATTTTTGAGACAGAGAGAGACAGAGCATGAACGGGGGAGGGGCAGAGAGACAGGGAGACACAGAATCGGAAGCAGGCTCCAGGCTCCGAGCCGTCAGCCCAGAGCCCGAGGCGGGGCTCGAACTCACGGACCAGGAGATCGTGACCTGAGCTGAAGTCGGAGGCTCAACCGACTGAGCCACCCAGGCGCCCCAAGAATTACCAAATCAATTATACTTTCAAATCAATTATACTTTTCAAACTATTAATTCCAAATTAATAATCCAAATCAATTATACTTTCCAAACTATTAATTCCAAATCAATTATACTTTCAAACTATTAATTAAATGATTGATGAACCCCTTCCTCTAGGGTTCATGGTCTGAAACTACACTGGTCTGAAACGTAGGGAGTTTTCCAATCCATAGCAGTTTGTTTGGAGTATGCTCAGCACAGGAAAAGGATTCATAATGAAGAATGAAGTTGCTGGTTCACTGTGTTTCATATTTTTCATGTTCTTCCACTTTCTCTTTTACTATTTAGGGAAATTTGTATGGAAACTAATACATGTGGCTTGGGACAGTGGCATCTGCCTGTACGTGGGACATCCACATCAAAATTGGCCAAATGATATTTCCAGGATAAAATATATACATAAACTTTTCCTTTATATTACTTATTCCCAAATGTAAGTATATGATTTTCTGGTGAACATTCTCAAAGATTCATGAGTTGTCTATGGTATATTTTGAGTGCTCATTTTGATGTTCAATTTAAAATATTAATATCAGCATATATCACCGTATATCTAAGTGCTGCCCCACAATTTTTGTGCCCATAGTGGGTTTTTTTAAATTTTTTTTTCCTTTTTGGGTAAGTAATCTTTCCTCCTAACTTGGGGCTCAACCTCACAACCTCAAGATCAAGAGTTGTACGCTCTACTCACTAAACCAGCCAGGTGCCCCTAGGCTTGATTTTTTTTTAATCATCCTATGAGCACTAAAAGAAGGGTGCATGAGTTCAGAGTACATGGTAAAAATCAAATATTTCAAGGTGGTTTTAAGAGAGAAAATGTGCCATAAAGATTGTGCGATGATAACATGGCAAACTAAAAACCTTGAAGCTGTGCTAGAGTAAAGCATACTCTGTATTTCTCTGTAGTTAGCAGAATTGTTAATATAAAACAGACTTTTAAGTTCCAGATTGCATCAATAATTGACATAAATGCATTTTAATGCATATTTCAATAATGCAGCAATGCTAACTTTACCTTTATGTGAAGAAGATAGGTCTCAATATTTATCAATTAACATCACATTTAAACTGGCATTCTGCAGCTCACTGGTAGATTTCTGACTACAGATGAATCCTAGTTGAGGTCATTCACACCACACTGTAAGAAATTTTATGAAAACCATTCTCAATAATAGTATTATGGAAGTCAAACTACAGATGTTGCTTAAGCATGAAACTGGACCTGAGGTTCTATTTTTCTACAGTTAAAACAAATATCAACTATCTACTTAAACAAAACAGGACCAACCATTACAATATATGGATGTTGTTAATTTTAACTTGTAATATTCTTTGTTTTTTATAATTTAAGAAGTCCATGCATTAAACTAGGTACACATAGCTTTAAGGCTGTATCAATTGAATTTTGCTCTAATGTGCACGGAATTAAGGTCTTAATACGATTTGGAAATAATGACCAAGTATGTGACTGTCACTGAATATATATATTATTTAATATCTACAATGTGTAACACTAAGCCAGGTGATTTAAAAGCTAAATTCAATGCCAAATCCACCAGTAATTTTTTTTTCTTTTTGTTTTTCCTGGACATTCCCTTACCACTAATCACTAGGTAGTATTCTAGAGTAATGAGTAATCATTTTTCACTTCAGGTGATTTAACCGTCTTATCCTAGAGGCAGAGCTCTCCAGTAAGAAAATATATCAATAATACTTGACTTCATGTGTATAGTATTTATAGTCTTCAAAGCATGTGTACCCATCTTCATATATTTACACCACTCCACTCCAGGGAGGTCTCCAGGCTGGATTCACACTCATTATAAGCACCCCACAGCATTGCATTAGTCTCTAACTTGTAGTACCCATACATTGGGGATTTGATGAATGTTGTGTCTCTTCCTAAAAGTTGTAAGTTTCTTAAGTTTAGGTATCATGCTGTATTGATATTTGAGTCTCCAGGGTTTAATGTTGTACCTGGACTATTTTGGATGTTTAATTAATCATATTAATTGATTAATATTTAATATTAATATTTGATGAATGAATTAAATTGGCAAATCTACAAAACTCTGTGTGAATTTCATAATTGTACATTTCTCAGGAGGGTTCTGGTTATACTAAACATTTTAAATAATGATATGTGTTTTGTGGATGTCACTATTCTAAATTGCCATTATTTAAAATAAATAATAAATATATTAAAGTAAGTTAAATTATTTAAAATTAAAAGTCATTGATTAATTAACCTTCATAATATGACTACATATGTTAACACTTTTTTTAATTTTAGTTTTCCCTGGAAATGAACTTAGCCCAATATTGGTTGTAGTAGATAGATAGATAGATAGATAGATATAGATACAGGTAAATACCATATACAGCTAATATTTTTTATTACTCAAGTCAATTCAATAAACTGTTGAACACCTACATTGTACAGTATGTTTTATACTAGAAACTATCTGCATGACAAAGATGTATACTATGTACTTACAAACAGCTTAAAATTTAATAGAGAAATGTAGGTATGACATCACTGGGAACAAAAGTAAGGGTTAAACTAAATATAAAGGAAAAAACTTGGATGCACAGAATAATCTGAATTGGGTGGTGGGTAGAGGTGGTAAGAAGGAATAGTTTCACAGATGAGGGCCTTAAGAATATTTTTGCATCAATATAAAGTTATTTTACATTAATAAAAGATAACTTAAGATGTAAGATTTTATATTATATGTTACATAAAATAATATTAACTGTCAAGCTGTGGCTTGACATAAAGCATTGTTTATTTTTCTCTTTCCAATTGTAAGTCTTCAGTGTACGAAACGTCTGAATGCATTTCTGCACTTTGGAATGCACTTTTGGAATACCAACACACGTGCAGTTATTGCCTGCATGCGATATGCATGTACTGAAGTTTGGAATTATTTTACAAGCAAGAATAGACTGAAAAATTTCTCCTAAAGTCAAGAGAAAGGATTCATATTCGGGGTTTTGGAGTCCGAGGCTACAGATCTAAATTCCGAGTAGAAGCTTTGATTAGTTTACCCAGTCTTCCAGGTATCAAATCAATATTTAACTTTTTTTCTAACATGTTAAAAAACAGGTTTTACCCTTGTTTTCATCCATAGGTGAATCAAAAGTGCAAATTATAGACATATTATCTCAAGTAACCAAGAGGTAATTTTCTTTAAGAATTAAAATGGCTTTGTAAAAATATGTAAACAGAATATAAAATCACTGTATTAGAGTCAGACAAAACAGAAAGGAAGTAAAAACTAGCCATGATTCCACTGCCCCAAGATAACTACTAGCATTTTGCTGAATAGATTTCCAGTCCTTCTTCAACAGACATATGTAGCCACACTGAGACTTACTCACATTAAGACACACCCACCCATATATGTAGATTACTATTGTAATATGCATTGTTCAGTTAAATTACTTTTTCACTTAAAATAAATCATGGACATCATTTGGAGTCAAATTGCTGCACAGACATTTTCACTCTTAATATATTTTAATTTAGTAATTGTTTGACAATTTATAGCTTTTAAGAGATTCTTTAAAATCATTCCTTGCTGCAATGTTGTAGAAGTAACTAAATTTCCTCTGGTAGTTATGTGGATTTATTTATATATATAATGTGTTAATTCCATCTGGAGATTTATAATAGTTCAACTTTTGGACTTACTGCCCCAATTTTTGGCACAAAATAATATACTGAATAACCACTAGTTCAAAACACTAAATTATTATAAATATTCTATTTTGGCATTCTCTATTCAGTGACATGAAAATGTTTATTTCTTTAACAATATCATGATATGTTATGTACTGTAAATGTATAATACATCTTAGTATAAAAGAATACATCCTCTGCAATGATTAATTTCTTTTCTTAATGGTGGTTAAAAGTTCATACTTCTAGGTAATCTTTAGGATCATTTTGAGGTGAAGAATTTAAATGACAATGTGGAGAATTAACACCATTCTTTACCTGTTATTACTAAGTTAAAAAAAATTTCCAAATGTGTTTGTATTTGTTTTCAAAATTTCTTAGCACCTACTGAGATGACTAACTTTTTAACATTAATACAGTAGCACTGCTTAATGTGAAAAATTATGAATAGATTTTTACACTTTAAATTATCTTTGTATTCAAGAAAAAAACCCTCCATTTGGTCATGATGTATTATTAGTTTTAATGTCATGGTCGGTTCTGCTTGCTAACATTTTATTTAGGATATTTGCTTCTATATTAGTAAGTGAGTCTGTTTTATTTCTTTTACCTTGTGATGGTGTTGATTAGTTCCGTCTTGGTAAAAAGAACTGGGAAGATCTCTATATTTGAATATATGCTCTTAAACTCCCGGCTAAATTTTCTCATCTTCCTCAGACTTCCAACAGTTTCAAGTTTGAGAAAAAGATATTCTAAAGCAGTAAGAGATGGAAGTGTAATAAATCCAGTTGGTTGGCCTACCCAGTTCCAAAGTCTGTGTACTATAACTTCTTGTGCTGCAAAAGTTACAAAATGAAATAGCCCAGGTTCTCCTTAAAATTAAAGAAAAATAACAAAATTTTTATTTCTTCCTTTAGAAGAGAGCCTTTCAGAATAAGAGGGAGAGAGAGGGAGAAGAGAGAAAGAGAAGGAAAGAGAGAGAAAAGAAAGAAAGAGAGAGAGAAAAAAAGAAAGAAAGAAAAGAAAGAAAGGAAGAGAAAGAAAGAAAGATAGGTTTATATTATTTTCGCTGGCGTTTGTAAAAGTTACATTAAATGAGCAAGAAAAAATAGATCTGGGTTTAAATGGAGTTTAAAGTAACCAACTATCCCTGTCTTGCAGATGTTATAAACTCTGTGTGTGTGTGTGTGTGTGTGTGTGTGTGTGTTTTCTTCATTTTTTCAAAGCATTTTTGTTTACATGAGACCCAGATTGGGGAAGTCTGCTTCAAACTGTGAGAGATGTTTTAAAATTTAGTATTACTTGGCAATTAACAAAGTTAAAAGTGTGCTTTTATAAAGCTTTACACAGGGCCAGCCTCGGGGGCTTACAGTTCCTTCCAAAACATCATTTCAGAACCGTGAAGATGGAATGTGATTGAGAAGAAAAGTGTACATTTTGTAGTCAGACTTGGATTTGCATCCCAGTTCTGCTACCTTTGTAGCAGACTTTGTAACTTTCATTAAGTTGCTTAGTCTTTCTCAAACACAATTCTCCATCTATATATTTAAAAAAGCATAGTATCTAACCATGAGGCTACTGTACAGATACAAGAATACATGTGAAAACTCCTTTTACAGTATCAGGCTCTCACTGTATATTCAATAGGACTGGACCCTCCCAGCTGTATTTAAAACCTGACATTTCACTTACTTAGAGAAATAGATTTAACTTACATTTCCTTTGATGGCTTGATCCACTACATTCCTTTAATAAATCTTTAAGTGATATCAATTATTTACATATTTCAAGAAACCTGTTTATCAATCTTTCACCAAAAAAAAAAGAAAAAAAAAAAAAGCTCTTCCGAGGGGAGCTTAGGGGAAAGTAATGTGTTAGAGAGGGCCTGCCTCCCTGTGATTTGAGACTTGGGAGCCAACAGGACTGGTGAGGTATCCACAACAGATATAAGAAGACCTAAGAGCCAGGGAAGAGAAACTTGAGAAAGAGGAAGATGAATTTTATTTACTCCATAGTTTTTTCTAGGGAAAATACTGATAAAAAGTCACTGGTTTTTTGAAATGAATCCTTCATTTGACCATTATGCAGTGAGTACAGTGTAGAATAGACTAGGAAGATTAATTTTTCCAAATCCTCCAAGTAAAAGAAAGTGCTGAGCACTTAGTAGATTCTCAGTGAAACGCAACAAGTAATTATTATGATTCAAATTTCCATGAGCAAGAGATGTAAATGCGTGCTTTCATTTTTCCCCCTAAAAATTCCTTATAATGATTTCTTGCATAGCCAAGGAATTATTCTAGCCAGTTTTTTTTTTGTTTTTTGGGTTTTTTAATTTTGTTTTGTTTTTTTTCTAGCCAAGGACTGTAAGAACTAATTTGCCTTCCCAGAATGAGTTGATAATGAAGGAAGGATGAAAATCTAGGTCTTTATATTGAATTTCACCTTATGGCCCTTGAAAATAGCCTTTAAAATTAGAGCTCAAACAGTGAAACTTTTCAAGTGGTTTTATTGAAAGACACTGTGACTTAAAATAATCTCCAAGTCCATCCAAGTCCATTTAAAACATATCTTGAGTCTTTGGATTCAACTCCTTAAATTATAATGATGTTTATTTAAAACCATATTAAGTATAATTATCATCTTTGACTGCTCTTGAAGTTGGGAGTAAAATTCTCCTACTGCTGAGGTTATCATCTAGTGTTTCAATATAAAAATATAACGTTGGAAACCATAAAAGTTATTAGGGATTATTTATTTCAGCACCTCTATTTTATAGACAAGGAAACTGAGACTGACAGGCAGTAGTTAACTGCATTGAGGACATACAACTGACATGTTTACAGCCAAGACATGGCTCTCAGGCTTCTGCTTTTTCCATAACACCTTGGTTTTCCTAACCTTCAGCCATTCTGTGGGTTGGATAATATAAATTGCCAATATTATTCATTGGTACTCTAGATGACAGATTTAGAAATTAAATCAAAAGAAAAAGAAATCAGGATTTAACTACCTGTTTTGCTAAGGACCACTTAAATTTAAACACCTATATATATGTGTGTTACATACAGGCATATTTTACATACATACACACAAATATATAGTTATAGTGGAATAAAGAGTTCTCTCTTTTGATAGCTAGGTGCATTGAACAGGGTATTTATGCTCATTAATCAGTTTCCTTATTGATTAAAAGGGAATATGATTCTCACCCTGGTTTTCTAATTAAGATCACAATAGATCTTGTAGGAATGAATTTATGTATGAATATGTATGAATATTCTTTGTGATAATGAAGAGAATAAAATGAAGTAAGCATTGCTAAGAGGGTTATTTAAAAGGGAGCCAGGAAGACATCAAGGAAGTGGGGTTTATGTACATCTTCTGTCTCAACTTCTTGGAATCTTTGCTGAACTCCGTTAAAAGCCAAGACATCTGCTATATAGTCAAATGGACATGAAAAGACTTTCCACCTGACACTAGCCCTAACAACCAATCACATATAGATTAGTGTAACTGTAGCTATACTAGCACCAATAACATTTTGTTCAAAACAATTTATGTAAATTCCCTCCTTCTTCTTTACAAATTCTAACCTCCTTTGTCTCTTCAAGCACACTTTCAATTTTTCCTGAATTGCAATCCCTCAGATCCTAGATACACACATATTTTACTTTGCTGCATGCAATTTTGTCTTTCATTGGTCACCATTTGTAAATTTTATTTTATTTACTGTTTAAGTGTTTGTTTTTGAGAGAGAGAGTGAGAGAGAGGGCTTGAGCCAGGGAGGGGCAGGGAGAGAGGGGGACAGAGGATCCGAAGTGGGCTCCACACTAACATCAGCAAGCCTGATGTGGGGCTCGAACTCACAAACCTTGAGATCATGACCTGAGCTGAACTCACACGTCCAACCGACTGAGCCACCCAGGTGCGCTGCCATTTGTAAATTTTAAACTGTGAAGCAAATATAAAGGATTACTGGGTCCTCACACATGGTGTGTTCTCACATGGTAAATTCTAGAGTAGTGAGAGGATTAAGAAGTACTTGCATTTCTAAGGTTATGAGACAGTGTTTAGGCTATTTTCCTCTGCTCACTGGAGGAATAGTTTGCCTATTTATTAGTCAAAGTAATTAACACTAAGCAACCACAATAAAAAGGCCTTCAGAAATCTCAATGGCTTAGCACAAAAGTTTACTTCTCCTTCTTACAAAATGGGTTGTAGGTTGTTGGGAGCATTTTGATTTAGAAAATAGGATTCACCTGGCCAAGACACAACCATCTCAATACATGGCCTCCAAGCCAAAGGTTGTAACAGCTCTTAACTGTCTCAGCCCAGAAGTAATACTCATAATTCTTCTGCATAATCCATTGGCCCCCATATTACTGCAAGAGGAACTAGAAAATGTTGGAGAGCACATGGAAGATTTGGTAAGCACCATCTGTCTCTAGCACATCTATGGACTATATTAGAATGTGTCTCTTCACTAACTTTTGATGTCAGAACTTCATGAGATGGAGTCATATATTCAAGGCCCTACAAAAGTAAGGGACAAATAAATAGAATCACAAACAATCATACTGGGCAAACCCAAAAGAGAATGATATTCATGATACTGGATTCTAGCTCTGTAGCCACAAACAAGGAATAATATGCTTATTTAATTTATATTTAATCACCAATGTATATGTATACAAAACATAATCCATAACATAAAGTCATAGTATATAATACATTATATATATATAAGAAATTATATCATAGAATCATAGAATGTAATAAGCACAAAGCATAAAATGTGACTTCCTTGCTTAAAATACTCTGCAGGCTTTCCACTGAATCTACACAAGACTTTATACGAAAACTAGGAAAGACATCTTGTGGTCTGCCTCTGTTTTCTGACCTTGCCTCATGCTACAGTCCCCTGAACTCATACTTTAACAATTTTAGACTTAATTCTATTCCTCAAATATAACATGTTTATTTCTGTCTCAGGAATTGCATGCTTCCTGATCATTATTCCTTGAATGCCCTCCTCTAGATTTTTTTTTGTTGGTGACTCTTTTTCATTCATTAAATCTCAGTCCAAGTACCCAAATCCTAACCTCCTTTGTAAAGTTTCTACTACACCTTGTATCATGTTACTTTGTTTTTTAATCAATAGAATTTGTTCAAATTAATAGATTTTTGTGCCTCATGATATAACTACCTGTTTAAAACTACCCAACTGATTGTCAGCTTCATTAGGATAAGGACTATATTTTACAAATCTTTTCACTTTTTCCATAATATCTAACACATAATAAAAAGTGAAGAAATACTTGCACTAAATTTGTCAGCTAGAAGACTATTCAATAGTTTAGGTGCTTGGTTCTAACCTCATAATAAAAAATTATGTGAAGTAAAAAAGGGGACTTGAAAATTTTAAATGAAGCAGCATTACCTCTACCTGTTGGCTAATTTTCCTGAGCTGTTCTCCTTCTCAAATCTCTGGATAAAAAGTAATGGTCAGTCAATATAGTCTAAACCTATAGTCAAACTCACTTTGTGTGTCTAAATCTAGCAATGTAAAAGTCACAAACAGCTAAAGATCCTCAACTCATCTGGGAAGAAAAAAATTGCTCAGAGTTCAACCGAGTAAAGAGTGTCAAGTTGGTACTGTGTAGATGGCTAATTTGAGTCAGTATTAATTGAAGGGCTACTTAGATCATTTAGGCTAATAATTTCCAATTAGAATTGGTATATGATATAAAGGGAGAAAGAAGGAATTAGTGTTATGAAGCCAAAAGGGTCATTGATGATACCAAGTAAGAGAGGCTGAGATATGAGTGTCTTTCTAGAAATGAGAAGCATTGCCTGTGGCCTCCCAGAAAATTCCTAGTGCCTTTGAAAATTTGTGTAAAAGAATGATTCTAAAATGGAGGTTTTGTAGTAGCCATGTCTTGGAAGAGAAGAGACAAAAGGCAATAAAGAAATAGAGAAAGATATATGCAGTATAAAACTTTAAAAAGCAAGCAGATGATTGGTACTTTTGGATTATTAGCTTATAAATGAAATCAATATACAGTTGACCCTTGAACAACAAGTTTGAACTGCACAAGTCCATTTCTATGTGGATTTTTTAAAATGTTTTATTTATTTATTTTGAGTGAGAGAGAGAACGCATGCAAGAGTGAGAGAGAGAGAAAGAGAGAGAGAGAGAGAGAGAAAATCCTGAGCAGGCTCCATGCTGTCAGCGCAGAGCCTGACATGGGGCTGGAACTCACGAATCTCATGACCTGAATCAAAATCGAGGGTTGTTGGCATTTAACCGACTGAGCCACCCCGGCACCGATATGTGATTTTTTTTTTTTTTTTTTTTGATAAATACAGTGCAACACTGCAAATGTATTTTCTCTTATGATTTTCTTAACATGTTTTTCTCTAGCTTACTTTGTGGTAAGAATACAGTATATAATACATATACAAAATATGTGTTAATTAACTGTTTATGTTATTGGCAAGGCTCTGGTCAACAGCAAGCTATTAGTAGTTGAGTTTTGGGGGAGTCAAAAGTTACACATGGATTTGTGACTGTATGTGGGAGCAGAGGTCAATGCCCATAACTTCCAAGTCATTCAAGGGTCACCACTACAGATTATTGCATTCAGAACTTCCAAAAGCCCACTGAGATTGGAAAAAGTTTTAATTCATCTTCATGTAAACTACTGTATGTAATCTCATGTCTGTAAGCTCCATTCCATGTCTATGAGCATAGTTGATCCTAACAGATATAGTGTCAATGTATTTATACCTAATAACTTGAGGTGTATGTTACAAGAATTGGCCCAATGCCTTTTTAATTAAGAATTGCATATGTAAATGATATATGACTGCAAAGAAAAACAGTGTTAGTTTCCATGAAAATTCCTTGAATTCCTGGGATAGTTTAAGTAAAGCTGACTTGCAAAAGCTTTGCTGTCAAGTCAGGTGTAGGAAAACACCTGTAAACTATTGGAGGAAAATGGATTAAAAGTTAGATGAATTCTGAGCTCAGATTACAAAAATAAAAAAAGTCAGAATTCTAATTAGCATATATAAATAGAAACATATGGTCCTTAGTTCAAAAGACTGTAATTGTATGTTTCTTTAACATAACTACAAAATATATAGGACATAAATAAATAAATCACTAAAACTTTTTTCCCCTTAAGTAATTTTAATGGCCATATCCTAGCTTTAAATAAGAGATTTTCAACTCTATTATCCTCATTTAATTGACTGGAAAAATGGAGCTTCAGAGGAACTGAGTGGCTTGGACAATTGATAATAACCAAAGCACAGTTCTCCTGACTTCCTGTCTGGTGCTCTTCCATCATTTTACACTGTATTCCCCAATCTATCTGCTATTGATCTTATATTTTAGAACCTTCTTTTAATTCTGAGATTAAAATATATATATATGATATATATATATATCATATATATATATCATATATATATATATCATATATATATGATATATATTATAGTCTTTATAATATAACTTCTAAAAGTTGTAAGTTAATGCTTAATGTGGGGGTGTGAAGATGTATTTCACATATCTCTCTGGGGAAAACATGCTGTAGATGACAATTTTGGCAGCCATGCTTTCGAATCCACTTTATTGGTAACACCGAGGCATTCACCAAGACAACTTTTTCCCACAGCTGCTTCTAGGCAGTGACTGAGCACAGTGGGGAAGAGGGGGAGTACCAGAGTCAAACCCTTGCTTGTGGGACTCCTTAATGGGTAAACTTTGTCTCTAATGGGGAAACTATGGACTCCTCATTGGTCTGATAAGAACATTCCCAGAAGTAGGCTGCAATCTGAGGCTCTTTCTTTCCAATCCTTTCTTCCTCTCCTCTCTCAGAGGGATCAGACATGCATCACAGTCAGAAGGCTGTGGCCCCATAAATGAAACTGGCAAAAGGAAGATTAACAAGGGAAAATGGAAATTTATTAACATGTGCATATGTATACACATGGGAGCATCCAGTGATGAGTAATTCAAGGAGGAGGTTGAAATTTGGACCACCTTAGGCTAAAAAGGGAAAAGGAACTCTGGGCTTCTGGACAAGTGAGGCAAGTTGTAAAAAAGTGACCAAGTGAAGTATGATAAACCAGAATTGCTTAGTAAGGTGCGTCATGTTAATTTAGTGTATTTTCCACTGATACAAGTTATAGGGGTCCTCCTCTTCCTGGTACTACACAGAAAGATGTCTTTACAAGTAGACATTTCCCTTATAAATGTAATTTTTTTTATAAAAGGAAAACATAACCCTGTTTTTAGAGGTGTTCCTATATCTGCTGATTCTTAGTGGCTTTTGGTTTAAAATAATCCATGTGCCAAAAAGGTATATCTTGTTGTGGTATGTTCTGGTACCCTTAGGGGGAAGCAGTGTCTAAAAAGACAGTGAAACTAGCTGTTTGTTACCAAGCTGTACTGATGCTAGGCCAAGGGATAATGAGAAACTGAGAACTGTTAACAAGAATCAAAGGCAAAGTCTGAGAGCTAAGGGCTTCTTTGCATGACAAAAAGGACCTTATTTCCTATAATGGAAGAGGGAGGCACAGCTGAAGAGAAATGTGAGAACTGATAATTGGGGTCACAGAGCTTAGTAAATGCTTATCTAAGGCAGGACTGTTATGTCAAAGCAGGTATGGTCATCTGGGTGTATGCACTGAGACCTTGGGTTCTGAAGGCCCTCTATGAATTCTCAAAACCGGTACAGTTGTCCCACTACTTGGTAGTATGATCTAGAATGTGAGAAGACATAATAGTGACCTCTTTCTCTCAAGGCAACAAGTTTCTGCTATAGGAACTGTTTCTATCATCTATCTATCTATCTATCTATCATCTATCTATCTGATCTCAAAGTCAAGCCAATACCTATTATTAAATCCCAACATAATTGGAAACATACATGGCCTAATAAGGGAGAAAAGACATTATACCCCAAAGAAGCTGCAATAAGTAGTTTGCATATACCTACAGGAGCCATAGTAATATCCCAAGGATTTGATTTTGGGGACCCTTGATCAGAGGCCTTAAACACAATACTGTACAAGTAAGGATTCATTGCTTTGGGGGTCAGGTTTTTGGGACAGAGGATATAATAACCTAGCAGGAACCACAAGAGGATTAAATGACAGGTTACTAAGGTGACTCTTAAAAGCCTGGAGGAAACCATGGAAAGCCTAGGTTTCCTTGGCATACAGAAGATGAAGGAATAAAAAGATTGAGAAAAGTGTTTATGCTGGTTTCAATGCATTCTGTGAGCCTAGAAAACCCACCACAGGTTGTTTCCTGAAAAGACCACCAGAACCACACCATTCATCACAGCCATGAAGAATGTGCTTGTGAGAGGATGTCAGCATCACAAAGCTGTTCTTTTATGGCTCTTCTCTTCAGGATAGGGCTGACAGTAGGATAGGTGGTTACAGAGTTGGGTTCTTAAGTGAAACGGGGATCTGGCCCCAGAGTAATGGAAGCCAGATGACTGAGCTTAATTGATGCACACTGGGGACTACATTATCATAGGATGTAGAAAAGTCAGAGGGAGAGCCAAGGGACACTGACCTGCCAGCAGTTGTGAAGATAGTTAATAAGACATGATATCCCCAGGTGCATGCCATTAGAAAGCCGCATAGGGTCCTATTTAACACTTGTAATCAGAAGAAGGCAATGATGTTGAAGGAGGATGATGAGGCAAATTACCCTAATAAAAAGTGGTGATCCCCTTGTTCAGGTCCAGGTCCTAAACCAATATTCATATCTGGAAACTACTGACTGAAGAAGTGCCCAAGTGCCTACATGGAAGGACCCTACAACACCATGGCAAGTATATACTCTAAGAACTCTGTCAGTGCTAAGCCAAATGGGCTTGAAGTATTTGACTCAGGTGACCATACACTGAGGAACATGAAATATCTAGACATTTCAAGGACTATTGCACATAGAAATGGGCTGACATTGACACTCAAAGATCCAAAATGTCATCATTCCCTCCCTGATAGAGTGAGGTATATGGAAGCCAGGTAATGAATGGATTTCTAGTGAAGTCAATCTCTTAGTGGTCCACTGGGTCTATGAACACATCCCATGATCATTTCCAGGTCTCGAGTATGTAATCAAGATTGACATGTTTGGTAGTTAAAGTAACTACCACATTGGGTCACTGGCCTATGAGTAAAAGCTAGTGAAAAAGCAATATCACACCCAAATGGAGTTGGTGTAGATTAGTGCTACTATTCAAGACCCAAAGGATAAAAGGGTCATGGTTTTGATCATGTCATACTTCAATTTCCTTTGCCACTCAGACCCCTGCAGAAAATGGACAAATCCTGGAGAATGACCAGGACCTTCACAAATTCAATCAATTCCACTGTGCTGGATGTAGTATGATTCCTGGAACAGATTAATAGGGTCTTGGGAACATGGTTTGCTGCCATTGACTTGGCAAATTTTTTCTTTTCTATTCCAATCAGAAAAGAGAATGAGAAACAGGTTCTATTCGTATGGAACAGATAATATTCATTAATAGTTCATTTTCAGGGCTATGGTCATGCTCCCAGCTTCCATCATAATATTGTCCAAAAAGATCTGGACTATCTGGATATCCCACAAAAAATCACATCTATATAGTCCATGAAAGATATCATGTAGATGGGGCAGTATGAACAAAACGTGGCTAGTAGAGGCATTGGTTTAACACATGTGCACCGTGGGGTGGTAGATAAACGCACACTAAAGTTTTTTTTTTTTAAAGGCCATATGGAAAAAGTGTTTTGTTAAGTTTATTTATTTATTTTGAAAGAGAGAGAGAGGAGGGGGGAGGGACAGAGAGAGGAGAGAGAAAGGATCCCAAGCAGGCTCTGTACTAACAGTGTAGAGCAGAAGGCGGAGTTCAGTCTCATGAACCATGAGGTCATGACTTGAGCAAAATCAAGAGTTGGATGCTTAACTGACTGAGCCACACAGGCATCCCAGCACAGTGAAGTTTTTGAGTCCAATGGTCAGGAGTGTCCCAAGACATTCCCTTCAAAGTAAACTTTAAGTTTTTGAATCTCATACCCATGGCTCCAAAAAATGAGGTCTAGTCAGCCTTTTTGGCTTCACAGGGCAACACATTGTATATCTAAACATTGTGATCAGACCCATATACTAGGAGACACAAAAGGCTGCCTGCTTTGAGTAAGGAGCAGCCTGAAGCAGGTCCAGGCTAAGGTGCAAGTAGCCCTGTCACTTGAGCTTCTTGATCTGGTGAATCAATATTGTTGGAGGTACCAGTGCTAGGACAGCTTGTAATGTGGAGTGTATAACAGTCTGTAACAAAAGAATCCCAACTCAGCCCCTGGAAGCCAGAAACAAGGACATGTCATTTGTAACAGAATTATTTCACTTTGGAGAACAGGTTCTGCCTTTTGACTAGGTCCTGGTAGAGATGGAACATATGACCATGAGATATTAAGTGATTATCTGGAATGCCCAACAGAAAGCCCATTTGGGCATGGTTGCTATGTACTAGAGACAAACAGATGCACCAGCAGTCCATCACAGGATGGAAATAGTGCATCTGCTATTATACTCACATAGGACTAGAGTGTACAAGTAAATTGCACAAACAGGTAACACAGATCCTTACGCCACCTATCACCATAACACACGTACCTCTTCCCTAGAGCTATCTGGAATGAGAGTCCCGAATAACCAACTGAAAGAGAAGGAAAAAGTCCCAGCTTGGTTTAAGAATGCATTGGATCATTATATGAGTATAAGCCAAAAATGGGTGGTGGCTGCATTGCAGTAATATTTTGGAATGGCTTTGAAAAAGAACAAAACAAGGCAAATTTTCTCAGTGTGAAAAGCTGTGAATGGTTCACCTGATCCTCGCCACTTTGGAAGGAAGATACCTGGAGGTGAAAACACAATGGCTTCCTGACAGAGGTCAATGGCCTAGTTAGACATTTAGGGGCCTGGGAGAAAAGGACTAGAAGATTGAAGATGAAGAAGTGGGGGAGAGAGAAATGTTGGTGGGTAAATGGGAGTAGACACAAAGTATGAAAATTTGTATTCATATAACACCCCCCCAAAAGCATCCACATTGGAAGAGGCACTGAAAACCAAGCAGACAAAAGGATTTGATGAGTTGACATTAACCAGTCCTTTCCAGTGGGCTTCTTCTTAAAAAAAAAAAAGGAAACATAATTGTGATGGGTGGGTTTGGGAGAAAGATCATACACTCTGAAAAAATCATATGTAATTCTGTTGCTCAAGACCATTCAGTA
The DNA here is from genome assembly GCF_018350195.1 of Panthera tigris. Classification (NCBI taxonomy): domain Eukaryota; kingdom Metazoa; phylum Chordata; class Mammalia; order Carnivora; family Felidae; genus Panthera; species Panthera tigris. The sequence continues at coordinate 56,691,435 of NC_056668.1, read as the reverse complement.
AGTTTTGCAGGATAAATTTTTGTGGGATGGGGTAGCAGGGAAGAGGAATACTCTGAGCTGCCAATGACAGTGTCTGGAAATGAAAGTCTAATTTAAGAGTAAACTCTTTGCTGGCCCATTTGGCAAACAAGCCTAAAGACACACAATTCAACAACACTATCAGTAATAAACCAATGGTTTGTGTCTATCTGCCTGACTCCTATGCCCATCTTGTCTTTGGTTCCTAATGTGGGGTATTATTTATTAGCCCCTCATATCCAAATAACTCACAAGATGGAAAGTAAAATATGATTTAAGAGTGCTCAGAAGAGTAATTTTTGAGAAAAGGTAGCCAATAGTTCATTTTATTTCTCTCATTATTATCTTGTAGGTGGTTGAATGTATCTTTCCTTTCCCCTCTCTATTTAAAATTTTATTTTTAATGAGATGGAGATTTAAATTATGCAAAAATCATATCTATGTCTACATTTATTAAGTTTTAAATGTCAGAACACTGGGCTCTAACAATCTCCTTAGAGCAAGGAAAGTGCAGGGTATGCACTTCGCTGGCAGTACAGGTAAAGAGAATCTCCCACATTCCCCAGAACAGTCACCAGCACTATGCCAGATAAGACTCCAGCAGAGTGGGGGAGCTGGTTTCCCAGTCACCATGAGCATTTATTTGATTACTCGCTCATGTACTGCCTTTAAGGACCTTTTGTGTATTTTGTTTGTTTTATTTCTACAGTTAAACTGTGAGGTTCCTAAAGTCAGCAACCATATGTTACATATACATATTTGTTCATATTACAATGGAGGGTGTTTTAGAAATCACCTAGTCTCTCAGTTTTAAAACTTTTTCTTAAAATCAGTAAAATGTATTTTTTTAACCAGGAAGCCCATATGTAAAGCAAATCAAAGAGAAGCTATTTCATTTAAAGGCTGGGGACACCACAACTCCCCACTGTCTTCCCTGAAGCAGCACCATGAAACTCGCAAAGTTCTGAGCCCTACAGTTTGATGACCATTGATCGAGCATTCCCTCCTCATTCCAAAGATGAAGAAATTTAGAGATGTTATATGTCTACCAGTGTTGAGTGGTAAACACAATTGCTGAATAGATTAAATGTAACTATTGTTTAATTCACTGCTCCTGAGTTTATAATGGCATATCACACCTTTGAAAATAGCATAAAGAACCTAAACTTTAGAGTCCAACAAATCAGGGCCCAAGTTGGTTAACTCCTCCTTAGTCTCTTCATTTGTGAAATGACACTTTTGACCCTGTTTCATAATACTTGTTCTTAGAATTAAATTAGAAGAAATATAATACCATCTGTTGAAGGGCGTGGCCATATTAAAAGTTTTTTTTTTTTTCTTAAAGCTTCCTTCTCTCAATTAGTTTAGTTTTAATTTTGCCTCACATCATGTCATAGTAAACACAGGCTGCAGTTCTGGAAAATCTAAGAAGTTGTAGAGAGTAAATGAAAGGCATTGGTGCGCCCTGATTCTCAGTTCCCTGTTTGTCAGTTTCCTTATTAGTAGAATAACAAGGGCATGGCATCAAGCACGTTATGGCAGATGCTCTCTTAATAAAATGTTGGTGGCTTATTAACCATTTGCCTAAATGGTAAAGTATTGAATTTTCCTATTTCATAGTCTTATAATAGGTACTATACAAAAATGGAGCTAAGGCCCTGAAGAAAAAAGTTAAATATGTTTATGCACAACACTTGAATGAAGAATACTTGTGGATATTAATTTCATTTTCAAAGTATATCTTGGGGGAGTCTTCTCTAATTTGCAAATGAAAAAAGAATAAGAAAAAACAAAACAAATAAAACTCTAAAGCACCTGATCCACTCTGAAGTTTTTGGAAAGGTTCTAGAAAGCCATTAACACCTTTCTTTGTACACCCTTAGAACTTTCACAAACATCAAGATTATTTTATTTACATTGAAAATGTTTTTCATTAATAAAAAAGCCAATTCATCTGTGTCAAAAATGTCAACAAGGAATTAATTTAACTGTGTTACTCCTAAGTGCTTTCCAACATTCAGTAGGAAATATCTAGACTAAATACAATTAACACACAATGCATTACCTCTTAAACTTGAAAACACCTAATGGCTTACTGGAATAGTGTGAAGATACCTCCTACTAAGAAAAAGAAATGGGCATCACTTCAAAATTACATTTTGTGTAAAAGATAAAAAAATCAGAAGCAAATATTTTCTTTCAAGAATGTGAAACATTCAGTATTCTGAGTTCCACAACTGCAATTGGATATAAACAGTTTAGACTCACATCACAAGAACTCCTTTGTGCAACTAAGTGAGTGAGCTTCTCCATGCCTTTGCCTAAGGAAAGTTTCCACTTATCCCCTGGAAATGTATCTAGGGAAGTGGGAAGTTTGCTTATGGCCTAAGAATGGACATTTATCTCCATCCATGCCCATGTTCCTTTCTATCTGGTTCCACATAACATAATATATTGCCAAACACCAGTAAACTGGAATTTCCACATTGTCTTGACTTTTCTAGTGACAGCTTGATAGTTCAGAGTTGGAACAGGTTGCTATGGCCTCTGTGTGTGTACCTGTGCATGAAAATGTATGTGTATGTATATTAAGGAGAATGACAAGCACATGAGAACTTCTTTGCATAAACTCATTCTTTTTTAAAAAAAATTTTATTTATTTATTTTGAGAAAGAGAGAGAAAGAGAGAGAGAGAGAGAGAGAGCAAGCACATGAGCAAGTGGGGGAGGGGCAGAGAGAAAGGGAAAGAGAGAAAATCCCAAGCAGGCTCTGCACTATCAGCACAGGGCTCATCTTACAAATTAGGAGATCATGACCTGAGCCAAGATCAAGAGTCAGATGCTTAACCAACTGAGCCACCCAAGCATCCCTGCTCAAACTCATTCTATTCCCCCACTTTCTCACCATTTTTCTCCTAAAGTCCCTCTTTAAGGTTGGTTTTTTTATCTATTTTGTGGAAATATCACCACTGTTAAAGACAACAGAGTCCATGATCTATCTTCCTATTGTTTTTGCAGCTTCTACCACCATGGATGTCAGCTAATGTTAATGTGGTTTTGCTCTATCACTTAGTCTTCATAGGATACTGACATGGGTGATGGGTGAGCTGTTTCCTCTCTCAGGGGAGGAAACATGAATACAAACAATTGGTTCTTCAAATAGAGTTTTCATCACCAGCAATGCTATTGCTATCTCTCCCCCTAAAGCACTGGCTTTCACCCTTTTTTGATCATGATCCACATTCAGATTCAGTGTACAGATACCTATGTATATGTAGTGCTCACTCTATCCTACTGGCAGTGGTTGTCTTGAGTTCAGATCAACACATTCTTGAGGGACAATCATTTTCACCGAGCAATAAGTCTACTTATCTTTAAAAAAAAAAGATACTGGACAAGGGGCGCTTGGGTAGCTCAGTTGGTTAAGGGTCCGACTTCAGCTCAGGTTATGATCTCACAGTCCATGAGTTCGAGCCCTGCCTCAGGCTCAGCGCTGTCATAACAACTCAGCCTGGAGTGTGCTTCAGATTCTGTGTCTCCCTCTCTCTCTGCTCCTCCCCTGCTCATCCTCTGTCTCTCTCTGTCTCAAAAATAAATGAAAACATTAAAAAAAAGGGGGGGGCGCCTGGGTGGCTCAGTCTGTTGAGCGTCTGACTTCGGCTCAGGTCATGATCTCGCAGTTTGTGAGTTCGAGCCCTGCGTGAGGCTCTTTGATGACAGCTCAGAGCCTGGAGCCTGCTTCAGATTCTGTGTCTCCCTCTCTCTGCCCCTTCCCCACTCATGCTCTGTCTCTTAAAAATGAATAAACGTTAAAAAAATTAAAAAATAAATTTAAAAAAATGATACTGGACAGGACCAAACATAGTATGCATAAAAACGGCAAGCTGGAGGTCTTATGACCCCTAGGCCCAACTTGTATTGTCATAATGATTCTATGCATGGAGTATACAAGATTAGAGAGATGAGGCTGAGTGTGTACAGAAAAACTAAGTAGGACATCAGCTGTAAAATTCCTTAAACCTTTATCCTAGCTACTTATATAGCCCCTTCAGTGCAGTGATTACTTACACAGACTCCTGAAGGGTACATGACTAGTGACCATTTTCTAGAAAGAGCAATTTTATCTCAACAATACCAGTTTTCATCAGGCAGTCTTGACAATTGGCTATAGGTGCTTGGTCTGATACACAGTTCTTGGACAAGTTCTCAATTATCTTATAATATCGTTATCTTCCAATAAATTTCATGAGTTAATGTAATAAGGAAAATTGATGAATCCTCAAATCCTCAGGAGTCCTGAGTTTAGAGAAAGGACCATAGTCTATAATAAAAATTACAAAACTCTTCCCTTCCTTTACAAAAAACTATAACAAAATTTAACAAAATGATACTTTTTATTCACACATGGTATACTTTGTGTCCATTTGTCCATCTCATTTACAAATTTTTGGTTGTAATTTACTTCATTAATTTGGGCTCTCATGAATATGTTTTAATCCACAGTGTGATTGGTAGATCCTGAATATATTTAAAGGTAAATGTAGATTGTCATTTCAAAAAATCATTTGTTCCTGAAAATATCTAGTCAAAACTACATGGAGAGTGCATATTCCTCCAATCAGTGTGACTTTTACTCTATTCCTTGAAAAATTCTACCCCAGGCCTAACTATGCCAAATATACATCCACTTCTCTCCGTGCCGGGTAACAAAGTCTTTCCACACTAACTGAAAAATGCCTCGATTTGACCCACTCTGCACAGTGATTCTCATATTTCTACCTTCTTGGGGGGAAGGAGGGTTCAATACATTTTGCTAAACTTGTTTTCTTCTTTGTTTCCTTCTTTATTTAGGAACTATAATTGAAAACTAAAGCAAAAGGGTAATCATTTACTGAAGTATTTAGTAACAGATTTAATTATAGACACACTGTTTCCCTATATTTCTTTCTCATTTTATGGATTACCAAGACGATGTTCATCACTGGAGACCTAGTTAGTGAAATAGACTACAGCTACATGGCTGGGTGTGTTGTGTAGAGTCATGGAATAGGAGTCACGATATGTTTCAGTAGTAAGCTTTCCATCTAATATCTTTGTGACTTTTATTAATGCTATTGGTTTGAAGTAAAGCATAGGTTTAAATCGTTTTACATTATATATCTCTTCTAGAATCAAGGAAGTGTTAAAGGTGATATGTAAAGAGGTAAGCGTGTGCATTTAAAAAGCTAAATTGAATTCTTAAAGTTAAAAGCCTTGTCTATAAAAGGATATTAAAAGTAAAGGGATATTAAAATGGAGGATGCTGTGATTACTTTGAAGAATATAAAATAAGGTTTTTATTGTAGGTCAAAAGCAATCACATATTATCAGTTTTGCATGATCATAATTATGTTTTAATTATTTAATTAAAATGTTTAAACTTGGAAAAGCTGTAGAAAAATATTTGGTGTTGCCTTTACTTAAAGTTATGTGTACCTCAGTATAAGGCGAAGTACCTAAGCAATCTATTTGTACTTGGATAAATATCTTCAGGAATAAATTAAGTGTTCTCAATTAGCAGTAATGTTCTAAAGGTAGATTCCATTCATATAGACACCTATCTTAGTTCAGGCTGATCTAACAGAATACCATAGATTGGGTGGTTTAAACAACAAATGTTTACTTATCACAGATCTAGAGCCTGGAAGTCCAGGATCAAGGTGCAGACAGATTCAGTATCTGATGAGGGTCTTCTTCTTGGTTGCTGTTGACTGATTTCTCATTGTATTCTAACATGGCGGAAAGAGGGAGAAAGAGCTCCGGGTTCTCTTTTATAAGGGCACTATTGTCATAAAGACTCCATTTATAACCCAATTACTCCCTAAAAGCCCCACATTCTAATACCATGATATTGAGAGTTGGGATTTCAACAGATTTGGGGGGGGGGTGGATAAAAATGAGGGAAACCATAGATTTCATAATGTAAAAAAATTGCTTATTCAAAGCCTTCCTGTTTCTACTTTTTCATCCAGGTGCATCATTGCAAGGAACTACTAACCCAGAGGGTACTATCCCCACTTTTAATCTCAGTGTAGTAGCAATTTATTGGTGACAAAGTTGACAGGATATTTGAAAATAAAGTTGTAATAAAAGCTTTATGAATATGATTATTCTTTTAGAACTTTGGATTCTTTTGAAAAAATGGGGATGTTAAGATGAATGCATATGGGATGGTACTAAGAGAGCTGAACCCCAGTGGCTATGTGACACTGTGTCCATCCCTCACCAGCTATGTGACATTGTGTAAATCCCTGTATTTCTCTGTCCAGAAGTTTTCTTTCTTGTAGAATGAGTCTTGGACCATTCAATCTCTAAGGCGCTTTTCAGTTTCAACACTTTATATTTTAAATATTTATGAAATCCTACCTCTGAACACTTTTTCCATGTATCTCAGAACATTTATTCTCTTGATAACCTTGTGGATTATTACATTTTTAAGAGGCTAGAGTGGTATGGCAAGGCAAAGTATGTTGTTCAAGGCTATGTAATCTTCAAAGGGCTAAGCCTAGAATCTATTCTGTTGTATTCACTGTGATTTTTTTCAATAGATAACGATGCATCCTATATTGAATGTATAAACTATAATACCAAAGTTCTCAAAATATTACCTACATTTCAGAACTATAAGTCTTAGAAATAGAAGTCTTTTCAAACCTGCCACTGCATATTAAAAACATCGGCCTTGTCAAGGCAATAGGAAAACAATGCAGCACATAGAGGAAAGAACAATGATGTGAACAATTCTTCAATGTCCTTATAAGCCAAGGCCGATCAATATGTAATCAATTTTTTAAGTTACATTGAGTGTCTGGGCTGGGCTTGGTCTTCCCTGGCTCCATGGAGCACTTGGCATGAGTTACTGAGGCTTTCTGATAAATTTGGGCAAGTCTCTATGAGCTGAAACACAGCTCTTCAGGTAGGGCATGAGAAAGGGCACTGAGAAAGCTTTGGTTTCTAAGTTCATCCAAATTTGCAGAGCTCATAATCCTTCCTGATTTGGGGGATCAACACAGATGCTAGAATTGGAACTCCCCAGGCAACTGGATCCAGACTGCTGACATACCGTATTAGTTTCCTGTAACTATTGTAACAAGTTGTCACAAACCTGGTGGCTGAAAACAACACAAATTTAGTCTCTTACTGTTGTGGATGTCAGAAATTTTAAAATCAAAGTTCCTTCTGGAGGCTGTAAGGGAGAATCCATTTCCTTTCCTCTTTCAGCTTCTGGAGGCCGCCTGCATTCCTTGCTTTTTGGCTCCTTCCTCCATCTTAAACTAGAGATGTGCATTTCAATTCTCTTTCTCATTCTGACTCTCTACTACCTTTCTATCAGGCCCCTTGTGATTATATTGAGCCACCTGGATAATCCAGGATAACCTTCCCCATCTCAAGATCCTTAATTTAATCACATCTGCAAAATCCCTTTTCCCATGTAAGGGAACATATTCAGAGGGTCTAGGGATTAGGCTGTGGTCATGTTTGGGGGGCATTATTCTGTCCACCACACATACTAAACTGAATAGGGCCATCTGGGTCTACTCTACTTTCCGAATCAGTGTTTAGTAAGTTTTTAGCGGGTCTTCAATTAGATAAAAGCAGATCCCCAGTGGTCTACAATAATAGCATCTGGGCCGTACAAAGGGATAGACACAGAAGGATAGAGCAGAAACTCTAGGGGGCTAATGGATGCAACACTGAAGATGACGGAAGATAAGCACTTTAGGTGGCCACTCAGAAATTAAAGGAGTCAGTAAGCTTTGATACTGCTCACATATTCTTTAACCTTGAAGCCAATTCAACCCAAAAGCACATCAAGCCTCCTGTGGTTAAGGCATACTTCAGCCACAGGGCACACACTGGCTGCCCCTTCTGCCTGGGACATTATGTCCTTAGATATTCACATGCTAATCCATTTACCTTATTCAAATCTTTGTTTAAATGTCACTTTCTCAATGAAGTTTGCTCTGATCCTCTTAACATTGCACACTGTCCTGTACCCCTCCTCATGTTGACAGGGTAATCCCTGTTCCCACTTTATTTTTTTTCCATAGCACTTACCCCTTTCTTATAATTATATGACTTATTTATATGTCTACAGGGCATTATCTTCTCCTGGCCCTCGATCTAAAAGTTAGGTTCTACGAAACCAGATATTGTTATCTGGTTTTCTTTTTTGCGGAAGTATCCCAAGTGCTGAGAATAGCCACTGGCATATAATAGGAGTTCAATAAAGATTTTCAATGAGTTGAAGGACTAAAGATAAATCTCAGGTACTTAAGCTAGGTATATTCTAATTGGCTTATTTTCAACTGTACCCGTTTTAACTATTGAAAGTTTAATTAACTGTTCCAATTTTAACCGATTCCTAAACTTTAGCTAACTGTTTTTACTCTTATGTTGGACTTGTAGATCAATATTTGGCACTCATAAAGAATCAGGCTCAGACTCATGTCTCCAGTTATTCCAATCCTGGCTATATCCAGAAAGAAAATTCATTCTAGCTCTGGCCTTGCAACCCAAGACTGGTCCCAGTTTGCTTGGCAGATTCTTGACTGGGCCCATATAGCCTGAAATCAGGATTAGTTATATAACAATTTCTGTAACAAAGGCTTCTCTAAAGTAGTTTCATATTGGTTCCACGCATCTGTTGGTGTCCAAAAGGAAAGAATTTGCTGTCCAAAAGTAACAGAATCTGGCTTTAAAAACATTATGAAAAATATAACTCTCCTCTTGACTATTTCCTAAGGATTCTAGCTTTGTTTCCTTCCTTGGATAAGAAGTGCAAATGTTTTTCATACCTCCAAAGTGATTCATTTCCTCTGAGGCAATTCTGCAGAAAAAGTAGGATCTCATGGGTTTGCCAACATGGCTTTGAGGTCAGTGCTAAATTTATGTGAAACAAACCCTGTGTGAGAGGGAACAGTACTAAAGGTGATGTTGTAATGCCAATCTTTCAAACATGCTAGTAACAGATACTGATGTTTGCCCAATTTGATGGCCTGCTAGCCTAGCACAGTGATTTGTTGCATCTTTTAGGCCAAACAATCTGTGCTACACATACTGTGTTTTTAAAATGTAACCAATATAAATGCATAGTTCTTTTGACATCTACCACGTCGTAAGATATTTGGGGTGTTAGGAAGTCACTAAAATGTTAATAAGCAAGGGGATTGAAAACACTTAATTTGGCATGTCATGTGAATCCTCAGGAAGTAAAACTGTGCTGCCTGAGCATAGTTATAAACCCTTTCTTTAAGTCTCCCTCTGCTAGCTTCACCACTCTGCATGCTGAGCTTACCACTTGCACGTCAAATTTGCTGAAGAGAACAGGATGACAAGGCTCGATCCATGTCTGCAACAGCACAGCAGGTGCGATTTACTTGGATGAGCCAGAAACCGTTCTCAGCCAAAGAGATGTCTTATTAGCAAGCATGAAGGGATGAAACACATTCAACTAAAGCATCCTTTACAGGAAACATTTTGTAAGAGCATCAGAAGTCCTCTATATTCATCAGCGATTCCTTTATCTAGAAAATCATTTTGCAGCTTAAAAATATTTATGGAATAAGACTTGACTATAGCTCTCTAGATAATTCAGATCATCAAAACAGTAATAGTTTTAATTCAAATGAAAATATATGTGGAGACATCATATTTATATTCTAAGCCATTATTATGTATGTAGTGGGTCAGTTAACCAATGCCTAATGCCAAACTGGAGACCAAGTTTTTGTCCTAAGACCTTTCCATGTTTCACTCATGTCATCAAATTTGTTATAATTCCAGTTTTTCCGACACCAGCTTACAAAATGGATTAGCTTAACGGAAAATAGAAAACCTCCATGACTGCAGAGAAGAACATGGGTATTGACAGGAGACTGGAGCTCAGCAGAGTCTCTCAAATGTAACCTTCTCCCAAATATCTTCATCTCTTTTGTTCCCTAAATTTTCCAGGATTCTAGATAGAAGCCTCAGATGCTTCTCTAAACTTTTTCCTCCATTACCCCATATAAATAATATCTTTTACTTGGCTATATTCGCCAACTTTTCAAACTTTTTTTGTCTAACCACGTCTTAATTCTACTCATGGATCCTTAGGCCTAATTGCAAGTCACACATGCCTGATTCTAGCCTCCTTGCTAGTGTCTTGAATTGCAGTGACGGCTAACCATTTGCCCTCTCCACAAACTCTGCCACCTCAATCTACCCTATATATCTTTTTTTTCAGTTGGAATATCAGTGACTTTGAGTATTACTTGGTACTCCATTTTGTGGGAAATACTTTCTTCCTATGAATTTGATAGCGCCATAGTTTTCCACCTACTTTCCTCTCTACTGCTTATCAGCTTCCTTTGCAGACTCATCCTAGTCTATGGGCTTTAAATGCTCTATCTTTCAAATAACTGTCCTTGACTCTTCTCTTCAGACTCCACGTACTCCACCTGGTAATGTTCTCCATGCCCACAACTCTGATTTTGGTTGCTACATTTCCTGTCACATTTATTTCTCTAGTTCGGTTCTCTCCTCTTATCATGCATACGGTTGGTACTCAGTACTGCTGCTTAATTGAATTACGCCTCAACATTATCACATGCTAATGTGAACTATCTCCCAGTCTTAATCTGAGCCTCCTCTGAAGTTTCTTATAGTAAATAATATCACCACCATGTAATTGCTCAAGTTGAAATCCTGAATCTCATGCTTGCTGTCAATCACCCACTTTCCTTCTGTATCAAGTCTTCTTTATCTCTTAAATATCTCCTACATGGTTCCAATTCTCTCCTACTCTCTACAGCCTCTGTAGTCTATGCCAACATTATTCCTTGCTGGGATTATTGATATGGCCTCCAAACTGGTTTCCCTATGTGCACTGTTTCCTCACACTCTATCTCTTTCCACAGAGCATTTTTCTCTTTTCTAAAGAAATATGTCAGGTCATTCTTTGCGTGAAATCTTTCATTAGCTCTTTATTGTTCTGAAATGAAGATCGATATCCTTAACATGGCTTTACAATGCTTTGCATTGTATAATATAGCCCTTGACTATTTTCTGCTTATACCACTCCTCTACTTACTCTCTAGAGGCACCCCATCTGCCTTGGACTTCATTTAGTCTTCAAAAATTCTGTTCTCTTTCCTATATCAGAACTGTTGCCTACGCTCCTTCATTTGTCTGGGACACCTTCCTACATCCTTCTTTTTTAAATGTAGTTTCATTCATCTATGAATTCTTAGTTTAAATGTCACTTCATCAGGAGAGCCTTCCCTACACCACACACACATTTGCTCTAATACCATCCTGTATCTCTCTTTAGCACTTTTCCATTCAACAATTACATTTGTATTGATGAATATATATAAAAATAAATAAACTCTGTGAAAATATCTTATTGTACATCTTATGCAATGGTGTATTGTTAGTGCATGTAAGCATGTATGGTATATAGAAGTCTCTCAACAAATTTGTTAAAATAAAGGCCAGAGGAATCCACTTAACATTGAACTTTCATTATGTCCTTTCATTATGTAATAAAAACAAAACCAAAAAATGCCTTCCTACTACTGGCTTTGAAATCTTAGCATATGGGTTTTCAGACCACATAAGCCTGGGTGCCTTATGCTTTACAAGACCTGGCCCCATAAGTAGTGTGTGTATATGAATATGTTCCTAAAGCAGAGTATGGGAGATGATGTGAAATAAGTTGCATATACAAGATTGGCTCCAAAGATGTATTCACCCAAGTTCTATGAGAGGATGTAATTTGGAATCGTGAAACTGAACAAAATGATATAGAGCAGAATACATTTAGCCATTTTAGTACCATTTGGGTATGAGCTCTGTAAGTGAAAATCTAACTTATTCTCAGTAAGTCTGAAACAAATAACTGTGGGAAGTAATGATGTGCAGTGATTGTGTGGGGGGAGTACTTTTCGATTACGATGACTAGGGAACAGAAAATATAATGCCATGTGGAAATTCACTTGAACAAATAGAAGTATTTGAAGCAAGAGAAGCTTCTAGGAGATAAAATGTCTTCAGCAAAATAAGGAAGGTTTGCTAGAGTCATTATGGTGTACTATATTTTAGTCACATCCCACCTCTTACTCAGTGATTCTGAAACAGCCCATAACAGAGAACACATATACAAGAAAGTTAATAAAATCAGAGTCTTGAACAAGAGGAGAAAGCAAGTAGATGGGAGGTTGAATCATTCAGAATTCTCAGTTGCAACCAGGAGAAATAGACCCTAGCTGATTTAAGCAGAAATAAGCTTAAAGGAACTGTAGAAATTATGTGGTCCAATACTCTCAATTTTTAACCGACAAAATTAAGGATGGTTTCAACTACATCCTTGAGGTCTTATGGCTCAATTATATTAATGCCATGAGTCATGATTTTTCTTTATGCCATCTATTCCTTTCAATGTGTTTTTTTTTACTCCTTTAATAATTTCTTGTGTGTGGCTCTTGAGTGTGGGTACTTATATGAATCTACTTTTACTTTTTCCTGTTTTCCTGACAGAACAATATATGATAGGTAAATGAGAAAGGTTTAGGAAAAAAAGACATTATATTTCACTGTAAAAGGTAAGTGCAAATTAATCACTTGTGTTTTCAAGTAAGAAGATGGTTGAGTGAATTTCTCTAACCTTTAAAAGTTTATGAGAGAGGAATGCAAACATTCAATTGGCATTTTCTTGGCATGGTCTGCTTTATTTGTCAAAGCTTTGTCATTTGTAATACTGACAAAAGAAACTTCTGCCAATAGAACTTTGATACTGTACAAACATGTTTATGTGTTGCATATTTAAATTTGTGTTCACAGAGAAATATCATCATATATATAAATTCTCTTTGACTTGTCATGAAAAAAATTTCCTTTAACTACCCCCATGCTTCTATGTGCAATATAATAAATTCTTAGTTGTGAATTTGAGTCAGTAACGTCAAGTATCATTTTTGAAATTAGTTTATAAAATAGACATTGTCCAAAGAAAATAAGCTCATTTCTGCCTTTCACCCAAGGGTCCTTTCTGAACCCCCAAGCATATGGTCCATTATAATTTAAAGAATTTAGCACTAAGAGACTTGGTATTTATATGGTCTGTTTATTTGTTAGTTAAATAGAGATTTTTCAAAACAGATATACATGGAGGTGCCTGGCTGGCTCAATTGGTTAAACATCCAACTTTTGGTTTCAGCTCAGGTCATGATCTCACAGTTCATGAGATTGAGCCCTTCATCGGACCTTTGCTGACAGCATGGAGCCTGCTTGGGATTCTCTGCCTCTCTCTCTGCGTCTTCCCAACCCTCTCTCTCTCTCTTTCTCTCTCTCTCTTTCTCTCTCTCTCTTTCTCTCTCTCTCTCTCTATCAAAATAAATAACATTTAATAAGAAAGAAACATATATGAATGGTTACCTCTACCTTTGTTTGGACATAGGAAATCTTTTAGTGAATTAGGTTTAAGATCAATCAAATAAGTCAACTATTTTTTTTATTAATTTTTTGACAAGGTAAATGATATATTCTTAAGAGTAAACCCAGAAATTCTAAAGAGGTGATTCCTAAAGATATTTTTTGCTAGTATTTATATAAAATACTGTCTTACATGTGCTATTTTATTTAATTTTTGCAGCAAAATTATGAGGACTTACTACTATCATCCTCTTTTTCTAATGATGACCCTGAGGCTTATAACAGATAAGTAGCTAAAGTCAAACAGCTAGTACAGAGAGGAGCTAAGAGTTGAACCTCAAAATGCATGGCTTTGGGGTTCAAGTATATAATCACAAAATTACCTATCATTTCCATTTTTTATATGTCTTTAATTTCAGCAGTTTTAAGACTTGGTAGTCAAATATTTGTCAAATATAACTTTTATGAATGTTCTGGGTTGGTAATTACTATTGTTCTTAATTGAAATATTGAACTAGTGAGACTAAGGAAGTAGAGATGATCTCACTAAAAGCACTCAGAAAAACCTTGGCAATGTGTGTGAAAGTTATACAACATTTTATAGCAACACAAAGGATAGTGTAGAATCCTATATAAAAATTTCAATTTCTCTAGATTGCCAAAGTATCTGCAGTTATTCTATATTATATATTTCTAGTTGATTTTCTTCAAAAGTGGTTTCACACCACTGAAACTTCCAAAGCTATTTATTAGGCAACACATGAGCCTGTATTTTTGCTCTATTAAGAATGCTTCTCAAATTGATAGTAAGTTTATTGCTGTGGTGACTACTAAGGGTCTGAATGTTTGTGTTCCCCCTAAATCCATATGTTTAATTCCTAATGCCCAATGTGATGGTATTAGGAAGAGACCTTTCAAACGGTGACATACAATTAGTGCTCTTATACAAAGCGTCCAAGAAAGCTCCCTTACCCCTTTCGCCAAGTGAGAATACAGGGAGAAGTTGGCAGTCTGCAGCCAACTTGACCCACACCTGACCAGCCTGACCCTGATGGACTCCCAGGCCCCAGAACTACAAGAAATAAATTTCTGTTGTTTGTAGATTACCAAGTCTATGGCATTTTGTTATAGAGGCCTTAACAGATCACAACAGTGACTTTATGTATCTTACCACATTCCCTAAAATTATGTCATATTTTTACAATTGCAGAAACTACCTTTTCCAATGTCATTTGAATCCAACACTAAGATTTCAGGTACAAGTTTTTGCTGTGCTGCCTGAGGCAACTCACTATATAACCTATAGGTTATACAAAAATGATGAACCATCACACATGTGCTTCACACTTGCCACTTGGGTACACGATACACAGTTATCCACCAAGCCCATGAAAAGAGGGTCTGTGGGTCTTGCTATGGCCTACAACAGAAATCAGTTACAACTGACAGTTCATAAAGATATCACTTCACATGGATCCTATGCTTTCTTATAATGTTTCAGCACATATTTGAGAAAATAAGACCTTAGGAACTTTCTTCTTCCTGGTTTGTAAATGATCCATCACTAATTCATTCAGGTCCTTACTTATTGTCATTCAACAAATGATGACTGAGCACCTACGCTAAGACCCCAAACCTATTTGTTAACACTTTTTTTTTTATTTAGTGAGAAGAATGACTTGAATATTTTTGGATGCTCTACAGCATGCTGTCTGAAGGATATATTACACAAGAAAATGCTAGTAGGGCAATTGGTTGATCTGGGGAAGAGTAAACATAATTCCATTATTACAATATAAATTCATTGCCTTCAAAATGAAACAGAACCTTAACTCTTCTTCACAACTCTTTTCTGTTTTCACATTTATCTGTCTTTCCCTTTTTATCTTCTTTAGTAGCTAATGACCCCAAAACACGGAGAAGACCTCAAGTTTTATTTCTCAGAGAATCAGATACCATCAGATGTAAAGTTCCTGCCTTGAAACTGACAAGTACACCTGCATCTTCACCCATCCATACATTGACCTCCTCTTTGTTACAGAAGATGATGTGTCCTTCCTTTTGCTGAGGTTCATCCTTTCACTGGTGCTCTGGTCCTACCACCATTTGCTTCATCGCAATCTTTGCACAATTAACCATGCCCTATCTATCTGGTATGTTCAAGTTTTACCCATTGCCTCCTCCTATTAGTATTTAAACTCTGGCATGATGGCCCCTCTTAAAATACACATGAAAACTAAACCATGTTTATCTCATCTCCCACCATATTACTTCTCTCTCTGCCTCTCTATCTGTATCTCTCTCTCTCTCTCTCTCTCTCTCACACACACACACACACACACACGCTGAATTTGTTATTTCCACACTCATTATTTTGATTTTCTTAACCTTCTATAAACTCATATTGCTCTTGCTTGGTAACATGCTGTGCAATACATCCTCTCAGTCATTAAGTTACCACTGACCTTCATTTTGCCTTGATAACAGCAATAGTGCCCAATTAATCCATGCATCTCCTCTTTCCTCTCTACAAGACTTTCTCTACATTGAAGCTGGAATGATATTTTTAAAAATGTAAATCACATCATGTTAATGCTGAGCCGATCCTGCTGCTTTTAGGAGAGGTTCCAAAACCTTTTGGTTACAAGGTCCTCTACAATCTGGTGCCTGTCACTATTGCCAACCTCATCTCTACACCTCACCCCCCTTTTCCTCTGAGGTCTAGTCCTATTGAACTTTTAGTGCAATATGTTCTTCTTTACCATGAGTCTTTCTACATAGTCTTTTTGTTGCTAAGAGTCTCCTCTTCTTTTCACTCTTAGGTCTCGTCATTAATTTCTATGAAAAGACACTCTAGCTTTCAAAGCTGGTGTTTGATGCCCTTCCAATGGCTTTCTATCTCACCTTGCATTACTTTGTTATAGCACTTATCACACTGTATTTAATTATTTGTTCATTTGTTTGTGTTCCCCATTAGACTGTAAGCCCCATCAAGTTTATTGCTCAAGAATGCAATACTTATGTCTGAATAAGTGGATGAATAAATCATGCTATCCACAAGTAATAAATTCCGAATGAAGTAAATATTTAAATGTGCAAAATAAATTTGCTAAACTACCAATAAAGGATAAATATCCGTCTGTTTTGGGCAATGTGAAGCCTATCAAAACCTACAAGGAAAGGTATATATTACCAATAAAGCAACTGATTGATAGAGATCAGTCATCATAAAAGGAACCAATACATGGCAGTAAAAAATCATAAACAATATTGAAAGCCAATGACAGCTGGGGGAAATATTTGCAAAATATATAAAATAACTAGTAAATATCCATAAAATTTTAAACAGCTCTTAAAATATGAATATGAGAATAATAAATCCTCCATTAGAAAAGTACACCACAATATGAAATATATATTCTAGAAGAAGAATCCTCAAAGCAAACTAATGAGCTAGATGCTATTATAATTCTCTTATTTATCTCATAGAGGAGAAAACTAAAGTCACAGATAAGTTAAAAAACTTTTCCCAAATCACACAGTAGTGGTAGAGCCTAGATTTAAACCCAGACAGTCACACACTTAAAAGCTTTGCAATTTCTTGATGCTGTTATGATATCGGAGAAAATACTTAACCTTGCTAGGAACAAATTGATGTATCAAAGTGAAAGACTTGCTTGATTATATTGGGAAGTTTATACATCATTAACAATATGAAGAGTTGAATAAAGGGACTTTTATACACTGCTGGTAAGAAATTAAATAGGTCCAAAGTTCCTGGAGAATGTGCCTTTGCTTTGACCCACTCATTGCATCATGGATGATTAGTTCAAAGATTTAACGCCAATTACATTCATTGCAGCATTGTTTGTAAGAATATAAAACCTGTTACATAAATGACTAAAAATAGGGGACTGAACAAATAAGTTATGCTAAATGTATAAAATGCAGTTCCATGAGAATATAAAAGTAATATTTAGAAGACTAATGATGAGAAAGTGTTACCAAGATATTGCAAAACAAAAATATACAGTAATATCCAATATTATAAGATGAAAAATATTTTAAAACTGAAGGTTATGCAATAATTAAATAAAACAATCATTTCTGGCTAGCAAACTTAGAGGTAACATTTTCTTATTTTGTTTGATTTCTGGATTTTTTAAAAAGTTCTATGTTGAAAATAATGTATCTAGTCAGAAAAATAAATATGGTTAAGTTCTCAACTTTAGGATTTGATTTCTGGTTTTGGGGTTTGCTAAGCTTTTTATGCATTCTCCCTGGGCCTTGACTTCCTTTTCTGAAAAATGAGGCTACTAAACATACCTCATAAGACTACTGCAAGGATTTAACAAAGTTATGAATAAAATACCAAGTGTATAAAATGTGACCAAAAGATCCAAATTCCCTTTTTTATGGTGCTTAAGAGACCTTGACACAGTACTTAAATTTGTTCAATCAATCTCTAAAATTTCTACATTCAGTGGAATTAGAAGATAAGCCAGGGGCTGTTGTGATGTTGAGGGTACAAAGGAGGGCCATTGGGGATCTGGGTCAGGTCTGCTCCCAATACAGGCAATCAGTGATTCAAAATATGCTGCCTAGCATATGGTTTACACATGGGAGCTTGAGCCAAGTAAATGCCAATTTCAAAGCAGCTTAATCTGGAGGGTGCTGAAAGGTAGCCTGAATTTTTAGTGAGCAGAAGTATTGAGAGAAAAATAGGTGACTCTGTTCAGAGTGATGAGTTTAACTTGGAGCATGTTTTCAATGAGTGCCTTAGGCTATGTGGAAATTTGGTCATTCTTCTCAGTAGAAGACTCTTGGAAAAGGTCTGCCAGGATATCTGGAATTCAAGACACTGACTCAGTCCCAACAAATTATTTAGAGAACTAATCAGAAATCTAAGACATTTTTAGGGTAACCAAACATGGCAGGTTACAAGTAAGCTCCTATCAGCCATATACATTGGGTTCCAGCCTTCGATTTCACTGATGGAAAAAGGATTCTTGGATTAGGAATGCCATGGCTAAATCTCTCAACTTATATATTGGTGGCCTGTGGTCTACCTCCTGTCTAACAAATACATCTATTATATCTGAGAGATGTATTTTGCTTGGCTTACAGATGTTAAACAAAATTAAAAACTTAGTTTCCAATATTTACATATTGGGAGATTCCATGGTGAAATTTAGATTTTGGCTTTTTATGAAATATGCAAATAGCTGCAATACTGGGGCTTTCTTTTATTTTTAATTTTTAATTTTTTTATTTATATATGTGTGTGTGTGTGTGTGTGTGTGTGTGTGAAACAGAGCATGAGTGGGGGAGGGGCAGAGAGACAGAGAGACAGAGACAGAATCTGAAGCGGGCTCCAGGATCCAACTGTTAGCTGTCAGCACAGAGCCTGACACTGGGCTCCAATTCACAAGCACTGAGATCATGACTTGAGCCAAAGTGGGACACTTAACCGATTGACCCACCCAGGTGCCCCTAGGGCTATATTTCTGTATTGCAAAAACTGGCTGGGGCTTAGTTACTGCCTCCTTTAGATGAGGCATGGGGTCTCCCAATTGTTCATACTCCTCGCCTTCCCTTCCCAGCCTGCTTTACTTATAGTCGTTACCTGCCTGTCCCCTTAGTGATTTGTTTGCAATCTCTACTAGTCCATTGTGCTGCCTGCTTCAGAGGGGATGTCAAAGGATGTTAAGACTGATGTGTGTATTTATATTTCCCTTTGGTCTAATCACAAAATTTCAAAACCAGAGAGGTAAGTGGAGATGTGGTTTGCAGGTATGGTCTGGCTTACTGTGCTCCCAAGTATGCAGAAGAAATTACAAAGTGGTAGACAGTCAATTTGAAATTAAGAGCTCATTGACCATTTACACCCAGAGGAAGGAAAAAACAAAAACAAAAACAAAAACAAAAACAAACAACACTCTGCTCTCCCACAATTAGAAATGTTTTAGTATAGGGGCATCTGGGTGGCTCAGTCAGTTAGGTGTCCCATTTTGGCTCAGGTCATGATCTTGAGATTCATGGGTTCTAGCCCTGCATCAGGTTCTGTGCTGACAGCTCAGAGTCTGGAGCCTGCTTCAGATTCT
Organism: Panthera tigris; assembly: GCF_018350195.1. NCBI lineage: Eukaryota > Metazoa > Chordata > Mammalia > Carnivora > Felidae > Panthera > Panthera tigris. The sequence goes on along the minus strand of NC_056668.1, from coordinate 56,671,859 downwards.
GTGTCTCCTTCCCTCTCTGCCTCTCCCCCACTCATGCTCTTTCTCTATCTCTCTCTCTCTCAAAAATAAATAAACATTAAAAAAATGGAAAGAAATGTTTTAGTGGAAATAATATTTTACAGAGAGTGTAATTTACCTTTTAGATAAAAGCATGAAAGTAACTTACATGTAAGATATGTGTGAATTTATGTATAACATTTGTACTTGCCAAGCTTTAGTTTTCCAATATGTAGATAAAGGCCTTTGAAATTGAGACTCTACAAGATTCCTTTCACCTCTCCATTCTATTATTTCATGTGAAAGCTTGCTATCCTTAATTATGAGCTATCATATTCTCAACAGTGTCTAGCCTCTTAGCTCTTAAAGGAGGATATATGGATATGATCCTATATCAAACCAACACAGCGGCTTCCTAATCAGTTTTCCTGTTATAAGACTAACAACATTACTAAAGTGAGCTCTTTATCTAGGAATCTGAGTCTATAGCTTTCAATAAAGAAGTTCATGGAATTTGCTAGATATTGTTCAGCATTAGTGTCCGATGTCAAATAACAAGACCCACTTCAGCACTTATTTTGTATGTGCTGTAAATCAAGTTTTTCAGCCAGGTAGTTTCCATCCAGAGCATGTTTTGTTAGCATTTTTCCTTTGCGCAGTACTCAAAATTTTCTTATATCATGGCAAGTGTAAGAAAACATTGCTTAGGTTGTGTTTATTTTCTATCATAAATGTGCTGACAGATGTAGTTTCTATTTGGTCTCTTTCAAGGCACCATTTTATTACAGCAAGAAAATGTACATTTTAATGCTGTCTAGACAGAACTTTTTCTCCAAGTCAATACCAGAAGTGATCTAAGAGGTGCTGGTCAAGGTCTAACATTATGTGTGACTTCCCCAGTAGGCAATGTAGTAGAGCTTAACTTCCAGCATTCAAATCCTGGCTCTACACTTTCTTAGAGGTATAAAACGGGCCACACCCAATGTCTCTGAGATGTATTCCTTATTGTAAATTGGACTGATGTTAAAATATATTAGCTAATTCATAGGTTTCTGTGAGTATTAAATGAGGTAAGATATCAAAGAGTTTAGTTCAGAACTAATACTGGCTCTTAATAACAACAATACTGCTAATACTGGTGCTAATATAAAATTACAGAAACTTACCAATAAAATGCATTTTACTTCTAAAAATTGTCATCAACAGATGTGCCCAATATATAAAACAACTTTTTTTAGTACTCTTGAGTACCGTAAGGAGGCTTAATAATGAGATGCATCTACCTCAACTTTCCTTAGGCAAGTCCATGACATCTGGCACCTTGCTATTCAAAACTCTCTAGAGGTCATTCTAAATTACAAATTATGCTAATCAGATCATCTTGCATAGTCAATGAGCTGACGACAAGGATGAAGAAAGCTGATGATTATTATTGACCAACCACGACTGACTCTGAATGAAATTAGAAAAAATAGACACATAGGGGTAGGAAAAAATTTAAGGTAGCTTCAGTAAATGTAGAGAGAATTCAAGGCAATAATTCTTTTAGAATTATTTAGAAATAATTTCTAATAATTTAGAAAATAACACATTTTCTAAAAACTTTACTTCTGTACTTTCAAAAGAATTTTTGAAAATTACATAACTTCTTGTACATTTATTACCTGACTTCTAAAGATTATCACCTTAAATTTATATAGTTGAAAATGCAATAATATGAGACACATTGTAACTATTGAAGTTTATTGAATATAAAACTTTTATATTTTTCTTCTAAATTAATCTAGTCATCCATATACTTAGCAAGTTCACATCACCTTTCATTTCTTTAAAAATACACAAACTGATTTTTCTTAATCAGACAGAAACGTCAGTGTCCTTTCTCTTCTTGAACTCATATTTCCATTCTATGTCCAAAAAGAATGTTATCTCTAAATAATGTTTTTGATCACCCAACAATACTACTCTGCAGGAGAATTTTATATGCCAATTAGTTACTATTTAAAAATTTTGGTAATTAAAAGTTTCTGATATTTTTTTTTGATTTAGCTATGTTACATTTATTATTAGTGCAGAATTTGTCAAAATAGGATATAGTATGAGGGGTTCCTGAGTGGCTCAGTTGGTTAAGTGTCCAACTTTGGCTCAGGTCATGATCTCACGGTGAGTTTGAGCCCCTCATTGGGCTCTGTGCTAACAGCTCAGAGCCTGGAGCCTGCTTCAGATTGTGTCTCCCTCTCTCTCTGCCCCTCCCCTGCTCACTCTCTGTCTGTCTCTCTCTCTCTCTCTCAAAAATAAATAAACATTTAAAAATAGCATATAATGTGAGCCATATTTTAATTAATATCAAATATATACAGTGAAATATCATTGGGAATACATTCCTTAATGATTAATGCACTTACATATGGACTAATAACTATGTATTGCTTATGGAGTCAGATTTTAATATCAAATTTATTCTAATTTTCCATATACACATATGAAAACTTGTTCATACCAATATATAAATGGAAATTTGAAGATTTTTTTTACAAAAATAGCATCATTTAATTCTTAAAACTCCTTTCAGGTTATATTTTAAAATTCACATTGAAATCTAGCATCAAAAATAATTTTTAGTGATAATTTTTAGTGATCTACCACCTACATATAAGTTAGGTCTTCCTGAAATTTTTTAGACAGCAAAGAATTGCAAATAATCTAGCATGCAAAATGATTTATTACCCAGTCACTAGATTTCTGGCAAGTAAATAAGGGGTGTCTGAGTGGCTCAGTCAGTTGAATGTCGGACTCCAGCTCAGTTCATGATCTTGCCATTCATGGATTCGAGCCCATGAGCCCGCACTGGGCTCTGTGCTGACAGCTCAGAACCTGGAGACTGCTTTGGATTCTGTGTCTCCCTATCTCTCTGCCTCTCCCCAGCTCATGCTCTGTCTTGCTGTCTCTCAAAAATAAACATGAAAAAATTAAAAACACAAAAAAAGAAAGTAAACCAAAAATGTTATCAAAAGTTGTCAAATGACTATTTCACAACATTATACCCTTTTACTTGGAAGTATGTTGTTTAACATGATATATGCAAGCATTTTCCAAAATGTGAAGTAATCACAAAGAATATATCTTTGCCAGTAATTTTTAAATAGCATGGTTCTACATTAACATGCACTTTAAGTACACCTTGCAGCTTCAGACACAGTTGAAACAAGGATGTATTAGCGTACTCACCAAGCTCTTCCTTACTACCTGAGTGGAACAAATGCAGAGTAGGGAGCAAATTGGTATTGCACTACTTTTGATATTTTGTATGTATATTCTCATTGCTTTGCATGTTCTTGCTCCCTTAATTCTTTACTGATAATTCAAGGTTATAGAATCAAAATTACGCAGGTTTCCCAGTCTACAATTTGTATTAATTTATAATATCCTGACATTGACCATAATACACAGATTTTAATAACATACTTACACCCTAAACATAAATATGTATAAGACTGTAAAGGACATGAAGCACTATGGTGCCTTGATTAAAAGATGTTTGCCACCAATAATTTTAATTATTTATTCATGAGGCATTCAGAGACTTCTATATTCTTAAGGAGCCGTAATAAAATATAGAATGACTTGAGAGGTTCACTTTTCCTTTATACAATGGAAAGAGAGTGATTATGAAAGGGAACATGGGATAGAAAAGGGAATACTTCACTGTCTATGGTGCAACGTAAAAACACAGGGGAAATTTAGAAGCTGAAAATTTGTTCTATTAAAACTATCTGGGAGGGACATTCAGTTTCCAGTTTGGCATGTCAGACATTAGAAGTTGCCACTTTATCCTCAAAAGCAAAGCAAACTGAAAAATCAATAACTATTCTTAGATCCGACAGAGAAATGGGGCCATAGGGCTAACTGCTGCCCCCCAAATTGGAAGGACAGAGAGGTAGACACAGAGAATTACAACTTACCAAAGCAGAAACTCAGGAGCAGAAGCATCCATAGGAACTAGTGTTGGGATAGGAAAACCTGAACTGTAGTTGAATCACTGGAGGCTCGGTGGGTACATGTGACAGTTAAAAACTCCAAGAGTACCCAGTTATGGGGGGAAGACATTTGTGAATTTCACCTCTAGGAGTTCTGCTAAGTTCTCACAGTGAATAAAAAAGAATATATTCTAGTGCTTCTATCAAGGGAAAGAAAAATAGACCATTCTGAAATGTTCCAGAGTATCCTGTTCTTTTTAAAAGGGCTGGCCTCTAGAGAAACTATTTTACCTGAGGTTAACATGCTGGGGCTTTCTTAGAGTCTAACCTACATGGAGAAAGAAAATACTTAAGTCCAGCTGGCTCTACCCTTTTGCGTGAGGGAAAGGAAATACACAACTCTAGACCACGTTGGCTATTCTGTTCTACCTAAGGGGAGTGTGAACTGAGAGCACAAGCCAAGGTCACAGTCTACGGCCACATGCTTACCAAAAGACTGAGACCTAATCATAGGGCTTCAGAACACTTTCCCTCCCCACCCCCTGCCTCACCATTATATTATTAAAGGCCCATTTACCATAGTTCCTCTTATCTAGTGCATCATGTCTGCCTTTCAACAAAAAATTACAAGGCATACTAAAAAAGCAAAAAACACAGTTTGAAGAGACTGAACAAGCATCAGAAGTAGTTATATATGGCAGAAATGTTGGAATGATGACACCAGGAATTTAAAAATAACTATAATTAATATGCTAAGGTCTTTAATAAATAAAGTAGACAATATGCAAGAATTAGATGGATAATGTATAAGCAGAGATATGGAAATTCTAAGGAAGAATCAAAAAGAAATGCTAGAGATCAAAAATGATGTGACAGAAATGAAGAATGCTTCTGTTGGGCACATTAATAGACTGGAAACAGTTGAGCAAAGAATCTGTGAGCTTGAGGATTCCCAAGATTCAAAAGCAAAACAGAAAAAGGGAAAAAAACAAGCAAACAGAACAGAATATACAAGAATTGTGGGACAACTACAAATGGTATAAAATATGCATAAAGCAAATAGTAGAGGCGTGCCTGGGTAGCTCAGTCAGTTAACTCTCCAACTCTTGATTTCAGCTCAGGTCATGATCTTGCAGTTCTGTGAGTTCGAGCTCTTGCTTAGTGCCTTGCACTGACATTGAGGAGCCTGCCTGGGTTCTCTTTCTCTTCCTCTCTATCTGCCCCTCCCCCACTCTTGCTCTTGCACTCTCTCTTCCTCAAAATAAATAAATAAACTTAAAAAAAGTAAACACTAGAAAAAGAAGAAGAGAGAAAGGAACAAAAGCAATATTTGAAGTGGTAGTGATTAAGAATTTCCCAAAATTAATGTCAGACACCAGACCACAGATCCAGGAAGATCAGAATACGTGAAGCAGGATAACTTCCAATAAAAACTAAATCTAGGCATATCATATTCAAACTTCAAAACACTCAAATATAAAGAAAAAAATTATTGAGAGAATCACGAGGAAAAAACACCTGCCTATAGAGGAGAAAACAATTATAGCTGACTTCTCAAAAACCAGGCAAGCAAGAAGAGAGTGGAGTGAAATCTTTCAAGTGTTGAGAGAAAAAAATCACCAACCTAGAATTGTGCACCCTATGAAATTATCCTTCAAACGTGAAGAAGAAATAAAGTCTTTCCCAGACCAACAAAATTGTTGGAATTTGTTGCCAATAGATCTGCCTTGCAAGAAATATTCAAAGTTCTTCAGAGAGAAGGAAAATGATATAGGTCAGGAATGAGCATCTACCTATAATGAGAGCATCAGAAGTTAAATAAGTGAAGGTAAAATAAAGCTTTTATTTTTCTCATTCTTAATCATTAAGAGTTTGTTCCAAATAATAGCAGCAAGAATATATTCTGTCCTTCCTCCCCCTTCTCTCTCTATATCTATATCTATATCTATATCTATATCTATATCTATATCTATATTATCTATATCTATATCTATATCTATATCTATATCTATATCTATATCTATCTATATCAACTTCTCCTGCCCTGGGAAAGAGACTGTTAAAAGAATGAAAAGAAAAATCATAAATTGGGAAAAAAAATATTTGCGAAAGACACAGTTGAAAAATGACTTATCCAGAGAGAGCCAAAGCATAAGAGACTGTTAAAAACTGAGAACAAACTGAGGGTTGATGGGGGGGTGGGAGGGAGGGGAGGGTGGGGGATGGGTATTGAGGAGGGCACCTTTTGGGATGAGCACTGGGTGTTGTATGGAAACCAATTTGACAATAAATTTCATATATTGGAAAAAAAAAAAAGAAAAATGACTTATCCAAAAAAAAAAAAAACCAAACCTGCTAAAAATAAAAATAAGAAAATAAACAACCTGAGTTAAAATTGGCAAAAGACTTGAACAAACACTTCACCAAAGAAATGGTAGGTAAGCATATGAAAAATATGTCATTGGAGAACTGAAAACTAAAACAATGAAATACCACTACACATTTACTGTAATGGCCAAACCAAGAACAATGATAACACCAAATGCTGTCAAGGATGTGAAGCAACAGGAACTCTCATTCATTGCTGGTGGGAATGCAAAATGGTACAGCCACTTTGGAAGATAGCTTGGCAGTTTCTTTTGAAACTAAATGTAATCTTACCATATAATTCAACAATCATGCTCCTTGGTATTTATCCATATGAACTAAAAATGTATGTCCACACAAAACATGAATATGGATATTTATAGCAGCTTTATTCATAATTTCCAAGCTTGGAAGCAACCAAGATGTCTTGTAGTAGGTGAGTGGATAAATGAACTGTAAAATATTCAGAGAATAGAATATTTTTCACTACTAAAAAGACATGAGCTGTCAAGCCATGAGAAAACATAGAGAAATCTTAAACACATATTAAGTGAAAGAAGCCAATGTGAGAAAGCTCCAGACTATACAACTCCAACTACCTGACGATTTGTATAAGGCAAACTCTAGAGGGAGTAAAATGGCTAGTAATATCTAGTGGTTGGGTAGGAGGGAGGGAGTAATAGGCAGAGAACAGAGAATTTTTAAGGCAATGGAACTATTCTGTGTGATACTACAACAGTGAATATTTTTATATCAAGTGTAACAAATGTAGCACTCTAGTGCCAGATGTTGTTAATGGTGGTGGGGGTGGGGGAGAAGTTATGCATGTGTGTGGATGGCAGGACATCCTAGAATATTAACCTCATAGGATTATGCATTGCTCATATGTTGACGACTACTAAACTATGTTATAGAGTGTATTTCAATTTTGCCTGGGAGTTCAATGACATATCTCCCATATGCCTGCTCTTTGACGAATAGAATGTGGTGGACTCCTTAGCAATCAGTTTCAGTCTCTGCCTCAGTTGAGAAACAATGGAATCACAGCTTCCCTGGGCATTATAGCTGCTATCTCAATATCCAGAATGACTGTAGGAAATCATGTAGGTCATCTCATGGAATATCAAAACTCTGGTTAGCATGTTTGAAGAGGACTACAATTTTAAATATTGAATGGATCCAAAGAAATAATATTTTGTACTTAAAGGATTCTTATTTTTAATCCTTACTTGAGAAAACATGAATTATATTTACTTAAGCCACTAAAACTACAACTTGAGGGAAGTTTTCTATTCAGTTTTCTGAATATTAGCCAGGTAAAAACACAGTTTCAGTCAACTTAAAACAAAGGTGTAATTCAGAAATCTCAACTGAGTGAGTTGACCAAAAATATGAAGTACTCATTTTTTAAAAGATATTTCTTGAGAGGTCTGCAAAAATTGCAGAGTCAGAACCTCAGAAAATTCTTTTCACCATAAAACCAAGAGAACAGTGGCAAAAACTATGGGGAACAGCTTTTTCAGAACTCTGTAAATTAAAGACTTACAGCAATCTGGAGGAGTGTTTATTCAAGAAAAATAAACTTTGGCATTTTAACTTGCCCTATTCCCACTCTTCACTCTACCAACTCCCCAAGTAGCCTTGAAAGCCAACAATCCGCAATCATACTGAAAAGCAGCTGCCGCTAGCTAGTGAGGGAGAAATGGGGTTGGACCTCCTTCAAAGACCCATTCCAAGAGAACCATCATTATTTGACTGTCTGATGGCTTCCTGGAAGACCCCACTAACAAGACTCTATTTGACCAGACTTAAAGCTTACCCAGTGTGAACAACTCTTTCCCTGAAAATATTTATGGACAAACAAAACATAACCTAGTGACAGTTTTTTAACATCATGATTACTTGAGGTAGTGGGTAACAGTTGGGGTAAAGAATAGGCTAACCAAAAAGGAAAAGCTGGGTAATAAGATGTCCCTGGGGGACTTAAAAAGCTCTGACATATTCTTGGGAATCTAGAAAGCCACATGCTTAGGGCCCTGAACATGATCAGGTAAGACCTAAGAATGCCCTTAGACTTTCATCTCTGGCTGACCTTCAGGCTCTGTAGACACAGGAAATAAAAGCTGCCCATCTGAGTGACAAGGATGTGCTCCCACACATGCACAGAGCTCCCTAGCAAAGACTTGGAGAATTCCTGGTTCCAAGAAATTTGTCAAATCATCAGCTGACTAATAAAGTAACCAAGCAGAGATTTAAGTGGCTATATATGAAAAAAAATATATATATATATAGACATCACAGAATAAGTTCAGAAAAGTTGCTAAAGAAAGAACAACAAACTATGGAGAAAGTGGAGAATCTCATTTCTACAGTTACCAGTTACATTATTTGAAATGTCTAGTTTTCAACAACAAAAATATTATGATATGTACAAATAAACTAGAAAGTATGAACCATACTCAAGGAATAAGGCAATCAATAGAAACTGTTCTTGGTGAAGCCAGGATGTTGGACTTATTAACAAAGACTTTATTTATTTATTTATTTTTAATGTTTATTTATTTTTGAGAGAGAGATACAGAGTGTGAGTGGGGGAGGGAAAGAGAAGGAGGGAGACACAGAATTGAAGCAGACTCCAGGTTCTGAGTTGTCAGCACTGAGCCTAACGCGGGGCTCAAACCCATGAACTATGAGATCATGACCTAAGCCGAAGTTGGACACTCAGCCATCTGAGCCACACAGGTGCTCCTAGACAAAGACTTTAAATTAGCTATTTAAAATATGTTCAAAGAACAAAATGAAACCATGTCTTAAGAGCTAAATGAAAATAGGGAAATGACTTCTCATTTAATAAAGAATACCAAAAAATATTTGTAAATTATAGAACACAATCAAATAGAAATTCTGAAGTTGAAAAGTACAGTGACAAGAATAAAGAGTTCACTAGAGGAGCTCAACAAATTTTGGCAGGCAAAGATCAGTGAACTAGAAAATAGGTCAATTGAGATTATCCATTTAGACAAATGGAAAGAAAAAGGGGTGAAGGAAAATGACAGCCTCAGAGATTGTGGGCATCATGAAACACACCAGCATATTCATGGAAAACTGAAGAGGAACCAGAGAAAGGGGCAGAAAGAATATTTAAATAAGTAATAAAAACATTAATCTACACATCCGAGAATATCATGAACTCACAGTAGGATAAACTCAGAGATCCACACCTAGACACATCATAAAAGAATATCTTTCAATGAAAATTATATTATAGAGAATTATCTAATTTTTTATTTTTTTATAAAATGTTTTTAAAGTTTATCTATTTATTTTAAGAGACACAGACACAGCATGAGTGGGGGAAGTTCAGAGAGAGAAAGACAGAGAAAAAATCCCAAGCAAGCCCTGTGCTGCCAGTGCAGAGACCAATGTGGGGCTCTATTTCACTAAATCATGAGATCATGACCTGAGCCAAAACTAAGAGTTGGACGCTTAACCGACTGAGCCACCCAGGTGTCCCAGAGGATTATCTTAACTTCTAAAACTACTAATATATAAAGCTTTTTTTTTTTCAATGATTAAGGGTCTAAAAACACATTCAATAAATAATGCAAAATGGTGCTGGTGGTTGTTGTAGAGTATCAGAGCCACAATTTAATTTTGAGTAATAACATATGATTTATTTTATGTTGCTTAATTTCTCAATTTTTCTTTTCTCTTTCCTGTTCTTATCTGTTAAAATAGGGAATAAAGCGACAAGATGGATCTGAAAGAGGATGGGAAAAGGTCAACAGAATAACAGCCACTTGTTCATAAACTTCCAAGTGGGATTTAGTCACCAAGAAATTGTAATTCAAATACTGATGTTAAATGAGAAAATTTGGCACTCTTCTCTCAAGACACACTGTGACATTTACCATTACTTAATAAGTTTGAAAATGGAAGGTCAGCCTGAGACAGAATGTTTATGTCCTCCTTGGTACTCCTTTTAAATATGAGTAACACTACATGCATATTGATTCCTTGGGTTTGGCTGCTTATTCTCAAGAAATGACTTTATCTGGGTAAGTGAAGCCAGGTACAAAATTCAAGAAACATTTTTTTTTCAGCACTTACTATTTACTTGCGATACAAGATAGGCAAAATCTTTATTCTCATATAGATTATATTCTAGTAGGGAAGACAAAATATAAACATGTTGTAGAGTAAACAGGGTAATATCAGATGGAGACAGATAGGATCAGATACATAATTTGTGGTACTCAGTGAAAAATAAAAATGGAAGGCCCTTGTTCAAATATTAAAAAGAATTTCAAGATAGCAACAGCTGAACATAAGCCAAGTGAGAAAACATTTTAATGATAGGGTCCTATGTGACTGCACCGATTGCAGGCCTATAAAGCCAGGCCTGGAGATAAATACAATGAAGAAAATAATACAGGTTAGAAGGGTTTGGTAAAATTAGATAAGCTGGTTAAGGAAGGATCATTAAAGTTTAAATGGTTTAAATTGCTAAAAAAAAATATTACTCTATCCAAATAACTGTATATACTGTGTTGTGTGTTTTTCAATGTAGGTTATAGATTTTAAAAATGTAGCTAGCAAGACATAGTTTAAATGCAAGTTCTCATTAAACTAATTCAACATAGTACTTTTATGGAGGAATAAACTCAACCTTTGAATTCAGCAAGCTCTGAGTGCTCTTTAAAAAACTAGCACTTGAAGTGGCTTTGGGGAAGAAATAAGATAATCTTAATACATGGTCCTTAGCACAGTGCCAAGAATATCATACTCAAAAAATGCTAATTAATAGTAAAAGCGAGTATTATTGATATTTAATTTCTTATAGATTTTTTATTCTTGGGAGAAATTTTACTTTCTTCTTCCAGTTTTTCTTTTTTTTTTCCCTTTTTAAATGTTTATTTATTTTTGAGAAAGAGAGAGGGTGGGGAGGAGGAAGGGGCAGAGAAAGAGGGCGACAGAGGATCCCAAGCAGACTCTATGCTGACAGCAGAGAGCCCAATACAGGGCTCAAATTCACAAATTGTGAGATGATGACCTGAGTTGAAATCAGACGCTTAACCCACTGAGCCACCTAGGTGCCCCTACCAGTTTTCCTATAGAGATATGTGTACGTATCTTGACTATTTATGGCCACTCATCAAACCCTCCCTGGTATATAGAAGAAATACAAGACACTGACAAAACAAATAAAATGTTTGATTACCTTCATTTTGTTTGCTTTTGGTACTTGAGGATTGGTGATATTGTAGAATTTCCACTCAATTACCAATATTTAGCTGGATCCTCTCTGAAAGAATTTACTTGTTTACCTGTGGGAAAGTTTCAAACTCTTGGAGCTCTTATCCTTGTACTATTTTATTGTTCCCTCTTCTCTGTAATAAAGTGAGGGAGGAATATGATTGATCTATCATCTATTATCTATCTATCTATCTATCTATCTATCTCCTACTGGATTGTTTCTTCTATGTAGAACCTGACTGATAAATGTTTTGATAGTATGAATGATTCCTGAGGAAGAGAATCTTAAGGATGAGTTTTCTGACATGGTTCTGAGTTTTCTGAAATTGGTTCTCTAATTAGACTTAGACCTAAAGACACTAATAATTCTATTTACAGTAGTAAAATGTACACTGGTAGTCCATGCCATGATGTTGCAACAGGAATATAAAAATATTACCATTGAATACTTCTAATCAAATCCCTATGTAGGGCAAAGTTTTGGGTGATCATCTATTTGACACTATAGAGAATTTTAGCAAACTAAGAAGTGTCCTGAGATTGCTTGCTTACTCCTAATGGCACTGGATAAAGAAAATGATGATCTTAGAGTCTTATATTCTCATTTTAGTTTCCACATCAATGATCTGAAAGTTTCTCTGTATGTCCTGAAAAAAAAACACAAAACAAAACAAAAACAAAAACCCATGATCTCCTGTAGCCATAATACAATCCAGGCAGAATGACCCAGATTCCAGGAATGAAGGTCTGGGTCACCCCACCAGACAAACAACCACAAGCAGCTGAGATGCTTGCTGAAGGCAAAAGCAATATGGAATGCATAAATGTAAGAATGTTGTTATAAATAGAACCTATGACTATGTTACCAGTTACAGGAATGAGGACTGTAATACTGAGTATTTTTTTTTATTTTATGAACATGCTTGTGTGTGTGTGTATATAGTATATGCAGTAGCCAAATTACTTATTCAGTCTACATGTTCTTCCTACTCCTTCCAACTAAGTAATTTTACTTTTCATGGCATTGAATACCTTTTTTAAAACCGTTTTTAAAGCAAATGACAACCTAGTTTTTAAAAAAATTAGCTTGTTTACCAACGGAGTAAACACTTTAAAATGCCATGTAGTATTGGGGCACCCGGGTGGCTCAGTCAGTACCCGACTTCGGCTCAGGTCATGATCTTGCAGCTACTGGGTTCAAGCCCCGTGTCGGGCTCTGTGCTGACAGCTCAGAGCCTAGAACCTGCTTTGGAGTCTGTGTCTCCTTCTCTCTCTGTTCCTCCCCTGCTCACGTTCTGTCTGTCTCTCTCTGTCAAAAATAAAGATTAAAAAAAATTTTTAAATGCCGTATAGTATTTAGAAAAAAACTATTTCTTTCACTCCAACTACTGCTTCCTATGTGTATGTGTGTTTGCATCCATCTGCTCATGAACTGGGAAGGACCTTGCTAATACTAGAGCCTTTTGGGGGCAATTACTTCTAGATTTTTAAAATCATGATTGAGGGATAGGCAAAAGACTCATATGTCTCTGCTGGGGTTCTTAGATTTTCACATTTTAGGAGGTGATCTTTAAACTTCACAAATCTTGACAGAAGAGGTTTTAACACCTCATCAGACAGTCTGCCCAATTTAAGTTGAGTCTCCGGGGCCTGAAACCACAGCCAGGGGACTAAGCTTTAAGGACAAGGGACAAGGGTAGAGGCAAATATTATTGCCTTTTGGATTCTTCAGAGATTCCCTACATTTAGAGGGCTGTCTACACCAGCTGAGGGTCCCCTTCCATGGCAAGTAATGATCAAGGCCAAAGAAGAAAGCTGATGTGGGAGTTGCTCTCTTTTTAAGAGGTACAGAAAATCCCCATCTGCGTCCTCGATGTGACTTTTTAATGTAATTAAGTTAATGAGGCAGCGTGGGTGATCCCTTAACAAGAACTACTATGGGAATTTGCGTGTAGGGCTGTTCCTGATATGGCAGCAATGCTTCTTTGGAAAAACAGTCCCTTTTCCATTTTGCCCTTGATTTAGATGAATCACAAGCACCGAGAACCTCATGGTTTGCAGGGATGAGATGGTCATGCTTTTTAATTCTCGACAGTCAAAACCACTTGGGCTCACTTTGTGAACACAGGCTCATAACTTTACCCTGTATTCATGCCTTTCTTTGTAGAGGGTTTCAGTGATTTGGGGCATATAAAAATGTGTTTTGGTTATTCAGTAGCAAATCTGCACTCTCCAGTGATTGGGGAAGCCAATGTGTATGTTACAGATGAAAAGTCTCAGACTAAGTATGTAAATGATTGAGAGCCTTCTTCTGGGACTCACTTTACAATGGCAGCCCTCTTTTCTAGCATTCTGAAATGTGGCACATTTTACTGGTCCAAAGGCACTCTGACATTTGTCATTAGATTTTGAAAGGACTGCCATGGGCAAGACTTTCCTATCCTTAATATATTTTTTTTGTATGTGGTTTTCCCTAATGGTTACATGAGCTATTGTCTCCAGAAACTTGTACTACTTCCAAGTGAATGTGACCTTTCTATAAACCCTCAGGAAAACCTGAATAAAAACATTTTAACTTTGCACCTTGCTGTTCTCTGTTTCCTTCTAAAATTACCCAAAAGCTGAGAACTTCCATTCAACACCCACTGTGTGCAATTCCTGTCCCAGACTAAGTCCAAGCAGAAGGGCAGACAGTGTGAGTGGGTTCTAGTGTCACTAACATTTGGATTCCTACAGAAAAATTTTAATTTCTGCTTGCTGCATACATACAAATCCTATTTTAGTGCAAGTCTATAAACCTTCATTCAGAATCTAATGATCAGTCTCTATCTTTTTAATTTATAAATATTCATGGAGTTCTTTATAGCACATGCTAGGCAAGGCACTATTCATAAATAGGAGTTGGCTCTGCACGCACACATAAGATCTGGTGAATAAATCTGTAAATTGCCCAGCTTATGTTCTTTGGGCATGGGGAACTATTTCATCTCTCCCTATCAATTCATCTCCCATCTCTTCAAGTATAACTTTGAGATAATGTTTCATGAGTCTATGGCCATTACAGAATTTTTAGTGCCATTCTTAAAACACCTTTGTCTATAAATATATCTATGCTATAAAAATATCTATACTTATAAATGTATCTATGCTATATAAACAGTAAGCAACTGATAATGGTTCCTGGTACATAACAAGCCTACAATGAATGTTCTCTATGTTGTCCTTAAAGCCTCCCTGTTGTAAGCTGTTTGTGGTGGTAACTAAAAGTATTGGTAATAGAAAATATGGACAGTGATGGTCCTAATGACCACTGAGAGTAAAGAGTAAAGAGGAAGAGTATGTGAAGAGAAACAGTATGAGGGTAACATGTTCTCCAGAAAGATGACCTTGGGGGTCCTTTATGTGAAATCCCAGTGGGAAGCATGGTAAATTCTATGAATGACTTGCCTATATTTTCTCAATTTAACAATACGTGAGTATTTATTTTTATTTACTTTAAAATTAACTTAATTAGTAATATTAGGTAGATGTATTACATATCATCTATGGTCTTTTTTACCTTTACAACAACCTTGCCAGGTAGGGTGAGCTTTTTCAGTTTCCATGCGAGGAAACCAAGACTCCGAGAGTTGTGCACGAGAAGGCATAGCTTTTATTTAGTGCAGGTGGCTCAGACCTTCTTGCTACTACACTGTGCTGACTGGTTGTAGCCAAAAATTAATTTTGACTCATAGTATTATCTTTTAGTAAACATTAGCACAAATTTGAGGATAACATTTTTAAGGTTCCAAATTCCATTTAAAGTTCCATATAAGTTTCAACTCACTGTCAACAACGGCTAGCTCGGAATAAAGGCTTAATAAGGGGTTTTTGTTGTTATTGTTGTTGCTAATTCACAGTGATAGTTGGAGATTCTCTATGTCCAGTGTGTTCATATATTTATACCCTGTATTTATGCCCTATATTTGGTATGCTAACCATGCTTAAGAATAAACATCATAGACAGCCTTTCTGTTTGTTTTTTAATATTGGCAGGAAGACTTTGGAGGAAGTGGGGGAGAAAAAAACTGGAGGTGATGCTAAAAAGAAATGATGAAGATTTTTCTTTCAGGGTCAAAAAATGTATGTAGAATATCTTATAAAGATTTTTTTTCCAAGGGGCTCAGTAATAAAGTCACTAGCAATGAGAAGAGCCTAAAATGGTCAACTTGTAGGAAGTCAAGCCTTTGCATCTAACCCTAGAGCAAATAAAGCCATAGAATCCAGTTTATAAGGTGGCACAAGAAGTCTTATTAGACCAGGTACAGGTACTTTCCTACCTTTTTATTATCTTTGAGAGAATTAAGGGTGGCAGTCTTGTTGAAAATATTCAAGAGAAATGGAGTTGAAGTTGCATCATTTTCTTATAATTAAACTTCTTTCATTCCCTTGTAAGAATGGTTGCAGCATTTTGGCATCTAGTACGGCCAATTTTCCAGATGCACTTGGCGAAGCCTTATGAAATATAGAGAAACTATCGAGTAACTCAGGTTCTTTGTGACAAGGGCTTCTCCCACCATACACGTGCAATGCCATGACTCTACATGTGCCTGTTAGGTCCCTAAGCATGTAGCCATTTCCTGCCTTCTCTCCATATGTTCATCTATGTTAGTGAGACACACTTAATATAGAAAATTCAACTCAATCCATATAATCCAATTAAACCAACATTAATTGGGCTATCATGGTTATATATCAATGCTTTTATAAAGGAAAAGATCAAATGCCAGAAATAATCCACATTAAGGTGGGAAAGTAAAGTTTACAACAAAATTGTAGATTTTGATCTTTAAGAAAGTACAGGCAGATTGCAAAGATGGTGACATACACTTGATGGGTTATTTTTCATTGGTTGTCATTAGCTTCCAAACTAAAATGGCAGCAATTTTAAGATGCTTTATTCCTAGAGCTCAGCAAGCAGCATGGTCATGCCTTCAAAACAAAGAGTGCATTTGTTCTGGCTCAAGGGTACTTAATTAGATAATAGGAATCGCAGGCAATGCTGTGACTAAATAGGGAAACTGAAAAATCTGTAGTATTGAATCTCACATGAAGCTCTCCAGGCAGAGAGATAATTTGAAATAAGTTGACTCCAATTTAGAATCAATCAACAAAAACACACTGAATGCCTATCACATGATTAGAGTAAATTGTCTGAATGGGATATTTCTAAGTGTGTCAGACCACTAACTTTATTTTTTTATTAAGTTTTTAATTTTAATTCCAATAGGCTGTTAACATACAGTGTTATATTAGTTTCAGGAATACAATATAGTGATTCAACAATTCTATACATTACTCAGTGCTCATCATGATAAGGGTACTCTTTAAAATCCATCACCTATTTCACCCATTCCCCCACTCACCTCTGCTCTGGTAACTATCTGTTTTTTTCTCTATAGTTAAGAGTCTGTATGGGTGCCTGGGTGGCTCAGTCAGTTCAACATCTAGCTCTTGACTTCATTTCAGGTCATGATCCCAGGGTCATGGGATTGTGTCCTGCCTCGGGCTCTATGCTGAGCATGGAGCCTGCTTGGGATTCTCTCTCTCCTTTTGCCCCTCCCCCACTCAAACACACACTCTCTCTCTCTCTAAAATAAAAAATAAAGTTTTTTTAAAAAAGAGTCTGTTTCCTGGTTTGTCTCTTTCTCTTTTTTTCTTTTTCCTTTGCTTATTTGTTTTGTTTCTTAAATTCCTCACATGAGTGAAGTCTATGGTATTTATCTTTCTCTGATTGGCTTATTTCACTTAGCATTATACTCTCTAGCTACACCCATGTCATTGCAAATGGCAAGATTTTATTCTTTTTATGGCTTAACAATATTCCATTATATATATAAATAAACAATGTTATATATTGTATATATACATATATAAATGAATATTAAATAGGTAAGTTGTATATTATATGTACATTATTATATATATAAGATGTATATTATATGTATATTAAGTGTAATGTATTGTCCAAGACCACAGTTACCAATTATTTCTACCAATTATCAAACCCCTGGACAATATGGTCATACTTGGACACATCCAAAGTATCCCAAAGTACCATGTACATATAAATACATACTGAGTCCTTCTCTCTATTTAAAGTGTAAGGACAGTAAGGAAAGAGTATGGAAACATCCAGTTTCCAAGTTATTACTCCAAGCTCAATTTTCATTTTATTTTTTTCCAAATTGTTGACTTAGACTTGTTTTTTGGTCACCTCATCTGCTGAAAAGATGTGTCATGTTGTAATTTGATTGAAATGGGGATATAAATATGCCTTTGATTTTGAGGTCATAAACATATCATATTTTAAAAATAAATTACTTTTAGCAGAGTGAAGTGTTGATTTAATGTACTTGTATTTCCTGCAATGACATAGTAAATTAAATCAACCATTCCTATGTCCATCAAATATAATAATCTAACAGAAGAATGCCAATTCTGATCATCATAGAACTTGACAATTCTCTTCAGTCAGGGGAACAGCGGTCAGAGTGAGGTGACTGACAGGGAGCACACAGATGGAGTAGAGCAGGAGAAAGGGAAGCAGAAAGAAGTGAAAAATTAAGACAAAGTTTGTGGTCTCCAAGGATTCCTAGGTATTCTAGCGTTAACAGTTTTAAGAAATGGCACCATGGATCCCCAGTTCACTAGAAAGAATGATGAATTGTGATTATTGTGACATCTTTTCCTCATTGATTCCAAACAAGGACAGTTTTATGTCTCTTTCCTGATTTTTGTGGCTTTCTTGGGTTAGTTAAGACTTCCAGTACTAAACTTGAGTAGAAATAGTGACAGCAGGCATGCAGGCATTCTTGTCTTTTCTTTGCCTTAATGATCATGCCTCTAAATTTTCACCACAAAATTTGATACTTCCCATTGTGTTTTTTATTTTTTTTATTTGTTTTTGTTTTGTTTTGTTTTGTTTTGCTGTTTTGGTAAAACAACAGAAGTTATTCTCAGTTTGGAAGTCATGTCAGGGCCGTGCTTCCTCTAAAGGCTTGAGGGATGATTCTGTTCCCTACGTCTTCCAGATCCTGGTGGTTCCAGGCAATCTGTGCCTTTTCTCAGCACTGTTCTAATCTCTGCCTCCTGGCCTCATTGCTTCCTCCTCTTTTCTCTGTCAGATCTCTCCTATTCAGCTCTTTAAAGGATACTCTTATCCTTATAATATCTTATAAATCATTGGATTTAGCACCCATTGACTAATCCATGATAATTTCTTTATCTCAAATCCTTAATTTGATTTTATCTGCAAAGACCTTGTCTCCAAATAAGGTAATATTCACTGGTTCCAAGAATTAGGCTATAGACTCATCTTTTGGGGGACAAAATTTTGTTTCAATTATTAAAGATTTTTCCTTTTGTCTTCAGTCTAGAGAAATTTAATGAGTGTAACCACAGGAGGCATTAGAGCAAAAGTGCCACAAACATCAGTTGCAGAGTCAGATGTTTTCTGGCTTTCTGTTTGTTTGCTGCCTGGCAAACAGCAATCATCACAAATATTTAACAAGTACCTACTATCTACCAGGTATAATTCCAAGTGCTTTGTCTTTCTTAACAACCTCCTGGGTAGGTCTTATTATCCCACTTTTCAGATGGGCAAATTCACTCACCACAACAGGTCAGTCAATATTAACTGTCAATATTAACTGGTGAAGCCAGGACTCACTCTTGTGTAGTTCAGCTCCACACACCTGAATTCCCCTTGTCAAGCTATTTTCAGATGGACCATCTAGCTGTGTGGCATTGGGCAAATAATTTAAATTCCTTGAATCTCAGGTACTTTATCTATAAAATGCAAATAATAATTTTGATCTCACAGAACTGTAAAAATTAAATGAAATAATATGAAGTTCTTGGTACCATGTCTAGAAACCAAGAGCGGTCATGATATCGTGATTAAACATGATAGTATAAATGCTTGGAGTTTTGGGGCACCTGGGTGGCTCAGTCGGTTAAGAGTCTGACTTCGGCTCAGGTCATGATCTCACGGTGTGTGAGTTCGAGCCCCACGTTGGGCTCTGTGCTGAAAGCTCAGAGCCTGGAGCCTGCTTCAGATGCTGTGTCTCCTTCTCTCTCTCTCTGCCCCTCCCCCACTTGTGCTCTGTCTCTCTCTGTCTCTCAAAAATAAATAAATGTAAAAAAATTTTTTTAAAAAGAAAAAAAGAAATGCTTGGATTTTTGTCAAACTATTCAAAATAGTTTTTCAGTATTTAAGTATATGTTACCGAGATACTTATTTGCATTTTCCCACACTATTCTCTTAAAAATTTGCATATTTTTCTATTGTGTTAAAATATACATAACGTAAAATTTATGATTTTAACCATTTTCAAGTGTACAGTTCAGTGGCATTAAGTGCTTTCACATTGTGATTCAACCCTGTTGGTTTTTAACAGGTATTCTTCATTCCTTCCTTCTGACTTTGGTATATTTTTTAAAAATCAAGAATTTATGTTTTATCAAGTGAATTTTCTCCATCTATTGAGAAGGCAAAACAATTCTTCTTTTATATTCTGTTAAATCAACATCTTTTTAATTATATTTTTAATTTAAATGACCTTGCATATTGTAGCTCAACATTTTCATGGGGGAAATTTATCCATCATACAAATGTGCTGAATTGCCAAAGAATTTTGATCAAAAGTGTAGATTAAAAGAAGCTCATTTTAACAACATATATCAAAGAAAAAAAAACTACAACTCCAAGTCAAAGTTTAATAAAAACTTAATAGATCCTTTTGTTTACTTTTTAAGAATCATTATTATCCCTCAATATGTTTTTCCACCCACTAAGCTCATAGTATTTCTAAAGAAGCTGAGAATTACCAGACGTTGGTTCTTCCATTTTGGTTGACATTTTGGATCTTCCTCAAACTGCTAATCCAAAAGTATGTACAAGACAATACTAAGTGATCTTGGTGGGGGAATGTTAGAACAGTTATTTTAGGACACTTAAAAGTAAAGCGAGATTTCGTTTAGTTAAATTTTCCTAAAAATGTACAACTATAATTTATTCTAAGGGAGAGAGCCATTCAAGCATGACCCTGACCTGACTATTACACTCTCAGCAGGAATAGAGAAAATCTAGTTGGAGGGTCTTAGCTGCCAACTGGGTGCCATGCAAAATAGACTCTCAATCATTAACAATTCATAGAAAATCTAAAATACTAATTGGAGCTTCCAAGAATATTTGAGGAAGAAAAAATAACCCTACTGGTGGATGCAGACGTGGGCCAAATTTGTCCTCCTTTCCTTAAGAAAGGTTAAACTGCTACAGAACTATTTGATTTGAAAACATAAAAATAATTTTGAGTAAGTGGATGTATGCGGCTGATTTTCAGTCAAATCATATTCCCTTGAAACACTATGGTTGAAATAGAAATGTTGACAGCCTATTTACCAGTTAGGCCCTGGTGAATGAAAGGAAAACATATGTAATCCAGTTTGCTAACATGATGAAGTTATCATCATTAAGCAGTTGGTAAAGAAACAAATCTATTAGGAGATTACACCTCCAGCCCTTTAATGAAACCCAATGGTCATATAAATGGGTATCACAGGGTTCTGCCATTGTGTACACTGAGAGAACCCAGCCAGAAAAGTCACTACTGCAATTCTGGCCAGATATTTTTAACAAGCAGATTTTTTTTTTAAATCCTTTCCTGGCAACTCTCTTAACTGGCTGTTTTACGAAGCCCTGATTCTGTGATATTTTCCCATTTAAATCAGATTTAGGGGGTGAGGTGATGTGTTTATTGTTGCCCTATTTCAAGCCAATACATATTTTAACTCTTTGCTGCCTTTAAAAAAAAATGTAGCTAATACCTGAGGGAGGCCTACACTAAAGGATAAGACCCCTCAAGAAAGGGGTAAGCATCCCTGAACCAATTTATGTGGATTCCAGATTTCCAGGTGGATCGATTGCATTCTGAAATCTGCTGCTTTTGAGGACATTGCAGCAGCCAAAACATATTCCTTCTCCTGTCGTGGCACAATCCAACCAAAAAAAGTTCTGAGGAAAATGGAGTGCAGTGATCCCTTAGTGACTAATGCCGCACTAAATCAAAGTATAGCCAAGATAAAGGACTACTTGCTTAAAAGTCAGATTGGTAGGGTACTAGAATTCTGTGTTTTGCGTTAATATCCTTTTGATATTTTCACTTTATAACATTAAGATAATTATAGAATTAAAAAAGAATAGCCAAATTATGGGAAGAGCCTAAATGTCCATCGACTGATGTATGGATAAAGAAGATATGGTAGAATATTACTCAGCCATCAAAACTGAAATCTTACTATATGCAACAACATGGATGGAGCTAAAGAGTATTGTACTAAGTGAAATAAGTCAGAGAAAAACAAATAACATATGGTTTCACTTATATGTGGAATTTAAGAAACAAAACAAATGATCATAGGGGAAAAAAGAGGCAAACCAAGAAACAGACTCTTAACTACAGAGAACAAATTGATGGTTGCCAGAGGGTAGGTGGGTGGGGGGGATGTGTTAAATGGGTGATGGGGATTAAGAAGTGCCCCTGTTGTGATGAGCACTGGGTATTGTGTGTGTTGAATCACTAAATTGTACACTTGAAATTAGTATTACACGGTCTGCTAATTAATTGGAATTTAAACAAAAACTAAAAAAAGAATGTAAGATTATATATATTAATGATAAGATGATATTAAATGAAACCATATTTATGTTATACCCACATTATTTTCACTTAATAATAAACACACTGTAAATTTTTTCCCATGTAGTCCATGTTACTTGAGTCTTTGTGGAATCAGATGATCCAATATTCTTAATAATGTAACTACTCCAGTGGGCAAACCTACATTTTAACATTGCTCTTAACCTGTATTAATCCATCACCTGTTGTTGGAGTCCAAGAGTTTTTTTTTTTCCCTTCATATTATTAATTCTGCAATGATAATTATAGTAAAATCTTTGGGCATATCCACAGATTTTGTTCTTGTACTACTCCTAATGGTATAATTATTGTGTTGAGGTGTACATACATATTTAAGGTTTTAAATATATAATGGGAAACTGTCTTCTGGAGGTGACTACTTGTTACATTTGCAACTTGGCTTTAATAACGTGACTGAGATGGTTAACTGTCCTCCAGAATATATGTGTCTCCTTGTTTTCTTCAGTGACAGAAACTCCTCTGCCAAGCTATCGCTTAGTGTTGGCTATTCAGGTAGGGACTATATTTCTCATCCTTCCTTGGAATTAGATGTGATCATCTGACTTAATTCTGGCAAATGACATGCACACCAAGTGACGTGTGCAATTTCTGGGCTATGTCCCTAAAAAGAAGCTACTTGCCCTCCACCTTCTCTTTCCGGTTCCCCAGGGCTGAACTAAGTCATGGGGAGTCAGCTCAGAGCAGGCAAAATTTTCGTGGAATGATGAGAGGGAAGTTTTCCACATCTCAGGGGCAGATCACAGAACAGAACTGCCCTCCATCTCAGACGTTTCTCTGAGGATGAAATACACTTTCTGTCTTGGTATAAATCACTATTAAATCAGCTGAACTAATACCCTAAATAATATTACTACCCTAGCAGATGGACGAACCTGCAGTGTTTGTAGGTTTGCAGGATAGAAGTGAGAAGAAAGAAAGTAATGACCGATCTCTGAAAGCTGCTATATTTCCTGAAACCACACATTTGTGCCATCCGCTTTGTAGCCGTTCTCCAGCAGGACGTGCTTCATGCCTGTGGTTATAAGTGACAGAGCAGGCTGAAATCCAGATCTTCACAAATGAAGACTCACAGAAAATCTGCCCTGTGCCCGAGTTTGGGGGAGATTGCTATTCTAGCTCCAGAGTTTCTCTCCTAAGATCTCAGTTATGAAGTCTTTGTTTGATAAAGTTTTTAGATCTCAGCTTGAATTCCTCTGGCTACATGTTATTTAATTTGTTTCACATTCCTACTCCTGGTATACATCAATGAGACCACTCATAAAATAAATGAAATAAGAAGAGAAAGGTCACTCACCATCCCGTTGTTCCCAAGGAGCCCTCCACTCTGATTTCAGTTTGTGTGTCAAAAAGACCACTGAAAGGATGTTCCTATATTGCGACTTCTTTTATAAAATACACTTGTCATAATGGGATACACGTAAAATATCCAGGCAATGTGAAATAGGAGAGATGAATTTAAAAAGAAAAATGGGATTTCAAAAATTCAGGGAAAGAAGGGATAAATATTAGGATTTTTACAAGTGACAGAGTGCAGATGCTGTACAAACAGATCCATACACACCAGCATTTAGTCTTTGTGAGAAGACAAACAGTGGGTTATTCGGAGCTAGAAGTGAATTACTATACGCGTTTTTGAAAGGCATATAAAGCAAGTAGTCTGGATTCAAGACAATTATTTGAAAGCATTTAAAATGAATCTGTTAGGGGGTGCCTGGGTGGCTCAGTCGGAGCGTCCGACTTCGGCTCAGGTCACGATCTCACGGTTCGTGAGTTCGAGCCCCGCGTCAGGCTCTGGGCTGATGGCTCAGAGCCTGGAGCCTGCTTCCGATTCTGTGTCTCCCTCTCTCTCTGCCCCTCCCCCATTCATGCGCTGTCTCTCTCTGTCTCAAAAACAAATAAACATTAAAAAAATTTTTTTTTTAAATAAAATGAATCTGTTAGAAACAGTAACTGTGAAGGAGAGGGAATCGTTTGTTGAAAATCTTGCACAATCAGTATTAGGGCTATTTTTTTAAAGAAGGAGAAATTCTAGTACTTACATGCAAATATGATAGACTGTTTGCAAAGATGGCTGCAACAATTTCTCTCATCTCTATTAAATGCCTTTTATTTCAATAGGACGTTGGCAATTCCTCTCATAAAGAGATGGAGTCTATTTCCACTCTCTTTGTTAGGCACTGGCTTTGTGACTTGCTTTGACTAACAGAGTGGTAGAGTAACATGGTATGACTTCCAAGTCCGGAACTCAAGAGGATGTCCAGCCTGTGTTCTTCCCTCTTAGAAACCAGATACTATACATGAAAGCCTGGGATAGCCTGCTGGCGATGCCATATGGAGAAAACTGAGATGCCCTGGCTGGCAGCCCCAGCCAGTTGCCAAGAATGTAACTGAAGCCCTCCAGGGCCAACCAGCTGAGCTTCCAGCTGACCACAACAGCATGAATGAGTCCAGCTGATGCCTTAAGAAGCAGAGATGAACCATGCCAGCTAAGCCCTGCCTACGTTGCCAATCCCCAGTACTATGAACAAATAAATGGCTATTTTAAACCAAGTTCTGGGGTGGCAAATCATTCAGAAATAAATAATAATACAGTCGCTAACTTTTAAATTTATTTTACAATTCCTCCTCTTATGCTTCTAGCCAAACAAATCAGTTGAGATAAGGGTATTAATTTACTTGGGAGGCCTGGGTGGCTCAGTCAGTTAAACGTCCAACTCTTGGTTTCAGCTCAGGTCGTGATCTCAATGTTTGTGGGCTTGAGCCTCATGTTGGGCTCCACAGATGGCAGTGTGGAGCCTGCTTGGGATTCTCTGTCTCCCTCATTCTCTGCCCCGCCCTGCTCGTACTGTCTCTGTCTGTCTCAAAATAAATTAAAAAACCTAAAAACAAGGAGTACTAATTTACTTGAATGAAGGTGTTTCACTGTTGCTTAGGGAAAAAGATCCTAGCTTCCTGGATAGTTTCACCACCAGTTAACTACACTGTCACTGCAGAGGCTCCCTCCTTCCTTATAACATAAATTGGAAGTTTTGATCTCAGTTTATGATGAGTGTTTACATGAGTGACACTGTATAAAAGACACATGTATTGGTCACAATGATATTTCTTAATAAATGGGAACATATGTGTACTAATGATGGAAAACTTACCCTGCAGATGAATGAAGGCTAATGTACTTATTTTTAAAAATGTAGTTGAGTCTATCTGAAGATAACTGAAGCTTGCTCTGATCTACTGACTGATTAAACTTTTTGTTTGATATGGCATTGTGATCCTTTGGATCTGAAATTGTTTTGGTCTGGCTTTGGGATGCATTGATATTTCCACAGGATGATTTATGATACTTACTAAGAGATTCATTGGTAATATCAAAGCTTAAATTAGAGTCAATTTGGCAGTTTTCCAATTTGATACTTGCTATACACAATGAAAAGCTCTTTAAGGGTAGAAAATTATTAAACAAAAATAGCATCTGATGGTTCACACTGTATTTGTAAGACAAGTGGGAACATTTTCTTTATAAAAGGTTATAAAATAACCCATCAGGCAACTCTGTTGATGGAAACAAAAGACTCAAAGCAATGTTCTTCAGCGTTGTGGCTCCTTAAAATAATATAGTAATATTTGCCGGTATACATTCCCATGTTCACCTCTCCATAGAACTATGAGAGGTAACAAGTCAGGTGATTTTGTGTGGGTGAAATGAAATAATGGTCATAACAATTAATTTTTAAAAACCTATTACTTCCTTTGTGTTTATATGTGTTCCATTGTTTGGAATGAAAGGAAAAATGTGAAGAAATGCTCATCACTTTCTGAACTAATTGTGTTTAAGTATAGGTATTTGCAAAGTATCTGTACTTCCTGTTTCCCATTTAGTCTCAAAATATTCAAGCTAGATTCTATTTTAATCATGCTTTAAGTCATTCATCAAAAATAACTTGATGAGCTAAATGACTAGTCAGTTAGTTTGAAATTTATATTAAATTTCTATGTGTTTTATTCTCTCTAGTTTTCTAAATTTTTATTTGGGAATAATTTTAGCCTAACAGCATAATTGCAAAAATACTAAAAATTCTTCTTTCTTGTAGACTTTCCCTAGACTTCCTATATTATTAATATTTTACCCACTTTCTTATCCATCTCTATTTAAATATAGTAGGGGGATAGAGAATATTTTACTGAGTTAGTTCAAAGTAGTTGCATAATATGATCCCTTTCCCCATAAATACTTCAATGCATGTTTTCTATAAGTAGGGCAATCTCTTTCATAATCACAATAGTTATTTAAATTATGGAATTGATGTCTTTTGGTATACTCTTAGTTTTTGTTTTTTGTTTTCCAAATAGTATATCTATTCTTTTAGGAGTATTTGTCTGTTGCTCATTCTAAATTCAGACTTCACACAGACCTTAGAGTTCATCAAGGCATAAACTAGTCCATTTGAAACAATTATTTTAGCTTATTAAAGATTAATTTACATCTTCTTCAAAAATTAAATAATAAAAATAAATTAATTACTTTAGTTAAAAAGTAAATTCATTATATTGGCACAAATTTATTGAAGGCCTGCTATGTTTGAGGCACCTTGTAACCTTGTATTTTATATATCTTATTTATACAGAATAATACATAATACTTAACAAGTGTAAGCACTGTGTTCAGCACACTACAAGAATTATCAGATATAATAATCAAATGGCAAACACTTATGAACCATTTCCTATGTTTCAGGTACAAGAGTTTGTGCTTTACAATGTAACTCTCATTTAATCCTTGCAACATTATGATGTGGATGCTATTATTATTCCTATTTTACAGATGAGGAACCTCAGACCACAAAGAAATTAAGCCCTTAAAGACAATTATTATATCTATCTGAAGGACGGGAAACCTTAAACTTAAATAAAACTTAAATAAAAATTTGGGCTCCGTGCTGAGCGTGGAGCCTGCTAGGGATTCTCTCTCTCTCTCTCTCTCTCTCTCTCTCTCTCTCTCCCTCTGTCTCTCTCTCTCTCTCTGTCTCTCTCTCACTCTCTCTCTCAAAAATCAATACATAAACTTAAAAAAAAACACATTTACATGTATTAATTTCCTCAGGCTGTTTGACAATTACCATGAGCTGGGTTACTTTAAGTAGTGAATATATTCTCTCGCAATAAATCGAGGTGTCTGTAGGCCCATGCTGCTTCTGAAAGCTTTAGGGGAGAATCTGCTTCATGCCTTCCTCTTAGCTTTTGGTGTTGCTGGCTGACCTTGGTATTTTGTGGCTTGTAAGGGCATCACTCCCATCCTTGTCTCTGCCATCACACGATATTCTTTTTTTGTATGTCTGTCTGTGTCTTTTTTTAGGACTACAGTCATACCGGATTGGGGACCACCCTAATGACCTCGTCTTAACTTAATTACATTTGCAAAGACCTGATTTCCAAATAAGGTCACATTCAGAGATGTCAGAGGTTAGAACACCAACATACCTTTTTAGAGGACACATTTCAAGCCACAGCATTACTCATGGCCATTCAGCTCATTAATGGGACTATAAGGGTTTGACGACAGGTGTGTCTGACCCCAAAGCCCATGTTTCTAACCATCCTGTTCCATGCAGCGGACAAGATCTTAGTCAACTTCAATTCTATCAGTTAGTTAAAGTATTAATGACCATGGAAGTCATCAAAACAAATGAATCTAAAGTTTTAAAAATAATAAATACATAATATAGATATTAACTGAAAAATACACACAGATAACTTTTAATAAGGGGAATATTTGATTTTTGTTCTTTTGAACCATAAATATGATATTTATTTTTTTAAGTGAAATAGACTTTTATACACAACAGCTCATTTGTTTATGCTGCTACCAAAACATTCATTCTTAAAGAAAATTTCTATCAAAAATACTTCAATTGTTTCTGCTCATTAAAATCACTTTATGTTCTTTAGTTAGTAAGAGAGTTTGCTTTTATTTATATAAGGATTTGTACTTTCATTTAAATTGTGTTAAAACCTATATTTTTACTAATTTTAATATTTTCTTATATCTGTTTTATATTTATATAGATGTAAATTTTTTTGACTGTATCTTTCCACACATTGAATGACTAGTCATTTTACCATATAGCAGAACATTAAATAATTATTTTGTACTTGTGTATCTAACTGTACTCACCTGGTAATTATATCTAATAATTTTAAGCACAATTTATATTGTTCTAAAAAACCAAGTGATTAAATGTTA
This sequence comes from Panthera tigris, assembly GCF_018350195.1. Lineage (NCBI taxonomy): Eukaryota > Metazoa > Chordata > Mammalia > Carnivora > Felidae > Panthera > Panthera tigris. The sequence continues at coordinate 56,643,258 of NC_056668.1, read as the reverse complement.
TTTACTTATTCAGTTTCTCTAATTTGAGGCATTGAGTTTATTTTCATATGTCTGTTAGAAATGCCTGCAGTATGCTGGAAAGCCTTAATTTTAACTAAATAGTTCAAACTACAGCATGAACCTTATTTCAGCTTAGTCGCATACAGTACAGGCGTCCATGTATGCATTACCTTTGCCTTGAAAGAGCATCCTAATTGGTTCCAGTATGTTTTCTTCCAGTGTAATGTATTCTGCATTCCAACAACAAAATAATCCTGGTAAAGCTCAAATGTGGTCAAGTTACTCACTTTCTCAGCGTCATTCTGTGGTTTGCCATTGCCTATAGAAATACTGTTAGCGAATTGCTTTGAAGAACAACAACAAAAAAAAATAACAAACCAAACAAAACCATAGCAAAATGGTATTTAGTAGCAAGAAGCTGACCAAAGGAATGTTTTGAGTAATACAGAAACAGGGTAAAATGACTTAAGCACCATGAATCAGAGTCACTAGTTCACATGTGAATATTTAATCATTTATTTTACTAATTTTATCTTTATTTTGTTAGAATTTTTGCATCTATTTTAACACATGAGATTGTTCTGTAATTGTCTCTTCTTGCTGTGGGACAATTTTCCTTTTTAAGTTTATATTTGCTTAGATGGATAGATAGATAGATAGATAGATAGATAATAGATAAATGATAGGTAGATAAAGATAAAAAATATATTTTGTCTATTTTATTACCTTGCTTAGTCTTGCTAGACATTTATCAATTTCATTAGTTCTTCCAAAGAACCAACTTTTAATTTTTTTTTGTTTGGTTCTTTTTCCTATTATGCTTAAACTATCCTCTGGATTTTTTATTTCAGCCTTCATGATACTGTTGGCAATAATCTTAGTTCCTCCTTTAAAACCAAAATTTAAGTATCATCATTATTAGGTTTTACAGACACACATTTCATGCCCGTCACTCTTATCTGTGTGACCTTTGGGCAACTTAAACTTTCTGGGCCTAGAACTCCTCACCTTGAGACAGGTAATTCTAGTACCTATTTCATAGAGTGTCTGTGATAATTAAAATAATAAAGTGCTTAGCACAATGCTGACACTCATTGATGAAGGCCTGTCATGGGTGATGGTGATGGTGACGATGATGATGATGGGTTTGAAGACGATGATCATGTTAATGACATGATGTGCCTATTTAAGTCAGGCACAAAATATTGGCTATTTTTCTTGCTGAATTGTCTGGATTAATAATTCAATGGTCCGTTCTATATGATTTCCATGAATGTTTATGTATAAAAGCTTATGAGCAAAATAAGACGTATCTACAGATAAATATTTTGTGTAGTTTAAATGTTCTACATGATGACCTATTTTAGGCAATTAATTCTTCACATGTATTTCCAAATAAATTTTAATGTCATAGTTTCTGTACTTATAGTTTATCTTGGGATTAATGAGGTAATGTCTAAAAAGAACTGTGAACTCTTTGGAGAACATACAAGGTCAGAGTCCAAATTGTGTCAGGACTTATGATTGTGTTTATAAACTAGAAAGATACCTTTTCTGCCTCATAGGATGTGGGTTGTCAAGTACCCACTACCATATTTGAAGAGCTCTCACTATAAGGAAAGAGAAATCAGCAAAGACACATAGACTGATGGTAAGAAGGAAAAATGGGACCTATTAAGAAAGAGTGGAAGCAGAAAATGCCAAAGTGAAGCATATTTGAAGAAACAACAATGCGGGGCGCCTGGGTGGCTCAGTCGGTTGAGCTTCTGACTTCGGCTCAGGTCACGATCTCACCATCTGTGAGTTCGAGCCCCACATGAGGCTCTGTGCTGACAGCTCAGAGCCTGGAGCCTGCTTCGGATTCTGTGTCTCCCTCTCTCTCTAAACCTCCCCCGCTCATGCTCTGTCTCTCTCTGTCTCAAAAATAAAATAAAACATTAAAAAAAAAAGAAACAACAATGCAATAGGGTCATCTTAATCAGTAGCTGCCTCTGACATAGTGTTCATCGCTCTCTTCTTGAAATGCTTTCCTTACTTTGCTTCCAATATAAAACATTTGACTGGTTGTCTTCCTCTCATCTCTGGCTATGCTATCATGGCTCTATTGCTGGCCCCTGCTCATCTCCCTGGCCTCTAAATAGGAGAGTGTTCCAGCATTCAGTCATTGACCGTTTCTTCTACCTACACATCCTCCCCTAAGGATTTCATATAGACTTATGGCTTTAAATATCAACTATATGGTAATGATTCCCAAATGTATTTTTCTGGCTTGGATCTCTCTTCTGAAATGGAAACTTGTATATCAACTGACTATATCACATCCCTACTTGGATGGCTAAGATGATCTCAAATTTAAAATGTCCAAAACTGAGCTTTGGATAGCTTCAACCCCACATGGTGCTGGTCCTTCTTAAATATCCTTTTATAGTTTTTGACATTTCGGTACATGGTCAATCCATTGTTTTCCCCTTTTGCTCAGGCCCTAAACCTTTTAGTCTTTTCTAGTTCCTCTGTTTTCCATCACACTCCATATCCAGTCTACCAACGTGTGCCGTCAACTCTGTCTTCACGATATATCTAGAATCTGAGTACTTCTTAACATCACCAGTTCTATCTCTGAATTGTAATAATAGTTTCCTAACTAGATTCCATGATTCTACCCTTGCCTTTTCTGTAAGCCCTCAAATAGTGGTGTGGTTGACAGAATCCAGCTTTCATTGGCATTTCTAGCTACATATCATTTGGTATCTTATAATGTGTCTCTAGCAGGACAGTATCACACCAGAACTGCTATTTGGAAAATGTTTAATTCTCCTCTGCAGATGGCATAACCTTGCTCCAGAACCCCAGAGCACTGTGTTGTAATTTTCCCATTGGTATTTACATAAAACCTACATAGCATCTTTTCTTATTACATATAGACCTAAGACCACAGGGTCTTGCAGATTAAATGGCCCAAACATTAGTGCCACTTACACCAAAATCTCGAAATCTTGACCTGCTACAGAGCCTTTTCCTATTTGTTACTCAAACTTTGCAGCTTTTCATGTCACTCTGTATAATAATAGCCAGAGCAGTCCTCCAGGTGTGGTCCACCAATCATGACAGCTCCTTCTTTATGGTAGGAGGTGTGAGATGCATCAATTATCCTTTTCTTTGGAAGGTATGTTTTAGAGTGCCACAAACCACTGGATTCCTGAAAATTTTATTAATGTAATAACATCTTAATATCTCACCCTCTGAAGTTCATGAGTCTTTCTACGGCCTCCAACATATCTGACATTTGTTGTTTATCTGGCGTTATTAGTATGACGCCACCAGTATAGTGGACCAATGGGATATTCTGCTGGATAAAGAACCAACATCCAACATCCACAGAATCCAGTTCTATATGTTTCCTCCTGAATTCTGCTATCACATATTTTCTAGGCCCTACAGTTCTTTCACAATATTGCTCCTTGCCTCCCATAAAAAGCCCAGCACATCTCTGGACTTGTTCTGTAGTGATTTAATCTACTTGTTGGTTTACTGGTCAGGGAGGAAAGTGGGGAAAGTTTCTGAGAAGCCAAGAGTTGTCTTGTGAGGGCAGCAGCAAAGGTCTTTGAGAAAGGTGAAGCACTGACCTTAAGAAGAAAGAGTGATTCACTGCAGCAGGCTTAGAATATTTAGCAGATTTGGGGGAACCAAGATTAAAAAAATTTTTTTGACATTTATTTATTATTGAGGAAGAGAGACAGAGCATGAACATGGGAGGGACAGGGAGAGGAAGAGACACAGAATCTAAAGCAGGCTCCAGGCTCTGAGCTGTCAGCACAGTGCCCAACGCGGGGCTTGAAATCACAAACCACGAGATCATGACCTGAGCCGAAGTTGGTTGCTTCACTGACTGAGCCACCCCAGCACCCCATGGGGGAACCAAGATTTTTAAGTGCATTAATCCCAGATGTTCTCATCATATGTTATAGTTGCATGGCCACCTTGTACTGTAAATTCACCCTCCACCAGTGATAAGGTCCTTATTCTCAGAACAGCTCTAATATCTAACTCTAGCCTCTTCCTTTTCAGATCTCTCCAGAAACAAACTTTGAGATGCAGAAGAGCCTGGTTGGACTTTTACTATTAAGTATTTTAAAGATCAATACCTCTGTGATGAAGACAAAAAAAGGAGGTTTGGCAAATTGTAAATGTGGGTTACAGAATAGTCAGAGTATGACTTGAGTTCACTTCACAAGGAACTCCAAAGCTGAAATGTCATTTTAGAATTGCCATAATTTGAGACAAGAAAGTTAAGTATTTGTACCCCCAATTCAATCAGGCACTGGATATAGGCTGCTTAGGTGAGGAGGCAACATGATCTTGGAAAAAGCATATTTCTTTATTAAAGGCAAGCTTCAAAGAAGTTTTGAACTGGAGAGGTGTGGGAAATATCCATAACCAATCCCAAATTTGGAATCAATATTGTACTGATTTCTCCTTACCAAACATAATTTTTGATTAATCTGGAACTTTTACTGGGTCAAGTGAATCTCTATCTGGGTATCAACTATCATCAATGCAAATAAAAGTCATAGACTTGGAGGAACCTAAGAAATACCTAGTAAAATTCTTAAGTAGAACTTTGAACCCTAATGATAACATTCTCAACACATCTCTGTACACTTGCATTGTTGGAATACTGGCTTCCAGTTTCAGTAGTTCTGACCACTTTGAAAACTTTCCTTTTTTGTTAAGGAGTCTTTTCCTCCATGTCACTTTTACCTTCTCTTCTACTTCTTTTTTTTTTTTTTACTAAAAAAATTGTATTAATGTTTATTTATTTTCAAGAGAGAGAGACAGAGCATAAGCAGGGGAGGAGCAGAGAGAGAGGGAGATGCAGAATCCAAAGCAGTTTCCAAGCTGGAGCTGTCAGCACAGAGCCCAACGTGGGGCTTGAACTCACAAACTGTGAGATCATGACCTGAGCCAAAGTCGGATGCTTAACCAACACTGTCACCCAGGCACTCCCTCTTCTATTTCTGACATGAAAAATCATAAATCAAATTCTAATGAAAGTGCTCCAGACACATAAAGATAACTATTATATTGTGCCCATGCTCTCCCATTCACTGACTCCAAAACTGTTCATGTGGCCTAATTTTCGCCATCATGGTCTGGTTACTATCTTGTGACTTTACTCCAACTTGTCAATTTTTCCAAATGTTACTTTTAGAACTTAATACAGTGCTCCAAGACACTCACACAGAACATAGGACTTCCCATTTTTCAAGACACTGTACTTCTATTAAGACAGTTTCATATTTTATCAGCTCTTTTGGCTGCTACAAGGGACATTTTACTCAGTGCTTGGAAACTGCTATATAGTTGCTATAATTAAAATATGAAAAGCAATGCTTTATTTTATTAATTGATATGAACTTTCTTATTATTTTTTTTCCTTTTTCTCATCTTCCAGAAAATTATGAGAGTGAGATATCACTCTACACCATTTGTAAGAGAGAAATAAGTGCAAATAGAAATGAAAAAAAAAAAAAAAAACTAAAGAGAAGTAAAGACAAAGAGGTGAGAACACGGCCCTGGGTGATGAAGGAAATAATTTATGAAGAGCCCAGTTACTATACTGGGTTAAGAACTTTGTATTTTTTTTAATTAATTTTCCGGGGAAGGAATATTATCGAAGATCACAGGAGAGCAAATGAATAAAGAAAGTCCAGAAGCAAAAGATGTTAGTTATCTTACAAACATGGTTTTGGACCTAATAAGGTTATATAATTATGATTGAAAATTTCACAATTTTTAAAACTCTGTATTGTAAGATTTTATGCATCATACCATGAACAAAATACATTTTTTTTCTTTTAAAAGAGCCAACAATACTTTCCCGCCTTCTTACCCTTTATTTCTGCAAAGAACTCCATATTATGTGTGCTGGAAGCCCAAAGGTTGCAAGACAACTCCATATAACATCTTACTGAGTTGCCATAAATTTATAGGGATTCTGAACCTGTTGTTCTTGAAACAAAAGAACGGTTCAATGACTTACAGTTTATCACCTGACTTAATAGACGACTTCATTATCTCTCTTCCTCTAACATATTTTCCCACTATTGCAACAAATATCCCAATGTCAAAGAGGAATGCAGAGACAGCCAAGTTTTGCATTGTAAAAAAGTTATGATCTACAAATGAATGGCAAATCTTACAGGGTCTGGAAAGCCAGAACACTTTAACAGATGCCAGCAGAAGTTAATAATGTTAGCTTTCCCTAGGACTAGAAGAATCTGTGTGAGAGTAATTTAGGATTATGGACTGTGGGACTTACATGATTTATAAGAACATTTTACTAGCAAATGCTGAGAAGAGGAAGAAAGGCATGCTTTGATAGGGAGAAAAATCCTGAGTTAAGACCTTGTTGGCAGCAGCATCACCATGAAACTGCTATTTTCCTTTTATTGTTATTTAATGCTCAATTATTTAAAATACTTAAATGAGAGTTCATGTGCTGGCACAATATACCAGTGAGACATTAATTGTATGTTTTTAAATGGCTAAAATTGGAATTTATATTTTAAGCATATGGCTATATTTATGAAGTTCCCTTGTAATCACTGTAATGCTAACTCTCTCAATTGATTTTCATCTGTCAATGACAAATCATTTTACAGACCACAGTTAAATCCCACAATAGCACTGACTGGTAGGTAATAACAACTGAGCTTTGATTTATTTTGTTCTTTTGTGTTCTACAAACGTATATTAGTCAATTTGCTGAGGTCTCAAGCAGTTGACAGAATGGCAACTTTCCATACAGTTAGAGGAACCAAGGCTACTTCTAAAATATTTCTTATAGGATGTAAGTGATCAAATACAGTATACCTATAATAGTAAGATCTAAGTTCTAGTTTCATTCTACCATCAATTAGGGAGTGATAGGCTACCATTTTTAATTATTCCAGCCTCAGTTTTCCAAACATGTGGAGTGGAGTAGGCGCTCTCAAGAGCCTCTTTTTTAAGATGTCAGAGTTCTAATCTGTTATATATATTCATATATATAATAAGAAAATTAGATTCAGGAGAAGATTTGGCACTAGACACAAGAAATTGCAATTTAATGCTAATAGAACCCAAATATGAGTTAATACGAAGAGAAGCATCTTACTCACATTCTAGAACAAAGCAACTGATTTCACTGATGATCATATTAGAAAATAGAGGCCAGGTCTGCCCTTCCACTGGAAACAACAAAACAAGTAAAATATATGAAACAATATGGATATGAAACGATAATGTTCAAGATATTAGACACAAACAAATGAAACCCAATGATATCTGTGATATGGAAAACAAATTACTTCCCTAGCTAACTCCCTGGGGAAAGGTTCCAGGCCACAGTACAGGGGAAAAAAATCCAGGCAAAGTCTATTAGTTTCCTTTAGTTGAGGTGATGAAACTAGAAGTCTGTGAAGACCAAGGCAGTTATAACTTTTAGGCACCAAAAACATAATCCATAAAAGAAATAATTGATAAGCTGGACTTAATTAAAATGAAAAACTACTGCTCTGAGAAAAACAAGGTCAAGAGAATGAGAAGATGCCACAGACTGGGAGAAAATATTGGCAAGAAACACATCTGATAAAAGACTGTTGTTAATCCAAACACATAAAGAACTCGTGAAACTCTAAGAAAATAAACAACCTGATAAAAGAATGGGATAAAGATCCTAAGAAATACCTCACAAAATAAGCTTTATACATAGAAAATAAACACATAAATAGATGCACTACATCTTATGTCATCAGGGAAATGCAAATCAGAAAAACAATGAGATACTACAACATACTTACTGCAATGGTCAAAATCTAGAACTTTGATAACCCCAAATGTTGGTGAGGATGTGGGGTAACAGAAACACTCATCCACTGCTGGTAAGAATGCAAAATGGTACAACCACTTTGGAAGGTAGTTTGGTAGTTTCTTACAAAACTAAACATGCTCTTGCCATATGATCAAATAATCCACTCCTTTCTAGTTACAAAATGAGTTGAAAAATTGTGTTCACACAAAAGCCTGCATATCAATGCCTACAGCAGCTTTATTCATAATTGCCCAAACTTGAAGCAACCAAGATGTCCTTCAGTAGGTGAAATTATAAATATACTATGGTGCATGCAGACAATGAAATATTATTCAATGCTAAAAATAAATGAGTTGTCAAGCCTTGAAAAGACATGGAGGAATCTTAAATGCATATTGCTAAATGAAAGAAGTCAATCTGAGAAGGCTACATGCTGATGATTCCAACAATATAACATTCTGAATAAGACAAAACTATGGAAACAATAAAAAATCAGTGGTTGACAGGGGTTGGGGGCTGGGGTTGGATGAACAGGCAGAACACAGAGGATTTTCAGGGTAATGAAATGCTCTGTATAATTCCATAATGACGGAATTATATGTATAATATATGTATTTATTATATGTACAATAAATGCCATTATACATATGTGCCACACCCACAGAATGGATAACACCAAGAATAATAATGTACAGTATGTACTGTGGGTGATTATGATGTGTCAATGTAGGTTCACTAATTATAACAAAGGTACCACTTTGGTAGTTGATGTTAATAATATGGGAAACCATAAATGTATGAGAAGAGGGTGTATATGGAAAATCTCTATGCATTCTCAATTTTGCTGTGAACTTCTAAACGTTCTTAAAAATAAAGTCTTAATAAAATAAAAAATAAAAAAACATAAAAACCTATCCAAAACTAACATAGATGTTAGAATTAGCAGAAAGTATATTTTAAAAGTTATTAAAGCTGTATACTATGTATGCAACAAGCCAGAGGGAAGATTGATAATGTTACAGAGACATGGAACATATAAAGAAAAATTAAATGAAACTCGTAATGATGAAAAGTTCAATGTAGGTGATAAAAAAATTACACAAGTTGGGATTAACATTGGATTTGACATTATAGAAGAAAGAATTATTGAATTTGAAGATGTAATATAGGCAAAGAGATAAAAAAAAACAACTAAAACATATGCATAAAAAGGTATCATTGAGTTTTGAGGCAACTTCAAAAGAACAAATATATATATTTTGACTTTCCAAATGAGAAGAGAGAAGGAGACAGCAAAAGGAATTGAATAATTTTTTTTCAAATTGTGTGAAAACTATAAACCCAAAGATCAAGGAACTCAAAAAATCTAAGCACAAGGGTTATGAAGAAAGTTACTACAAGGTACATCACAATCAAATTGCTTAAAACCAGTGAGAAGACCAGACAGAGTAAAAGAACACATTACTGTTGAAAAACAATTCTCAACACATCTTTTACATTTCTTCATACTTTATAAGCAAAGTATTAACTGCCCTTAATTATGGACTACTTTTTTTCAAAAATGTTCAGATAGTGAAAAGCTTCATCTCTATCCAGACCAAAGAAAAGTCAGTCATGCTTTATATTCATTAGAGAAGAGCTGGATTCCCCAAGTTCAGGGCTCCTCCTCTATAACACAATACATGGCATGTGTAGCTGTCACTTCTTTTGTCACATCATATTGTGGGAGTTGAGGCTCATGTACTGGCAAAAAGTTGCAAATAATTTGGCTACTTCTACTGGTGTGAACAATAAATTGTCCTTGGTCTCCGACACCTGAATCACATGTTTTCTAAAATTATCAATGAAAATACAGGGGGCAAACATGTTATCTTGTAAGTTGGATAAAATCTCAGACCCTTCACAGTTCTTGATAATTTTGTGATAAGACTAAGATATTGACAGAGATGTGGTTTTCCAGAAAAGGAAGGTTGACAGTTTCATGGGCCACTTATCAGGACTTAAGGGAAAACCAGGAAATAAATAACAAGCATATTGACCAAATTACACGGTTAATTGGGCAATAAATGTTCTTCCATGTTATTGCCTGCTAATGGGGAGCAATTGAGGATGTGGTTGAAACCTGAGTACCAGAAATTAGATGAAAAAAACATTGCCCAAAAGGTGCCCAAACCCTCCTCCAGTGAGTCCCTTATTTCCCTGGCAGTTAACCTCAGCTATGCACACTATAACACCTAGTATTCAGATTCATTCTCAGTAGACCAAAGATTTGGCTTTTTTATTAAGAGTTACAGAGATGTGGGAGGAGGCAAGATGGCAGAAGAGCATGGAAGCATTTTGTGTGTCTCGCGTCCATGATATACAGCCAGACCAACACTAAACCATCCTACACACCTAGAAAACTGATTGGAGGATTAGCACAATGATCTGCACAACCTGAACTACAGAATTCAGTACGTACATGGCATGGAGAGCTGAACTCGGGGAGTGAGAAGCCGCAAAAGGCAGAGAACCACTTTTGTGGGCAGAGAGAGGACTCAGACTGGGGAGGGGGGAGAATATGGAAAAAGCACCCTTCCCCAAAAGCAGCTGGACAGAAAGTGGAAAATTGGAAACAGCCACAGGAACTAAACTAAAAAGGGAGAAAGGAGAAAGGAGAGGGTTTAAATTCCATTAAGACTGTAAACAAGGGGAGCGCAAAAGCTGCAACTCTGCAGCTCAATACCTGGCGGTGCTCTGGTGGTAAGGGCGGTTCTCCGGCCACACAGCATTTCCACTGGTGGAAGGATATTTGGTAGAGGCTGTTGAAGCCACCTGGTCCCAGCAGACCCCAGAAGGTGGCCACATTCGCTGGTGCTGGGGCAAGGACATTAAGGGTGAAGCCTGGTGCCAGATGTGTGTTGTGATTTTCCATAATCCCTGAAATGCTGCTGCTACACTGTCTCGCAAACTTTTTCTGGGGTGGGCTGGCACCAAGCCGCAGTCTCAGGACTCCAGCAGCAGCAGGTCCAACAAGTGTTCCTGGGTGCAGCCTATATTCAGCCATTGCTCATTTGGCCATTGCTCAGTGAGACCCTCCCACAGAGGGGCAGAACAGGTCAAACCCGCAGTCCTTCAGAAGTAAGGGGCGGGGGAAAACAGCTGCATCTGAGAGAAAACTTGGGAGAGAGGTACTGCCCTGGGCCTGGTCATGGAGAGTAAAAAAAGCAGGGAGTGGACAAGAGCTGAAGACAGAGGAAGGGTGTGTGATTGCTGATCTGGGAGAACAGACTGGGTAGCCGGATGGCGACATTTTCACCGCTCCCGCGCATGCGCATACGCACCTACAAGCCCAGCAGCAATCGACCCCAGTAGGCTAGCAGCGCCATCTAGTGGAGAGTGTAGCTGTTACACTGAGCCTTACCCAAATGGGCCAACCTCGCTCTTCAAGAACACAAGTCTCACCCACAGTTTAATTTGTAGACTATAAAGAACTACATAGACTGACTTCTAGGGGGAAACAAAGCAATTTCAGTCCTACTTCAATCTGTTAGCAGGTTCATCTATTCAGTTCTCTTTCTTTTTTTTCTTTTTTCTTTTTCTCTTTTGCAATTGTTTTCTTTTTCTTGAATACAGAAAGAAAAAAAATCATTTTTATTTTTAATTTTTATTAAAAATATATTACTTTAATTTTTATTACTGTATTTTTTACTTTTGTGTAAATTTTTTTAAATTCTACTTTAGTTCCATCATTTTGTTTTAGTCTTCTACAGTGTATTCTTTTCAAATTTTCAAACCATTTCCTTTTATTATTTCTTTTTCTTTTTCTTTTTCATTTCTTATATTTTTCTTGAATGCAAAAAGAGAAAAACTTCATTTTTACTTTGAATTTCTATTAAAATATTTTAATTTAATTTTTATTACTATATTTTTTGCTTTTATGTAATTTTTTTCAAATTCTATTTTACTTCCATCATTTCATTTTAGTCTATGACAGTGTATTCACTTTTTCAAATTTTTAAACAATTTATTTTTTTCCTTATTTTCTTTTTCATTTCGTTTTTCTTAGATACAGAAAATTAAAAAGTTCATATTTATTTCTAATTTTTATTAAAAATATTTTTCTTTAATTTTTTTCTACTATATTCTTTACTTTGTGTATATTTTTTCAAATTCTATATTACCCAAATCATCACATTTTAGTCTACTTCAGTGTATTCATTTTTTCAAATTCTCAAATAATTTCCTTTTTTTTTCTTCTCCCCCCCCCTTTTTTTTCCTCTAATCTGTCAAACCACTTTCAACACCCAGACCGAAACACACCTAGGATCTAGCATCATCTATTCGATTTTGTGTGTGTGTGTGTGTGTGTGTGTTTAATTTTTAATTTTAATAGTTTTTATTTAATTTTTTATTTCAATTTTTCTACCTCATTAATTCCTTTTCTCCTTTCAAAATGACAAAACGAAGGAATTCACCCCAAAAGAAAGAGCACAAAGAAACGACAGCCAGGGATTTAACCAACACATATACAAGCAAAATGTCTGAACCAGAATTTAGAATCACGATATTAAGAATACTAGCTGGAGTCGAAAATAGATTAGAATCCCTTTCTGCAGAGATAAAAGAAGTAAAAAATACCCAGAATGAAATAAAAAATGTCATAACTGAGCTGCAATCACGGATGGATACAGCGGTGGCAAGGATGGACGAGGCAGAACAGAGAATCAGAGATATAGAGGATAAACTTATAGAGAATAATGAAGCAGAAAAGAAAAGAGACAGATTAAGGCAAAAGAGCATGATTTAAGAATTAGAGAAATCAGTGACTCATTAAAAAGGAACAACATCAGAATCATAGGGGTACCAGAAGAGGAAGAGAGAGAAATAGGGGTAGATGGGTTATGTGAGCAAATCATAGCAGAAAACTTTTCTAACCTGGGAAAAAACAAAGACATCAAAATCCAGGAAGCACAGAGGACCCCCATCAGATTCAACAAAAATCGACCATCAACAAGGCATATCATAGTCAAATTCACAAAATACTCACACAAGGAGAGAATCATGAAAGCAGCAAGGGAAAAAAAGTCCCTAACCTACAAGGGAAGACAGATCAGGTTTGCAGCAGACCTAGCCACAGAAACTTGGTAGTCCAGAAAGGAGTGGCAGGATATATTCAATGTGCTGAATCAGAAAAACATGCAGTCAAGAATTCTTTACCCAGCAAGACTGTCATTCAAAATAGAAGGAGAGATTAAAAGTTTCCCAGACAAACACAAATTAAAGGCGTTCATGACCACTAAAACTGCCCTGCAAGAAACTTTAAGGGGGACTCTCTGAGGAGAGAAAAGACAAAAAAAAAAAAAAAAAAAAAAAAGACCGAAAGCATCAAAGACTAGAAAGGACGAGAGAACACTACCAAAAACTCCAACTCTACAAGCATCATAATGGCAATAAATTCATATCTTTCAGTACTCACTCTAAACATCAATGGACTCTATGCTCCAATCAAAAGACACAGAATAACAGAATGGATAAGAAAACAAGATCCAGGTATATTCCCAAGATCCAATAATCTAAAGACACTTTCAGAATGAAAGTAAGGATATGGAGAACCATCTATCATGCTAATGGTCAACAAAAGAAAGCCGGAGTAGCCATACTTATTACAGAAAATCTAGACTTTACAAAAAAACTATATCAAGAGAAGCAGAAGGGCATTATATCATAATCAAAGGGTCTATCCACCAAGAAGACCTAACAATTGTAAACATTTATGCTCCAAATGTGAGAGCACCCAAATATATAAATCAATTAATCATGAACATAAAGAAACTCATCGATAGTAATACCATAATAGTAGGAGACTTCAACACCCCACTCACGGCAATGGACAGATCATCTAATCAAAAATCAACAAGGAAACAATGGCTTTGAATGACACACTGGACCAGATGGGCTTCACAGATATATTCATAACATTTCATTCTAAAGCAGCAGAATATACATTCTTCTCCAGTGCACATGGAACGTTCTCCAGAATAAACCATATACTGACACAAATCAGCCCTAAGTAAGTACAAAAAGATCGAGATCATACTGTGCATATTTTCAGACCACAATTCTATGAAACTCAAAATCAACCACAAGAAAAAATTTGGAAAGGTAACAAATACTTGGAGACTGAAGAACATCCTACTAAAGAATCAATGGGCTAACCAATCAGTTAAAGAGGAAATTAAAAAGTATATGGAAGCCTTTGAAAATGATAACACCACAACCCAAAACCTCTGGGACACAGCAAAGGCGGTCATAAAAGGAAAGTATATAGCAATCCAGGCCTTCCTAAAGAAGGAAGAAAAATTTGATACACAACCTAACCTTTGGCCTTAAGGAGCTGGAAAAAGAACAGCAAATAAAACCCCAAACCAGCAGAAGACAGGAAATAATAAAGATTAGAGCAGAAATTAATGCTATCAAAACCAAAAAAACAGTAGAACAGGTCAATGAACCCAGAAGCTGGTTCTTTGAAAGAATTAACAAAATTGATAAACCACTAGGCAGTTTGATTAAAAAGAAAAAGGAAAGGGCCCAAATAAATAAAATCAAGAATGAAAGAGGAGAGATCACAACCAACACAACAGAAATAAAAACAATAATAAGAGAATATTATGAGCAATTATGCCATAATTATGGCAACAAATTGGCCATAATTATGCCAATAAATGGGCAATCTGGAAAAAATGGACAAATTTCTAGAAACATATACACTACCAAAACTGGAACAGGAAGAAATAGAAAATTTGAACAGACCCATAGCCAGTAAGGAAATCAAATTAGTAATCAAAAATCTGCCAAAAAACAAGAGTCCAGGGCCAGATAGCTTTCCAGGGGAATTCTACCAAACACTTAAGGAAGAGTTAACACCTATTCTCTTGAAACTGTTTCAAAAAATAGGAATGGAAGGAAAACTTCCAAACTCATTCTATGAAACCAGCATTACCTTGATTCCAAACAAGACAGAGACACCACTAAAAAGGAGAACTATAGACCAATTTCCCTGATGAACATGGATGCAAAGATCCTCAACAAGATATTAGCCAACCGGATCCAACAATACATTAAAAAAAATTATTCACCATGACCAAGCAGGATTTATACCTGGGATGAAGGGCTGGTTCAATATCCACAAAACAATTAACATGATTAATCACATCAATAAAAGAAAGGACAAGAACCATACGATCCTCTCAATAGATGCAGAGAAAGCATTTGACAAAATACAGCAACCTTTCTTGATAAAAATCCTCAAGAGAGTAGGGATAGAAGGAGCACACCTTGAGATCATAAAAGCCATATATGAATGACCCAATGCTAATATCATCCTCAATGGGGAAAAACTGACAGTTTTCCCCATAAGGTCAGGAACAAGACAGGGATGTCCACTCTCTCCACTGTTATTCAACACAGTATTGGAAGTCTTAGCCTCTGCAATAAGACAAAGAAATAAAAGGCATCCAAACCAGCCAGGAGAAGGTCAAACTTTTAGTCTTTGCAGATGACATGATACTCTATATGGAAAACCCAAAAGATTCCACCAAAAAAACTGCTAGAACTGATTCATGAATTCAGCAGTTGCAGGATATAAAATCAATGCACAGAAATCAGTTGCATTCCTGTACACCAACAATGAAGCGACAGAAAGAGAAATCAAGGAATCAATCCCATTTACAGTTGCACAAAAAAACATAAAATACCTAGGAATAAATCTAACCAAAGAGGTGAAAAATCTATATGCTGAAAACTATAGGAAGCTTATGAAATAAATTGAAGAAGACACAAAAAAATGGACAAAGATTCCATGTTCCTGGATAGGAAGAACAAATATTGTGAAAATGTCAATACTACCCAAAGCAATCTACATATTCAACGCAATCCCTATCAAAATAACACCAGCATCTTCATAGAGATAGAACAAATAATCCTAAAATTTTATGGAATCAGAAAAGACCCTGAATAGCCAAAGCAATCTTGAAAAAAAAACCAAAGCAGGAGGCATCACAATCCCAGACTTCAAGCTATACTATGAAGCTGTAACCATCAAGACAGTATGGAACTGGCACAAGAATAGACACTCAGATCAATGTAACAGAATAGAGAACCCAGAAATGGACCCACAAACGTATGGCCAACTAATCTTCGACAAACCAGGAAAGAATATCCAATGGAATAAAGACACTCTCTTCGGCAAGTGGTGCTGGGAAAACTGGACCGTGACATGCAGAAGAAAGCACCTGGACCACTTTCTTACACCATACACAAAAATAAACTCAAAATGGATGAAAGACCTAAATGTAAGACAGGAAGCCATCAAAATCCTTGAGGAGAAATCAGGCAAAAACCTCTTTGATCTTCTTACTCAACACGTTTCCGGAGGCAAGGGAAATAAAAGCAAAAATGAACTACTGAGACCTCATCAAAATAAAAAGCTTCTGCACAGTGAAGGAAACAATCAGCAAAACTAAAAGGCAACCGACAGAATGAGAGAAGATATTTGCAAATGACATATCAGATAAAGGGTTAGTATCCAAAATCTATAAAGAACTTATCAAACTCAACACCCAAAAACAAATAATCCAGTGAAGAAATGGGCAAAAGACATGAATAGACACTTCTCCAAGAAAGACATCCAGATGACCAACCAACACAGGAAAAAATGTTCAACATCACTCATCATCAGGGAAATACAAATCAAAACCACAATGAGATACCACCTTACACCTCTCAGAATGGCTAGCATGAACAACTCAGGCAACAATAGATGTTGGCAAGGATGTGGAGAAAGAGGATCTCTTTTGCATTGTTGGTAGCAATGCAAGCTGGTGCAGCCACCCTGGAAAACAGTATTGAGGTTCCTCAAAAAACTGAAAATAAAAGTACCCTACGACCCAGCAATTGCACTACTAGGCATTTATCCACGGGATACATGTGTGCTGTTTCAAAGGGACACATGCAACCACATGTTTACAGCAGCACTATGAACAATAGCCAAAGTATGAAAGAGCCCAAATGTTCATCAATGGATGAATAGATAAAGAAGATGTGGTATATATATACAATGGAGTATTCCTCGGCAATCAAAAAGAATGAAATCTTGCCTTTTGCAACTAAGTGGATGGAACTGGAGGGTATTATGCTAAGTGAAATTAGTCAGTCAGAGAAAGACAAAAGTCATATGACTTCACTTATATGAGGACTTTAAGAGACAAAACAGACGAACATAAGGGAAGGGAAACAAAAATAATATAAAAACAGGGAGGGGGACGAAACAGAAGAGACTCATAAATGTGGAGAACAAACTGAGGGTTGCTGGAGGAGTTGTGGGAGGGGGGATGGGATAAATGGGTAAGGGGAATTAAGGAATCTACTCCTGAAATCATTGTTTCACTATATGGTAACTAATTTGGATGTAAATTTTAAAAAATAAAAAATAAAATAAAATAAAATAAAATAAAATAAAATAAAATAAAAGTGTTACAGAGATGTGCAGCTACCTTTGGGATGAAAGAAGGGAAATTAGTGATGACTAAGGGTCAACCAGGCAAAATGTTAGCAGTTTGGCTGGTTCTGTTAGGAGATAAGGGTGTGGTGCCCAATGTTTGTTAAAGAATGACAACAAACATATTATTTTATGGTTCAGCCTGTCCTGTCGTCTGTGTGCCAACTTTCAATCCACTCAGGGATGACAGTGAAAGTCTCAAAGTTGTTTTCCCCATCGATGCTACTGCTATAAGGGTGCTATGGCCCTTTCCCTAATACACACAGAGTCCCACAGAAAAACATCATCAGACTGGGTTTATAAAACCAGGAGAAGAGAAACAGACTCAACAGAATATAGATAAATTCTTATCTTTACCTCCTACCACCTAAAAAAACTCTTTTAGGCTTTGTTAAAATCATGTGAAAACTTAGAGATGTTATCATGATAATGGAGTACTTGAAACCACATGTTAAAAAGGTTTCCTTAAAAAAAATTGTCTCTGTGCAAATCGAATCAACTCAAACTAAAGGAGCAAAATCCTTGGCCCCATACTGAATGCCATGTGGCTGTTGCTGCGGAATCAAGAGGTTTCCAAAGTTGAAATAAATGGTATCTATAAAAGAGATAGAGATTTGGGTTGAGTGAAAATATTATACCTTAGTTGGTTGAGCTGCCCCACAGGAATCCAGAAGTAAACGTGCCTTCCTTTCTGGCATGGAGCTGTTCTCTCCCTCTCTCTAACATGTGATCCCTCCTTCCACTATCCCAAACACAATTTTTTTAAAGAAAAAGATGATTAGGGATAGGGCTAATGTCTCCCTAACCTCAAGAAGAATGAGGACCATATATATCTGTCCAATTATGCCTCAGAAATTTGGGAAACAGGGGCTCTAACTTTTACAGCTTTCTTGGATATAAGCCCAAGTTATTATTCTACCCTGTCCCATACCAGAAGGAGGTGTTGGATTTAACTGATGAGATTTGAACAAACTTTGCAGTGGGGGATAGATGTTGAAGTAACTCTGTGATATGGCTCATTGGATTGGTTCAATGTACTTTTGTAGTTTCCACTACTTAATATATAATTTGTATTACTTAACACTTCTTGATCCAACAAATGTTAGAGGGGATTCTTAAACCTTAAACTTCCAGAAAAAATATAGGAAAAACTTTGGTGATCTGGAGTTATGCAATTTTTTTTTACTTTTTAATGCTTATTTATTTATTTTGAGACAGAGAGAGTAAGTGGGAGAGGGGCAGAGAGAGAGAGAGGGAGAGAAAGAATCCCAAGCAGGCTCCGTGCTGTCAGCACAGAGCCCAATGGCAGGCTTGATTCCACAGACCATGAGATCACGACCTGAGAAGAAATCAAGAGTCAGATTCCTAACCCTAGGCAATAATTTTTTAGATTCCTTGCCAAAGTATGAGCTATAAAAGGAAAAAAAAAAGATAAATTGAAATTCATTAAAATTAAAAATCTCTGCTCTTCAAAAGGTATCATGAAAAAAATGAAAAGACAAGTAACAGATGGGGAAAAATATTTACAGAACAGATATGATGAAGGACTTGTATATAGAATATGTAAAGAACTCTCCTAATTTAACAATTAAAAAAAAACAATTTTTAAAAGAGGGAAAATATTTGAGCTCTACCAAAGAAGAGACATTGATGGCAAATAAACATGAAGAAAGCTTAATGTTATTGGTCATTGGGAGTATGAAAATTAAAATCACAAATGGAAACCATTTCATACTTATTAGAATGTCTGAAATGAAAAACATACTGAGCGGGAAACCTGGGTGGCTCAGTCAGTTAAACGTCCGACTTCGGCTCAGGTCTTGATCTCACAGTTCGTGGGTTCGAGCCTTGCATCGGGCTCTGTGCTGACAGCTCAGAGCCTGAAGCCTGTTTCAGATTCTGTGTATCTCTCTTTCTCTGCCCCTCCCCTGTTCATGTTCTGTCTCTGTCTCAAGAATAAATAAACATTGGGGCGTCTGGGTGGCTCAGTCGGTTGAGCACCCGACTTTGGCTCAGGTCATGATCTCGCAGTCTGTGAGTTCAAGCCCCGTGTGGGGCTCTGTGCTGACAGCTCAGAGCCTGGAGCCTGCTTCAGATTCTGTGTCTCCCTCTCTCTCTGCCCCTTCCCTGCTCATGTCTGTCTCTCTCTGTCAAAAATAAATAAACATTAAAAAAAATAGATAAGCTTTCTGCAGTGACCCATGGTTATACAGCGCAGGTAGCAAGACAAAATCATTAAAAAAAAAAAAGAATAAATAAACATTAAAAAATTTTTTAAAAAAGATATAAAAAAATATACTGAGCATTCCAAGTGTTTGTAAGGATGTAGAACAATGGGAACTCACACTGCTGGTGAAAATGTAAAATGGTACAAACCCTTCAGAAAACAGTTCCACAATTTTTAAAGAAGTTACACATACACCTACCATACAACCCAGTTATTTCCTTCCTAGATATTGATCCAAGAGAAATGAAAGCATATGTTCATACAAAGGCTTGTCTGAAAATGTTCATAACAATTTATTTATAATGGCCCCAAACGGGAAACTGGAAACAACCCAAACTCAGGTCAGTAGATCATCTCAGGTGAATGGGTAAACAATGGTATACTAGTCAGCAATACTATTAAGTGATAAAAGAAGACACTATCAATCCATACAACATACAAATCTCAAATAATTACACTGAACGAAAGAAGCTGGACAAAAAAAGAATGCCTACTATATAACAATGATTATATAAATTCTAGTAAATACAAACTAACTTCTATTGATACAATCCATGGTTCCCTTGATGCGGAGGCAGGGTGGGACAACAGGGATAATTTACAAGGGGACACATGGAATCTTTCAGGGATGGTACTCACATGCACGATCTTGATTGCGATGGTGGCTTTATAGGTGTTACATAAATGTCAAATTTATCAAATTGTATGCTTTAAATATGTGAAGTTTACTTTGTGTCAATTATACTCAAATGATTTTTAAAATAATTTAGAAGGATATTCGTTTATCCCTTTCTTCTTATCTTTGTTAATTTTCCCTAATCTTTTTCTGCCACTAATTAATCAAAAGATTGAGGTTACAAAATGTATGGGTAATAAAATTATCATTTTATAACATCTATTGTCTGTATTTCAGACACTGCATCCAAGGACTTTACATACTTGGTCCTGCTTTATCCTCATAAGAACTGTATTTAGATCAGTTTTACAAAATTGAGTCTAACCATCCTACATTTCTTTTCCAATCTCGATAAGTAATTTACTATGATCTTGTCTTCTTTCTCATCAAACTTCCAACATTTACACCTAAACACACACACACACACACACACACACACACACACAGCTACAACCATTACATTATCATCATCGACCATTTACTGGAACTCCCTCATCTTGCTTCCAAATCTCCTAACCTACATGCATCCATGCCTCTATATTCTATATCTCTGTCCTTACCAATTGAAAAGCATTGGTTTTATTGAAGGCCAACTTCCCACTTTCCTCCCGCATCTCATCCCCTGTTACTTTTTTTTAAGGGCTTGTCTCTTATAGTTCCTACCTATACCATCTGCATTTTAATTTCCCCAACTGCATTTTGTGGATCATTCCCATCAACGTGCAAAATGTGGTGCAACATATTAAAAAAAAACAAACCTTCCTTTGATGCCACATTCACCTGGCCATTTTCCTGTTAATCATTGTAGTGAAACTTAAAAGAAATTGTCTGTATTCTTCCTGTACTATTTATTCATCTCTCATTTCTTTCCCTATTTCTTCACTTTGCAGTTACTCCCATATTCTCTCTGAGTCATCCTCCTTCTCCACTTTAGCTCTGCTTTTGGCAAGGTTACCGATGATGTCCATGTCACCAAGTTCATCGGCCACTTCTGTCCTCATGTCTCTCATCTCTTACCAACACCCCCAATGCAAACTGCACTCCCTCCCTTTGAAATACCTTCCTAGGCTCCCATAGTATGAATGCCTCATGTTCCTCCTATCCCATGTGCTAGTCTTTTTGGGGCTCATTTCCTGCCTTTTTTTAACTCTTCTCAGCCTTCACCTTTCAGAGAATCCCAGGGTCTTTTTCTCTATCTACACATTCTTTCTCTAAGTGATATTCTTCAGGCTTTAAATCCATCTTTATGCTGATGATATTCAAAATGTTATGTTCCCCACAACTCTTCCCTTAGGTCACAAAATGTAAATACAAGTGCCTGCTTAGGATCTCTACTTGAATGTTGTACAGGTGCTTCAAATTTAACATGTTTGCAACAGAATTTTTGATTAACCTTAACTAATCCTCTCCCTCATCTGTTTTTTCTCCAGAATTTCCCATCACAGTAAACTACACCAGGTCCTATTGAGTGGTTCAACTCCCTCACTCAGTTTTATGCTTGATTCCTCCATTCCTTTGACCCTATATACAATACATTAGTATTTCTGACCAATTCCACCATCCAATAGTTCTAATATATCCTGACCACAACTGCTTCTCTCCAACTCTACTATCAACACCGGTTAACACCATCCTCGCTTTTTATCTTGACTAACACAACAGCACTTTTCCTGATCTCACACCTTCAACTATCACCGTCTGATAATCACTTTCTTACACAGTAGACAGCAATCTTTACAAAAATGTAAATCAGGTTATGCTATTCTGAATGACTTCCAAGGGCTTTCCCAAGTCCTCTGCATTAACTGTCTCTCTGCATGAAAAACTCTTTCTAGTCACATGAATGTATCTCTCTCCTTTAAAGTCTCTAATTTTATGCCACTACCACAGAGAAAGTTTCAACGAAACCTAAATCACTTGCTATCATATTATCCTGATTTATTTTTTCCAGGACTCTTCTAACTATTGAGAATATTATTTATTAGTTTTTACATATTATTTCTTTCATATTATTCTTCTGTATTTCTTCTATATAAAGCTATATTATATGAACAAGTTTCCATGTAAACAAAGAGCTCAGACAATAGGAACGTGAGAACTTTGGAAGCTAGTTAGTAAGTCAAAACCTTTAATAGACCTGGTAATATAATTCAGTTATATCTCTCAACTCTTTGCTTCATTATCTCCTTCTGAACATATTGTCAGAATAGATCTTTAATCTCTGGTGGGATAGGCTTGAACTGACATAGAACAGAAAGAAAAACAACTAAGATTCTTAATGTCTTTTCTCCCAAAAGACTATGATATATTTTTCTCTTTTCTTTCTTTTTTCCTTGCTCAGTCTGTTTATTTTTATCTCTAAAGAGTTCAAATCTCCCTTCATTTTTGGTTGAAAATCATAATGATTTTTTGGGGGAAATAAAAAAGGTATGCACATCACATTTTCACTGCAAACAGAACATTACCCAAGAAATACTAGTTTACATTTTTGCTTTCCGAAAGAATTTTTAGCAGCAAATGGGCCTGAACTGAAACGCATTTCTCAGATGACAAAGCAAAAGTTAACGTATAGATTTTGCTATATCCTGTTGAAATGTTCAAATAACTGTCTCTTTTGAAAGAAAGGATTGTTTAGAGAATAAGTACATTTTTATTTTCCAGATCTCCCCTCTCCGTTTCTTCAAATCCCACTAACATTCTTATTAGGGTCACTGAAGGAGCAGCTAATGGGTCAAAATAGAGAATAAAACCTTTGCCCAAACATTGGTCAATGATGTCAGAAATTAATGGGCAGGCTTTCAAATCACCAAACACCTTCCTTCTGTTATAGAAGTCATCTGAGATTACTAGTCATAAGGGGAAAAATTTATACCTGCTTCCATTATGCTTTTTGAATAACTCCTTTCTGACTGATGGTGGCATTATAGTTATTTCTTGACACATCTGATGTGCCTATTCAACAGTGAGTTCCTGAGGGTCAAGGGAACTGTAACCTATAACCTATAAATGTTAACCTATAACATTTTAGCAAACATTCATTTGCTCAGTAAATAATCTAGTATACATATATGATGAATGAATTTTAACCTAAAATACAACATAGTATTTCTTGCTTCTTTTTACCCTCAGGTAAGAGATTTACATTGTAGACTGTTTGGTGTCCTGATCATCAGTATTATCAATTCTGAAGACTGGGTAATAAGATGGAATTGTTAGAAAAACCAATGGAATCATAATCATGTTATCAGTTCTTGCCATATTATTTCAGTCTGCATCAAGATTAATTGTTGAATTTCAATACAGGGAGAAATCTTACAAAATATGTTCTGATCTGTATATTTGTTGTGACATTTTCAGGAGAAAAAAAAATGAATTCCAAAAAGGAACTTGCATTTTTAAAAACTAATGTATTTCTGAGCTTCACTTTACAATGTCACTATGGAATCTATGAAATATGCAATCAATATTATCAAATGTAAATGGAGTATCTTAAGTTGAATTTTTGGGGGGAAAAAGAAATGAAGCTATCATTATATGTTCCCTCCATTCAGGCAGCTATGAAGGTGTAATGAGAAAAAAGGATCATTAGTGCAATTTTTAATCAGGGTTGTATCATTGGAGAAATCTGAATATATATTTTATACACATTTTATAAAAGATTTGAGGTCCAAGGGCTATTACAGTCTTTTCTGCTGGAAAACGAATGGGTAGATATAACAATTAAATAGAATTTGTTACCATCTTCAGATGTATACATATCCATTAAATGTGTACACGGAAATCATAATGACTTTTATAAAGAGACTTTTGGATACTAAATATAATTATTATATAATGATTAAAAAATTAGGACAACAAATATTATATTAAAGATACATACATACACCCACATAACCTCAACTAAGTAAGATCTGCAAACAAGGATTTCAAATGTTAATGGTATATTTTTCAGGGAGAAGGGACTTATGATATTGTGGGATAGTTTTGGTCTCACTATATAATTTTAAATATTTTCCATGTTTTACATAAAACTATGTATATTTTATAAAGAGAAAAAAAGAGCATTCATTATAAACAGAGTGGAATGCCTCCAAATTAAATATATTACAGATTATTTAACATGACAAATTACACATGAGACATGAATGTAACTAAATTCATTTAAATAAACTTTATTGAATGGATGTCATGTGCTAGCATGAGAAAAGTAGTAATAATAGAAACATGATTATATTTATTCATATCCAGTGAGTAATATGGTCTTATGGAGTTCACAATTCAGTGGGGAATAACATAAAACTAAATATCTATTACTTTATAACTATGCTTTCCAAGCAATAACTAATACTTTTAAATATCCACAAGTGAGATGACATATATTAAAAGTCCTCAGTACTGTCGGATGCTACGGTTGAGTTAGCAGTCATTGAAAGGTTGCAGATAAGTGACAGTCAGAAATTCTATACCTTAGTTGCCAGAGTCACCTTCAGGCCATCCACACCTGCCATCTTTCTTTGTGAAGGAGTAACTCAGGAAGGATGTTTTCATGAGAAAGATGCCTGTATTTAACCAAGGCACTTCCATTATTCTTTGCTCTCATAAATGAATGAGTATATGTAGAAACACAAGACTTTGCCTACCCCTTATCTTAGCCTCAGCTGATAGCTTGGGCATATAAATAGGCTGGTCTTCCCTGTAGGAGTGGGGTGTGGGTAGTGGGGGTAAACCCAAGAGAGTTTTCTAGCACAGTATGTGGAATAGCATATTTAGCCAGTTTCTTTTGGCAATATGAGGTCTTAAATCAAGTGTATGGAAATGAATATATTTTCTCTAATCTAAAGAGTCACTTTGGGTTAAAGGTCCGACTTCACTAATCTTTGTCTCTTAACTCCACTTTCTCCATCTTTTACACTGGGAAAAGAAATGTAGTGTGATGTGTTGAGGATATCATATTTGCGGAATGGATATAACAGGCTTGCGATATAGACGGTGTTAACTATAGCTAGTAACAGGCCGATAAGAAACAGTGAAAATATTGGCTATTAACATGTTTTTGCTTGAAATAATGACTTCATGCTTGTGGATCTCAGATTAATTACACTTAATATTTATAGTTTGTTTTACAAAGGAACGTGGATGCTTAAAGTACAAGGAAGAGAATATGACACCTATTATTTTGCCACCCAGAAAAAGCCTTTAAGAGCACTTGATTAGTATCTTTTCTCTATATATCTACATACATATCCATAAATCTAAAATTTTTAATGAAATTTTGATCTTCTATATGCATTGTTCAATAAAATATCTTTTTAATTTAATAACATGGCACTAAATATTAATTTACAAAAGGCTTTCTGGTTAGCATAGAATTCTGTTTTATACATGTACCATCATTTATTTAACTAAATGCCTCCTTGGGGGGCATTTATATCATTTGTTCTCTTTTTTCTGGAAGTGTTGCCATGAATATTCTAGTAAATGTTTTCTGTACTTTAATTTTTTCCCAATAACCTATTAAAAGTTAGGGAAGGAAAAGTAAGATAAAAACAGAGAGGGAGGAAAACCATAAGAGACTCTTAAATTCAGAGAACAAATAGGGTTGCTGGAGGGGAAGGGAGTGGAGAATGGGTCAAATGGATGCTGGTCATTAAGGAGGGCACTTGGGATGAGCACTGAGTGTTATATGTTAAGTGAATAAATCACTAAATTCTACTCCTGAAACAATACTATATGGTATGTTAACTAACTTGAATTTAAATAAATAATTTTTTTTTAAAAAGTTAGGTTACAAATGAAAATTTTAAGTCCAGATTTCCTTCCAGAAAATTTGAAGTACCATATAATTCCACTTACCTGTATGACAGTATCCAGGCCTTCCCTTCATTACAAGATCTTGATAATACAGAACCTTTAAAAATTTTAAGTATCTTTACCAAGTGGATACATTTAAGTGGCATACCACTTAAATTTGCATTTTTATTATGAAAGCTGCTAAGCATTCTTTCTTATATTTAATGGCTATTTGTTTTTCATCCTCTGGGAATTACTTATGTGTATTAATTCACTAAGCATTGTTAAAGATTTAATCAGCCAGAGACCACCAGGCACAAATTTGAAGTCTGACAGAATCAGATTTATTGACCTGATGCAGCAAAGGAGGGCACTGGGGAGGAATTATGGAAGGACACATGACAAGAGGGAGAAGGGAAGCATCTTTTGTAAGGTTTTGGTTACCGCTGAATGATTCATAAATGTGTCTAAGGGAAGAGGGCATTCATTTTGATTAGTTGCTACTTTTAAGAGAGATTAAGAGAAGCAAGGATTAACTATGAATTGGGTGCTGTCATGAGGTGACAGCATTTTAGCAATTAGATGTCCCCACTAATAGATGAGAAAAACAAGAACTTCTGGGAGCATCACTGGTGAGCAAACAGAAATCATGTGAAGAGAGGTTTTTTATGGCATTTTACTGCATAGCTTTGAGGAAAGTTTTTCCATTAATTTGGAGAGTACCTTTGTCTGTATCCAACCTCCTGCCTAGGTTGATTAATGTCAGAGCTACCTTTTCCTTTTTCGGTCTTAGTTGATATTCGATCTTGCAGTCCCAGACAGGTTTTTAAACTTTCAAAATAGAGTTTACCAAAGTTTAGGCTGTGTATGTCATTGGTTAATGGTGCAGAATTTTCAATTACACATTCCTGAGTTGGAGGTTTGGCATGCCTCTGTACTGACTGCATAATTTTAGAAAAGATATTTAATCAGGGTGCCTGGGTGGCTCAGTCGGTTAAGCGCAGACTTCGGGTGAGGTCATGATCTCAGGGTTTGTGGGTTCGAGCCCCCCGCGTCGGGCTCTGTGCTGACAGCTCAGAGCCTGGAGCCTGCTTCAGATTCTGTGTCTCCCTCTCTCTCTGCTCCTCCCCACTCACACTCTGTCTCTTTCTCTCTCTCAAAAATAAACAAACATTAAAAAGAAATTTAAAAAAAGAAATTTAATCACTTAAGTCTTGGCATTTATATCCATAAGAAGGAACTACCACAGTACTATTACTATTCATCTTGTAGGTCTATTGAGAAAATTAAATGTAATTATTTTTATGTAGCACTTGTCAAAATGGCTGGCATAATGTAACTGCTCAAAGAATTGCAAATAAAAGGGTAGTTTAATAAGGGTTTTCCATGAAGTAATTGATGGACATGATTAATGAAAAGATCATGATTGGCATGATTACATATGTCTGTACATATAAAAATTGAAGGATATCAGTCTGAGTGGAAGTTGCTAATGAATATTCTATAAATTGGCAATTTGGTTTTTGTTTAATGATTCTAGATATTTGCAAAGGAAAGAGGAGCACAAATTTGTGGATTTAGATAATCTTACAGGCAGAACTCTCCCATTAGCCTACCATAGAAAAAATTGAAGAGATCAATGAGAAATAGACTGAGATATTGCAGCCTAGTTCCTATTAAAGAAGCAAGAGCATACCCAGAATGTTCCCTGGAAGCAGAGTGAGGTTCTTCATGGCTCTGGATATAAGTTAAGGAACTTAAAGAGCACACACACTAGAGAAAAGAAATGTTTCAGATAACAGATTAATAAGTTGAGAGGCAGAGGTATACAAGAAAGGAAAAAAGCTTTGAGGAGGCCAGTGTTAAAATGCTAATGATCAGGTTTAAAAAGAGAAACATCTCAGATGAGGAAGGATATCAATCCATCATGATAGGGAAGAGACACAAGAAATCAAGTAGGTGTGGACTCAGAGCAAAAGTAATGAAAAGCAGATGGGTTAGAATTAAATGTGCTGGCACAATTGATGTAAAGCACGGACACAGCCAGTCTGCTGTGGGCTATAGTGTACAGTGATCTGGGATGGGGAAGAAATTGTGCACTCCGTGCTAGAAAAAAGTTACTAAATCCAGTCAATAAAACAACTGAAAGGCCACCTAGGGGGTCCTAGAAAATATCTTTGTAGTAGTTAATACAAACCAGCTATTCTGGCTGCCACTCCAACACATGACCATGGGGAGACAGTGGCCTCAGTAACTTCAACACTGCAAATCACTGAGGAAACCAAGTTAATGAATGTACCAATCAATCCGGCTATCGTCATGCAGCAACAGGGACACACAGTCTTGCTGCCAACTGAATAAAGCATAGAAAATGTTAGAGAGTTGTGGATAAAGGAGGGTGGATAAGTGCAATTTAGATGTATTTGCTGCCTTTTTCAATAACTGGACAAGTCATAGAAAAAAAATACCTAAATGAAAATTATGCCATTAATGTGGGATATCTGGTCAACTTTACCATGGGTCAGCTTATTTTAAAATTTCTATTTTTAAAATTGAATAGGTCAACCTTTCTCAACAGTGAGTCATTGGCAGAACCAAATTTAGCTAAATTCAGGCCACTGAACACCTGCTCCCATAATGTCTTTCTTACATGATTGCAGGGGAAGGGGTGTGTTCTTGTTTTTAACCCCAAATCTATCTTTTTTGTCTTATTTAACTTTTTCTTTTTGGTAAAGCTAAGATTATTCTGAAAGAAAGAAAAACTATCCTATCTTAAGCATGTTAATAGAGACAACAGAGCTCCGGAATCGGTCTCATTGTAAAAATTTGAAACTGACCGTTTGTCGTGAAAAATTGTAACAACATCATATTATTTTGGACATTCTTCCTTTGCCCCAATCTAACCTTTCAGATATGAACATAAGCACTATTTACCTTGAGCAGCCATGGAACAATTGTTCAAACCTTAGTTATAGATTTCTGAAAGTTTTCACCACGCTATTTTCAAGTATTTGCAATCCAGTGGTAGGCAAATATTCCTTGGAGATTTACATATAATACATATACGTAAACAAATAAATATAATGTGTATAAAATTACTCTACAAGAAATATATGTGTATATATACAAATATATATATATATATACACACACACATATATATGAATATGTATGTGTGTATTTATGTATACATATTTATATATGTATGCAGGTATGTGCGTGTTTGGCATAAGTGTAGAATAAATTTGGAAGACATAAAATTTATTAATTTAACACAAAAGTTTCACTGACAAAATTCAATGTCAAGCCAATTAAAAATATATTAGAAAATTTCCTTATCTAGGGAAAAATGTAACTTCATTTCAATATTGATATATTTTATACTATATATCTCAATAAAAAAATAAAAATGATTTAACATTCCAACAGTCATTTGAGGAATTGCCTTACCTTGTTGTGACCTACACAAAGTCATAATTTTAAAAATCATTGTGTTTGTAAAGTGAAATCACAAATATTCATTTAAGTGTGAGACATCTGCTTTAATTTTAGAAGCTTTGTAATTTAACAAGCAAAATAAGATATTCTAACCACACTGGTCTTTGCAGATCACATAAAATAATTTGAAAATATTTTTCTTAGATTTTGGGTAAAATTAAGAATTTATATCCCATGAGCCGAAATAGGTGGAACCGAAACAAAAATAAAATATAATAAATGAAAAACTGAAAACATATATTACATTTGTTGATTCTGCTTTAGTAAGCATGCTCATCATTGGTGTATATTCAGGCTATACATTCCATTATAATGTACATATATGTACATAGTAAGAAGAGATTGTCCATGGACACTTAACAGTCATACTTAACAATGATTAATTGTCAGTTTGTATTGTCTATATTCAACAAAATTAAGAAAAAAAATAATGGAACAGAAAAAAAACTGCAAAGGCAATTGATAGAAGAATTGTAAACAATTTTTATATAAAAAGTTAATGCAAGTGTGCCTGGATGGCTCAGTCAGTTAAGCGTCCTACTCTTGATTTTGGCTCAGGTCATGATCTCATGGTCTGTGAGATTGAGCCCCAGGTAGGGCTCTGCACTGATGGTGTGGAGACTGCTTGAGATTCTCTCCTTCTCTCTGCTCCTCCCCTGCTAATGCACACACTCGCTCTCTCTCTCTCAAAATAAATAAATAAACATTTTAAAAAGTTAATGAAGAATTATTTTGAAATAAGACGTAACTATAAGCAGGACAGAAATATAAGAATCTCAGGGCACCTGGGTGGCTCAGTAGGTTGAACACCCGACTTCAGCTCAGGTCACGATTTCACCATTTGTGAGTTGGGGCCCATATAGGGCTCTGTGCTGACAGCATTCTGTGTCTTCCTCTCCCTCTGCCCCTCCCCTGCTCACACTCTGTCTCTCTCTCTCTCTAAAAAATAAATAAACGTTAAAAAAAAGAAACATAAGAATCTAGTCCTTAGATTTTTCTTAATCGTTGTCAAATATAAATTCAACAATATATCTTTCATGCTCTGAAACATTATTTTTGCTGGTTCAACATTTTTATCTATATCCTATCTTGATTCTAAAAGTGATTATTCACATTTAGAGAGCATTGAGAATAAATGTCGACAACCGGGAGTTAATGTATACATAAAGAAAACGAGAGACTAATAATTCATTTGCTCAATATATTTTCCCAGCAAGTGACAGAAATGAAATTTGAGCTCAGGCTTCTCTGACCCTTAATTTTTTCTTGGTAGATCCCAACATTTTAAATATATGGATCTCTATAATCATAAAAAATTGCAGATGCTAATATAGTTTAGAGATTAAGAGATTGGCACTGGCATCCCATCCTCTGGATTTGCATATTAACCTTCCAGTCAATAGTTTCATGGCCTTACGTAAATGATTTACACTCTCTATGATTCAGTTTCTACTATCAAAAAAGAGAATAATTATACCCTCAAAATATTTTCATGAATAGAGACTAAATAATTCATGCTAAAATGATTGGTAGTCCAGTCTTATAATTGGGAACACTACACAACAGCTTCCATCTTTTTTTTTCTTTTTTGAGATATAATTGACATACAACATTATATTAGTTTGATATTATTTGATATTTGTGTACACTGCAAAATTATCACAATAAGTCTAGTTATCATCTCTCACCATACACAGTTACAAAAAATATATTAGTTTTTCTTGTGATGGTAACTTTTCATATTTACTGTCTTGGCAACTTTCAACTATGTGTTACATTATTTGCTATACTCAGCATGCTGTACATCACATCCCCATAATTTATTTATCATTGTGTGTCTGTATCTCTTGACTCCCTTACTCTGTTAAACCCAACCCCAAACCTTCCTCCCCTCTAGTAATTACTTCTGTCTTCTGTATGTATGAATTTTATTTTGTTTGCTCATTTGTTTTCTTAGATTCCACATATAAGTGAAATCATATGGTATTTTGTTTTTTGTTTGTTTGTTTGTTTGTTTGTTTGTTTTTCCTGACTTACTTCACATAGCATAATTTCCTCAAGGTCCATTCATGTCGCAAATGGCAAGATTTCATTCTTTTTTTATGGTTGACATGAAAGGGCTCTATAAATTATGGCCTTTATTATTTTGAGGTACCTTCCCTCTATACCCACACTGTTCACAGTTTTTTTTTAATGTTTATTTATTTTTGAGAGAGAGAGAGAGAGACAGAGCATGAACATGGGAGGGTCAGAGAGAGAGGGAGACACAGAATCTGAAACAGGCTCCGGGCTCCGAGCTGTCAGCACAGAGCCCGATGCCGGGCTCGAACTCACGGACCGCGAGATCATGACCTGGGCTGAAGTCGGACGCTCAACCCACTGAACCACCCAGTCACCCGAGAGTTTTTATCACAAGTGCATGTTGAGTTTTGTCAAATGCTTTTTCTGTATCTATTGAGATGATGTAATTTTTATCCTTCATTTTTTAATGTGGCATATCACTTTGATTGATTTGTGGCTACTGAATCATCCTTGCGTCCCAGGAATAAATCCTACTTGATCTACATGTATGATCCTTTTAATGTATTATTAACTTTGGTTTACTAATATTCTTTTTGAGGGCATTTCTATCTATTGTTAAGCAGGGTTATAAGCTTGTAATTTTCTCTTTGTGTTTTCCTTGTCTGTTTTTAATATCAGAATAATGCTGGACCCATAAAATAAGTTTGGAAGCATTCCCTCCTCTTCAATTTTTTGGAAGAGTTTGAGAAAGATAATTCATCTATGAACATTTAGTCATACTCACCAGTAAAGATACATGATCCTGGATTTTTGTTTGTTGAGAGGTTTTAGATTACTGATTCAAACTCCTTACTAGTAATCAATATATTCAGATTTACTACGTCTTCATGATTTGGTCTTGGAAGACTGAATGTTTCTAGGACTTAGTCCATTTCTTCTACATTTTCCAACTTGTTGTTTACCTTGCATATTCTTGTTGATTGCAGTCTCTTTATGATCCTTTGTATTTCTCTGGTATCAACTGTAGCCTTTTCTGTTTCATTCATGATTTTATTCATTTGAGACTTCTCCTTTTCTTCTTGGTGAGTACACCTAAAGGTTTGTCAATTGTGTTTATTTTTTCAAAAAAAAAACCACAGCTCTTAGTTTCATTGATCTTTTCTATTGTCTTTTGAGTCTCCATTTTATTCATTTCCACTCTAATCTTTTTTATTTCCTTCCTTGCGCTAATTTTAAGCTCAGTTTGTTCTTATTTTTCTACTTCCTTCAGGCAGAAGAGGTAGGTTATTTACTTGGGATCTTTCTTGAACTATGAAACTTGAGCTATCAACTTCCACTTTGTAACCACTTTTGTTGCAACACACTAGTTCTGGTATATTGTGTTTGTATCTATGTCTGAAGAATATTATTTCTTTTATAGCTCTGTTAGCTTTTGCTTTATATATTTAGGTGCTCTGATTTGGGTGTATAAATATTTATGATGGTTATATCTTCTTGATGGATTGACCACTTTATCTCTATATAATGACTTTTTTTGTTACTTTTTTATCATATTTAGTTTAAAGTTTATCTGATATAAATGTAGCCTGATATAAACATAGATGATATGAATTGTTTTCTTATCATTTGCTTGAAATGTCTTTTTTCATCTGTTCACTGTCAGTCTATGTGTACCTTTAAGACCAAAGTGAGTTTTCTGTAGGCAGCATATTGTTGGATCTTATATTTTTAATCCATTTAGCCATTTTGATTAGAGAATTTAATGTTTATATTTAAAGAAATTACTGGTATATAAAGGCTTACTAGTGCCATTTTGATAATTTATTTCTGGTTGTTTTGTAAATCTGTTGTCCCTTGTTTTGTATCCTGTTGTCTTTTTGTGTGTGTGTTTTCAAGTCTTTTAGCATCAGTATGCTTTGACTTCTTTATGGTGTTCTTTTGTATAATTATTATGGGACTTTTCCTTGTGGTTACCAAGGCCTGTACATATAATATCTTAAAATTACAACACTCTATTTTAAACTGATAACAAATTAACTTCAATAGAATTTTTTTTTAACGTTTATTTATTTTTGAGACAGAGAGAGACAGAGCATGAACGGGGGAGGGTCAGAGAGAGGGAGACACAGAATCGGAAACAGGCTCCAGGCTCTGAGCTGTCAGCACAGAGCCTGACGCGGGGCTTGAACTCACAGACCGCGAGATCATGACCTGAGCCGAAGTCAGCGGCTTAACCGACTGAGCCACCCAGGCGCCCCGTTCAATAGAATTTTTAAACTTTATACTTTTACTTCTCCTCTCCCTCACATTTTAGATTTTTACTGTTATAATTTGATGTTTTTCTGCTGTAGAATAATAGATATTTGTAATTATGATTATTTTTTATATTCTTTTTAAAAATTTTAGAATTGGTAAGTAAATTTTGTTTCACTATTACTGTACTGCCAACTCTAATTATGACAATGCAATTACCATTACCAATGAGATTTACGCTACTTTTTTTGTGCTTTTATCATGGTAATTAATGTTGTTCTACTTTCACTCAAAGCACTCCTTTTAGCAATTCTTGTAAGGCAGGTTTGTTAGTAACAATCTCTGTCAGCTTCTATTTGCTCAGAGAAGTCTTTAGCCTTCATTTCTGAAGGACAGCTTTGCCAGGTATAGAATTCTTGGTTGACAATTATTTTCTTTCAATATTGTGAACATGTCGTCTCATTCTCCTGACCTAAAAAATGTCTGTTGAGAAATCCAATGACAGTCTTATAGGTGTTCCCTTGTATGTAAGTTCTCTTTTTTCTCTTGTTACTCTTAACATTCTTTTTTTAATCTTTGAATTTTGACAACTTAATCATAATATGTTTTGATGCAGAGATATTTAGTTTCAATTTATTTGCAGTCCTGTGAGCTTCATTGATCTGGATGTCCATTTCTTTCCCTAGGTTTAGGAAGATTTTTCTTTTTTTCTTTTTTTAGTTTTTTTTAATGTTTATTTATTTTTGAGGGAGAAAGAGAGAGACACAGAGCACAAGTGGGAGAGGGGCAGAGAGAGAGGGAGACACAGAATTCAAAGCAGGTTCCAGGCTCTGAGCTGTCAGCACAGAGCCCAACGTGGGGCTTGAACCCATGAACAGTGAAATCATAAGCTGAGCCCAAGTTGGATGCTTAGCCAACTGAGCCACCCTGGCACCCCTCTTTCCTTAGATTTAAGAAGTTTTAAGACATTAATCTTTCAAATACACTTTTTGTTTATTTCTCTTTTACTCCTTCTGGAATTCCCATAATGTGAATATTGTTCCTTTTCATTTTATCCTGTAACTCCCATAGCCTTTCTTCACTTCTTTTCATTCTTTTTCATTTTGCTCCTCTGACGGTGTAATTTTTAGGGTCCTATCTTCCAGGTTGCTGAGTCTTTCTTCTGCATGGTTGAGCTTATTTTGAAACTCATTCCTGAATTCTTCAGTTCAATTATTGTATTTTTCAACTCTAAGATTTTTTTGTTTGTTTCATAGTTGTTATTAATTCAGTTGTTATTAATGTCAGATTTCTTCTTTTGTTCATGCATTGTTTTCTTAATTTTGTTTAGTAGTGTGTGTGTGTGTGTTTCTTTTGTTTTTTCTTGTAGTTCACTAAACTTAAGAGAATTATTATGAATCCTTTGCCTGACAGTTTCTTTAGACTCAGTTAATGGAGCTTTATTAGTCTCTTTTGTTGGTGTCATATTTACCAGATTTTTCACGAATCTTGATTCCTTATATTGGCATTTGCACCTTTGAGTAATTGGACTCCTCTTCCAGATTTTACAAGTTTGCTTTGGCAGAGACAGTTCTTCACCAGTCAGGTTAGTTTGGGTTTTGGGGTGTGTCTGCTGATAATGTCTTGGGGCAGGTAAGCCTGCTACTTTGGTCTATATTTTGGCAAGACATCTGTCTAGGCTCTAAGGACAACAATGAGAGGGTGTGCTCCTAGCAGAAAACTGTTGTATAAATCTGCTGGCTTGGTTCCCTACCCAAGGGAGGCTACAGGATAGGCTTTGTGTTTCCCTGGATCCTTTCCCTAGATAGTCAGGACTGGGTATTATATTCAGTAATAGTTGGGGCTGTAGATTAGCTTCCCTGCCCTGGAAGAACAGCAGGACAAGATCAGGGCTTGTTTAACTCATTGCGTAGGGACCCAAATTAGGTCGGAGTGTGCACTGAATTCCTTGTCATATGAGGCCAACAGTCTACAGAGATGGGAGAAGATATGAGCTATGTTTTCTGTTCAAGTACCACTGTATGTAGGGCTGTTGAATGCATTATGCAGCTTAGTGTGTGCTGTTTGTGTTCCTTCGTTGGATAGATGGAAGGCTGTATTCATTGATAAGCAGGGCTATGGATTCAATTCTCTGCCTAAACACAGCAGGAGAAGCAGCTTGAAAGCCAGTATGCTTTGATTATGGTCTTAATTCAAGCTGACTTGCACTCCAGTTCCCTGACTGAACTGACCAGTGGCTTTGCTCTGCAAACTGTCAGTTCTACCTGCCCACCTCTTAGCTCAAGCACCCTTGGGCTGCTTCTAGAAGTTGTTGCCAGACCTTCCAGTCAGGTGGAGATAAAGTTACTAACCAAGCAAGTGGAGTTATATTGCAGTTCTCTTACCTGGGTGGAAAGGGGCAGGGCCCCTCCAGGCCCCAACTTCCCAAATAAGCTTTCTGGTTGAGAGTGGCCAGGAACTACCCACAGCCATGGCTATGAATTAATCCCTCTGCCTGTGCATAGCATGACAATGCTCCGTGCCTGGTACAGGGGTGATCATCTCTGCCCACCCACCTCTCAGCTGGGCTGCACAACTTCCAGAGTTGTCACCAGTCCTTCTGGTCAGATTGGATTGGAAGATGCTCTCCACAGCAGGTGGAGTTGTGAGCAAACCTGGTTCTAGTGCCAGCAAAATTCTTTCTTCGAGTATTTGAATCAGGCACATTTGCAACCTGCCAAGTTCCCTGGTCAGAGTGAGCCCTGGACATGGTTCTGCAACTGAACAAAAAACTGTTGGTTGGGATTACTACCCGGGCACTGCAGGTATGAATTCCACCTGCCAAGATCTGTGTGCTGGTTATTGCAAGCCCCTTTCCACTTCTCAGTCAAATTCCCAGTGTTTGAGCCCCTGCTGAGTTCCCTGCAATCCTCATGGTGCATGATCAGAGTAGTAGTCCCAGAAAAGTTACCCACAATGCTGGGGGTGGGGGTGCTGGTTGTCTCTTTGGGTTCTTTTCCCACTAGAGGAACCAAAGCTCGGGTACGACCTCTCCCCATGGTGATGCACTAGTCTGGGGGAGGGGCAATGCCGTCAATATGTAACCTCTTCTCCTACCCTTCTAAAGCATTCTGTCTTGGCCTCTGTGGTTCAGGGAGGTGCTTCAGTCTCACTCCCATATTCTTGGATTCTCTGTGGTGTCTTATTCTTGAATAGTTGGTAGTTGTTCTTCTTGTGAAGGGGAGGAAAGTCAGGACCAAAGTATGTCACCCTCTTGATCCACAGGCCTACTATTAAGTTTCAAGTAATTGCTCAATTCTTGCATAACATAAGCTATTAGCATAGCTTATCATGTAGTGTGCCAGTATTGAATTTCCATCTGAGGGGTTATTTAATAATGGCATTGAAATAAAAAATGAAATCTGTAAACCCTGAGCAATATCACTGCTTTTACATGCTCTGCAGTCTGTAATAGGCTATTAGATAAAAGATAGTAATGTATTCTGGAAGAGTAGGCCCATTGACAATGAATAAAGGGCATGATTTTATTCTTACTTCACAAAGAATGATGTCTGTATCTTTCTTAAAAGAATTATAGTCTTCAAAAGCTGCCAGACTTATATTCTATTGCAGCTGGCACATAGCTCTTGTTCTATGCAGTATCTTAAGAAGCAAAGCCAGAAGTATTTTAGAATATATGGAAAGATACCTGGGAACATATATATTTTAAAATGTTAAGAGTACCGAGAATTATAAGGTAATATTATTAACATCTCTATATCTAATGGAGAACAAAGAAGGGAAGTATTTATTTAATAACATTTGTAAGATTTAGTACATATAAATTTTAAAAATGTGTTTTCCACTAATAAAACAAATGCAATACAAACGTTTAATTACCTATGTGTGTATATTTCTTAGTTATTCAAATATTTGAAACTGAGACAATTTCTAATAAATATTGATGAATTTTACTGTTCTAAATGCTTGACAATAAATAGACTAATAATTCTCAAAGGAATTGATTCTCTCTGATTTCTCTAAGATCTGCCAAGCACTCAAATGCAGTGTAGATAGAATTTTCAACATTTCCAAAAGCCAGAACCACTAGAACCCAAACCAAAGTCAAGCACATTCTAGCTCTGTGGCTGCTTTTACCCTAAAACAGCCATTTTAAAAGAGACTTTTAAAATGATACTTTACTTTTGTTTAAAAATC
Organism: Panthera tigris; assembly: GCF_018350195.1. Taxonomy (NCBI): domain Eukaryota; kingdom Metazoa; phylum Chordata; class Mammalia; order Carnivora; family Felidae; genus Panthera; species Panthera tigris. Next base: position 56,605,205 of record NC_056668.1, on the reverse strand, counting down.
ATAATGTGATCTTAAATTACTATAATGACACTCCAGTGATTTGCAAGAATTTAAGTGTCACGAGCTTCCTGTTTATACTGATCATTTAAAATTCCTACCTGATGAAGTAAAAAAGAATCATTGAACACATTTTAAAAATTTAACAGGAATTTGAAATATTGACCAAAAAAAAAAAAAAAAGTAAAGTACTGTCCATGCCCTTTACCAGTACAGAAACGATTCTGAATGTGATACTCCCCTTTGATTCACAAAAATCATTTGGAATATCCTAACTATTCAATTTCACTACAGCTTAGTGATGTCTTTCAGCTTATGCTATTATAGGGCAAACTGTCTTTTGACAGTTTGAAGCAGCTCAACAAATACTGGCAGTCAATGTTTTTAACTGGATCCGAAGAGGGAACAAGTATATTAAAAGGAAAAATAACTATTTTGCTCATTTGAAGACAGATCATTGGGTTTGTCAGAACACAGTCCCCCTAGTTTGAGAACAAAATCTCATTAAAAAGCAAGGAAAGGCATTATTGAAGCAACTTTTTTAAAACAAAAGAAAGGTCTCTTTTATTAAGGTGTCACACAGACTACAAAATAAGAAAACTAAGAGAGGATCTGTCTGAATTTTAAAAGGAAAATTAAGCACAGGATCATGGTTTGCCCATTTATCACAACAAAAATGTTATTTTAGCAAAGTATCAGAGACAATGACCTTGTTTCCATGCAAAACTTGGAGTGAGTTACTTTATAAATTCAGCCAGCTCCATTTACAGCAACAACTACAAAAGGTTCAAAAATGTATTCTGCAAGCTTCTTGAAGTTGGCTGATACATCTGGTACATAAATATTTGTTCGGTTTGGAAATATTACATGTATTATAGATGCAAAGCCAGAACAAAAGCAGTTTTAAAGAAAGTTGGAAATGATCTATTTGTTCTCTTGCAGGTTTAGCCTAAAGGTGGGATATCCTCAAGTTCCTATAATATAAGATTTGTTTCAAGTCATGGTTTATATGGAAGGTAAATAAATATCAATTTCCTTTTCTTTTTTGTTATCCACATAAAGGGTATTATCACAACTCACCAGGAAGGTTCGTTGCAGGTATAAAGGATCACCTTTGAAAAAAAAATTATATGTCACTCATCACATGATATATTCCATATGTTCATAATAGAATATTTCATTACTATTATTCAGCATGGAGGGTTTATTTTTTTTTTAATTCTATAATGAGACAGTTGTTAGAAATGACAATTGGCACAGACCTAATTCTGGGCACTAATCCCAGAACCAGTATCAAGTTGTTTTATTATACGGGAGAAAGTCATTTTGCCTCTCTATGTTTTTATTTCTTCATTTGCAAAAACAATTTTAGCAGAGTGTTGTATCCAAAGAATAAACCGAATTTAAAATTTTGTATTTGTTTGTTTAAGGAACTAGTGACAAATAACCCCTCTATACGTCTATTATAGAAGTTGATATGGCTGGGGGCTTTGTGTTTGGTAGTTTAAAAATGGAAGAATCCGTTAATTTTTTATTGTGTTTTATTTTCCCCCACCTGAAGCAGAAGCACTTGGCAAAAGAGGAAGGAAAGCTGAGTTTTCCTGTGCCCTTTGCCCTCACCACCATTCCCTATCCTGCCCTACCAGGTTTGAGTGACTGAGGGGAAGCTCCAGAATAAAAGAGAAGACAGGCAGATAAATAAGAGGTGTTCATTCAATGCTGAGAGAATAGGCTATAAGACTTGCCAGTGGAGGGTCCTCCTTTAGTGGCTTCCTCCCACCAGCACTGCGCTGTTAGCTCCATACTCACAAATGACTCATACCTCACACCACATGCTTCAGAACAACAGGAGTGAGCAGGCACAAGATACAGTTGTGCCGGAGGGAAGAGCATCCCCTGGCAAACACCTGAATAAGATTACCCTGATGGAGATTGAAGAACAACATGAGTGGCCTGGGATATGTTTCTGTGGGAAGGCTCTAAGTATCTGAGTAGATGTTGAGGAGGACAGAGGGGGCACTAAGGTCTTGCATCAGGATATAGGGGTATAATGACCAGCATTTTATTTTCATTTTAATGAGACCTCATTTGTACCAGAGACTAGTGAGATACAACGCAGACTATAAAATTATTCTCAGCTGGCCATAAGGAAAGTTTGTGGCTTGCCAAAACAGTGCCCCCAAAGGTGACAGAACACTTCCAGTTTTAAAGAGTGGCATAGAATGCAGGACAATGTCCTGCTCTTAAGAGTTTAGTATCTCATGATCTTTAGAGGGAAAAGAGTCTTAGACATGATACAGAGACCTGAGCTATGGCTTTGAGTTTGAGGAACTGGTCCTTTCCTCCCAGTGGGCCTCCTCCCACACTGCCCCCAAGCCTTTGCTTCCTTCTCTGTTAAATGAGGTACAAAGCTCAAAGATGAAGATCCTTTTATCACTATAATTGTATTACTCTGTTGAACAAGACCTAGTAGAAGAGAGCCTTATTAGGACAGATAGGAAATAATGACCAATAATGCAAAGCCATATATAATGAAATGTTAAACTGTCCTGAAGACGAAAGAGTATTTCTAAGAGTTCAAATCAGTTTACCAGGTTGAGATCTTTGGAGAGCCGGGATTGTGTCGAAGTCATCTTTCAATCACTGGTACCTAACACTGGTTCCTAGCACACAAAATATAATTAAATAAATCATTTCAAAAACACAAGTAGATAGGGGCACCTGAGTGGCTCAGCAGATTAAGTGTCCAATTTAGGCGCAGGTCAGGATCACACCGGTCATGAGTTTGAGTCCTGCATATGGCTCTGTGCTGACAGCTTAGAGCTTGGAGCCTGCTTTGGATTCCCTGTCTCCTTCTCTCTCTGCCCCGCCCCTCCCTCTAAATTAAATAAACGTTAACAATTTTTTTAAATGGATAAATAAGATTAATGTGTTTCCATAATTATTTCTATTTTAGCAAAGTAACTTCATTTTTTAAAATGTCTATTTATTTATTTTGAGAAAGAGAAAGCATGTGCGTGCATGGGGGAGAGGCAGAGAGAGAGAAAATCTCAAGCAGGTTCCCCACTGTCACTGCAGAGCCTGATGCCTGGCTTGATCTCACAAACCTATGAGATCATGACTGTAACCCACTGAGCCACCCAGGCAACCCAGCAAAGTAACTTTAAAAATCTAGATCCAACAAAAGCAAACTAACATATAGTAAGTACTTACCATGTTCCAGGAACTGTGCTATTTTTATATATGTTTAAGCTTCACAGCTTCCTTAAAGTTTAGGTACTATTGTTAGTATCTGTGTTCATCAGGATTCTCCAGAGAAATAGAACAACAGAAGATACACATATAGGAGTAGATTTATGATAGAAATTGGCTCACATGCTTATAGAGGCCAAGAAGTCCCCACAATCTGCTGTCTGCAAGTGGGAGACTCAGGAAAGCTGATAGTGTAATTCAGTATGAGTCGGGGAGGCCTGAGAACCAAGGGAGTTGATGGTGTTACTCCCAGTCCAAGGCCACAGGAGAGAACCAGGGAGAGCCACTGGATAAGCCCTGAAGTCTGAAAGCCAGAGAACCAAGAGCTCTGCTAAATAGACATAGGGTGATGATAATTTTATGTGTCAACTTGACGGACTAAGGGATGCCCAGAGCTGGGACATCCATTTTCTCCTGCCCTCAGAGAGCTCAAGAATAGAGAGCAAGAATTTGCCTTTCTTTCTTCACCTTTTCGTTCCATTCTGGCACTTTAAGGTATTGGGTGATTGATGCCTGCCCATGTTTGTAAGGTTGGGTCTCTTTACTCAGCCTACTAATTCAAATACTAATGTCTTCCAGAAACATTCTCCCAAACACACCCAGAAATAATGTTTTACCAGCTATCTGGGCATCCCTTAGCCCAGTCAAGTTAACACATACAATTAACCATCACCATAGTCCTATTTAGTTGATGAGGCAGCTGAGGCTAAGAAAGGATTTGAAACCACATCTGAGCCTGAAGACAATAATCTTTATATGTTACTTGTATTCTCACTCCTGGTGATAACTTTCATTTGACTTACACATCTGAATTACACGCACACGTCTGAATACTGAATTGAACTTACCTACTTTAGATAAATTTCCCAACCATTCTCCATTTGTAAGCATTTTCCTTCAATGTAATTCTTATAGAAAGCTTATCACGACATGGTATAGTTTACCACATTGTAGGAAAACCCTTATTTCACACATAGTCCTATCCTTTGAATCTAAGCTTGACAGGAAAGTACAATTAAATAAGAAAAATAAACACGGTTCCCTCATTTTCCTGTTTCAGCATTTACATGGCTATCACAACTAAAAAAGGAGATTGTTTTCAGTGTCACATCAATTAATTCCAATTTCTGTGCACTGAATGAATCGCCTGCTCACTGAGAGGATTGTATCTCCTTAGCTTCAGTTGTAGAAGAATTTGCTTATAAGGGAGAGAATGGTGAAGACATTTGTTTGCTCCAATCAGCCAATGAGGAAAATTAAAAAAAAAAAGGTGTTTTCAGTATAATGATGTTTTTAAAAGAGAGAACTTAACCCTTAAAATAAGTCACGCTGTATAAAGAATCGTATCCAAAAGCCATTCCTACAGATGCAAAATTCCTTTAGAAATAGTCTTTAAAGACAAAGCTTTGGTAGATTGGTAAACAGAAAATCATAAATCTTTCTGGAATTATTTCACAAAGGCTTTAGCCTACAGATATTTATCCTACTTTATCTTTATTTGTCCTTCTTATTCTAAATTTTTTTCCTTATATCCAACACTTTCAGATGATTTCTCTGGTAAACATGGTGGACTTGTGAGGGAGAGAGTTGAAAAAGGTTGATTTTCTGAAGTCCTATCATGAGTTTGTGTGTCTGATGTAGATTAGCTTATCAATTCTAAGGTATACTTATATCTTCAGTAAGAAGAGTTGTCTAGCATTCTCCAGTGATCACTTTAGTGTAATAAAAAAAATTGTAATATGTTAATAATCTCTAATTGAATATGTTTAAGTACATCTTTTGGAATTATCAAGTTCATAACCTAGACTGTTTTTTTCCATGATTTCTCTAGACCACAAATTCTCCAGTTTATGTGGAGTCAAATGTTCTAAAGAACTCTTTGTTAGGTGGTTAACCAGAAGTAAAGCAACTTAAAATATATTAGCCAATAATTACCATATATTGATCTCTAGTTAATCTGGTCTCTTTCCATTCATACCAAATGAAGTGACTTAATTTGCTTAAGTAAAAAATTATGATTAAAATATCTATGAACACCCTGAGGAGGGTCTCATATGGCAAACCTCCTTACTTACACAGCTAGGGATTCACCTTATACTGCTAGAGTATACAGAGGGGTATAACCTTTGTGAAATGTATATCCCATGCATAAAATGTCTTTAAAATAGTAATATTCTTATAGTAATATTCTCTGCTGTCAGTAGGAACCCCACTTCAGATCCTCTGTCTCCCTCTCTGACCCTTCGCTGCTTGCGCGCGCTCTCTCTCTCTCAAAAATAAACATTTAAAAACATAATACAAAAATAAAATAAAATAAAATAAAATAAAATAAAATAAAATAAAATATGTTGACTAAGGAAATAATCAGAGATTAAGTTAACAATTTAAATATGTGCACATTTATATCTTCAATGCAGATCATGCTTTAGGACACTTGGTTTCATAAATCCACCTACCTTTCTGTCAATTTCACTTAGCAACTGTCTTGTATGTTTCTCAAATTCATTATGTTCAGAACTTGACTATCGATATTTCCCTTATAAATTCCTCCTTCCTTGGGGGCGCCTAAGTGGCTCAGTGGGTTAAGCCTCCAACTTCGGCTCAGGTCATGATCTCGCAGCCCGTGAGTTCAAGCCCCGCCTCGGGCTTTGTGCTGACAGCCCAGAGCCTAAAGCCTGTTTCAGATTCTGTGTCTCCCTCTCTCTCTGACCCTCCCCCGTTCATTCTCTGTCTCTGTCTGTCTCAAAAATAAATAAACGTTAGAAAAAAAAAATCCTTCTTCTTTAACATCTTCACCTTACTATTTGGTTCTTCATTTTGTCACTTTCTCAATATAGTAAATTGGAAGGTTTTCTTTTACTTTTCTTATCCTCATTCACCACATCTGGCCCAAGTGCTATTATTTCTTTCTCCAAAACACAGGTTGACTCTATTTCTTTCTGTCTCCACTTCGACTACTCTAGTGAAAGGCACAATCATTTCTGACCTATGTTAGTAAAAGCCTCCCCACTGGTCACTTGACTTCTACTATTGTCTTCCTCAAAGTTATTTTTGCTTAACAGCCAGAGTAATCTTTCACATTTGGAGAGTACTTCCCTACTTCCTACTGGAGTCTTTTTGCATTTAATAGAACATGCAAAATCAAAAAAAGAAGAAGAGGAAGAAGAAGAAGCAGAAGCAGAAGAAGAAGAAGAAGAAGAAGAAGAAGAAGGAGGAGGAGGAGATGAAGAAAATGGAAGGAAGGAAGGAAGGAAGGAAGGAAGGAAGGAAGGAAGGAAGAAAAGAAAGAAAGAAAAGAAAGAATGAAAGAAAAGAAAGAAAGAAACAGAGAAAGAGAGAAAGAAAGAAAGAAAAAGAAAGAGAAAGGCCCATAAAGTCCTTTGGAACTAGTATCTGCTGGCTTCTCCAACCTTACCTGACTCTAGTCCTCACTACCACATCTTCCTGCATTTCAGACATAGTAGTCTTCTTTTGGTTACTGAAAAGTTCTTTCTTGTCTCAGAGTCTTTGTACTTGCTGTTTCTTCTCCCGGAATTCCTTCCTCTCTGTCTTTTCCTATTATGTTTTTTTTCCTTTTAAAATGTTTTCATGTATATATTTTTATTGGTTGAAATTATTAAAATTTAAATAAAAAATTTTTAATGTTTATTTATTTTATTTTTGAGAAAGAGAGAGAGAAAGAGAGTGTGTGAATAGGGAAGGGGCAGAGAAAAATAGAAACACAGAATCTGAAGCATGCTCCAGGCTCTGAGCTGTCAGCACAGAGCCCGACGCGGGGCTCGAACTCATGAACTGTAAGATCATGACCTGAGCTGAGGTCAGATGCTTAACCAACTGAGCCACCCAGGTGCCCCATTCTTTTGCTCCCCCTTTTCTCTGGTTATTTGTTTTTTTTTAATTAGTTTTTTTTCTCAGTTGTAGGAGTTCTTTATATATTTTGGAAGTTAACACTTATCAGATATATGGTTTGCAAATCTTTTCAACATATCAACAAGTGAAGGACAAAAATCACACAATTATCTCAATAGATGCAGAGAAAACATTTGAAGAGCTTCAATATCTTTTCACCAAAAAAAAAAAGTATATAAAGAACTTACCTCAACACAATAAGGCCATGTATGAAAAGTCCACAGTTAATAGAAGTCCTGGCCACTGCAAATAAAATAAAAGGCATCCAAATCAGAAAAGAAGAAGTAAAATTATCTCTATTTGTAGAGAACATAATCTTATATGTAGAAAATCCTAGATTTCACAAAAAAAAAAAAAAAAAAAAACCAAGCCAAACCAAACAAACAAACAAAAACTGTTAGAACTAATAGACAAAAATTCAGTAAAGTTCAGGGTATAAAATCAATGTACAAAAGTTAGTTGCATTTCTGGTACACCAATAATGAACTATCCAAAAAGGAAGTAAAGAAAATAATCTCATTTACAACAGCATAGAAAAGAATTAAGATACTTAAGAATAAAACTAAGTAGAGTAGCAAAGAACTAGAATACTGAAAACTTTAGCAGACACAATTAAATGGAAAGTCACCCTGTGTTAATGGATTAGAAGAATTATTATTGTTAAAACATCCAAAGCAATCCTCAAATTCAATGTAATCCTTGTCAAAATCCCCAAAACATGATTATTTATAAATCTTTTATGGATGTATGCATCCATTTCGCTTGGAGAAATAGAGTCAAATGACTGGGTCTTGTGGTATGTATATGTTTCATATTTAAGAAACTGACAAATTCTTCCAAAGTGGTATCAGTTTACATTTCCACTGCAGTGTATAAGTGTTCCAGTTCCTCCACATCCTTTCCAAAACTTGGTAGGGTCAGTCTTTTTAATTTTAAATTTTGAGGGCACTGCCATTTTATTGTGGTTTTAATTTGCCCTTTCTTATGACAATGATATTGATCATCTTTTTACATGCTTTGTTTTTTTGCTAATTTGTATATCTTCTTGAAATAGTTCAAATTTGTTGCTCACTTATTTTGTAATTTGGTGGTCTTATTATTTTATTATAAGAATTTTTTATATATTATAGACATGCTGGATACAAGTCCTTTGTCAGATATATGTTTTGAAAAACTTTTCCCTCCATCTTTATTTTGCCATTCCATTTTTTAAAATTTTTTTTATTATTATGTTTCTTTATTTTTGATAGGCAGAGACAGAGCATGAGTGGGAGAGAGGCAGAGAGAGAGGGAGGCACAGAATCCAAAGCAGGCTCCAGGCCCAGAGCCCAACGCGGGGCTCGAAACCACAAGCCATGAGGTCATGACCTGAGCCAAAGTCGGACGCTTAACCAACTGAGCCACCCAGGAGCCCCAACCATTTCATTTTTTAAAGTCTCTTTTAAGAGCAAGAGTTTTAATTTTGATATAGTTGAATTTTTAGACTTTTTATATGACTTGAAATTTTTGTATCCTCTTTGCCAAACCCAAAGTCAGAAACCTTTTCTATATGTTTTCTTCTAGACTTTTTATAATTAGAGCTCATACACTGGGGAATAAAATCCATTCTGAATTACTTTTGTGCATGGTGTGAGCTCAGGACTGAGGCTCATTATTTTTCAATTTTGCAATTTTTCTAGCACAACTAGTTGAAATAAATCTTCCCTACTCAGTGTGCCTGGCATCTATGTCAAAATTTCATTGGTCATATACATATGGTTTTATTTATGAACTTTTTATTCTGCTCTATTTGTTTATATATACCAATGTTACATAGTATGATTTTTCTGTGAAGAAACCTGGCAGACATCATTTTCATAAAATGATCAAATTTAAAATCACAAGCAATCAGGTAAACTAATATCTCATACCTTCTGGTAGATTACATTGAGGACAGGACATCACTTGGTAGTATTCTTGCCAAAAATTCAGAAATAAAATATAATCTTGAGGAAATATAATAAAATCCAAATGGGGTGTTGCAAACTACAAGATACCTAACCTGATAATATGAGAGCCATGAAAGACAAAGACAGACTAAAGAGCTGTTCACATTTTAAAAGTTAAAAGTTAGAAAGAACTGAATAGAATGTGTGAACCTCAATAAAATCCTGGAACCAAATTTCTACTTTTGCTGTGAATGACATTATCGGGACAATGGGTGAAATTTGAATATGAGCTTTATCTTAGGTAATATTCCTATATTTGTGTTAGTTTCTTAATTTTTATAATTCTACTGTGGTTATGTAATTCAATGTCCTTGTTAGCAAACACACTTGCACACACACAAGAAAGCAAAAATGAGACAAATATGGTCAAATATTAACAACTGGGAAATCTGGGTATAGCCAGAGTGCTTTGTAGTATTGTTTATGACTTTTCTATAGGTCTGAAATTATTTCAATATATGAAGTTATAGAAAAATGCCATGATACCAAAGAATAATGAGTCATAGATGAAAGGTTAATTATATACCACTTTTAATGAAAAAAGCAAGGTTTAAAACTATATATAGTATATCAGTATATATTTCCTTAAAATGTTCAAAAGAAAAATATTAATATTTAGCTCCAAAGGATGGGGTTGTGTGTGATTATAACTTTTCTTCTTTATATACTTCCATATTATCCAAATACTACAATAGATATGCATTATTTTTATCATAAGAAAAAAACTGTTAAACATATTTTATAAGTAATTACATAGTTTAAAGCCAAATATCTCTTGAAACTTAACATGTATTCTTTTTTTCCTTTTTCCTCTGATAATTAACATGTACTTGAGCTCCATTGAAGACTGTTTTAACTCTTAAAATAACTTGTTTCTGTGACGATAGTCACAGCCCATGCAGCTTTCAATTCCTTATAATTGTAATTTTGGGAAAGTGAGAATGGCTAATAATTAAGTGCAGAAGAGTATGAGTGAAATGGATTTGGGTTCCAATCTATTTACTAGCTGTGTGATCTAAGACAAATAATCTAATTAAGTTAAAAGGAAATCATTAGGGTGGGCCCTAACCCAATATAACTGGTGTCCTTATAAGAAAAGGAAATTTAAACACAGACAGGTACAGAGGGAATACATGTGAAGAGATATAGGGAGTAGATGGCCATCTGCAAGCCATAGAGGGATGCCTGGTACAGATCCTTCCCTCTCCAGTCTCAAAAGGAAGCAATCTTGTGAGTACCTTAATCTCAGACTCCTTGCTTCCAGAACTGTGACAAAATTAATTTCTGTTGTTTAAGCCACCCAGTCTATACTTTGTTATGACAGCCCTGGCAAACTAATACAAGGCAATAGGGAGCACCAAACAAAATGAAACGAGTAAGACCAGTAATATTTTGTACCTGGTACAAAATAAACTTAATAAGTGGCATGTGTCATTATTGTTTTTTACAATATAGAAGTTCTTATGGTTAACCACAGATTTTTTTTTCTAAACGATTAATCTTAAAATAAAACATAGTTGCATGTCTTTTAAATCAGAGACTGTGACCTGAAAAAATGTCTCAAAATAATTATATATTAAGTGTGACCTTGGAGTTAACCTAGTCTAGCTTTTCTCCCTTTATTTTACTGAGAACAGAAAGATTATATAATTTTTGTCCAGGTAGAAAGCAACTCAGAGGCAAAATCATTTTTTATTGTATAGATGCCCAGGCTTTCATTCAAGAATTATTTTTTTTCAAGAATTATTTTAAAACATAATATGTCACTAATATGTTACAGCTCTGTTTTATCTTACCAAATTGCTGTTTGGAGAAATCGTGGTGTTTTTTTGTTTTTTTTTTTATCTTTTCTTCTTCCTACTCTTCAAAATTAAGCTGTATTTCCCTATTTCTGTATAAAAGGAACATACTTAAATTGCTCTAATTACTTGTATATAGGAAATATTTCTGTCTTTTGAGTAGAAACATCATACCTATGAGACTTCCTTGGATTCCAGCAAGTGTTAGGACCAATCCATCAAAGCTGAAGTAGTTATGTTTATTGATAAGGAACCTGTCTGAATCCAGTTTAAAAAGCTGGATCAAACCAGTTAGCCACACTGGAGTAGCACTGAAGTAAAGGCTTGTGAGCCCAGGCAAAATCTACGGCAGCCTGAAGGCATGCAGGAGTTTGGGGTTGGGGTGGTATACTAAATTTAATTGAGAGGCAACCAAGGTCATATCTGGGAACAATGCCATGTTGTAAGTCACAGACCTGTAAGTCTCGGAAACATGTGCTCAAAAGAACCACACAGATTGGAAGGCAGCATACATTTCAAGATAAGTAAGTGAGGATCTGATCAAACTATTGATCTATTCTTTCTCTACTCTGCTAGCCACTTCCAGCAATTCTGATTATTCATATAATGAAAGTAAGGACAAAGCAGAGAGAAAAACAGACACAGAAGCAAAGAGTATTTATTGAACTAGTAAGGTTGTTCTAGGTTCTCCTTCTCAGCATGACCTCCTTTTCTAAGGTTGGGACCACATGACCTTAATTTGCAAGATCAAGTCCACCAAAAATCAAGAACCAATTCTGAACATAAACAGGAGAAATCTAAGAAACTTGACACTATTGCTCAGTATTTTTACTAATGTGGTTGGTCAGATCCAAACCATGAGCTATACAGACCCAATAACTGAGACTTTGCCTTGTCCCTCTGGTTAACCCCTGACTTATACCCATGTCTCAACTTGTACTTTGGACAAGTCTTCTCTCTTGATTATAGTTAAGTATATAAGTAAGTATAGTAAACATTCCCAGGTTTAGAATTCTACTTAGCTTACCAGTCTTCCAGGAATGGTAGTCTTAGACCTAAAAGCCATATCTGTAAATAAGTTCTGGTTTCCCTGCTACCTGAGGCCTCCTGAGTCTCTGGGTTGTGCTCTGTTTGTCTATCACAAGGCACCTGTCACTTCAGTCGGTATTCCCTCTAATCCTGGATGTTGTCTTGAATAAGCTCTTACTCCATGTTACAGGTTTTATTTTAGGAGGTATGCTGACAGGCCTTCCTCCTATCACCTTCACCTGGTTCATTGTTCCAACTCGTCCAGGGCCAACCTCTGGTTCCACCATTTTTTTCCATACCCAGATGGGTATTCCCCTGCTTTATGAGTGATTTGGTTTCAGATCTTTGTCAGATTATCCAAATAAATGGTATCTTCAGCCTCTGGGAAAGCACTGAACTTGGAAGTAATGGGAACATACACTAATATACCAGTGCTAGAAGAGTATTGTCTCTCTGTCTTGCCCCATGACTACATGAATTATGACTACATGACTATGCACAGAAATGATGTGTTATTCATTTACCAACAAGAAGAAATATTCTTGGAGGTTGTATAGGATAGGCTATAGATTAGATTATGCTATGGCAACACATACCTGGGAATCTCAGTGGTTTAAAACAAATAAACAAACAAAAAAGAAATATCACTTTTTTACTCAATCCATAGACTTATTTGGGGTTAATAAGGAGGGATATGCTTATTGTAGTCACACTGGACTTATGTTTTTCAGAGAAGCCACTAACTTGAATATTCCCAACCTCTGTGACAGAAAGTATAGAGAAAATTTATTTATGCAATATTCAGCCAGTAAGTAAAACACAGATACTTCTGTCTACAACTTATTGACCAGAAATTAGTTACTTGGTCCCACGTAACTTCAAAGAGGTTGTCCCAAATGCTAGCTACCAAATGGTTTGAATGGCAAGAACTGGACATTTTTGTCAAATAGCACTAATAACTCACTGTGGCCAAGCTAACTGTTAGCACCAAGTCCTGTCTATGCCAAAGCCAGAGAGTTCTGGCTGGAAGAGACAAGAAGAAAGGAAAAATAAATTCCCAGTAGTCAGAAAATGAAACATAGCAGTGAGCTGCTAAAGTGGTGAGAGACAGGAATCAAGAGTTATAGAGATGACAAGAATCTTTATCAACAGAAAAGAAGTGACACAGAAGATCAGCAGGAGCCACTAGAAAAGGGGAAAGTGCTACAGTCTGCAGGAAATGACAAGCCCAGGCCTCTCTGCCTCAATAATCTCCAGTTAGTATTTGTTTATACTTTACTAACTAGAGCTCCTAACAACTAATGTACATAGGAAGATCATCCCCATTAAAAGGAAGCTAAATTATATCTACTTCACTCAGTACAAGTGAACAAGTGAACACTTTCAGTGTGAGATATAAAAGTGTGAAGTATTGATGTAATAAGTTTTCAAGGTAACACTGGTTTAAAGAATAGGGTGGGAGAGATCTTTGGAATATAGATGCACTTTCCCTTCACATCAGTGGAATGAGGAAATGGATATGAACTCAGGATATTATGTGTAAAATCATCTTTTGCCTCAGAATTAACAGATGGTTTAGAATTCAAGAGTTTAATGGATCACTGATTTCAAAGTCACCTTAGAACACCCTGGCAGGGAATTCTGAAGATTGGAAATGCTAATCAAACCATAATAAATCCTTATTTTATCACAGTAAGATAACAGCCACCCCATAATGGTTATGACAAGGTTTTGGATTTTTAGTGCTTGAACGTTAGTGCTTGAATCTGTAGTCGTACATATCTCTCCTACCCCCAAAATGGTTCGAAATAAGAAATACAACAAATAACATTTCTAAAAAACGTTTAAAAATGGATGATGGCCAAGGAAACTCTTAGGTAATAGTATAGAAACATCTTCAAAATATGTTTGGAGTGAAAACAGAACTAAGTGAAGGTCAGGGTGATGTGTATACTACCCTTTGGGATAAAAAGAGAAAGATAGTATGTATTGTAACTTACTTGTAGATGGACAAAAATATTTGGAAGTATATAAAATTGTAATAACAGTGTTTTCTGTCAGTGGGAGGGCACAGTGGAGTGGGAACTTGGAGGTTATCAAAAGGTACTGAAAGGAGAAAGAGTTTTTTTTCTAGCAAAGACACACACATGCACATGTATACACATACATATACACAGACATATATGTGCAATAAATATATGTAATTTTAGCCTCATAAATATCTTACCTATTCAAAAAATTTAAAAATTAGTGCTTAAAAGTGAAAGGAATTACTCCTTAGTTGAAAGTAAAGTAAAATCACAGTCAACAGCAAGTAATGAAACAAGTAAAAGGTTGGATGTGGGGATATTTAGACATAATCGATTTTAAACATAGTGACTTAAAGCTCAGTAACACTGAATGAATATAGTAGTTGTGTAAATTATTATCAGATTTTAAGTACCTAATTCTGATGATTTATGGAGTTTCACAAATAAGCCAAGTCAGAAATGTCAGCATGTTAGTGTATGTCAAGCTCATCAATTTCACATTTGCAAGAGTAATTTTGAAGACTTTCCAAGGATCAGAAAGCCACGTTAGAGTTTTGTAATCTCTCTATAATTTCACCAAGTAGAGTTGTCTGAGAAATAGCCACTGAATGCTGAAATATATTAGCTCCTCAATAAAAGTTATAGTTTACTTGAGCCATGGTTTATCTGAATGAAGCCAGCATTATAATTCCTCTCTGTGGTGAATTCTTTGCTTGATACAATGTTTAAGAAAGAAGTAGAGGACAATAAAAGATGCCACAAACTTGAAAATCTGATATTTCTCACTATTTGGACCCTTTTCCTACATGTCATCTCAGTTGTCTCCTTCTCAGTACATTTGCACTGCTTTCCTTGTTTAAGTAGCATGGTTTCCATAGAGTACCTCTCCTTCATGTCTTCAACAATCTAAGTCTTTCCCTCAAAGCTCACACAAAATTCTATTTACTTTCCTTGTTTTCTGCTATCCGCCCTAACAATCTGAGGTTTCTGAAGAGCTCTGATTGAGATAGTTGATGGACCCAGAAACCAATTATTCCATCTTTACTGTGGGCATACATCATTGGCCAGACCCCCTGAAGTTGCAAGGGGGCTAGTGAGTAAGAGACAAGTTTCATTCAAGAGATTGAATTCAAGTATGGAAACTTTGGATCTCATCTGATCTTGAAAACTGGCAGGCTGTAGAGTGTCAGCATCACATATCCATGTTTATGAGGAAAAACTATGCTCAATACCCAGTTCTTATTAAAGTGTCTAGTATATAATATGTACTCCCTACTCAATATTTGTTGAATCAAGAAATAAACACCATTAGTTTCAATACAAAAGCTCCATGAAAGAACATATTTACTGAGAGCCTTCTGTCAAAACTAAATTTACAATGGCTTCTTTCTCTGGTAAACCAGTAATAGCTGCTTCTGGCAAATCGATCACTGTGTGGATACCAAATTATAACAAGTATGAACTGATTGTGCACATACATTTAGAGCATAATGATTAACAAGTCAGGTAAATGGGCATTATATGTGTGTTGGTGATTCACCTTAACTGTCTTATGTGAGATTCCTGATTGCAAATTAGTTTATCAATTATCTTCTCATCTAAAGTATAACCTGTCAAGGTGAGGACCTCATCTTTTTTCTCCTTGAATGTCTAATTCCACACGAGTATGATTGTTGATTAAAGAAATGAGAGCTAAAGAGAAGAAAGTTAATCATCATGTGCTATAAGATTACCCAGGATTAAATACCCTTCCGTAGAAAATTTTGATCAGTCACAATAGCATCAAGAGATAATTTTTCAGCAACAATCTTTCTCTTGCCAGTTCTCCAGGAATATTGACCATTCCTTGCTTTGAATTTGAAAGTGAGTAAGTAGAATAAAAAAAAAAGTATTTAGGTAAGGACCTAACTAAACCAACCTCACGTCATTGATTTTTCCAAAGTCAACTCTTGGACATGGGTCCACTGGCACTTTCTTGACTAGCTCCATGCTATTATCCACTTGCAGTCTTATAGTCCAACAGTTTGGCCTTTTACTACCAAGTATAATTCTACTGTAATAATCACATTCACTGTAGTCTTCACCGAGCAAGAGCTAAGATGACTTGATTTTAATCTAATTATGTTCTAAGACACAGTCACATTTTATCTAAAAGTTCAGTTGGGGACATATTACTTCCTACCAATGTTGAATCATTACCAAACCAAATTCAAATAGCATTGCCTGATATGAGGAAAGGTCCTTTTCATTTCAATTGCTACTGAGTAAAAATTTGACAGTGGTTTAAGTTCAAACTGTTAATGCAAAACTGTGTTTAGAGAATGTGTGGTCCAAATCTCTCATTTTCAAATAAGAGATTGGAGGCTTGGGGAAGTTGACCTCACTCAGTCCATCTATGGTCCTGTGGTAGAAGTTAGAATAGAACTTACATTTCCAAACTCTTTCAGTCCTACAAAGACTGAGATGTGTGTGTGTGTGTGTGTGTGTGTGTGTGTGTGGCTGGGGAGTTGGGGGGGGGGCACAGCATACCTTCTAGTTACAAGTTTAAGTCATCAAATTAAATGGCACAATTGTGATTATTTAAAGAAAAAGACGTGAACATATTTTAATTTGCTTATATGTACTATTTTCAGTTATACTGAAAAATCAAATATAGGCATATTAAGTGAACAATGAAATAGAATATTTTTGTATTTATGACAATTTTTAATGTTGCATGATTTTGATATTATTTCATACAGAATTTAAGATGAGAATATGTTTAAACTCTAAGTTATTAAAATATGTGTGTGGGGCGCCTGGATGGCTTAGTCAGTTAAGTGTCCAACTTTGGCTCAGGTCATGATCTCACAGTTTGTGGGTTTGAGCCCTGGGTCAGGCTCTGTGCTGACAGCTCAGAGCCTGGAGCTTGCTTTGGATTCCCTGTCTCCCTCTCTCTCTGCCCCTCCCCCACTCATTCTCTCTCTCTCTCTCTCTCTCTCTCTCTCTCTCTCTCTCTCAAAAATAAACAAACAAAATAAAAAGTTTTTAAAACTTTTTAAAAATAAATAAATAAATAAATAAATAAATAAATAAATAAATAAAAATAAAATCTGTATGTAATTTCTACTGTGGCATTAACAGAAAAGGCTGGTATCTGAGTGTTGATGGTAAAAATGCAATTGTCCTTATAACTAATTTCTGAACCATATGTTCCCTTCCAATTTCTTGGTTGTGCTGATAATAGTTCTGTATCTGTTATATTTGAGAAGGGTATCTTAGAATCTTTGTTTCCCATATTCTCAAGTTATGCAAGCAAGGTTCAATATAATGAAGATTCTTATGGCTTAGATGCAATAGCTAAGCAGGTCTCTTATGGCTGAGGACAGGGTGAATTCAGTTGAAATTATGATTCTCCATTCCATTTATAAACTCTTATCAGTGTTAACATGTTTTCTAAGCTTCAGTAGTCAGAGTACTTTATAGCAGTCATTGCAAAAGAATCATTTCTCCTTTAAATGGGAGAAATATTGTAGACCCAAGATAGTTATTTTCCTTCTGGAACTGTTATTTTTAGGGGATAAATATAAATGTGTTTCTTTAATGATACACACAGGCAATTTCAAATAAAATGGGAGTTATGCAGAAAGATTGAACAGAAAGTAGACCCTATCATGGTTTAACTAAATGGAGCTCAGCCTCTCAAAAAAAATGCTACTATTATCACCTGTGTGAACTTGAGCAGATATTCAACTTCTGCAAAATAATATAACATTAGCAGTTAACAAGGAGTTTTCTATATATACCATAATAGCTTTAGATCAGTTTATCAATTTATACACCATAGTAGTTTTTTATCTCTACCCAAAGATGGAGGAAAGTCCCTGTTGCCCGGTCTGATGTAAACTGCAGAAAGTAAGATCATCCACTATGGAGAGATGTTTGCTGACGTATTGGGAGGAAAAAACCATTCTGGGTAAAGTTAACTCTGACAAACAATACAAATAACTACCATTGGGAAGGTACTCATGGAAAAGTGCCAATGAATAATAAATTTTAAATAGAAACCATTTCTTATGAAAGCAACACAAGGGAAAGACAGTTTTCACTTGCTTTAAAAATACATTAAAGAACTCTATTGGGGGCCAGGGAGGTGCAAGATGGTGGCATAGGAAGATCCTGAACTCACCTCCTCTCACAGACACATTAAATACACAGCTACATATGGAACAATTCTCTCTGAAAAAGACCTAGCCTAACAGTTCCTCCACAACAAAGGATAAACACCTTTGCTGCGTGACCTATTATCGGGAGGGATCTCACAACATAGGGCCTTTTTCCTGAGGAGCAAGGCATTTGTGCCTCACGGCAAGCACCCCAACCCTTGGGGCCTGTGCTGGAGACAGGAGCTTCCAAAATGTCTAGTTTTGAAAGGCAGTGGGGCTTACACCCAGGAGACCCAAAAGGCCTGGGGAACAGAGATACCACCATTAAAGGGCTTGCACACAGACTCACTTGCTCTGGGGCCCAGCGCCAAAGCAGTAGTTTGAAAAGCGCCTTAACTGTTTCTAAAAGAGATCCATTTGCTAATCTTAAAGAGCCTGCTGGGCTTCTCCCAGATAGAGGCGCTGGCGGGAAATGTTTTTTTCACTCTTCTATCTTCCCATCACAGGCAGGTGCCCGTGGTCCCTGCACTGTCTCACTGTTATGCTGCTGTCAGGTGGAGAGGCACATGTCTTCCTGTGAAAAAGGTCTATTTACTTAGCCTGGAGCAATTAGACAAGAAAAAGAAATAAAAGGCATCCAAATCAGATAAGAAGAAGTAAAACTGTCTTTATTTGCAGATGAAATGGTATTGTATACAGAAAACCCTAAAGACTCCATCCAAAAACTGTTAGAACGAAAACACAAATTCAGTAAAGTTGCAGAATACCAAATCAATATATAAAAATCAGCTGTATTTTTCTGTACTAACAACAAATCATCAGAAAGAGAAATCAAGAAAATAGTTCCAATTGCAATTGCATTGATAACTGTAGTTTTAAAACTTTTAATGAAGATTATAAATTTTTCTAGAGCATCTCCTCTTCCATTCCCATTAGAACCCTTACATTAGGTAACCCTTCAAGGATTCAAATGTTGAAGATTCTAAGATCATAGGCCTTTGCCAAATATAATCTCTCATTTCAATCCAACTTACAATTTCACCTCATTTTTTCAATAACACACGCAACTTACAGTTTAGAATAGTTTCTTGGGTGGGGGGGCCTGGGTGGCTCAGTGGGTTAAGCATCCAACTCCTGATTTTGACTCAGGTTGTGATCTCATGGTTCATAAGATTAAGCCCCACATCAGGCTCTGCAATGTCAGCGTGCAGCCTGCTTGGGATTCTCTCTCTCCTACTCTCTCTGCCCCTCCCCTGTTCACTTGATCTCTCTCTCAAAATAAATAAACATTAAAAAATTAGGCTCTGGCTTATAGTCACAAAAAAGAAAGGAAGCAAGGGAAGTAGAGTGGGAGGGACTAAGGGAAGAAAGAATTTTCACTTGCCAATAAGTAATTCAAGCTGAATTGTAAAAAAAAAAAAAGGTGTAAATTCTAATTCATGATATATATAGGCTGCTCGTCCTGAAAGAGAGGGTAGCAAGATAGAAAGACTCAGGGTATATGTCGTCTCAAGAAATTGCTCTCTGAGGGGAACAAAGTAATATGTTCATCCTTCTAACTTATCTAAAATATTCTGTATGGAGAGAGAATAAGAGAGAGAGAATGAACTGTAGAAAATAAGATAACTTAAGCCAAATAAGGCTAATTCACAGTAAAAATAGTGTTCCCTGGGGATGGAGGACAGTAGTGTATAACTAAGAGCTTTGGCCATTGGGTATGATAAAAATTACACTATTTAATATATACATACATGCTAAAAGTATATGTTTTCATACTTCAACAGATCAGAGAGCTAAATAGGAGGGGAGGCCAGCTCATTGCAGCAGAAGCATGCTAGACTGGCATTGAAGGGGCTGCTGTGCACAACACCTACTTCCACTGACAGATTTTAAAGGACCTGGCCATGAAACCGAACAGAAAACTGGTCTAGGGTAGGCAGTATATCCTATAAGGTACAACTTCATCCAAGGTCAAGCAAGAGTCATAAAAAATTGAGCAGAACAAAGGAAGGAAGAGGGTATTCAGAAGAATTGAATAAAGACGACACTGCAGAAAAGGACCTAATGCCTGATTCATAACATTATTTGACCAAGTTACTAGAATTCAGTGAGGTGGGGCCACTACAAGTTAATGCAGTCAGCCACATGGAGAAAAGAGACTAAGGTGAAGAGACAACAAAATCAGAAGGAAACGGGATGGATTAGGAAGGCTGATAGCCTACATGAACATCACTGAGGGCTTCCAACTTTTGTTTCAGGTGCAGAAACGCAGAAAGAGCATTATTCCAACCCTAACATCATGTGAAAGCTGGATAATATACAAAGTCATAATTTTTTAAAAGAATTGATGGCCAAAGTAATCAGAAACCCTCAAGTCTATGTAAAGACAGGTGCCTTCAAGGAGAGACAGAACACAAGCACTGGCTCATCTGGGGCAAAGCATGGCAAGAAGACAAAGCCATTATAAAAGCAAGCAAGAGGAATTCAGATAAAATCTTTTAACTACTTCCAAAAGGCTGAGAACAGCATCTGGAACTCCAACAAGCCTCAGACACAAGGAGGGTTTGCATCTGCTCAGATTCAACAGAACAGACCTTTACTAGGTAGTCAAAAGAAAGACTGGGCAATTGTAGTGGAAGACTGGAGAAAGCTTCCCCTGGTTGGTGGTTCAGGGGCATGCCAGCTGCTAAGGCTGGGGATTGGGGGTGGTGGGAGGTCAAAAGTACCACCTAGATTCATTTTTCCCTAAAGAACAGCAAGTCCTGTTATCCCCAGGGCATAGGACAAAAACCGCTCCCTAGGGGAGTGGTAGGACTGTGAAATTTATATAGAATGATAAACTAGAATAGCAAAATCAACTTTGAAAGAGGACAAAAATGGAATTTCAATGTACTTGATATGAAAGTGTGCCATTGAGCAACAGTATGGCATTGGTAAGAGATTAGACACATAGATTGGAATAGAATAGAAACACTAGGAGTAGACCCACACTGAAAGGGTTAATTAATTTCAACAACGGTTCAAAATAAATTCAATGGAGAAAGGATAGTCTTTAAATGGTCACCGCAATTAGCACCGTCAGTATGATTGCCTAACATTTATTTATTGTTGATTTGCTCTATGGTAAACCGTTTACATGAGTAATTCACTTAATCTTAACAATAGTTCTCTGATAGTGTTACTATTGTTATCTGTATTTAATAGGTAAGAAAACTGAAGTTGATAAAGGTCATATTATAGTAACCGGCAGCTGGAAAATATATGGACATATATTCTTACCAAGTAAGTGTTGAAAAACAAAATGAGCCCCAAGAAAGATGGTCATTGTGCAAACAGATGCTTGATTAGCACTGAAATCAGTAACATTTCTACAAATTTCATCACATAACTGATTTTAAAAGTAAAAATACATTTTACATAGAAAATACCTACTGTAAAATTTACTAACAGTAAATGTACATAGACTAAGCACTCCCACTAAAAGAAAAGGACAGTAGAAAACACATACTAGTGCCAACTTAAAATCCCACTTCCTCTGGTTTAGATGATGACTCTACAATATATATTTAATTTCCAGTGAAATTAATTTCCTCTCTGGGGCGCCTGGGTGGCTTGGTCGGTTAAGCGTCCAACTTCGGCTCAGGTCATGATCTCACGGTCTGTGAGTTCAAGCCCCGCATCGGGCTCTGTGCTGACAGCTCAGAGCCTGCAGCCTGTTTCAGATTCTGTGTCTCCCTCTCTCTCTGCCCCTCCCTTGTTCATGCTCTGTCTCTCTCTGTCTCAAAAATAAATAAACATTAAAAAAAATTTTTTTTAATAAAAATAAAAAAAAATTTCCTCTCTAGTACTCTTCCATTCCACATTTTCCTTAACTATTTCCAAATAGCTATTTTCACACTTATGTTTTCTGATTACTGTTTCAAAAACTTATCAAGTTCCTGAAAAATAGTTTATTGAGATTTTTACTGGAAGTACATTTAATTTATCATTTAATTTGGGAAGAATTGGCTGCTTTTATTATTTGGTGCTGCCACTTATAACAGGTTTTGAATTCATTTTAGTGTGTCTCTCACAATTCTAGTTACTGATCTTTGTTATGTTTCCTATTATTTCAGCTTATTATATTATTGTTACCATTGAAAAAGAATTTTTTATATAACAATTTCCATGCTGTTACATATGTATCATTATATTAAAGATCTTGAGGAAAATAGTTTCATTATTAAAATATTTCTATGTTGTGTTTCAATAGCCCATAGGTTTCATTTTACCATAAAGTCTACCACCAAGAGCAAGCACATAATGATGACATTTGATCCTGTATTAAATATTGACTAAATTCTATGATACTACCCTTGATTTATTAGTTCATTTATAAAGTAGCTTCAAAATCCCACTAGGGAAATTCTCTGATGCCTCCATTTTTATCATTTTTCCACATTGTATACATGGCATAAATGCAATATATTTAAATGCAAATTCAACTGCCATATTTTGAACACCTGCCATAGCTTAGATTCTGTGATAAGCCCTATACATGGTCTTAATTACTCTCCACAACACCACCATGAGATGCATATTATTTAATTCAATTTTTCAGTGACAGCATATTTAAATTCTTAAAGAAAGAAAGATAATGAGTAAGTCTTAAATTCTAAGAAACTTCTTCCTACGTTTTTTACATAGGACTTAAGAACATACACAAAACAACCTTTAAAAATATTTTCCAAGTATGTGACTTTTGCTTTTTTTCAAATAGATTTCTTAGGCTGGCTTTTGTAAGATACAAACACACTGAGCAGCATGTTTTTTATGTTATTCCTTACATAGAGTAGTGGAGTGTTCTCTCAACAGCATTAAGTCAGCCAGAGAGAAAACTACAGACAATGGAAGCATTTATATGACTTTAAAGGATGTTCAATCAAACAAAATGTGACCCTTGAAAGCCTTGAATATTGTAAGCCTTCATCTAAAAACAAAGAGGAAGCACATGGTTGATGTAGCAAGTTGAGCCCCAGGAAGGAGGATAATTCCGAGTTCCCTATTTCTGCCAAGGGCATACTTAAAGAGTTGTTCTCCATATTTTAATTTTTTGTCATTTTTAAGGGCATTGATCATTACCACAAAATGAGGTCACTTAATCATTATTTATGTAGTCATTCAGACTTGATGGCAAGTTTCTTTGAAATAAGATATATTGTGCCTCATTGAGCTCTTTAGGATAGTATAAGCCAGATTTTGAGAATCTCCTACTCTAAACCACTTTCACCAGGCCACCAGCTGCTCATTCAGAATTGAATTCCTATTTTTTTCATAGTGAGGTTTGGGGACTGAAAAAGCATCACTAAAGACAATTACCATGGTTGTACTACACAGACCCAACTGTGTAGGTGTAGGGTGGGAGAGGGAGGGGAGAGAGAGAAGAAAGAGGAGAGAGAGAAAGAGAGAAAGAGAGAGAGAGAGAAAGAGGGAGAGAGATAGTTATTGGGTTCAATGATATACGCAACTATAACTAAGAATTACAAGCCTAGAACCATGAAGTCAATTTTTTTGCCTTCTAGAGTGAAACTGATCATTTTATTAAGCTATCCAAACAACATCTTTCTTCAGTGTGTTTATTCATGCTTCAAGAATGGTTGATGAAAAGACACTGCATATGATCAATTTGGCCCATAAATAAAGAAAGGTACTTATTCATTCACTCCTTTATTTGATTATTCAACCAATATTTGGAACATCCGTGAAATACAAACCATGATTCTAGATATTATACATATAGGTGTGAACATGACAGTAACAGATAATTACAAAATGAATTATGTATTTGCGATTTTGGTAAAAGTAATATGGAGGAGGAGAAAGACAGGATGCTAAAAATTCCTGTAACAAGGGGACCTGTTATGGGAGGCATCTTATATTTCCTTCTAATAAGTCTTGTAAGTATGTGCTGTATATATCTGTGTGTAATCCTGGGCTCCAATCAATAATAAGCATCTCGTTTACCATGCAGGGTATGGTATATTGGCAAGTTGGAGGGAAAAGCAGGAAAAAAAGTCTCTTTTTCTTCAGTTCTAAGATTATTCTATGATATTTCTTGTGTTATTTACCTTTGATTGACTACGAACCACCCTCAAATTTGGAATCTCTATCAGAATTCCAGAGTTTAGTATATCACCTGGCAGTTAATGATCTAACTTGGGATGCAATTATTAAAAATAAACAGAAACTGTGAAACAGCAAATCTTTGTCTTATTTCTGGAAAAAAAAACCTTGAAGTTCTGTTGACATACTCTACTCTCCTTTAGAATATTGGAAAGTAGAAGGGCTTATGTGGTCCATCACCTCACAGAGTGATATTATACTGTTTCCAGAACCATGGCATTTAGAACAATGGGAAAAATAGTTTTGTATGCTGAATATAATTTGGGTATGGTATTTTACGGTGTATATATCTATGTGGGTTGTTTAAAAATGCTGACTCGCTGGATGTGAAAATTGTGTTATTTACAAAAGCAAGGTGGTTTTTTTTGTTTGTTGGCTTTTTGATTTCTGTTTTCAGGCTAAATAAGCTCAGTCCTTTTCAACATTTCTCATTGTATGTCTCAATCCTCTTCCTAATTCAAAAATGTTCTTTGGTGTGAATAAAGTGTTAAAGCATAAAATAAAAATAAGTAAGAAGCAAGTATTCTGTTAGAAATAATCAATTTTGCTCCCCTGCCCCTTCAGGATTTCCTCTTGGACGAGTGAATTCTTTAGCTCTCAGCATCCGCTAATTTTGTGTTGCCTTCCTTGGTTTCATGATGGAGCATTTAGAGAGAGAAGCATATCCGGCAACGGTCATTAGCCTATCACTAACAGAATAGTTAGAGGAGATAGATAAAATGCTCCTGTTAGCATTACAGCAGCTGCGTATCATACCATCCAACCCCAAACTGAATGTCTACAACTCATCCTTCTGGAAAACATACATGCACGTGATTACCGAAGTGACAGATGCAATTAAATCTCCAAGAGCAGATGTCTGGTGGGAAGAGGCTGGAAAGTGAGACCATAGTTGTGGCCAATGATGCTGGGTTCAACACTGTAGCTTAAAAGAAAGCAGCTAATCTTTGATTTTCTATTTCAACTCTTTTGTTCCAATGGCACCAGAGGCAAAGATTCAATTTCTCCCATATCAGCTATTTTTTTTAAGAGTCAAATCTCCTTAGACATGACTAAACTACAGATAGATGCATCTGCCATAAACTTGGAGTTTATATACATCTCATCATTGTCTGGCCCTTTGAAGATGCCTGCAACTAGCTTGCCCATACCTGCAAAATATGATTTGGCCATGCAATTACATCTTACTTCTTATTCAAGTCCTCTGCCCTCCTGCTAGCTCCAGTGTATGGATTAAATATAAACCTAAAAATTCTGTGTAATAGGTTCAAACACTCCCAAGAAAATTTGACATGTTTTTAGAAAGCTCAGCCAGACTATATAAACCTACTTCTTGACTTACCTTTAAATTCATTCACATGTAACCACTATTACCTTACTTACTCTGATAGTACAGTCAATCCTTGAATGACAGGGATCTGAACTGCACAGATCTACTCCTATGTGGACTTTTTGCAATAATACATACAGCACTGTAAATGTATTTTCTTTCCCTTAAGATGATCTTAACAACACTTTATTTTCTCTAACTTGCTTTATTGTAAATGTGTATATATATATATATATATATATACACACACACACACACACACACACACACAAATAAGTATATATACATATAAATATATATATATACAACTGCGTACATATAGGATAAAAATATGTATTAATAATTGCTTATGTTATTGGTAAGGCTTCTAGTCAAACATAGGTCATTAGTAGCTAAATTTTTAGAGAGTCAAAAGTTATACACAAATTTTTTGACTGGGCTTGGTGGGGGATCGGTGCTCCAACCCCACATTGTTCAAGGGCCAATTCCTTTAGGGGATTATTTGGATGACTGAAGAAGTACCATTATCCTGGCACATAATGGGTGTCTGATGAATGAGAGCTGCAGCATGGCAAAGTGGAAAGACCCTGGTTTTTGCTTTCAGGTAGACCTGGGTTGATACTTTATCTCCATGGCTTGTCAGCTATGCATTCCTAGCTATATTTCGTAGCCCCTTTGAGCATTGATTTCCTGTATGAGTAGGCAATAAAACCTAATTTGCCATAATAATTTAAGGATCGGAAGCATTAACCCCAGAAAAAAATGGGGTGCTCTGTAAATCATAGTGATATCATCATTACCATTGTCATTCTTAGCTGCTTACATCAGGAGCCTGAAATCTTCTCATTGGTTGTTAAGAATGGGATGGTAAACTCAGAGTCTCAAACAGAGTTTGAAACAACTCAAAACAGCAGAAAACAATATGGTACAGGTACTATGGGCAGGGACCCTAGAGAGAGACAACCTAGCATGAGTGTGAACTCCAGCCCCAGTGATGTGAACTTGTGCCAAATGTTATGCAGCTCATGTCTCCTATTCTATAAATATTTAAGACTACTACACACAAGGACACAAGGCCTGTTCCATGGCCTGGGATACATGACAGAAATTATTCCTGCCCTCCTGGATTTAACTTGGGGAGAAATGCACAATAAGCAACCAAATGCATGCTGAGCTTCTTTGTTCTTTAATTGAAACTATGAGTGCTATGAAGGAAAAGTACAGAATGCCTTGACAGCATTTAATGAGCACCCAGCCTAGCCTAGGAGAGCGCTGTGGAATATAACGGCACTTTCTGCAATATAGTCATGAGGATTAACTGCTACAATGCAGGAGGATTAATGAGGATTAGCTGTAACAAAACATTTAGCAAGATCACCTGGCACAGAATATGGGCTCAGTAATTGTTTGCTATTAAAGCTATGTTTATTGAGGTCCTAATGGATAGCTTACACAGAGATAAAAACTCTAATAAATATAAAACAAGGCGAGTTAGGTTGCAATCCCTATCCTCTAAGGATTATACAATTCCACTGAAAATTCAATAGGTCATATAAACATGGAATTAAATGTCCAAGCAATACACCTCCATTCATCTAAGGAAAATTATCAAGTTAGTCTGGAGTGGTTGAAAAATGATCCCAGAGGAAGTAGAACTTAATCTAGATCCTGAAGCAAGAGTAAGTTTTGTATAGATGGAGAGTAAAGACAAGAGGTTAATATTAATGTGGACTTTTCTCTTTATTCTCTATATAGGTGAGATCAATTTTAATATATCTCTTAGTAGGTGATTCTAGATTGGTGCAGCAGGTCAGTGATGTCCTTGAGGATTGAGGTTCCTTCCATACTCTTCCATCATTATCAGATGTATTTGGGATATCTCCCAAACAAGAAATCAATAGCAGCTTCAAACATATGCAAGTCCCTTCAGAGCCAAACACAGAGGAAGACTGGTTTTACCCCAGCAGCCTTCTTTTTCTCCTTAATGAGAGAGGAAAATATTTTCCATAAGCACCTCAACAAACTTTTTCTTACATGACATTGGACAAAAAGGATTGCATGCCCATCCCAAATCCAGCATTTGACAAGAATGAGAGTACCAGGAATGGCTTAGATGGATCATGATGCATGCCCTTAGCAAGGCATCTGGTGTTTAACAACAAAGAGTTCTTCAGTCAAAGAACAGAAGGGAAAGTGATCTTTTAAGAAGCCATTAATAGCCACTATTCCTCTCTCATCCTTTATATATATAAATTCTTCTCTCATATTCATCTGTCTTAAGATCCCAATGAACAGCTCATTCTCAGTGTGTTACACCCTGCCCCTCACGAACTGACTATACTCTCCTCTAACAAAGACCTGGAGTTTCTGCTTCTTCATCTAAGACCCACAAGGCATGATCAGCTAGAATTTCTTCTGAAGGAGCTTTCAGGTTTCTGATGTTACATAGGAGTATTCTGAGAGAGGGAACACATGGGCAGAGCCAAGAAAACATTTTCCAGAGTCATGTGATAAAGTCATGGTCAAAAGTGCCTGCTATAGACAGAGATCCAGATCCTATCTCAGAGGAGTAATGATCACATGCCATTACATGGCATCAGAAGGGCTATCAACAGGCACACACTAAAAATCAACCAAGTGAGACCTGAAGAAATAAAATTTACATTTGTTGTGCAAAACATCAGTAATAGGTCAGGTATGCAAACTCCTTATAACAAAAGATGACTCAGTACACTTAGGTACTCAGGTATGCAAACTCACTTATAACAAAAGATGACTCAGTACAATATTTGATTGTGCACATCATAAACTATGAGTTTGATTATATTTTTGCAGGTCTCAGGGTATTACAGTAGAAAACCCCATACCTCTATGTTTTGTCTTTACGATGTGTCTCTCACACAGCAAGTCCATCTGTTCACAACATTAAATGTTTAGGATGTATATTTATAAAACAAGAAATGTTATTTGCCTGACCCTCGAATCTGAGATTGTTTTAGCACAGTGCAGCATATGGTATGGAAAGGACCTACCAATTGAGTCAAGTAGGGGTCATGGAAGTGGGGAATTTACAGGCAATATACAACTGTAACTATGAAGGAAAGAAACAAAAATAGAAATGGGAAATCTTGAACTTTCTGCAGAGAATGGAGAGCTAAAAGTTGTTAGGAAGAAAGATTCAAGCAATTAAATACAGAAGAGAAAAGTTGAGGAATTTGTAGAAACTGAGTGAATTCAGACTTTTCTGAGTAGTTTCATTTCTGCTTCCCACTACCAACTACAGAAAATCTCCAATTACTTCTAATTTTATATTATTTCATTTTTTTAATAAGTTGTCATATATTTAGCATCTAAAATAACAGCCAATCCTTTGGTTATGAAATTATGCCACTGGGCTAAAGAGAAGGGTAGCCCCACTAATCCTGGGCATCTGTAGTACGCAGGACTGGCAGACACAAAAGTATCATAGAAATACTTGAATCGTGGGGTGCCTGGGGGGCTCAGTCAGTTAAGTGTCAGGCTCTAGATTTCAGCTCAGGTCATGATCTCATGGTTTGTGAGTTCAAGCCCTGTGTCAGGCTCTGTGCTGACAGCATGGAGACTGCTTGGGGTTCTCTCTCTCTGCCCCTCCCCTGCTCATGCCCCTCCCCTGCTCTCTCTGTCTCAAAATAAATTAAAACAACATTAATACAAAAGAAAGATTTGAGTCAGTAGTCTTTGCTTTCTGTCCCCTTCCTTTGAAGTATTTAATCTGCCCATATAGTGTTTGTCACCAGGAGCTAAGTGCTCCTCTCCCCTTCATCAAATATACACAATACTCATTTGCTTAGGACCTGATATCTGGAATGAAATGTATGGTTTGGCTAGGAAAAATGAGAGAATCAAAAATAATGGGACACCAAAGAGGTATTTTTATGAAGGGGAGCAAAAAGTAAACAAGGTCACTGGAAACCAAGTGTATCTTTCCCAATGCTTTGTGGAGGTTTAAAGTTTTAATGCACAGTCACTCATTACAAAAGATATGGGGCCCTTTATAGTCCAAAGATGGTGATGGGGACAGGGGCAGTAGGATCCAGAAGCCTGGAGCAATCCTCATTGCCCACTGATGCTGATGCCTCACCCTTGCTGCCCTTATGGGTTGAAATGGTGGAGGTGATCAATTCCACTTTCCTGAAACTGGGAAATGGATATAGAGGGATGAAATGGTCAGGGTTGTGGGGTTACATGTACCTTTCTTCCTTTTGGAAAGGTACTTGATTATAAACAAAAGCAAACAGGTACCACATTTTAAACTAAAAGACAGAAACCACGTTTAGGCATTCATAGGTAGGAAGTAATCCAAGGAAAAAGAGAGAGAGAGAGAAACTCAACTATCCCAAGTTTTTCTTCTGGCTACCCACATAGTGAGTACTTGTTGTTTCTTTGAATTCATCAAACACTTTGAACTCACTGATATTTTTACAAAACTTATGATAACATGTCAAGGTTCATTTTAGAGTGAGAGTAAATTCTGGGCAGTAGAATGATGGTTTTTTTTTTATGATTTTTAGCTACACAGGGTAGGTTTTCTTTTTGAAGCATTCTAACACCTAGCATGCCAGTATTTTATATTTACATGTTAAAAATCTGTTGCTACTTGGTCTAAATTCAGACCCATCGTCCATGAATGCACAAGGATGGATAGAATCAATTTTAAATCAGTGAGCTGAACTGAAGGAATGTGAACTAAGTATAAGCTGTCATCTTATAGTGTTGAGTCAAGAAAACCAGGTCCTTAAGAAATAGCCTGTGATTGCAGTACATCTTCCAGTGAATAAATAAGCTACTGCTATTAAATATGTCTCTACAATACACCTGACTAGAAAGAGGAGAAGCAACTGATGATCTTTTGAATAAAAACAACTACTTTCCGAAAAGGTAAGACATCCTGGAAAGTCAATACCCATTCTTGCTGACATAGAGCAACAGTACATTAATAATAATAGCTGTGTGCACTGAACAATTACTCTGTGCTAAGACGTTTACATTGATTATCCAGTTAAATCCTCAAAGCATCTCTGTGCTGTTAGCATTATTAGCATCCTCATTTTACATATACTAACTTATATCAGTGTTCAAGATCACAGAATTCCTCAGTGATAGAACTAGAATTTGAATTCAACGTGTCTAATCCCTGACTTTATATTCTTAACCACTAGGCAAGGTAAAATATCTATAACAGATCTTGGCTTTTGATGAACACTACTAACAAATACATTTTCATAGTGCTTTTGCTTTTTTCCATACGTATCACCTGCACTTCCCCATGCAAGAGTCCTGGCAGATGGGCAAAATGTTCAAGTGACTGCAGTTCTTTCATCAATGTCCATAAAAGCATATTTCTAGGTCCTCTTTATTCTGTGTCCATGGTCATGTCTATATTCTGCTCCTTGTCTTGCTCTGTTCAGGCTGTTATAAAAAAAAATACCACAGACTAGATGGCTTAGAAACAACAGAATTTCTTTCTCACAGTACCGGTAGGTGGAAAGTCGAAAATCAAGAGGCCAGCATGGTTGGATGAGAGACCTCTTTTGGGTTCATAGCTGGTGCATTCTCGCTGTTTCCTCACATGGTGGAAGGCCCAGGGAGCACTCCAGAGCCTCTCTTATAAAGCATTAATCCCATTCATGAAATCCACTCATGACTTAAGTACCTCTCAAAGGCCCCATCTGCTGATACCATTGCCTTTGGGGGTCAGGATTATAGCATATGAATTTTGAGGGGAAATAAACAGTCAGACCATAGCACTCCTCAGAAAAATACACCAATTTATAATAATATTCAATATGATTTTACTTTTCTTTTATTCCAGTTGAGATGCACTCTAATTCACACTCACTTACTAATACAAACCAAGGTATATTCTCCTTAGTCTGAAAGATTCCCACTGCTTGCTGACATTTCAGAATTGCAAAATCAAACACCTATATTCTCTCCTTTCTAACCAAAACATGTAAAAAAGTGCTTTTTTCGTGCTTTAAAGAAAATACAGATTTTTGGGTGGAATGCTAAGGTCTTTGAGGGCCAAGAAAATGTCAGAGAAATCCTTTGTGTTCCAACCCCCTTCCTCAAGTCTGATTCAACAAAAACAGAAGTGACTGGCCTTTCAGGTACTATTCCCACTGTCGCCACTTCAGATATTCTTCAAATGTTCTATTGTTACACCTAAAATAGTTTCCATTTCTGCTGACCAATAATTCATTTTGACTACACAGACAGAATACTAAACAACGGTCTTCAGGGCCTAAGAGCAAATTACTGGATCAGGCTTAACCAATTCTAATCCATTTTCCCAAAGGTCACAGCATTTGGCAACAAATAGTAAAAAATAAGACCGTCTTTTGGTTCTGCAGCCGTGGCAAAGAACATGGTATTTTAGGAAACTAAGTGAACTCAATATGCTGGATGGTCCAAGGTATGGTGTGGAAGAGATGAAGGGGGAAGTAAGAAAGGGGCAGATCATGAAGGATCTTCTGTGCCAAAGATTTTAGACTTCAGTATTCAACATCAATTCAGAATGTCTACTCTGCTCTATGCACCATTTGAAGCATGGAATACACAACAGTTACCAAGATGGAAATGATTCCTGCCCTGACAGACCTTAGTGTCTTACAGACTGCACACAATGATCCCCAGTGGGGAGGCATTGACAGAGCTTCACACAGGTAAGTTACACCTTTTTTTCTACTAATCCTGACTTTGGGGAACTCTGGAACAGCTTTTAAAACCAGCCTAAAAATAAAATCCAGACAGGAGTGTCTGGCTAGCTCAGTCAGTTGAGTGTCTGACTCTTGATTTTGGCTCAAGTCATGATCTCACAGTTCCTGGGTTCGAGCCCCACATCAGGCTCTGCACTCTTAGTGCAGATGGGATTTTCTCTCTCCCTCTGTCTCTGCCCCTGCCCCTTCAATGCTTGTGTGCTCTCTTTCTCTCTCAAAATAGGTAAGTACACTTAAAAAAGAATAAAATATAAAATCCAGATAATTATTTTAGAAACATATGTTATTACAGTGCTTCCCAAAATGTGGTTCCTAGACAGCAGTATCAGGATCCCCTGGAAAGTTGTTAGAAATACACATTTTCAGACTAACTTACTTACCAAATCATAGCTTCTAAGGGTGAGACCCACCTAAGATCCTCAGGTGATTCTGATGCTGCTTGTCTAGGAATCCCATTTTGAGAATCACTGTGTTATTTTGACTAAATCAGTATTATCCAGTTTAACGTTTTTATTGTTGTTGTTGTTGTCGTTGTTGTTGTTGTTGTTTTTAAATATCGTCTCCACTAAATGTCCTTAAATGACTGAATTGCTTCCAGAAGCCACCCTCAGAAGATGAAATATCCCCATCACTGAGGTTATCCGAGGGAATATGCCACAGGATGTAAAGGTAATTGTAAAACAAAATAAAATAAAACAACTACAACAATAACAAAGAACAAAACAGGGCAAGTTTCTATAACAAGGTTATTTAGAAGGAGACAGCACTTATTTGAACAAATATTTACTCACTCTTACAACATGCTTATAGAGACATTTGTGGCCTTATAATTCAAATGTAATAGAACTGAATTCACACTTCTGTGTTCTGTCTTACTTTTGGCCATCTTCTCTCCATGGTATGTGTAGAAAACAAGCCATCAAACTGGAGGATGTTAAGCAATGGCCATGTTTTATTTTCCCCTTCACTTTTGAGCCTAAGAGCATTTTTCATGCCCATTACCTTATCACTTCTCCCCCGATAATGTTGCTAACTACAGTACCTAATAGGCATTAACTTCCCAAGTGTTTCCCCAATTGTCAGGGTGGCATTTTTACTTTCTACAGCACATGTGACTCTTGATGGGAAGCACTACAGGTCGACATGCCTACAGCTTGAGGACGTATGCTGGCTTTTCTAGGCTTTAATTTGCCAACTCTATTAAAATGTTCTTTTACTAGTAAAGAATCTCCTATGCATTTGGTACTTGTAAAATGATTGTTTTTAAAGGAATGACTGACTTCATTGGAAATCTATTTTTAGGTACACTGCTCCTTCTTTCAGACACACAAATTCAGAATAATGGAAAGGAAGAGAGTTGTGGTTTTACTAAATAAGCAAATTCATGGAAATATTCCATAATCAAAGGAGTTTTGTTTTAACACAAGTGGTTAGAATTCTAAACAGCTCTAAAGTTCTCTTTCAATTGATTTATACTCAGACAAGAAAAAAAAAACACCCTACTCTATAAACCAGGAAAGAACTAGCATGTGGACAGATGATATAGACATCCCAGCTGCTGCATCAGCAGCTTTCCATCCTCAGATTAATGGACAAAGGGGCTCTCTCCTGACATCTGTGTTTATGTGCCGCAAGCAAGACAAACGAAGATAATCTACTAACCAGCATGAATTGTACATACATTTCTTGTCACTTATTACCAAATGGATTATTGCTGCCCTCAAAAAAAGGTAAAATATTTTTTTAACTGAACAAAAGTCTGGACACCCTTAATAAACTCCTTTTGAAATGAAGGAGTGATATATTGTGACAGCATGTCCTCCAGACTTTATTTCAATGACTTCATTTTAAATACCCTACTCTCTGGTGTCTAGGTACCAGGGAAGAAATGTACTGTGAACTCTCACTTATCCTTTGTTAAATCATAGTACATGGTAGAGAGAACATGTTTGCTCTGTGGGAGGAACAGGAAGAACATGCAAGATGCTGAGACTTAATTGGCAAAAGGGAATCAGATTTCCACCCTCCTCCTTCCAAAACTGAAGTGTTTTCTTATTAGGAAATCAGAAGCCTTGATCACTGGCAAAATCCAGAATGCCTGTTCTTTCTTTCACCCTACAAAAGAAAAAAAAAATTAAATTGCCAAAGAAAAAAAGATGACCACTACAGAGAAGTTCAACAAAAATCTGCTGTCAAGCAGGCGTGAGACACATTTCTAGGACATTCCATTTCTCCGTCCCATCCTAGGAAAATGCAGAAAGCCACAGTTATTCCATGGGGAAATGATAACACCAAATGGAATAAGCTGGGTTTTGTGTCCAGCCTATCCCCATGTAGATATTGATAAAGTATATATTTAAAAGAAATCTTTGGCTACCATCATGAGACAAGAATCTGGTTGAAGAACCTGGTTGTCCTCGTTGTAGCTTAGCAAGAAAATCATTAGGATTAATCTTACTCTCAAAGTGTGGTCAGGAAGTATTGATTATCTAGGTCCATGTGTTAAGAAAGAGTCTGAGTTCCATCAAGCTAGCATGAATGGAGGACTTTTTTATCAGGAAGGTCTGTCATGGATGGGAGAGGGGAAGGGCGATCCTGTGCCAAGGCTTATTATTCTTAATGGGAAGAGATGATGATAACCCAACTGACACTCATATGCTGACTGAACATCTCAAACTCATCCTGCCTATAACTGAAGTTCTCATCCCCTCCCCACCCTCACTCTGACCCTGACTGTCTTCCCTGTGCTAGCTGAAGACAGCCTTACCCTTCCAGCTGCTCAGACCAAAGACCTCGGGAGAATCTCTGTTTCCTTTCTTCCTTCCCCCCAGTATCCAATCTCTCAGGATATTCAGTAGGCTCAACTTTTAAAATAAAGGCAGAATCTGCTGTGATCTCTCCGACAGGAGCTACTATCTTCTCTTCTAGGAAACCTAAAAACTCCACCCATCCCAACATACACAGTCTGTTTGCAACACAAAAATCAAAGTGGATCTTTTAAAAACTTGAGTCAGATGATGTCATTCTCCTTGTTCTGCCTCTGGTCTCCTTTGCACTGGCTGTTCTCTCACCTGTGGTGTCCAGCCCTCTGTTCCAGGTGTCTACAAGGCAAACGCTCTGCTCCTTCAAGTCCTATTCAAATGTTGCCTTCTCAATGAGGTCCACTCTGGCCTCACTGCAATCTTCCCCGGCAATCCTAATCCTCTCCAACTTGATTTATTTTTTCAATAGTATTTATAGAAGTTGAACCTCAAACAACATGAGGTTATGGACTACACTCCCTGCAGTCAAAATTCCGTGTATAACTTTCGACTCTCCCAAAATGTAACTACTAATATCCTACTTTAACCAGAAGTTCTACTGATAACATAAACAATCGATTAACACACATCTTGTATGTTCTATGTATTGTATACTGTATTCTCATCACAAAGTAAACTTGAGAAAAGAAAATTTCATTTAGAAATTCATAAGGAAGAGAAATACATTTACAGTATTATGTTGTATTTATTTAGAAATAAACAAACAAAAAAGAAACAGGTATGAGTGGGCCTGTGCAATTCAAACCCGTGTTGTTCAAGGGTCGACTGTATTAACACACCATGGAATTTACCAGTTCATTATGTTGTTTGCTGCCTCTCTTCTTTCACTAGAATGTATGCTTCACAGTGAGGGTATTTAGGGCTATTGTGTTTACTAATGAATCATAAGTGCCTGGAATAATGCCTGACATACATTTGGCTTTTAATAACTATCCACTGAATGAATAAATTATGTTCATATGTGAATGTGGAGGACTATATTCAAGGGGTATTACAGATATTAAAACTCTGCAAATAGAATATTGAATATACATACACACATACATAAAAATCTATATTTTCATAATAATTCTTTTTTAGTTACTTCCCTATCCAGTTTATAAAAGTATACATGGAGAGATGAAACCTCAACAGGCTCATATCAAATTATCTACACAAGTACTTCACATGGGGGGAAAAAAAAGCTGAAGAGATTACATTAAATCCTTGAATTTCTATAGTGCTTAAAATGAATTCTTCTCCTTGTTAGAAGTTTATTAAATGATGAGTCAATTTCCTATGTTTCTATAATGTTTTCTCCCAAACTTTTATTGTGGCATATGTTTTTAATCCATAGTTATAATAATATAGTTATTAAATTAAATGAGTGTATTTAGCATAATTATCTTAAGTAGATGAAAACTGTATTTTCAGCCAGTTGGTTCCAGATTGCATTCTTTATTCAATTTTATGTTGGTGATCAAATTCCCCTTTGCTGTGAGCTAAAGCTCTTGTCTATCCATCTTATAGCTCTACAGAACTTGCCAACAGATTTTAGGAAAGAGCTACAAAAAAGAAAGAACCTCATTTAAAAGTAACTGAATTGCATTGTGTTAGATGGTAATGGTGTTTTTTAGTACCCACCCTGGAAACGGCCTTTTGAAAGCCATGTTATTTTCATGGAATGTGCCAAACAGTGATGCAATTAGGCATAAAGAGCAGAGGGCTATCGGAAGGCCTTTTTAACACACTGGAAAAGATGTAGGAAGGTTAAATTCCAAGCCCAGGCATCAGTCTAAATCAAACACATGTCAAAGGTAACTTACTGATGGAAAAAGACCATACTGACTCCTTTGCCTTTAGCATACGCCCCCTTGTGGCCACAACATGAATAACCACATGGACTGTGGTCTTCATGGAAATACATTTGCTCAGGGTTCAAAAGCAATACTTACACCTAATTGATTATGCGTTCTTCATGCAGGGTAATATTAATTTACTCGATCAGTAGACTTTAATCACAACTTTTAACAACAATGTGTGCGCATTCTACAGCTAATTGAAATAGCCTTTAAGAGAACAGGGTCTGGATACAGACCCCTTTCATAGCTACTAGCCATGTAAAGTGAGGACAGCAATCACATCTACCTCATAGAATTAGATGGGGATTAAATGTGAAGCAGCTATCACAGTGTTGGGTGTGTTGATGCTTAACAAATGTTCACTATTCATATATTATCTCATTCCTCCAGCTTTTTTAAGACAAGTGATTTCTTAGAAAACCCTCTGGACTGGATCCTCATCAAAAGAACAGAAAGTTTCAGACAAACTGGAATTCATGACAAACTGGCTTCTAATCTAGAACCAAAACAATTTATTTGCTTTTGGCATAAAATCCATTCAAGTTTTCTTTAAACGAAACCTTATCTAAATCAAGTACGTGTGCTTGAGCCCAAAAGGCTAGGTAAAGTCTGTAACATCAGCTGCTGCTTTCAGAAAGTTACTCATCAGATCATAGGGAGGTATATTGCTTTCTTCTCTCATTTAAATTTATTGGGCACTAAAATGTCATAACTAAATATTCAGGCCCATTTAGCAATTTCATTTGTTTTATTTTAAGATTAAACTAATTATAGTGATTTAAATACAAGTCGAGTCTGCTGCATTGTTTTGGTGAACTAATAAAAATCCATCTGGACTCTAAGCATGATAAGAAAATAAAAGATACGTATCAATGCTGGAATCAGTTCTTAGGTGCCAGAAGATTAATATGTTTCAATTCCTGACATATCAAATTGTTCACATCTCTATTGCCTTTTTTATAATTCCTTAAAGCTTTAAACATTTTTAATAGTTGAGAAGAATGTATATGATAGAATGAAATAATTCTACGCATACACTTCTCACTTTGTAGCCACTGATCGATCTTTCTTTGTTCAATTCAGTAAACTTTTACTGAGAGTTACTATGCACTAAGCTCTGTGCTAAAGGAACACTTAGAATACAAAACCGATAGGAGATGGTCCCTGCCTTCAGGGAGGTGAGAGAAATATGCAATGCAAAGAAGTCATTAAAATTGTGAGCGGCATATGCAATAAAGAAATGTTTGTAGGCTACTTGGATTGTAAAATGGTGGTCTCTGCATGAAGAGGACAAAGGCCATTTGGACAGAAGGAAGATGATTCATCGGAAGGATCAGATAATTTTAGAATAAGGGGAAGAGACCTTTCTAGGAAATGAGACTACCATGTACAAAGCAACAGTGACAGGAAATAGGTACATTTAGATTTCCTGAATGTTCTGTTTGATTAGGACATATCTTGGTGTTCTTGCCATTCATATACCCTTGGATTTTGACCTAAGTAAAACCATGCTTTTGATTCCTAGTTCTGGCATTTTCCCAGAATATCACTTCATTAAGTCCTGTTACTTTATACCCAAAGGATCTATCCAAAACATAGCATAAACAGATTCTAATGTTCACCCCAAAAGAGATCAAAACAAACACACAAATGTCACTAATGCACAATATTCTCCTAAGTCATTTCTGAAGCTTCAAGTTTTAACAACCATT
Source organism: Panthera tigris (assembly GCF_018350195.1). Lineage (NCBI taxonomy): Eukaryota > Metazoa > Chordata > Mammalia > Carnivora > Felidae > Panthera > Panthera tigris. The sequence goes on along the minus strand of NC_056668.1, from coordinate 56,566,431 downwards.
TTTTCTGTTTCTCTTTAAATACCATGGGATTCTGAGTTTTTAAATACACTTCTGTATCTCTAATTCTACATCTATATTGAATACTACATTAAATTCTTTTCACTGAACACTGAATGAGTAAAATTGGTTATGGGCTAAGGAATAGAGTATTCTGGATAGGGAAACCAGTTTGCCATGTGGTTCTTCACTCTAAATGAATCTTCTTAACTTCAGGGCAACTTCAGTAGGACCTAAACTCCATTTTTACATAAAGAAAAGGAAAAAGGAAGGAAGAAGGAGAGTAGGATAGACTTATATGAGTAGGTCTGGCTTCCACAAAGAACTTTTTGACAACGAAAACTGTAAAATATGGGCACCTAAGCATTAGTATATCAGACATTCTAAATGCCAAGGGAGAAAGGAGAATTGTCCTCACTGGTCCTCAGAACATGGTTTGATTAGGGTTCTGAGTACTAGAGCAAATGTAGTACACTTTTGTACCAGCCTTCCCAAAGCTTTAGAAGCACATGGAACTAATACCCTGAATAAAAAGATGGACAGCCTCAAGGATGTAAGAAGCTGCAGTGTGAGGAATGACAAACATTGTTAAAATGCCTCATGAACAACAGATAAAGCATAGGTTGGCAGCAACCAAGATGTCCTTCAGTAGGTGAATAGACAAACTATGATACAGACAATAGAATATTATTCAGTGTGAAAAAGAAATGAACAGGGGCGCCTGAGTGGCTCAGTCACTTAAGGGTCCCTTGATTTCGGCACAGGTCATGATCTCACAGTTCATGAGTTGGAGCCCTGAATTGGGCTTTGTGCTGACAGTGTGGGGCCTGCTTGGGATTCTCTGTCTCTCTGTCTTTCTCTCTCTCCCTCACTCAAACATAAATAAATAAACATTAAATAAATAAATAAATAAATAAATAAATAAATAATAAAAGAAAAAGAAATGAACTATCACACCATTTGAAGACATGGAAGAAACTTAAATGCATATTACCAAGTGAAAGAAGTCAATCTGAAAAGTCTACTTATATATTTTTGTAACTACGACATTTGGGAGAAGACAAAACTATGAGACAACAAGAAAGTCAGTGGCTGTGGGGGTGGCAGATTAATAGGCAGAACACAGAGAATATTTAGGGCAGTAAAAACACTCTGTATGATATTATAACAATGGGTGTATGTCATTATACATTTTTCCAAGCCCATAGAATGTAGAACACCAAAAGTGAACCGTAAGGTAAATGGTGGATTTTGGGAGGATATTATGCTTCAATGTAGGCTTATCCTTGGTAAAAATGTACCATTCTGGTGAGTGATACTGATATTGGGGTGAGGGGAGAGTTATCCATGTGTGGGGGGAGGAGAACATGTGTAAAATCTCTATACCTTCCTCTCAACTTTGTTGTAAACCAAAAATTGCTCTCAAAACTACAAAATGTTAAAAAATAGGTTGGGAATGGAAAAATTGAAAAGAACAATTTATAGAAACATGTGAGAACCCCCCTGAGATCTCCAAAAATAATGGAAGAAAGAATCAGGAGAGTAGGTTGGCTTAACTATTCAGTTAGGTAAGAAATTGATAACATTCAAACTATTATTAATGTAGTACTATTTGTACCCACAAGCAAATAGAACTTAAAGAAATTTGGGTCACATGTTTTTACAGCAACAAGAAAGATGGACACAATAATTCAAATATATTCCATGGCTATTATATAGGAGAACATCAAGGATTTCAATACATTTTATCCTGAGAAGAATATTCTGAGGTGGGTATTATCATCCCTATGATTCCAGTGGGGGAAAAAAAAAAGAGAGAGACACAAGGCATTTTAAATGCTTTGCTCCTGATCACACGGAGTGAATAGCAGAGCTAAGTTGGAACATAGGCTATTTACCTCAAGTCTCCACCTTTTTGCATAAGATACACGGGCTCAGCTGTTACTTAGATGCATTTCAAAGTGGAGTCCAAAGAAATGAAACCATCAGCCCCCAAAACAGTAGGGAGGAGAACATTCCCAATTGTCCTCAAACCCTCCAAATTAAATTTACCAGATACAGGAAATAAAAACACAGATGTCCAGCGGCATGTGGGTGGTTTGGCTGGTTGAGCGTCAGGTTCTTGACTTTGGCTTGGATTATGATCTCATGGTTTGTGGGTTTGAGCCCCATGTCAGGCTCTGGACTTGTAGTGCGGAGTCAGCTTGGGGTTCTCAAATTCTCTCTCTCTCTCTCCCTCTTCCTTTGCCCCTCCCCTGTGCATGTGCTGTCTCTTTCTCAAAATAAATAAATAAACTTTAAAAATAAAACGAAAATACAGATGCCCAGTCAAATTTTGAATTTGAATTTCACATAAGAAAGAGATATTTTTAGTATAAATACGTACCAAATATTTTAAACTACATATTCATTATTTATCTCAAATGTAATTTAACTGGGTGCCCTATATTTTATCTGACCAACCACACTCACTATACTAAATTTTGGTACTCCGAGTAGTAATTTTTATTAACAATATTAAAAATAAAGAAAAATATTTTAAAAATAAAAAAGATTAAAAAATGAAAATTCAGAATCAATATTCTAGTCCATAGGACTACTTCCTCAAAGCATTAGCAAATAGTTATGTGTTCTGTGTTGTTTTCACTGAAGCAACTAGAAAGTATGCTTAGAATTTTCTCTGAATTGTTGAGTAGATTTATAAAACAGAACAAATATAGGAAAAAAAGCCTTTAGAGAAGCTTTAGTTATCCTGTGTACCTCAATGCAAGCTATTCTGGGGATTCTCTAGCATGTGATTCACTCTGAAAACAAAAACAAGAGAAATAATTGGTGTTCACTGAGACTAGTGTTTGTCAACCCAAACCAAGCTCCCATCATCATTTTATCCCACACCAAAAACCAGCTCCTTCTTAACATGTTAGACAAAAGATGAAATCATCATATCTAACAGATGCTATAGCAACAAGGAAATTTTGTGCTTTTGGAATGTAAAATTACTAAGCTTGACATGTAATTAAGAAACGGGTTCACATTGACTTCCTAACATTTAAGAATGTCTAATGTACTCAGAATCCTAGTTTAGATCTGATAAACTCAGCCTCTTTATCTTTATTTTCCTGGAGTTTGGGGGTCTACTTAAAGCAGAGTGGAATCATTCCAGAGCCACCAGCATATCTGTCATGAGCGTGAATTCCCTGGGTGTATGACTGTGTAAGTAAGCTGCATTCCCAGCTTGGCCCTCCCCTTGCTTTGCTTTATGATTATGTGCAAGTTTCACAACCTCCCCATACAAATCAGAGTGTGGGTGCTGAAAGCCTGGATCTTGGGGCCAGACTGTTGTCAAATTTGACTATGCCATGGCATTTACGTGTGACAGAAGCAAATTATTCTGGTTCTACCACACTAAGATTGTTGGGAGGATTAAAAGAACACCTAGGAGGATTCTCTATACATGCTATTTATTTTGTTTTCTTACTTTTGTTTTCTTTCTTATTTTGTTTCTTACTTTCTTACTGTGCAATAGTCCTATTGCACACAATATTGTATGAAGATAAATGCCAATTAATTAGTCTTGTGATTTGTAATAGCATATGAAATAATTCTGGATCTCAGTTTCTTTCCTTGGTGGTAAGATGAGGGAATTTGAAAAAAAAGATTCTTAAATAATTTATATGTAAAATAATCTATGATACTTAATTAACAATTGCTGTTGATCATTGGACAGCATCTTTGGAAGATGATTCAGATGATAAAAAACAAAAACAAAATTCATCAGTTGCTTTGGGGAATTGGGGTGAAGGCCCTACAGCTAAATTCTCCCATTCAGTGAGTATGTTTCTGCCCAAGTTTCCCACTCTGTAATTATTCTCCAGCATATTAGCATCTCTGGGAGCCCAAATACATACAGATTATCTATTATAATCCTTGAACTTGTGAGAAAAAAAAACAAAAGCTCTAACCGGCATAATGCTTTGTTCACGTTCAGTCAGCAAGTTGGTTGATTGTGGTAGCCACCACCCAAGATGGGCACCCAATGATCCCACCCTTACACAGCAACTCCTATTGTGTGGGCTTGACTTAGTAATTTGCTTCTAGTGAATATAATATGTGGAAGTGATGATATGTGACTCAGAAATGGAAGTCATAAAGGTCAGTTCTCTCTGTGTCCCACCCCCTACTCACTTAGTCGGAAGCCAGCTTCCAAGTCATGATCACCCCAGTGGAGAGGCTCAGTTGGTAAGAAAGTGAAGCTTTATGCCAATGGCATCTGAGTGACTTTAGAGGTAGAATTTCCATCTCCAGTCAAGTCTTAAGATGAATCATGCCCTGAACAATAGTTGGCCAAACTCATGAGAGACTCTGAGTCAGCCCTATCCAGCTAAGCTGCTTCTTTACCCTAGAAACTGTGTGAGACAATACTTTTTAGTTGTTTTAAGCTAGTAATATTTGGTAAGTTTATTATGTGTTAATAGGTAAACAATACAGAGGGGTGCCTGGGTGGCTCAGTCAGTTAAGCATCTGACTTCAGCTCAGGTCAAGATCTCAGGGTTCATGATTTCAAGCCCCACGTCAGGTTTTGTGCTGACTGCTCAGAGCCTGGAGACTGCTTCAGATTCTGTGTCTCCCTCTCTCTCTCTGCCCCTCCCTGTTTGTGCTCTTTCTCAAAAACAAATAAATATTTAAAAAAAATTAAAGGGGTTCCTGGGTGGCTCAGTTGGTTAGCTCAGTCTGACTTCTGCTCAGCTCATGATCTCATGGTTTGTGAATTTGAGCCCCATGTCTGACTCTGTGCTGACAGCTCAGAGCCTGGAGTCTGCTTCGGATTCTGTGTCTCCCTCTCTCTCTGCCCCTCCCCTGCTCATGCTCTGTCTCTCTCAAAAATAAATAAATGTTAAACAAAATTTTTTAAAAAATCTTTAAGAAGAAAAATTAAAAAACAAGTAAACAAAAACAATACAGAGACAGATCTGTTACCAGAGCTTAATGCTTTTGCTGAGAAGATAGCAATTTCTCTGAGTAAAGTATGGAATAACCGTTGTTCACCCCTAAGTTTTCACAACAGGTCTGAGCAATAATACAAAGTTGAAATTATTCATTTAAATAGGTATTAGTTTAAATTAGTTCAAAATGGAAGTTGTTATTTCAAACAAGCTCTTTTGGCTGTAAAGAATCAAAGCACTGATAGTACTTCTTGTTTACCAACCATCCATGGCCACAGTTAACATTTCTGGTTATTTACTCAGGCTCAACCTAATCAGGGCAGACCTCAAATCCACTCCTCCTGTTTGGGGTGGATAAACATTTCTTACAAATCCTGTAGGTGACGACAACTCTTGCCAACACCATACACACCAGGTGGATTGGATTCTTTATTTTGTGACAACAAAACCCAGATCCAAAGACTTAAAATAGATTACATTTTTCAGACACAAAACTATTTATATGGCAGTCTTTTCAGGTAGATCTGTATTTTAATCCTGGTTTACACTGTAAGACAACAGACTAAACAGTCACTCCCAGGTCACTGAAAATATATAAGGCTTAGGCAAGCATAAAAATGGAGGTAAAGATGAATCTATGCTGAGTCCAAGTGGCATTATGTCATAACTGGTGAACAGGTAGAGAAAACCCTCCCCAAAGTTGATTTTCATGAGGCCTGAGAGACTTCAAGGCATATTCAAAGCTAACCACGACTTCCTAGATGGAGCAAAAAGACTGAATACAAATGCATTTGGAGAATGAGTGAGCTAGCTTCTGGGAGAGAAAGCTTCCCAGAGAAAGAAGGATGGAAGGTAAAGGAGTTAGAAGCAGTACAAATGTCACGGTTCTCAAGGGAACGGGGCAATTATGACTACGACATGGAGTCTTGATTCACATTGTCTCATAGGCATCGCCAACTTGAATCCATTTTCGGACCCCATGGATAACAGGGGGGACATAAATAAAACACAAAACAACCATCTCCCTAAAAACTCTATCAGATATTGGGAGCACTGCCTTGGGACTCATTTACCACAGAGTACTAAGAAGAGCTATTTTTTCTCCCTTAAAAACTCACCTGCCAACTGTGACACTGACCAGGTTCGGCATTTTGTGGCATGTAGGGCAGAGCACAGTATATGCTAGCCACAAATGTGTCTGCTGGAAACACCCTTTGGAGTATGATGGTTTCCGAAGTGCAGTATAACCCCCAGCAGAACTGTAATGTTTAGGGAACAAACGTAAAGCAACCTTCGGAAACTCCAAGGAAGAGTTTAGATGTGGAAACTTTGCAAAGGGGAAACAAGGACCAGTGAATCCTGAATTACAACTGCCATGGCTCTAGCAGTGTTCACAGGCTGATGAGGTTTGGGAAGAATCAGGTTTCATGTACAAATGTACATTTAAAACACAGCTAAGGAAGGAAAGAAGGAAGGCACCTTCTTACAATGAGATGGATGGACACACAGATGCCTGAACTGCAACTACAAAGCCATAAAGCTTAGTTACTTCATATTACGATCTATATGCATTAGTATACAGAGATTCTGCATTTTTTCAGGTTTTTATTGCTCCTTTAAAATTACTATAAATGGAGTTGCTTAAAATCACACAAATTTATTACATTATAGTTCTGGAAGTCAGATGTCCAAAATCAGTTTCAATGGGATAAAATCAAGATGCTGGGAGGTCTGTTTCCTTGTGGAAGCCCTAGAGAAAAATCCACTCCATTTTCTTTTCAGCTTTTAGAATTTGGCTACATTGCTCACCTCATGGCCCCTTCCTCCATCTTCAAAGCCAACAGCGTAGCATCCTGTCTCCTCCCTGATTTCTGCTTCCATGTTTACATCTTCCCTCTTTAATTCTGATCCTCCTTCCTCCTTCTTAAAAGGACCCTTGTGTTTACACTGGTCATCCTGGATAATCCAAAGAAAGCTTCCCATCTCAAGATTCTTTTTTTTAAATATTTTTTAATGTTTATTTATTTTTGGGAAAGAGAGTGGGGGAAGGGCAGATAGACAGGGAGACACAGAATCTGAAGCAGGCTCCATGCTGTCAGCGCAAAGCCTGATGTGGGGCTTGAACTCACAAACCATGAGATCATGACCTGAACCAAAGTCAAACGCTCAACTGATTGAGCCACCCAGGCGCCCCTCAAGATTATTAACTTAGTCACATCTGCCAAGTTCCTTTCACCATTTAAGATAAAATATTCACATGTTCTGGGGGATAGGACATTAACATCTTTGGGGATCTGCTATTCAGCCTACTACATGCATGTATAGGAGCCATGAATGTATACCTCATAACAAATCCCATCCTCTTCCATTTTTGTGGTCTTTCCTGGGGTAAAATTTTTCTTGTTCACTTACATTACTTTCCTTTGTTTTAAATGCTTAAGCTCTTTATAGCAACTTGACTAAGTTCACAGTTGTCATATTTTGGTTTATCTTACACAGAAAGGGATATGTTAAACTGGCCCCTTGTGACAGTATTCAACAGTATTCACTCAGTAAGCAACCTTTGATTATCTGTCGTATGGCAGATTAAGTACTCAGCATTAGAGATACACAATGTACATGCTAGAAACTCTCCATCTCCTGGAGCCATGTCAGGCTCAGGGCACCAAAGAGAACATTAGAAAGCAAGATGAAGGTGTTGATCATAAATCTCATGACAACAACGACACACACTTATATGGTACCTTCTATGTGCCAAGTACTATTCTAAGTGCATTGCATGTGTTAGTTTACTTAATAGAAAATACAGTAATCCTGAGAGATTGTGATTTTATTTATTTTTAATTTTTTTAATGTTTATTTACTTTTGAAGGAGAGAGAGAGAGACAGAGCTTAAGCTGGGGAGGTGCAGAGAGAGAGGGAGACACAGAATTCAAAGTGGGCTCTGGGCTCTGAGCTGTCAGCACAGAGCCAGAAAAGGGGCTTGAACTCACGGGCTGTGAGATCATGACCTGAGCCGAGTTTGGACACTTACCTGACTGAGCCACCCAGGCACCCCTAGAGAGATTGTGATTTTAGCTTCCTGGAGTTACCTATCTGGACATCTTGTTTACTTTATCATACAGACACTCTTGTGCTTAAAACTTCTATCTCTGGGGCACCTGGGTGGCTCAGGCGGTTAAGCATCCGACTCTTGATTTCAGCTCAGGTCATGATCACGCAGTTTGTGGGTTCGAGCCCCATGTCAGGCTCTGCGCTGACAGTGTAGAGCCTGTTTGGGATTCTCTTCTTCTTCCTCTCTCTGCACCTCCCCTGTTTGCTCTCTCTCTCTCAAAATAAATGAGAATAAACTTTAAACAAACAAACAAAACATCTATCTCATGACTTGATATCCTGCAATTTTCTAGATCTTTGAAAAGAAATTATACAATTTTAGTAATATACCTGATTCTTAAACATCTTAGGTTATTTAGGATACACTCATTCCCCTCTCCTGCAATTCCAGCAAGTTCAAGGAGAGGATCTATCCTTAGATAACAAATTAGAGAACCACTACTGGTTCTAAAGGAAATAAAAATATTATTGTTTTTCCCCAGTGGGAGGGAAAAAAAAGCGTTCCCTTTATTTCACCTGATGATTCTTAAAAGTTGTTACCTTAAAAGTGAGTTTTAATGATCCCTGGTCTGTGCAACAAGAATCCTGGGATTTAGCCCTAACTCTTTTACTGACTAGCTTACTGTGATCGTGGATGAGTAACCTCTCTGGGTGTGACTATCTTCATTGGAAATACCAGTTTGTACAAAATGTCTCCTCCAACTCTAAGTCATCAGCAGATTATTTCTTGCTAATGGATATAGAAAGTTTTGCTAATAATCTCAAGTTAAATCCTCTTTTTAATATATTACACCTAATTTGATTTTTAGCCCAGTGACTTTCTAAGGGCACATTTGTTTTCACTGGTATAGAAAAACAGATATTATTTCTAAATTATGAAATGCCATGAGGATCATCTACATCGACTCAGTGAGTACACAACTATATGACTCCTACAGATAAGCCAACATTTCAAACTATTCATGATTGCTCTCTTTTCCAGTGTGGTTTCCCTATTATCACTGCTTTTTGAATATAATATCATCATCATTAATTATAATTATGCCTAATCTGCCAGTTGGTGATTATTTTTCCTTCTTCATTTTTGACTGTTTTTATATTTTGATTTTTTCTTTTTAAATTAATCTTCCCATCTGCAGTATGTTTAAAACACATAATAGTCTTCATATTGCAAAAAGTCTCCACAAGCCCAGCTTCCAAGGGGACATAATATATGTGTAAGACTAAAGAACATTGAAATCGTTCTGTTTCTATTGCTCTCATCTCATTCTAGCACTTGAACTTCTGTGCAAATCAGTCTTTCCTTAAAGTGTTTCTATCTATCTTGTCCCAATACAGTCATATAAAAGGAATCCCCTTTTTCAGCAATATGGCTGTGCTTCATGAGCTCTTTTCGAAAGACATTGTCTGATCTGCTAACACTAAGGTAACCACGTAACATTTCTGTGGATGAGGATCTGACCAATTACACATTTTCATAGGCCTACTATGTTTTTTTTTCCAGTTTGAGAAATAATTGACATACATCACTGTATAAGTTTAAGGCAGACAGCATGATGGTTTGACTTACATATATTGTAAATTGATTACAACATGTTGGGTAAACATCTATGTTCTCACATAAATACAATAAAAGATTAGAAAGAAAAATAGGAAAGAACTTTTCTCTTGTGATGAAAACTCTTAGGATTAACTCTCCTAACACCTTTTCCATATATCATACAGCAGTGTCAGCTATAGCCATTGTGTGTACATTGCATCCTTGGGACTTACTAATTTTATAGCTGGAAATTTGTACCTTTTGTCCACCTTCCTCCAATCCAATCCGTCCCTCCACCCACCTTCTGTCTGTGGTATCCACAGGTCCAACTCTTTTTCTAGTTCTTTTTTTTTTTTAATTTTAAGATTTTACATATAAGTGAGATCATACAATATTTGTCTTTTCTGTCTGACTTATATTCACCTAGCATAGTGCCTTGAAGTTCCATCCATGTTGTTGCAAATAGTAGAATTTCCTCATTTTTTATGGTTGAATAATATTCCATCCCAATCTACACACACACACACACACACACCACAACTTCTTTATCCATTCACTAAGGTTCTTTCCATGTCTTGGCTATTGTAAATAATATTGCTATGAACATGAGGCTGTAGATATTTTTTCAAGTTAGATTTTCATTTCCTTTGGATATATTCCCAGAAGTGGAATTTCTGGATTATATAGTAGCTCCATTTCCAACTTTTTGAGGACCCTCCACACTGTTTTCCAGAGTGGCTGTACCAATTTCAATTCCCACCAACAGTGCACAAGGATTTTCTCCACAGCTTCACCAGTGTTTGTTATCTCTTTCTTTTTTCATTCTCACAGATGTAAGGTGATAGGTCATTGTGGTTTTAACGTGCATTTCCCTAATGACAAGTGATCTTGAACATCTTTCCATGTACCTGTTGGCCTTTCATACATCTTCTTTGAATAAATGTCCACTCAGGTCCTTTGCCCATTTTTTAATTATTTTTCATTTTTTTTATTTCTATAATTTTATTTATTTTTTATTCAGGTATAATTTACATACAGTTTTAATTAGTTTCAGGTGTACAATATAATGATTCAACAATTCTACTTATTACTCAGTGCTCATCATGATAAGTGTACTCTTCATCTCCTCCATCTATTTCATCTATTCTTCCATCCATATCCTTCCCCTCTGGCAACAAAGAGTTTTGTTTTCTATATTTAAGAGCCTGGGGTTTTGTTTGTTTTTGTCTTCTTCTTTATTCATTTGTTTTATTTCTTTATTTCCACATATGAGTGAAATCATATGGTGCTTGTCTCTGACTGACTTATTTCATTCAGCATTATATCCTCTAAATCCACTCATGTTGCAAATGGCAACATTTTATTCCTTTTTATGGCTGAGTAGTATTCCAGTGTGTGTGTGTGTGTGTGTGTGTGTGTGTGTGTGTGCGCGTGTGTGTGTCTTCTTTATCTATCCATCTATTGATAGACACTTGGTCTGCTTCCATATTGGCTATTGCAAATAAAGCCTCAATAAACATATGGGTGCATATATCTTTTTGAATTAGTGTTTTTGTTTTCTCCAAGCAAATACCCATAGTGGAATTACGATATCATATGGTAGATCTACTTTTAATTTTTTGAGGAACCCCCTATATTGTTTTCCACAGTGCCCACACCAGCTTGTATTCCTACTAATAACGCATGAGTTTCTTTTTTCTTCACATCCCTGTCAACACTTGCTATTTCTTGTTTCTTTGATTCTAGCCATTCTTATAGGTGTGAGGCTATATCTCATTGTGGTTTTAATTTGCATTTCCCTGATGATTAGTGATTTTGAATCTTTTCATGTGTTTATGGCCATCTGCATGTCTTCATTGGGAAAATGTGTATTCACGTCCTCTGCCCATTTTTAAATTGCATTATTTGGTTTTTGGGTGTTAAGTTGTATCAGTTTTTTATACATATTCTTCATATTAACCCCTTATGAAATATATTATTTGCAAATATCTCCTCCTATTCAGTAGATTGTCTTTTTGTTTTGTTGATGATTTCCTTTGTTGAACAAAAGTTTTTATTTTGATGTAGCCCCAGTAGTTTAATTTTGCTTTTATTTCCCTTGCCAAAGGAGACATATTTAGAAAAATGTTTCTAACAGCTGATGTCAAAGAGACATCTAGGAATCTTATGGTTTTCTTCTAGGAATTTTATGGTTTCAGGTCTCAAACTTAGGTCTTTAATCCATTTTGAGCTTATTTTTGTGTATGGTATAAGAAAGTCATCCAGTTTCATTCTTTTGCATGCAACTGGTTTTTTGTTTGTTTGTTTGTCTTGTTTTTGTTTTTTGTTTTTTGGTTTTTTTGCCAACACCATTTACTGAAGAAACTGTCTTTTCCCTATTGTATATTCTTGCCTCCTTTGTCAGAGATTAAATGGCCATAGAAGTATGGGTTTATTTCTGGACTTTCTATTCTTTTCCACAAGTCTATGTATCTTTTTTGTGCCACTATGATACTGCTTTGATAACGACAGCTTTGTAGTAGATCTTGATATCTGTGATTGTGATACCTCCAGTTTTATTTTTATTTTTCAAGATTGCTTTGGCTGCCTAGGGATTTTTTTGTGTTTCATACAAATTTCAGGATTATTTGTTCTAGTTCCATTAAAAATTCTATTGGCATTTTGCGCATTTTTAAAATTAGATTTTTTTTTACTATTGAGTTGCATGAGTTCTTTATATATTTTGAATATATATATATATATATATATAGGATATATGGTTTATAAATATTTTTCCCATTCCATAGGTTTTCTTCTCACACTGTTGATGGGCTTTTTCTGTGAAGAAGCTTTTTAGTTTGATGTGGTCTTACTGATTTCTTTTTTATTTTGTTGTTTGTGCTTAGGTGTCATATCTAAAAAAGATGCACCAAGACCCATGCCAAAAAAAATTTATTACTATTTTCTTCTATGAGTTTCATGGTTCCAGGTCTTATAATTAAGTCTTTAATCCATTTTGAGTTAATTTTTTTGCATGGTTTAAGACAGGGATCCAATTTTATTATTTTACATGTGAATATTCAATTATTTCAATACCATTTATTGAAACACTATCTTTTCTTCATTGAGTATTTGTGCCTCTCTTGTCAAATATTAGTTCACCATATATGTGTTGGGTTTATTTCTGAGCTCTCAATTCTGTTCCATTAGTCTAATTGTCTATTTTTATGTTAGTACCATACTGTTTTGATGACTATAGCTTTACAGCATAGCTTAAAATCAAATATGATGTCTCCTGCTTTGTTCTTCTTTCTCAAGACTTCTCTGGCTATTCAGAACTTTTGTGTTTCTGTATAAATTTTAGGAATGTTTTTTTCTACTTCTATGAAAAAACACCATTGAAATGTTGATAAGAATTACATTGAATCTATAGATGGCTTTTGGTAACATTGACATTTTAACAATATTAACTCTTCCCATCCATGAACATAGTATGCTTTTCAATTTATTTGTGTCTTCTTTGATTTCTTTCATTAATGTCTTATTGTTTTCAAAGTAGAGACATTTCATCTCTTTAGTTAAATTTATTCTTAAGTATTTTGTTTTTGATGCTATTATAAATGAGATCAATTTCTTTTTATCTTTCAGAAAATTCCTTAATGCATAAAAACACTCCTGATTTTTGTATGTTAATGATTTATCTTACTGAATTCATGGATTAGAGCTAACAGTTTTTTGGTTGAGTGTTTACAATTTTCTTTATGTAAAAATTATGTCAGTTGAATCAGTAATCAAAAAACTCCCAACAAACAAAAGTCTAGTACCAGATGGCTTCACAGGTGAATTCTACAAAATATTTAAAGAATAGTTAATATCAATTCTTCTCAAATAGAGAAATTCTTCTTTATTCCAAAAAATGGAAATGGAAAGGAAACTTCTAAATTCATTCTATGAGGCCAGCATTACCCTGATACCAAAACCAGATAAACAACACAAGAAAAGAGATAACAAGCCAGTATCTCTGATGAATATAGATGCAAAAGTCTCAACAAACTACTAGCAAATCAAATCTAACACATTAAAAAAGTCGTCCACCAAGATCAAGTGAGACTTATTCATGGGATGCCAAGGTGGTTCAATATTCACAATCAATGTGATATATCACGTCAATAAGAGGAAGGATAAAAACCATATAATTTGACAAAGTACAACATTCATTCATGGTAAAAGCCCCCAGAAAGTAAATTTAGAGGGAACATACTTTAAAATAATAAAGCCTTTGCATTAAAACCCACAGTAAACATCATATTCAATGGGGAAAACCTGACGACTTTTACTCTAAGATTCAAAATAAGACAAGGATGTCTTAACCTCACCACTTTTTTGCAACATAGCACTGGAAGCTCTAGACACAGCTGTAAGACAAGAAAAAGAAATAAATCCATCAAAATTGGTAAGGAAGAAGTAAAACTTCCATGATTTGAGCTGCCATGTCATGATTGAAAATCATGATGACATGATACTATATGTAGCAAACCCCAAAGAATCCATCAAAACACTACTAGCACTGATAAATGAATTCAGTAATGTCTCAGTATACTAAATCAACACTAATAATGAAGCAGCAGAAAGAGAAATTAAGAACACAATCCCATTTATAACTGCACCAAAGATAATAAGATACATAGGAAAAAACTTAACCAAGGAGATGAAAGACCCTTTCTCTGAAAACTATAACACATTTATGGAAGAAACTGAAGACAACACAAAGAAATAGAAAGACATTCCATGTTCATGGATTGGAAGAACAAATACAGTTAAAATGTCTACACCACCCAAAGCAATTTACAGATTTAATGCAATCCCTATCAAAATACTAACAACATTTTTCACAGAAATAGAAGAAACAATCCTAAAAGTTGTATGGAAACACAAAAGACCCTAAATAGCCAAAGCAATCTTGAAAATGAAAAACAAACCTGGAGATATTACAATTCTAGATTTCAAGTTATACTACAAAGCAGTGGTAATCAAAACAGTACGGTACTGCACAAAAAATACACACATAGATCAATGGAACAGAATAGAAAACCCAGAAACAAACCCACAAGTATATGGCCAATTAATTATTGATAAAATTGTAAAGAACATGTAATGAGAAAGTCTTTTGAATAAATGGTGTTGGAAAAACTGGACGGCTACATGCAATAGAATGAAACGGGACCACTTTCTTACACCATACACAAAAGTAAATTCAAAATGGATTAAAGACCTAAATGTCAGATCTGAACCCATAACAATTTTAGAAGAGAACACAAGAAGTAATTTTTCTGACACTGGTTGTAGAAACATTTTTCTAGATATGTCTCCTGAGACAAGGGAAATAAAACAAATATAAGCTATTGGGACTTCACCAAAATAAAAAGCTTCTGCACAGTCCAGGAAACAATCAACAAAACTAAAAGACAACCTACTGAATGGGAGAGGCTATTTGAAAATGACATATCTGATAAAGGGTTAGCATCCACAATATATTAAGAACTGATACACCTCAACACCCATAAATCAAGCAATCTAATAAAAAATAGGCAGAAGACATGAACAGACATTTCTCAAAAGAAGACCTACAGATAGTCAACAGAACATGAAAAAATGCTGAATGTCACTCATCATCAGAGAAATGCAAATTGAAACTACAATGAAATATCACCTCACACTGGTCAGAATGGCTAAAATCAAAAATACAAAAAACAGCAAGTATTGATGAGGCTGTGGAGAAATAGGAACACTTGTGCACTGTTGATGGTAATGTAAAATGGTACAGCCTCTGTGGAAAACAGTATGGAAGTTCCTCAAAAAGTTAAAAATAGAACTACCTTCTGATCCAGAGATCACACTCCTGGGTGTTTACCCCCCAAAATACAAAAACACCAATTCAAAGGATACATGCACCCCTATATTTACTGCGGCATTATTTACAATTGCCAAATTTTGGAAGCAGCTCAATCAAGTGTCTATCGGCTGATGAATGGAGGAAGAAGACGTGGTATATATATATACAGAATGGAATATTATTCAGCCATAAAAAATAATGAAATCTTGCCATTTGCAACAACAGCTAGAGAGTATAATGCTAAGGAAAATAAGTCAGAGACAGACAAATACCATATGATTTAACTCATATGTAGAATTTAAGAAACAAAACAAATGAGCAAAGGGAAAAAAGAGAGAGAGAGAGAAACCAAGAAATAAACTCTTAAGTATAGAGAACAAACTGATGGTTACCAGAGGGGAGGTGGG
This sequence comes from Panthera tigris, assembly GCF_018350195.1. NCBI lineage: Eukaryota > Metazoa > Chordata > Mammalia > Carnivora > Felidae > Panthera > Panthera tigris. The sequence continues at coordinate 56,550,558 of NC_056668.1, read as the reverse complement.
TGGGAGGATGGGTTAAATAGATTATGGCGATTAAAAGTACACTTATCATGATAAATATTGTGTAATGTATAGAACTGTTAAATCACTAGATTGTACCCTTGAAAGTAAACTAATAGAACACGGTAGGTTAACTACTTTGGAATTAAAAAAATAATATCATTTGTAAATTAAAACAATTTTTTTTAATTTTTAAAAGTTTATTTATTTATTTTGAGAGACCACAAGCAGGAGATGGGCAGAGAGAGGGAGAGAGAGATAATCCGAAGCAGCGATCCCAACACAGGGCTTGATCTCACAACCAGGAGATCATGACCTAAGCGGAGATCCAAAGTTGGACACTTAACTGACTGAGCCACTCAGTCACCACTGGAAACAATTTTACATCTTCCTTTCCAATTCTGATAAATTTTGTTTCTTTTTCTTGCCTGACTGCTTTGGCTAGGACTTGCAGTATTACATTCAATAGAAGTAGTGAGAGTGGGCATCCTTATCTTCCTCCTGATTTTAGAGGAAATGCTCTTGGCTTTTCAGCATTGAGTATTATATTCACTGTGAGTTTCTCAGATATGGTGTTTATTATGTGGAAAAATGTTCCCTTTATACCCACTTCATTGAGAGTTTTTTATAATGAATGGCTGTTGGATTTTGCCAAATTCCTTTTCTGCATCTATTGAGATAATCATAAAATCTTTATCCTTCATTTTGTTAACATGGTGTATCACATTGACTGATTTGCACATGTTGAACTATCCTTGTATCCTTATAATAAATCCCACTTGATCATGGCATATAATCCTTTAACTTCCAAATGTATATTCATTGTATACTTAATTGAATTATGGGGATACATCAACATTTTTCCTATTTGTAAGAGACAGACACAATATTTTGAATCAGACTGAAAGATTCCTTGTCCCTCTTTGTCTCTAAAAAGTGGTTCTTATCTGGGAACAATTTTATTCCTTCAGGAGATATTTGGCAATTTCTGGAGACATTTTTAGTTACCACAATGGGGCATGCTTCAGCATCTAGTTGATAGAAGTCATAGATACTGCTAAACATCTTACAATGCATAGGACAGCCTCCCACAGGAAGAATTATCTGTCCAAAGTATCGAGAACAATGAGATTGAGAAACTCTTTTCTGAACCCACAGTGAAATACTAACTCTTCTATATGAGTCCAAAATCAACAAGCGCAAGGAAAGAGGGGCTGTTCTTTACCCCCTAAGTCCCAGAACAAGAGGTCTGAGCTTCCTCTTCTAGGTCATTTCAGCCTCTTGTTGCACCATCTTCATGGGAGAAAGACTCTATCCAAAAAGAGAACTGTAATAGAGAATATTAAACAGGACAAGAAAGGGAGAGAATTTACTCCTATAGACTCATTTTTCTCCTTCCTAAAAATATGGAAATATCTATTCCTCTTATGAAGACCTAAAGATGAGGTAGAGGGAAATATACCTCTCCCAAGAGTTTAACATATACCTTTATTTACTTTTTTCTTTTATTACCCCTTTGGAAGAACTTTAAGGACTTAAATGTATTTTATTTCTATCTTAAATAATTCATGTTTTTGTATAGTATATGGTCTAAACTTCTTAACACATTAAGAGAAATACTCCACAAAGAAGCCCTTTCTTATTTCTTTAAAAACTCATAGCCTGTTACCTATTTCTGCCTATCCCATAGCTCATTCATACTACACTTATAGTCTTTTCCTGAGTATATTATATATCAATGTAGTTTTTGTAAGGCTTCATTCACCTGGGATTTTTTTGAAGCCAAAAAATGCCAACTCATCATTCAAGGCTCAAGTCAAAGTGCTTCACATCTGCATAGCATTTTCAGCCCCTGTCAGTCAGACTGGCCTCTTTTCTGTTGTCCCACAATACAATATGCCTATCGTGACTTGGAACTGATGTCACTGGCATTGTATTACACTTAGGTATATAATGTTAACTCCTAGAGAGCAAAGTCTTAATTTCTGTATGCCCATAACATCTGGCACAGTATGCACTCAATAATGGCTAATGATGGGAATGTATGAGCAGAAGTGGAAAGAAGAATACAAATAAACAATAGTCTTCAATTAAGTTTTCCATCAGCCTGGATCTTATTTAAATATAAATTCACCTAATGAGAAGGGGGAAGGCAGTAGCTATATGCAAATGTTGCTCTAACATGTATTTCATAAGACATTCATTTTAGTTAAATAAATTATCTTCTGTGCTTAACAACTACTGGGAATTAATGACTATAAGTAACCACATGGGGTGAAGACTAGAAGATTCCTTCATGACAAATCGGACTCCTATTCTCTCTAAAGGAACAGCCTATTGTGAGGAGACATAATTTAGATATCAACCCAATGGCATATTTGGCAACATTCAAGATAGCATGAAAGTATCCCACTGGCTCGCCCATATGTAGAAGCTCATGAATCAAGGATTTAGGTGGCAACTTTTGATAAGATGCTACTATAACTAACCTTTCATTTTATCATTGCAAAAAATCAGATGTGAAGGAAACATCAAAAAATGGCTTTAGGAAAAGAATCCATAATTCAGAATATGTTGGAATGATATGGTTATTTTAATATGTTTTATATAAGAGGATTATCGTAGTCCCAAATCAAAACTTTTTTCTTTTTATCTTAAAATTAATGAAAAATTAAGAATGTACTTTGGCTAACTATGTTATTTGTGAAAACCTGTTCTTTTCTCTTATCTGCACTATTTTCAGATGCAAAGTAGTATCAGATACATTTCCTGTTAGTCTGTGTCTACTCATAATAATTTTTGCTAATTTATGAGAAATACTTTATTCATGAGCTTCTATATGTGGGTGAGCCAGTGGGATATTTTCATGGTAATGTTTTTCTACTAAATTCACAAAATCTAATTTAAATTTATAAAATCTAAATCTTCAAAATCTACTTTTGCTAAGATGTATTTAATTAAAGAAAAAAAAAGAGATAGACAAGGTGTAAGCCTATTTCCCTTGCCTCTTGGTCTTCTAGGATTTCATCACTTTCAATTTGTTGGGTTTATTTCCAACTATTAATAAAGCACTGAAACAGTTCATATATATATTTATATTTATATTTATATTTATATTTATATTTATATTTATATAAATATATATATAAACACATACATGCATATATATAGTTGATATATGTAAAACAACAAAGACGGTAGAGGAAATGGATTATTATTATTCATCTTATGGAAATTTAAAAAATGATTGTAAGGGAATACAGTGAACAACTGTATGCCAAAAAATTAGAAAACGTAGATGAAATAAACAAATCCTAGAAAGACACAAATTACTGACACTAATTCAAGAAGCAACAGAAATATGAATATCCAAAAACAAGTAAAGAAATTGAATTAGTAATTCAAATATTTTCCACAAAAATTCCAGCCAAGTTGATTTCATGGGTGGATTCTATCAACATTTAAAGAGTTAATACTCATCCTTCACAAAACTTTATAAAATATAAAAGAGAAAATAACACTTCTCAATTCATTCAATGAGGTCAATAATACTCTGATAACAAAGCCAAAGACAAAACCAGAAATTAAAACTATTCACTAATATCCTTTATAAATATAGATGTAAAAATTCTCAACAAAATACTAGCAAACTCAATCTACACAATATGAAAAGGATTATATATCCTGGCCCTGTAGAATTTAACTCAGGAATATAAGATCACTTTAATATCCAAAATTCATTCAATGTGATATATCATATTAATAAATGCAAGGACAAAAAACACCTGATTATCTTAACAGGCACAGAAAAGCCATTGAAAAAAATCCCAACATCCTTTCATGATTGGCGGGGGGGAGGAGGGGGGGGAACAAAACAAACAAACAAACAAAACCTCAACAAACTAGAAACAGGAAAGAAACACTTCACCCTGATAAAGTACATCTACAAAACACCTCCAGCCAGCATCATACTTAATTATAAAAGACTAAATGTTTACAACTTAAAATCAGTACCAAGACAGTGATGTCTGCTCTCTCCATTTTTATTCAACAGTGTATTTATGGGTTCTAGCCAGGACAATTAGTCAAAAAAAAGAAATAAAAGGCATCCAGATTGGAAAGGAAGGCATAAAGCACTTTCATCTACAGATAATAGGACCTTGCACATAGAATTCTTAAGAAATCCACAAATAAAAACTATTAGAAGTAGTGAAAGAGTTCATTAGAGTTGCATGATACAAGATCAGTATAAAAATCAACTGTGTTTCAATAAACAGTAAACAATTTAAAAATGAAATTTAAAAATAATGTAAATGATATAGCATCAAAAAGAATAAAATATTAAGGAGTAAATATCACAAAAGATGTACAAGACTTGATATTAAAAATTTATTAATAAGTGTGCCTTGGCGGGTCAGTCGGTTAAGTGTCCAACTCTTGGTTTAGGCTCAGGTCATGAACTCACAGTTTGTGGGATCGAGCCCCATATCTCACTCTCTCTCTCCCTCTCTCTCTCTCTCTGCTCCTCCCCTGCTTGTCCTTTCTCTCTCAAAATAAATAAATAAACTAAAAATAAAAGTTTTTAATGAACAAACCGATGTTACCAGAGGGGATGGCGGATGGTGGAGGGATGGGGGAAATAGGTGATGGGGATTAAAGAGTACACTTATGATGAGCACTGAGTGATGTATAGAACAATTGAATCACTATATTGTACACCTGAAACTAATATAGCACTTTATGCTAATTATACTGAAATTCAAATTTAAAAATGCTTTTAAATTAAAAAAAATAGGGGTGCCTGGGTGGCTCAGTCGGTTAAGCATCTGACTTCGGCTCAGGTCATGATCTCACGGTCTGTGAGTTCCAGCCCCGCATCGGGCTCTGTGCTGACAGCTCAGAGCCTGGAGCCCGTTTCAGATTCTGTGTCTCCCTCTCTCTCTGCCCCTCCCCTGTTCATGCTCTGTCTCTCTCTGTCTCAAAAAATAATAAAATAAAAAATAAATTAAAAAAATAAATTAAATAAATTTAAAAAATAAAAAAATTATTAAAGCAAGCAAATATCTTTGAAATAAATTAAAGAAGGGCCAAATAAATGGAAAGACATCCCATCACCATGGATTAAAGACTCAGTAAGAAATTAAGATAGTAGTGCTACCCAAATTCATCTGCATATTCAGTTTAGTTCTCTTTCAAAATTATACCTGGTATTCTGGCAGCAATTGACATACTGATCCAAAATTTACGTGAAACTTAAAAGCCCTAAAACAGGCAAAACAATCTTTTAAACAATTACAAATTTGGAGGAGCCATATGTCCCCTTTTCAAAACTTACTACAAAGTTATAGTAATCAAGTGTATCAAGTCAGTTAAATGGGATAAGAATAATCTTTTCAACAAAAGGTCCTAGGACAACTGGGATTAGTCAATAGTTTGTTAGATATGACAGGAAAAGTACAAGTGACAAAAGAAAAAATAAATTAAACTTCATCAAAACTATCTTTTGTGCTGCAAACAACACCATCAAAGAAAGTAATAAGGCAAGCCAGTGTTGTTACCATCAGGCTGAAAGAACAAAGGAAGGAAATCGTATTATCAGATCATTAACCAAAGTTGGGTTCCCTATCTAGAGCTGGGACCAGGGAGAAGGGACAACTTTGGTACAATCTGAAGCCAGGGGAGAGAACTAAGCCACTGTCACAGCCTGAGACACAAAGAAAGAGCCATACCTTGACATTTTCTTTCTTCTGTCCTTCAATGTCATGCTGGTTCCCTCCTATTAGCTGAACTTCGCTAGAAGCAACTGAACATAAGAAGTATATTTTGAAAGAGCTTTAATAGAGTGCAACACGTGAAGTGTGAGGGGACATATCCAAGAGAAACTACGGAAACAAATGCCTAGCACAATACAACATCATCCTCTGGATTTAGGCAACAATGCTACAATTTATGATGGTTTTATAACAGATACAATGATATGGAATATTCATACCACAGTGTTTCTCTTCCCAAGTCTATATGCACAGCATGAACTTCTACCCTGTGTTTGTGCTTGTCTTCTTGCTGCATGTGCATGTGTATGTGTGTACGTGTGTATGTGTGTGTGTGTGTGTGTGTGTGTGTGTGTATTTATGTTTTACATTTTTAACTACAAAGGAGCTTGGGGCGGTGTTGGCTGCTTGGATTCCTGCACAGAAATAACATCCCTCTACCTTATCTGTTAAATGAAATTGACAAAGGCCATTTCAGTACTGAGAGGATTTAATAAAACAAGTTATTGAGGGGATTTAATAAAACTATATATATATATATATATATATATATATATATATATATATATATAATTCCTAGAATAGTAAGTGATCGAAACTGATAGTTACTTTCCCATCTCTGCCTTACAGTTTCATTATAGCAATGTCCTAGAGGCTTTTTGGTTTTGGTAATTTGTGAGCTATAGCCACAGAGTCAGAATTTGGTTCATGTTAAGAAGCTCTGGGAAAGTCTATCATCTCATCAATGATGCTTGGTATTCAAACTGAGGGCTGTCATTTTATCTGGCAACTTCCAAGGCTGCGCCTTGGCAAAAAGAAGTAGATGCTGGCCTGTGTGATTTACATTACATGGACCTCTGCTCAATTATGATTTGCAATCTGGCTAATCTGTCATCGATTCATCACAAATCAAACACATGTGTGCAAAATTAGACCAAGGCAGGGAGGGTATGACTAATGAACAAAAGCAAACTGGTGCTGGGGAGAACGGGAGAGTGGTTCCAAGTGGCAGCAGAAGCAGTATCAAGTGCTTATGAATGGTCATCACTTCGTCATCAAAATACTAAATTCCTCTATAGAAATTCACTGAGCAGTTTTGCAGTTTGCTACTAGCAGCCAAAAAGCACTGTTACTATCCTGTAAAATCAGTCACTTAATTGAACCAAATAATTTTTGCAGGGGTCCTCATTATCCTCATGGCATTCACAGACTTCTTAATCCTTGGTTCTGAATCAGTGCCCCACAGCAGGGGTCGAGGGAGGGAACACCCCAGCACTGCTGTTAAGAAGTTCTTCTTGTGGATGGAACATAAAACTCAAGGTCATGACCATTTGTGTTCATTAAAAATCCCACAGAATTTTGAGACAGGGTAGGAATATTCACCCTCTCTCTGGTGTCCTGGCTAACTTCCATGTGGATAATTACTTTCTGCCTGTAAAAATGACCCCCCCTGCAGTTGGAGTTGGCTGGCGTCTTTATTTATTTATTTATTTTCCACACTTTCAGCTCACATCTGTTGTGAGACCGGTACTGATTTCATGAGGTCAAATGTAACCCGCTCTTTCTAGGATGAGCTACTGCAAACGTTCTCTCCTACCCTGAGAATCTTCCTTGGACCCAAAAGTTTGAAGTTTTTATGTTGTATAATCACAACTTCTGCCTCTTTATCAGTAAGAGTTCTATAATTGGGGGAGGAACGTATCTATATTTTCTTGAAGTTATGCTTCCTTTGGACTTTTTTTACACTACCTGCATATATATACATGTTCAATATTCTACAGCTCTTTACAGAACTTTGTTGATACATATGCAGAAATGCCAGGATAGATGGATATACAAATATTACATCACAATACATCATTCATTTTTCTTCCATTTGCATTATATTTCCATAAGATATAGTTGCATGTCTTAACATATATAGCCCTTCACCATAGCACATATATCTGGTTTTGATCTGAACACCTTATGAACTTCATGTAACACAATTGTTTCTGAAGATCAGAAATCTAAAGAGGATAATGTTGCTACCATCTCTTCTGTCAAAGGCAATTTTTTTTTCAACGTTTTTTATTTATTTTTGGGACAGAGAGAGACAGAGCATGAACGGGGGAGGAGCAGAGAGAGAGGGAGACACAGAATCGGAAACAGGCTCCAGGCTCCGAGCCATCAGCCCAGAGCCTGACGCGGGGCTCGAACTCACGGACCGCAAGATCGTGACCTGGCTGAAGTCCGACGCTCAACCGACTGCGCCACCCAGGCACCCCGGCAATTTTTTAATCAAGTGGATTTTTCTCCCCTGAGCTTCTTGTTTAGCAATACCCATGAGAATCAAAGGGAAAAGCATATTAAAAATTCACCAGGAGGTTGATTGATATTTATTTTTTTAAAAAACTGATTGAAGATTGATTTCAAAGTAGGAAATGGTTTCTTTCTCCTCTTTTTAAAGCACTCTTGTCCATTTGTGTCCCTTTCTTGCATTATTAGAGAGCAACGTTTATTCTAAGTAGTATGGATTCATAGGTTGATAAGCCTTAAAAAATCATTTCTCCTAATAACTAAACAGCTTTCATGATAAAAAAGATAGTAAATATATTTTCAGACACAGAGTATAAGGTAGGCAGATTTTTTAAGGGAGGCTTTCCTATATACCTCACATCAAAGTGAGTTAGGTTTAGTCACTTGAAAATCCAGTCTTTGGTATCAAGGTTTAGATTAACCAAAGTCAGATTTTGAAAGGCTGTTAACAGTTACCTGCACCAATCTTTCAGTGATATAAACTGGGAAATTAAAGTTATTGGTTCAAAGTCACAAAACTGAAAGAGTTGAGACTAAAATCTATTATCATTGTGACTTTTTCTACTACCTTGAAAATCTTCCTAGGACCTCAAAAGTTCAAAGTTTTTATCTGGTATTATCATATTCCCTACCTATTTCTCAGTACATTTTCTAAAATGATTGAAAGAACATTTCTTCTATTCTTCCTAAAGTTATATCTCTTTTGAACTTTATGACACTGTTCCCAGCAAAGACTACTTCATATATACACTATCATATAAGAGATGGGACTCACCATTTTCTGTGGCATCAAATTGCATTCCATATTAATTCTTATCTGTTTAAAAAAGCATGGAATCTGTGGTACAGAAGGAAGACACTGAACTACAAAAACTGCCAGACATGGCATTTTACACCAAGGTTCGTGTCATCCAACTTATCAGTACAGACGTGGAAAATTGGTTGCTCCGTGAAAGGGAGGAGCCCGGCCAGTAAAGGTGATTTTGAAGAGTAGGCTGAAGTGGCAAATTGGGCTTGTGACCAGGTGTGCCATGTGAGACAGTGAATACAATCAAAGGGAAATTCAGTTCATTCCATGGGAGTTGCCAGTCTGGATTAGATTACTGATCCATAAATTTTGGATACTTTCCCATAACAACAGAGGCTTATTCCAAGCGCTTATCAAGAAGTCAGAATTCTTTCATCAGATTCCAAGCCAAATGAACTATGTAAAGGAAAGTCAGTTGCAAAAGACTTGCAAGATCAATGAGATTTGAAATGGAAAGTCTGAAACAAGGAACACTTATTTTTTAAAATAATCACTTATACCATTCCCTTTGAATATGTGCATTACATGTAATATACATTAATAATCATGTAATTTCATTAAATTATACTTGACTGGCTCTAAGAGAGGATCTTAAAAGCTTTTGTGGCTAGAATAAACAGTGCTTTTTAAGAAAAGTAAATTTAAAAAAATTGTACATATTTTATAATGGCATGCAAATTGATAACTGGATGTAAATATATTATATATATTATGTAACATATATAATATATTTACCTATATTTATAATATATATTTACCTGTTCCAACTGATTGAGGTCAGGATCAGCACTAGAGCTGAACAAGGTCAGTAAGATTGGACAAAAGATAGGCTGGCCACATCAAAGAGGGCTAGATGTGACAATCCACCTAATAGAACACACTGGATGATGGTAACAGAGCTAATCACTGAACACACACAGATACAGGCGATTTAAGACTAGTTTCAATTTTGTTGTTTTGCATTAAGCTATCCAGGTGGCACAAACCACTTATTAAAACCTCCATCTTTTCCCCATCATTTGAGATGCCATCTTTATCAAATAGTAAAGGTCTATATTCAAGTGGGACTTTTTTCTGCTTTAGGGATTTATCTGTTCATGAGCTAACACAACACTATTTTAATTGCAGGGCTTTCACAATATGTTCTATCTGCAAAGGCAACCCATACCTCACCCTTCACCCCCATATACCACTGATTTTATATTTATTTTTAATTTTTCTGGCTATTAATTCTGGTTTGTTTTTCCAAACAAACTTTCTGATCAATATACTAAGCTCAAGGAACCAAAAGGGAAGGGGGAAACTTAAGGTATTTATACTGCAGTTACGTTAATTTTAGAGTTCATCAAAAGGATATTGGTATCTTTTAAAAAAATTTTTTTTTATTTTGAGAGAGGAACCAAATTGGTAGAACAGCATTGAAGTTTTTTGTGTGTCTTGCATCCATGAAACACAGCCATACCAACATTAAACCACCCTGCACATCTAGAAAACTGATCTGAGGATTAACACAACAATCTGCACAACCTGAACCACAGAACTCAGCAGGTACATGGCACAGAGAGTTGAACTGGGGGAGAGAGAAGCCACAGAGGGCAGGGAGCCACTTTTGCATGAGGACGGAGATGGGGGGAGAGTATGGGAAAAGCACCCCTCCCCAAAAGCAGCTGGAGAGAAAGTGGAAAAGTGGAAACAGACGCAGGGACTGAACTAAAAAGTGGAAAAGGAGAAAGGAGAGGGTTTAAATTCCATTAAGACTGTAAACAAGGGGAGCGCAAAGTCTGCAACTCCACAGCTCAATACCTGGTGGTGCTCTGGTGGGAAGGGTGAATCCCCAGTAACAGAGTGGAGTCCGGATGTCTTAGGGCCACATGGGGAGAGCCGGTTCCCTTGCTGGGAGGACACCTGGCAGAGTCTGTGTGGGTCCCCCAAAGGGAAGGCTCCAGTGGACCTGGGAAAACAACCACATTTGCTGGTGCTGGAACAAGGTCGTTGGGGGTGAAGCCTGGTGCCAGATGTGTGTTGTGATTTTCCATAATCCCTGAAATGCTGCTGCTACACTATCTCATGTACTTTTTCTGGGGTAGGCTGACCCGGCCACAGTCTCTGGGCATTGGGAGCAGCATGGTCCCACAAACGTTCCTGGGTGTGGCTAGCACCTAGCCATTGCTTGGTGAGACCCTCCTACAGAGGGGCAGAACGGGTCAAAGCCGCAGTTCCTCAGAAGTAAGGGGTCAGAAAAACAGCCACATCTGAGACAAAACTCAAAAGGGAGGTGCTGCCTGGGGCTTGGTCATGGACTGTGTAAAAGCAGGGAGTGGATGGAAGCCAAAGACAAAGGACGGGTGCACAACTGCTGATCAGGGAGAACAGGGTTCTGACTAGAGACTGGGTAGCTGGGTGATGCCATTTTCACCGCTCCCATGCATGCGCATACGCACCTGTGAGATCCAGAACAATCCACCCCAGTAGGCTAGCAGCGCCATCTAGTGGAGAAAAGAGCTGTTACACTAAGCCTTGCCCAACTGGGCCAACCTCACTCTTCAAGAACACAAGTCTCTCCGCCTGCTTAGTTTATGAACTATACAGTGCTACATAGTTTGACTTCCAGGGGAAAATGAAGTGATTTCAGTTGTATTTCAGTCTGTTCACCAGTCCATCTAGTCAACTTTCTTTTATGTTGTTGTTTTCTTTTTTCTCTTTTTCACCTATTTTCTTTTTCTTGAATGCAGAAAGAGAAAAAACTCATTTTTAATTTCAATTTTTATTGAAAATATTTTTCTTTAATTTTTTTCTACTATATTTTTTACTTTTGTGTAAATTTTTCAAATTCTATTTTACTTTCATCATTTCATTTTAGTCTACTTCTGTGTATTCATTTTTTTCAAATTGTCAAATGATTTCCTTTTTTTTTCTTTCTTTCCTCTTTTTCTCTAATCTATCAAGCCCCATACCAAAAGACACCAAACATCTAGCATAATTATTTGATTTTTTTGTGTGTATTTTTAATTTTAATATTTGTTTAATTTTATTTCTTTAACTTTAAAATTTTTACCTCATTAATTCCTTTCCTCACATCAAATGATGAAACAAAGGAATTCACCCCAAAAGAAAGAGCACAAAGAAACGACAGCCAGGGATTTAACCAACACAGATACAAGCAAGATATCTGAACCGGAATTTAGAATCATGATAATAAGAATACTAGCTGGAGTCAAATAGATTAGAATCCCTTTCTGCAGAGATAAAAGAAGTAAAAGTCAGGATGAAATAAAAAATGCTAAAACTGAGCTGCAATCTTGAATGGAAGCCACTGTCTCAAGGATGGGTGAGGCAGAACAGAGAATCAGCAATACAGAGGACAAACTTACAGAGAATAATGAAGCAGAATAAAGAGGGAGATTAAGGCAAAAGAGCACAATTTAAGAATTAGAGAAATCAGTGACTCATTAAAAAGGAACAACATCAGAATTATAGGGGTCCCAGAAGAGGAAGAGAGAAAAATAGCGGTAGATGGGTTATGTGAGCAAATCATAGCAGAAACTTTCCTAACTTGGGAAAGACACAGACATCAAAATCCAGGAAGCACAGAGGACCCCCATCAGATTCAACAAAAACCGACCATCAACAAGGCATATCATAGTCAAATTCACAAAATGCTCAGGCAAGGAGAGAATCATGAAAGCAGCAAGGGAAAAAAAAGTCCCTAACCTACAAGGGAAGACAGATCAGGTTTGCAGCAGACCTATCCACAGAAACTTGGCAGGCCAGAAAGTAGTGGCAGGATATATTCAATGTGCTGAATCAGAAAAATATGCAGCCAAGAATTCTTTATCCAGCAAGTCTGCCGTTCAAAATAGGAGAGATTAAAAAGTTGCCCAAACAAAAATTAAAGGAGACTGTGACCCCTAAACCTGCCCTGCAAGAAATTTTAAGGGAGACTCTCTGAGTGGAGAAAAGATGAATGAATAAATAAATAAATAAATAAATAAATACCAAAACCAAAAAAGAGTAGAAAGGACCAGAGAACACCACAGAAACTCCAACTCTACAAGCAATAAATTCATATCTTTCAGTACTCACTCTAAATGCCAATAGACTAAATGCTCCAATTAAAAGACACAGTGTAACAGAATGGATAAGAAAACAAGATCCATCTACATGCTATTTACAAGAGACCGACTTTAGACCTAAAGGCACCTTCAGATTTAAAGTAAGGGGATGGAGAAACATCTATCATGCTAATGGTCAACAAAAGAAAGCCGGACTAGCAATACTTATATCAGACAATCTAGACTTTAAATAAAGACTGTATCAAGCGATGAAGAAGGGAATTATATCATAATCAAGGGGTCTATCCACCAAGAAGAGCTAACAATTGTAAACATTTATGCACCAAATGTAGAGGCACCCAAATATTTAAATGAATTAATCACAAACATAAAGAAACTCATCGATACTAACACCATAATAGTAGGAGACTTCAACACGTCACTCACAGCAATTGACAGATCATGTAATCAAAAATTAACAATGAAACAATGGCTTTGAATGACACACTGGACCAGATGGACTTCAGATATATTCAGAACATTCCGTCCTAAACCAGTGGAATATATATCCTTATCTACTGCACATGGAACGTTCTCCAGAACAGACCACACACTGGGACACAAATTAGCCCTCAGCAAGTACAAAATGATCGAGATCATACCATGCATATTTTCAGACCACAACACTATGAAACTTGAAGTCAACCACAAGAAAAAATTGGAAAAGTTAACAAATACTTGGAGACTAAAGAATATCTTACTAAAGAATGAATGGGCTAACCAAGCAGTTAAAGAGGAAATTAAAAAGTATATGGAAATCAATGAAAATGATAACACCAGAGCCCAAAACCTTTGGATGCAGCAAAGGCAGTCATAAGAGGGAAGTATATAGCAACCCAGGTCTTCCTAAAGAAGGAAGAAAGATCTCAGATACACAACCTAACCTTACGCCTTAAGGAGCTGGAAAAAGAACAGCAAATAAAACCCAAAACCAGCCGAAGACAGGAAATAATAAAAATTAGAGCAGAAATTAATGCTATTGAAACCAAAAAAAACCAGTCGAACAGATCAATGAAACCAGAAGCTGGTTCTTTGAAAGAATTAACAAAATTGATAAACCACTAGCCAGTCTGTTCAAAATGAAAAAGGAAAGGACCCAAATAAATAAAATCAAGAATGAAAGAGGAGAGATCACAACCAACGCAACAGAAATAAAAACAATAATAAGAGAATATTAGGAGCCATCATATTCCAATAAAATGGGCAATCAGGAAGGAATGGACAAATTCCTAGAAACATATACACTACCAAAACTGAAATAGGAAGACATAGAAAATTTGAACATACCCATAACCAGTAAGGAAATCGAATTTGTAATCAAAAATCTCCCAAAAAACAAGAGTCCAGGGCCAGATGGCTTTCCAGGGGAATTCTACCAAGCATTTAAGGAAGAGTTAACACCTATTCTCTTGAAACTGTTCCAAAAAATAGAAATGGAAGGAAAACTTCCAAACTCATTCTATGAAACCAGCATTACCTTGATTCCAAACCAGACAGAGACCCCACTAAAAAGGAGAACTATAGCAAATTTCCCTGATGAACATGGATGCAAAGATCCTCAACAAGATATTAGCCAACCAGATCCACCAATACATTAAAAAACTGTTCATCATGACCCAGTGGGATTTATACCTGGGATGCAGGGCTGGTTCAATTTCTATAAAACAATAAATGTGATTCATCATATCAATAAAAGGACAAGAACCACATGATCCTCTCAATATACAGTGAAAGCATTTGACAAAATACAACATCCTCTCTTGATAAAAAACTCTCAAGAAAGTAGGGATAGAAGGAGCATACCTCGAGATCATAAAAGCCATATATGAACGACCCAATGCTAATATCATCCCAATGGGGAAAAAGTGAGGGCTTTCCCCTTAAGATCAGGAACAAGACAGGGATGTCCACTCTCACCACTGTTATTCAACATAGTATTGGAAGTCTTAGCCTCTGCAATCATACAATACAAGGAAATAAAAGGCATCCAAATCGGCCAGGAGGAGGTCAAACTTTCTCTCTTTGCAGATGACATGATACTCTATATGGAAAACCCAAAAGATTCCACCAAAAAACTGCTAGAATTGATTCATGAATTCAGAAAAGTTGCAGGATATAAAATCAACACACAGAAATCGGTTGCATTCCTATACACCAACAATGAAGTGACAGAGAAATCAAGGAATTGATCCCATTTAAAGTTGCACAAAAAACAATAAAATACCTAGGAATAAACCTAACCAAAGAGGTGAAAAATCTATACACTGAAAACTATAGGAAGCTTATGAAAGAAATTGAAGAAGACACAAAAAATGGACAAAGATTCCATGCTCCTGGATAGGAAGAACAAATATTGTTAAAATGTTGATACTACCCAAAGCAATTTACATATTCAATGTAATCCCTATCAAAATAACACCAGCATTCTTCACAGAGTTAGAACAAATAATCCTAAAATTTGTGTGGAACCAGAAAAGACCCCAAATAGTCAAAGCAATCTTGAAAAAGAAAACCAAAGCAGGAGGCATCACAGTCCCAGACTTCAAGCTATACTACAAAGCTGTAATCATCAAGACAGTATGGTACTGGCACCAGAACAGACACTCAGATCAATGGAACAGAATAGAGAACCCAGAAATGGACCCACAAACGTATGGCCAACTAATCTTTGACAAAGCAGGAAAGAATATCCAATGGAATAAAGACAGTCTCTTCAGCAAGTGGTGCTGGGAAAACTGGACAGCGACCTGTGGAAAAATGAACCTGGACCACTTTCTTACACCATACAAAAAAAAAAATAAACAGAAAATGGATGAAAGACCTCAATGTAAGACAGGAAGCCATCAAAATCCTCGAGGAGAAAGCAGGCAAAAACCTCTTCGACCTTCGCCAAAGCAACTTCTTACTCAACACGTCAGAGGCAAGGGAAACAAAAGCAAAAATGAACTACTGGGACCTCATCAAAATAAAAAGATTCTGCACAGGGAAGGAAACAATCAGCAAAACTAAAAGGCATCCGACAGAATGGGAGAAGATATTTGCAAACAATATATTAGACAAAGGGTTAGTATCCAAAATCTATAAAGAACTTACCAAACTCAACACCCAAAAAACAAACAATCCAGTGAAGAAATGGGCAAAAGATGTGAATAGACACTTCTCCAAAGAAGACATCCAGATGACCAACCAACACAGGAAAAAATGCTCAACATCACTCATCATCAGGGAAATACAAATCAAAACCACAATGAGATACCACCTGACACTCGTCAGAATGGCTAACATTAACAACTCAGGCAATGACAGATGTTGGCGAGGATGCGGAGAAAGAGGATCTCTTTTGCATTGTTGGTGGCAATGCAAGCTGGTGCAGCCACTCTGGAAAACAGTATGGAGGTTCCTCAAAAACTAAAAAATAGAACTACCCTATGACCCAACAATTGCACTACTAGGCATTAATCCACGTGATACAGGTGTGCTGTTTCGAAGGGACACATGCACCCCCATGTTTATAGCAGTACTATCAACAATAGCCAAAGTATGGAAAAAGCACAAATGTCTGTCGATGGATGAATGGATAAAGGAAATGTAGTATATATATATATGCAATGGAGTATTACTCAGAAATCAAAAAGAATGAAATCTTGCCATTTGCAACTACATGGATGGAACTGGAGGGTATTGTGCTAAGTGAAATTCGTCAGAGAAAGACAAAAATCATATGACTTCACTCATATGAGGACTTTAAGAGACAAAGCAGATGAACATAAGGGAAGGGAAACAAAAAGAATATAAAAACAGGGAGGGGGACAAAACAGAGGAGACTCATACATATGGAGAACAAACTGAGGGTTACTGGAGGGGTTGTGGGAGGGGGGATGGGCTAAATGGGTAAGGGGCATTAAGGAATCTACTCCTGAAATCATTGTTGAATTATATCCTAACTAATTTGGATATAAATTTTAAAAAATAAAAAATAAAATAAAATAAAAGATGTGGCATATACATACAATGGAATATTACTCAGCTATAAAAAGAATAAAATCTTACCATTTGCAACAATGTGGATGCATCTAGAGGGTATAATGCTAACTGTAATAAGTCAGTCAGAGAAAGACAAATACCATATGATCTCATTCATGTGTGAAATTTAAGAAACAAAACAAATGAACAAAGAAAAAAAGAAAAAAAACAAAAATGAGACTCTTTTTATTTTATTTATTTGTTTAAAAAAACAGACCCATAAATACAGATAGCTGATGGTTACCAGAAGCCAGGTGGGCAGGGGGGTGGGGGAAATAGGTGAAGGGGATTAAGAGTGCCCTTATGATGAGCACTGAGAAATGTAAGGAAGTGTTGAATTACTATATTGTATACGTGAAACTAATATAACACTGTATGTTAATTAGACTTCAATAAAAATTAAAAATACAGCAACGATACCAAACAACAACAGAAAAATCATTTCAAACCATTTTCTTTAGCCAGACAAGAATTATGGTATAAATCAATTTAAAGAGAGAAAAACCTAGCACACCCAACTCTTGTAAATTAAGCTATTGTATTCTAAAATATATCATGAGTAAAATAAAATATCACAAAGAAATTAGAAATTAACTTGAACTAAATGATAATGAAAATAAAATACGTGCAAACCTGTGGGATAGAGTAAAAGAGATGTTTGGGAGGAAATCTATAGTATCAAATGTGTAGATTAGAAAAGGAAAGAAAATCTGATCTAAAATTTGATCTAAAGGAATTAGCAGGAACAGAAAATTAAACCCAAAAAGGATAATATACAGATAATAAAAAGATGAAAATGTATGAATTAAATTGAAAACACATACATAAAAAAATCAACACCACCAAATTTGGGTTATTTGACAACACTAATAAAACTGATACACTACAATTAAAATTTATCAAAGAAAATAAAAAAGAAGAAATAAATTCCTAATATCAGTAATGAAAAATGGAACATTGTTAGAGATCCTAAACTTAACAAAACAATAAGTAGACATTATAAAGAAGTTTTGTTGTAGTCAGAGATGAAATGGAAAAGCCTAAGAAAACTGAATCCAATAGAAATGAATAATCCAAAACATCCTCTATCTATTAAAGTAATTTGATCCTTAACTACAGACCTGTCCACAAAGAAAACTTTAGATTTAGACAATTCCCTTAATGTTCTTCCAAAGACTTACTAAAGAAAAAAAATACCCAAATGACCCAAAATAGAGAGAAAATACTTTCTAATTCATTACAGGAGGCCAGTATAAACTTGTTATCAAAAGTTGAAAATGTCATTACAATATAAGAAAAAGCATTACTGGATAATCATAAACATAGATGCAAGATTTCTTTTTTTTTAAGTTTATTTATTTTTGAGAGGAAGTGTCTATGGGAGGGGCAGAGAGAGAGAGGGAGAGACAGACAATTCCAAGCAGGCTCTGCACTGCAAACAAAGAGCCTGGGGCTCAAACTCACATACCGTGAGATCATGACCTGAGCTGAAACCAAGAGTTGGGCACATAGCCAAATGAGCCACTCAGGCACCCCCACAATGCAAAACTTCTATGCAAAGTTTCTAAACAAAATATTAGGAAATGATTGTATCCTGACCAAGTTTAGTTTATTTCAGGAATGCTAAATTAGTTTAATCCTGGAAAACTAATACAACTCACCACATTAACAGAAAGAAGAAAAGTCATCACTGATCATGTCAATAATCCATTCATGAAAAACTAGTAACAGAGTAATTTTTAATCTGATAAGGGATGTCTATAAAGACCTCCAGACACATCAAACTTAATAGTGATATTTAGAGCTTTCCTAGTGAGATTGAGAATAAGATTAAGATGCTGGTATCATCAATCTTATTCAGTCTTGTACTGGACCTTGTAGCCAGTCCAATAAAAAAAGGCAAATGAATAAAAGATATATGGCTTTGGAAGGAAAAACTAAAATTATCATTATTTGTAAATTATAAAATTTAAATGAATCTACAGATAAACATCAGAATTAATAAATCAATTGAGCAAGGTCACAAGGTACAAAGTTTAAGCCCAAGCATCAGTTGTATTTCTATCTACCAGCAGCAAATAGAAAATGAAAAATTTTTGTCACACCTTTACAAATGAAACGAATATTCAAAAACAGTAAGAGTAAACTAATTATGATGTTCTATTTATTCAGAGGAAATTTGTAGAATACTACAAAACATTATTGGGATGCCTGGGTGGCTCAGTCAGTTGAGTGTCTGACACTTGACATTGGCTCAGGTCATGATCTCATGGTTTGTGAGTTCCAGCCCCACCTTGGGCTCTGCACTGACAGTGTGGAGCCTACTTGGGCTTCTCTCTGTCCCTCCCCCACTCGCTGAATCTCTCTCTCAAAATAAATAAACTTAAAAAAATACTTCTATAAAACATTATTGAAGGAAATTAAATAAATGGAGGGATATACTATGTTATTGGATTAGAATACTCACTACTATAAAGATAATGTTTTTTTAATGATATAACAGTTTCAGTGTAATTCTAATAAAAAGACCAATAACCTTTTTTTTTTTTAATTTTTGGTGGACTTGGACAAGCATATTCTAAAATACATGTGTAAAAGCAAAGGACCAAGTCAACACAAAAAGAAAATTTCTAGAGGATTTATACTATTAGATATAAAGCTTCAGTAATTAAAATACTCTAGTATTGATACAGACCTATATACATACATACAGTCTCCTAGTAAATGACAAAGTTATCACTGCCTTGTGAAGAAGGATATTACTTTCAATAGATGGATGCTTCAATGCCCATATAAAAAAAGTGAACCTTACCCTGCCCCCACCTCTCATGTTAGGCAAAAATAAATTACAGTTAGATTGAAGACAAATGGGAAAGTTGAAAAATAAAGTTTTTAGAAGACAATGTATGTCTCAGTCTGTTGGGCTGCTATAACAAAATATCCCAGATCGGGTGGCTTATAGACAATAGAAATTTACTTCTCACAGTTCTAGAGTTTGGAGGTCCAAGATCAGGATGCCAGACTAGTCGGATTTTGGTAATGGCCCTCTTCCAAGTTGCACTTCTCACTGTGCTCTCACATAGTAGAAGGGATTGGGGAGCACTGTGGGGTCTCTTTCATAAGAGCGCTAATCCATTTACTAGTGCTCTGCTCTCATGACCTAAGCATCTCCAAAGGCCCCAGCTTCTAATGCCATCATATTGGGCATCAGGATATAGACACATGAATTTGGGAGGACAAAAACATTCAGAGCACAGAAACATACAGTAACGTTATCTGTGACTTTGGTATAGGCAACACTTTCTTCCACTGGACAGAAAAATTATTGACTATATAAAGGACAAGAATGGATGAGATTGACTACAACAAAAATGAGAAATTCTATTTATCAAAATACACCATAAAGAAACCCAAAGGCAAATTCAGCATGGGAAAAGATACTGTTTAAACATACACACAAACACATAAAAGCAAAGGACTCATATGGAGAATACATAATGCATTCCTATAAATCAGTAATAAAAGGCAACCCAATAGAAAACAATAAAAATATCTATCTAGTCAGGTACTCTCAAAAAGTCACATCCATTTTGTCAACTTAAAAATATGACACACCTATAACTATGTTTAGATGAAATGACACGATAGCTGGGATTTGTTTCAAAATAACCCAGTGTAGTAAAGGCCAGTAGCGTTAAAACAGAAATGGAAAAAAAAAAAAGACTGGCAACAGTTGATAACTACTACCACTGTATGATGGGGCTATGAGAGTCACGAAACTAATTTTGTGTATTAAAATGTTCCAGGATAAATAGGACTAAAAAGAAAAACTGTAGATAAGAAAAATCAGGACATATTTTACATGGTTCTGAGATAATGGCCTAGCACTCCATGGAGGCTTTCCTATATTCAGAGTTAGAAGCAGGAGGACCCAGAGTGCTCATATAGTGAAAAGATGAAGTATTTTCTAATCCTCAACTCCCATGCACCTTTTCAATAAATTCCAATAATGGGTGACTGGGGTGTTATCTGAAGCGGTCTCTTCTTTGCAACTTTTTTAAAATGTTTATTTATTTTGGAGACAAAGAAAGAGAACACAACTTGGGGAGAGGCAGAGAGAGAGGGAGACACAATCCAAAGCAGGCTCCAGGCTCTGAGCTGTCAGCACAGAGCCAGATGAGGGGCTTGAACCCATGAACTGTGAGATCATGACCTGAGCCAAAGTCCCACACCCAACTGACTGAGCCACCCAGGTACCCCTCTTTGCAACCTTAATGACTTTCATATGTTGAATACATTCATTGAGGAGAACTATTTGCTCATTCATTTAGCAAGTATTTATTTAGCATTTGTATGCCAGGAGAAAATATGAAATATTTGCACAACATGGCTTTATTCTCCAGGTTCTTTTAAAACACGAACCATCAAAATAACAAGTTGTACGAGTGTGTGTGTGTGTGTGTGTGTGTGTGTGTATGTGTGTGTGGTGTGTGCGTGTGTGTGTGTATAGCAAACATGTACTGACTCAGTGCTCTAATATTTTAGTTTGACTTTTGATCACTGTGAGCATGTGTACATAGAAACTAAAGGGATAAATCAGCTATGTTCATTCAACTAAAATAATTGAAGCAAAAACAGAGATTTCTTTCCGTACCCGTTACCTTCTCTCACAAAGACTATAGAGCAATTCACTGGACTATACTGATTCATAATAGCAGTTTCAATGTTAAAAATAAAAAGTGGGAAAAATATTCTATTTTATATTAATATCATTAAAATAAAACATAAAGTGATATAAAAGTAATATTTTATATAATTTCTTATATATATAAATTCTAAGTGTTTATATCCTACAAAATTTTGTATCCTTCCAAATGTTGCAAACAGTAAGCACTCAGTTAAATTAAAGATATATGTTTGTACAGTATATGAAAAATGAATGTACTATTATTTCAAGTAACTTATATTTAGGCATTTCCCAAGATGAGGAAAGTAAAATTATAGCATTTTTAAAATATTCTTTTAGTACAAAATGTAACTGAAATGAATATCAATTATTTGTAAAACTCATATTGTGCAATTACAGTAGTAAAAACAATTTTATATTCTAAATCCATTATTAAATGTAGGCTTTTCTGTTCATATTCCTCTCCTAAAATTTTTCTATTTGAAATTGGAATATACTGATTCTTAATTTTAAATTCAGTATATTTCCTGCCCCAAAGTTTATGGTGTTCCTCTTTCTTAAACTGTTTGAAAATTTGCAAGTGTCAGCTGATTGAATGCTAAAGAAAATTGGAGGACAATTGAATTGTGTGCCGTTGATGAAATTCACTTTAATTTGTATCCATAATGTAATTTGAGTATTATCCAATTTTAGAAGGCTAATTTTTAGGAAGCCAGAAATTAAAATTCCCAGGAGCATGGCAGTATTTAGGTCAAATCCAGGTTCCAAACTTAGTGATTTGATTTACTTATCCTTTACCTTATTAGATTACAGGTACAAGAAATTATGTCTTCTAATATAATTATATGAGTATTGTGATAGGCAGAAAAAAAAGAATGGTCCCCCAAAGATGTCTGCATTCTCATCATTGGTACCCATTTAGATGTTATGTTACATTGCAAGGGGGAGTGAAGGTTGGAGATGAAATAAACATTTCTAATCAGGGGACTTTAAATTGGGAGATCTTCCTCAGTTATCTGGGTGGGTCCAATATAATCACAAGGGACCTTAAAGGATAGAAGTCAGGGGAGAAGTGGTTTCAGGGTAATGAAGTGTGAAAAGGACTCGTTTTTTGGACATTCTGGCTGTATAGATAAGGAAGGTCAGTTTGGATTTTGTTTCTACTTACTGTATTTTTGACAGGCCAGTAATGATTCTGCCAGTACAGCTGCATATATATATATATATATATATATATATATACACACACACATATATATACATATATGTATACGTATATGTATATGTATATGTATATGTATATATAGTTGAAGTGCATAGAAAAACTTTCTAGAAAGGGAATTTCTGTGGGCTGAATTATGATTCTCCTTCCCCCAAATTCATGTATTGAAACTTTACCTCCCAACGAGACTATATTTGGAGTAAAAAGTGATCCTGGTTAAGTAAGTTCACACGGGTGGGTCCCAGATAGGAACAGTGCCCTAATAAAAGACACCAAAGAGCTCACTCACCGTATGGCATGAGAACACAGTGAGAAGGAGTCTGTCTGTGAGTCAGGAAGACAGCTCTCTTCAGAATCTAGATAGGATGGGATCCTGATGTCTGACTTACAGCCTCCAGATGGTAAGAAAATAAACTTCATTGTTTCAGTCACCCAGTCTATGGTATTTTGTTAGGGTAGCCCAACCAGACTATTGCAGAAACATACTACTTAGATGAGCAAAAGACAGATTTTTTTAGTGCAAAATTCTTAAAGATTTGCATTCTTGAATTTTAGAGTGACAGTAACTGTGGTTCTCTTACCCCTTAAAGGCTTGATTGACCTCAGGCCTTAGTTTTTTCCAGTTCTGGCTTCCCAGACCTGGGTCAGTCCTTCTCTGCCACAGGGATCATTAGGATGCCATTTATGATGTCAGTTTTTATCTGCCCCCTCTTCTTTACCCTATGTTTCCCTGACCTTCACCTTGAAGTTGCTTTGAGCCTTGAGCTTGCATGGTACTTTCCCTTTGTTTGTTTTCAGAAGTAGATTACCTTTACTGGCATGTCCTACATGGGTCCAAAAACTATTAACAAGTACACAGAAAAAAATTGCAAAAGACCTTAGAGCAGAATAAACAGAAATTATAGCAGCCCAAACTTGAGTATGTGGCATTCTAAGTGGCTGTGTGCACTTTCAGTGTGCATGGTTCACAGTGGCTATGGATGCAAATAGATACAAGTTCAAAGAGAGAGAGAGGAAGGGAGGGAGGAAGGGAGGAAGGGAGGAAGGAAGGGAGGGAGGAAGGGAGGGAGGGAGGAAGGGAGGGAAAGAGACTTATTTTATTAAACTCTTTCAATGATACATAAAATAATTAATTGCTCCATATGGAAGGTTGTTAAATGAAATATGGGTATAGTACATAAAAATGAGTTTGATTTTTCCTGTGCCATTTGGATATCATTAGTATTTCTTTTTATATCAAGAAACTACATCCATGAAGAATTGTATCTAGATCTCATGAAAAGGAAAACAATTTTTATGACTCAAATCTCATTTTTTAAAAATTAATTCATTGGTTATCTATTTTTATAGTATTGACTGGCTCATTACAATCATAGGTGGGGCATTTGGATGGCTCGATTGGTTAAGTGGTTAAGTCTTGGATTCTTGATTTTGGCTCAGGTCAGGATCTCCCAGTTTTGTGAGTTCAAGCCCCGCATCAGGCTCGGCACAGGCAGCGTGGAACCCACTTGGGATTCTTTCTCTCCATCTCTCTCTGCACTTTCCCCACTCATTCTGTGTCTGTCTCTCTCAAAATAAACAAATAAAAATGTTTAAAAAATTAAAAAAAACAATCATGGGCAAAGAAGCACAGTGTGTGTTATGTGATGGGGTGTGGCACACACCAGAGCAGATAAGGAGTGTCTCCTTTTCCTTGATCACTCACAGTAAATGGGGAGAAGCCCAGGTTTTGTCCACAGACAACAACTATCACTAAGGCACACTGGGCAAATGTATTTGTTTTATATACTAACATCTTGTTTTGTCTCCTGGTTCCGTTTTAATCTCATGGGCTAACAGCTCTGGGTCATCTCTCTACTGTAGAACAGTGGTAGGGAAAGAAGGAGGGAGACCTCTTCTCATTGCATAAAAGCCAGAGAAGGAAATCTTTGAAGTAGACTGAGACAGAAGTTTGTGCTTTCCTCAAAGATATAGAAGAATACTACGGGTATTAAGACCTCTGAATATTTTTTATAATCATTATGTTGTTAATTATCAAAGATTTTATTAAAAATGATAAAAGATAGGCTCCACTGACCCTTTGCTAAAGACTATTCAGCCACACATAGGAATCAAATTAGAAATGTGGTGTCCTTAAATCTGTAGGCCATTCCTGTGTGTGCTGAGTTTAGAATTCAATCATCGTGTAAGGAATTGCTGCTGTGTAGTGACTGAAGATGACTTTGGGGAAAACAGCATGAAATGAATGAGGTAGGAATGATAGGCTGTTCCATCCCTTTTTCATCCTAAAATGCTCAGCACCTTCATACCCAGAAATACTCATTTCCACCAAAAGAATCTGAAGAAAGGTCTATCTTTACTTTATCCAATCAGGATACCACCTCGATAAGTTAGAGAAAGCAACAATTACGACAACTAATACTTTCACTACCCAACTGTCATATAATCGTTAAGGATTATTACTGGGACCTCTGCCTCCTGAGAGGTTTGGGGAGATGCTGGGCAGGTAATACCTATAACCGCAACATCAAACTACACACACACACACACACACACACACACACACACACATCCTATTGCACTTCAATTTAAGCTGCTTCCAAAGCCTCCTTTCTTCCCTAGTAGTGCCAGGATCACTGTTTGACTTTCCAATAGCAAAAGAACAGACTAGGAATGGATTTGTTCTTGCCAGAGTATAAAATAAGGGATTTAAACAATCATAGAAGGAAATCTATTCTTCTTACTCAGGCAACACTTAGGCAAGAGGAAGTGACTTCAAAGAGATGTCTCTTAGTGCATGCCCTGTGTTTACCTCAGGCTGCAAGCCCCCTGCACATGCACCTTTGCCCCACTGGCCCGTATTTATAAAACAGAAATTCAAATGTAACTTTATTAACAATGTCAAGACAGAGACTTCAAAACACTGTACCCCAACCATGAGCCCCACTTAATTTGGGACCCTGTGTGACTTACTGAAATAAATTTCTAGGCCCAAGATGGAACTGTTCTTGACTAGGGTCACATCAGTAAACTGAAATTTAGGTAGCTTTTGTATCCCTGGAAATGCTCCGTTAGACCAGAATGGCAGTACATCCTCTTAGCCATCCCCAAAAGCCAAGATAACTCTGGGATCTATACAGTAAAACTTTTGGTCGCAGATAACTTATTCTGCAAGTGTTCCACAAGATAAGCAAACATTTCTAATAAATTTTAACTAAATAAAGAAGCAATGTCTTGCAATATGAGTAGTACGTGACACTGAACATCACATGATCACAACTGAGCCAATGGTTCTTCTCTCTCTCTCTCTGAAGGATTGTGGGTGATTGTCTCTGATGCTTGGATGCTTGGTCTCAGGCTGCGGTGTTTGGCAGAAATCAGTGATTTTTCACAATGTTGGAAGGTGCCTACAACTGACACTAGTGTATTTTTCATACTTCAAAGCACCTATGGACAGTCCTTTGCTTTTCCATATAAGAGGAAGCTTAGGAAAGCTTTGCTTCATTCTAAGTCAGGCTGCCTGCAGATATAGACCCTTTCCTCTGCTGCCTTATTGCCAGTTACTTAAATACAGTATATGACAAGAGTTTATGAATACTGTACCGTAGTCAACATCTGTGTGAGTGTATACAATGAATGGCCCCATGCAGAAAAAGATTCCATTGAGCCAAGAGACAGCAGTGATTCCATTAGTGATAGTGAAAGTCGTCCTGTACAATAACCCTCCTCTCTCGTCTCCCTCACACCAGTCATGAAGGTTTCCAAAGGTAAGTGCAGGTCAATTTGTTTATTTTTCTTTCTATTTTGTATTTCCTTTATTGTTTTGTATTATGTTACCGTATTGTAGTCATTTTTAAATGAATATTTTTGGGTTATGGAATGAATCACCTGAGTTTCCATTATTTCTTATGAAGAAATTCGCTTTGATATACAAGTGCTTTGGATTACAAGCCTGTTTCCATAACAAACTATGCTCACAAACCAAGGTTCTACTGTACTTACTTCCTTGTTCTCTATTCTGTATCTTCTAAAAGCTTCCTGCCTTCTTCCCCATTTTGCAATTTTCTTGACTGCTTCTTGAAGTTTTAAACAAAGTCTGTTGGTGTAACTTAAATTGCCTTCTTTAATTCTTTTTTAGCAGACTATGCTGGTCACATACCCATAACACCAGCCCTAGATGGATGGAATCTGGAGAGAGAAAGGAGGAAATGTGTGAGTAAAATGAATATTTGCTAAAGAATTTCAATTTATTTTCAACACAAGGAAATTTTATTTATCACTTATGTTTTGAAATAAAAGGGTTTGAACCATCATTTTCCCCAAAGATCTTTTCCTTACTAGATAGAATCCCCAGTAAATTATCAGTATTGCTAAAAGCTATTTCTAAAATAAACCATCCGAAATAAAATAAAAACAGTAACAAAAAGTATTATAAAAGTCACATTGTAAAATAGAAGTATTTATAGATTTTCATAATGGAGACGGTAATTCTGAGAACCATCTTGATGTTCATGACTCAACTGCTTAATGTCTTTACCTTTAAGAATTTGTTCTTTACCAGCGTGAGAACAAAGGACTGTAATTTGTAAGCATAGATAACTATGTCCTATAGGTCCCATTTCCATTAAAATGCATGAAAAGTTGAAATCCATGAATGAAAAAAAAACATGTTTTGTTTCGTTTTATGCCATTTTCTAAAAGAAATAGGAGAGTTCCCAGATTCTAAGCAGCGTGCTTGTGTTCCTAATCATGCAGAAAGCTCTTGGAACAGGTGACTGTTAAACCAACCAGTTGTTTTGTTTTTAGAAGCCCTCAGGAAAATGCAGCATTATTTCTCACAATTTCCACTAAAGTAGCAGCAACTTCCATAGACACTTGCCTGCACAAAGCTCTTGTTTCACAGCACAGAGACTGGGGGAGAGAAAGCTCAAGTAAGAGAAAGGTGAGGGTAAATTCAAAATCACAGGAGTCCATGGGAGTGACACAGTGGCCAAAGAGCACAAAAGACCACATAGCGAGCTTTTGACACCCTTAGAGTGGCTCAGGAGTTCTTTACTATTCAAACGCAAAAATAAAAAGATTATTTTTCCCTGACAAAGATTAGCAGAGGCTACTGAACAGGAAGGAGCTCTTGGGACCACAATACACTAGGTCTTGGTTCTCACAGAAGTTTTCTTTCCGCTGATGAATGCCCAGTGTAATGATTTGTGCTGCTATCCTGTAAAGTCATGCTGTAATCCCTGAGAAGGACGCCCAAGACAGTGCCACTCTGTTGTGATCTCTCTGCACTCTTATATTAGCAGCGGGGAGACCCTCAAAGCTGGAGATTTGCAATGTAAAAAAAAAAGATAGAGTTTATTATTCAGCCGGGATGTTGCCCGTATTTCCACGTGTGACCATGGTGTTCTCTTTTCCAACATATGACTTTATAAGGCTAAATAAAAGCTGCAGCCGTGAGTTAGTAGGGGGCAACGAATGCCCTCTTGATGTTTAATTGCAGGGGAAGTGTTCCCTGGAAAGGAGCCAGGGTATCTTGTAAATCCAACAGCCTTCATTTAGTGCTGCCTTTGCCTCACTGACGCTGAGGTGCGATGATCTTATTCACTGCCCCATACTGAAAAGCTGTGTGTGATTTTCTGCTCTGCCTGGTAAGAATGATTTAGCCATTGTTATGTTTAGGTCATAGTTAATTTAATCACTCCTGATGTTAATACACTGTAATACATATGTTAATACTCATGGCACCCTGCTTAGGGGGCGTTTGGGTTATTTGGCATCAGCCCATTTCACTGGTATAGACCAGGTTCTGGAAGTATCTTTCACAAAAGCATTTTGCATTCATTAATTCTTACAATGCTCTTGAGTGTGAGGCAGATCACACTTAAAGCTGTAGTAGCAGTACTAGAAGAGTGTTTCCTGGTACCTTTCTACATGGGCAGCCTTCTTTGACATTGTTTGCCAAATAAAAGATCCAGTTACCAGCCAAGCATCACGCTTCTATTATCTCCAGCCAGTAGCTGATGGAAGTCTTGTGTTAGTCCCCTGCTGCACCTGACATGGTGCTCAGAAAACAGTCCTTTCCTTGATACACTTGCAGACATACCCCTTATAACATCATACTATCTGAAAGGACCACAATCACCCAGCCATTACCTGCAACCACAGCATTGCTGACTTTATAGTCCCTAGGAAAAGTTTTGTTTTGTTTCAGGTATTATCAATAGAATCGTGGACTCCTATAATATATCTAAAAGTTACTCTAGAGATAACCTTACTCAATTCCATATATATATATATATATATATATATATACACACACACACACACACACACACACCCTAGTGTCAAAGAGGTAGGTGATTTTCCCAAGATCATTCAGCTAATTCATGTCAGAGATGGTAGTAAGCTGTATTCCCAGAATGTCTGTCCCTTCAATCTACAAGTTCTCTGGAGACCAGTTCGTCAAAGCCTTGACTGAGCTCTGTGGATACCCTAGATCCTAGGACCAATATCCTGGGTCCCTTAGGCAGTGCTAAGATTTATTTTCAAATCTTTAGATCAGATTTGACCAGAAACTACTTAGCACTTACCATGCGCTGGACATTGGGCTTAAGACCGGGGATACAGATATAAAAGCCATATTGAGTCCCTATGTTCAGAGAAATCTCTTTTTTAGGCCATAACTCTGACACCCAAGTTGCCATCTGATATTTTTAGATGGGTCTGGAAAAATTCCTCTTATTTTGTTGAGTAGAATTAGAAGATAGAAAGTAAAGTCCATTTTCAATGAGGTTGGAACATGCAAGCATAATTTAGTCACTTTAGAATACAACCTACAAAATAGGTAAATAAGCAGATGGGATGATAACATAAGCCAGTGGTTTTTAAATAAATAATGAAATTAAACCAAAGTGTCTTTTTATTAGCTATAAAGTTGGGGTATAAGTGCATTTAGTAGGTACATAAAACAGAAAAAGAGTACAATGGAGGTGACATATTGGAATTAATCATTTCTTCTCTAATTTATTAGAACTGCTTCCTGCGGGAGATGAGATTTCAAGAACTGTTTGAGTGATGAAGAAAAGGGAATTTGTCAGGGAGAATCAGAAGTTTTGTGAGAGAAAGCAATTTGCTCAAGGTCACTTAACTAGCCAGTGTCAGAGTAGGGAATTAAACACACTGAAAAGAAATGAATGTTTCTATAGTGAGTCTCTTATAAGAGCACCTTCAAGCTGATGTCAAAAATTTCCTCCAAGAGGTAGATGAGAATTATAGTAACCTTGGTGAAATTACACATTGTGTCTCAGAGAAAAGGGACTCAGAGATTTTTCGGCTGAGAAATCTGGGTTCCAAGGGCAGATCTAAACTTCCTTTCTGTATTACCCACGAAAATGCTTT
This sequence comes from Panthera tigris, assembly GCF_018350195.1. Lineage (NCBI taxonomy): Eukaryota > Metazoa > Chordata > Mammalia > Carnivora > Felidae > Panthera > Panthera tigris. Next base: position 56,520,242 of record NC_056668.1, on the reverse strand, counting down.
CCAAACTTGTATTGAACCTAGAGCAAGACAAAAACACCCCTCTGAAAAAGATGAAAACATACCTTGTTCAACCTTTCTTCATCTGATAAGTGTAATGCTCATTTTCCTCTTGAAAATAAGAGTAATAAATGAATGCAAATATTCACAACTGTATGTCTGTCAAGAGTCTCTCCCAACTAATTAACCTGAGTAAGAGTTGAGCAAAGCAAGCAGCTTGGCTGATCACATAAATGCCAAATCAGAGAGACATTTCTTTCAATTAGTCAGATCATCTGGACCTGCAAATTTACTTTCCTCATGATCTCTGCCCTTCCCAGTCTCTGACTATTCTGTTCCCTGCTTGTTCTTCATAGCAAGCGTCCCTATTTGAAGTTGTTTTATTCTTCCCAAGTTGACTCCCCCCATCTCTTTCCCTTAAGTGGAGTGAAAGCTCTTTGAAGGCACAAACTCTCTCTAGCTTGCTGCTGCAACCACAGCACTTAGAATGGGACCTAGCATGTTAACATTCAATAAACATTTGCTAAACAAGTAAATGTCTAACGAATGCCACAAAATACTCAGAGTAATTATTTTTGTCTTTCCAAATGACAACAAAACACTCAAAGGGAGTGAAATTTTTGAACAAAAGCTGAAAGTAAACAAGAGTAGTTTTCCCATGATACAATGTTTCTCCATTTTTAAACATTTTACATATTGTGAACAGTATCTTCTTCTAAGTGTGATGCATAGGATTCAACCTAAAGAATATACATGGAGGCTTCATTTGAGACAGGAAAGGTTTAGAGATCATGTATCAGAAATTATCAATAGAAGTAAGAATACATTTTTAAATGTACATCTTTTATTAGAATCAAAGATGTCCAGATAAGAAATAATACAATTCCTTAAAAGACAACGTGACTACAGGCATGGTCACAGACTTTAGAGTCAGCTACACCTGGGATTTGGGTCTTAGATCTGCTATTCGCTGAGCCTGTGACCTTAGGTAACTTACCCACACCGAGATTTCATTTCTCCCTCAGTGAACTGGATAAAATAAGATTCACCTTGGGGTGCTTGGGTAGCTGAGTTGGTTAAGCATCGGACTGTTGATATCAGCTCAGGTGGTGATCTTGCAGTTGTGAGAACGAGCCTTGCAAAGGGCTCTGTGCCTGACACGGAACCTGCTTGGGATTCTCTCTCCCTTTCTCTCTGCCCCTCCCCCACTCGCACACGTGCAGGTTCTCTCTCAAAATAAACAAATCAACATTAAAAAAAATAATAATATTCACTTACACTGTTGTTAATATTATAATACAAATCATCAGAATAATATTAATATGTTATTGATATGTTATATAACATCATCATAATATTAATAAGTAGTGTAGCTAAAGCCTAGAGCACAGTAAAGTTAACCAATATTTGTTGCTGCCCAGGCCACCTTGCATCATCCACTGTCTACTTCCCCCAAGTTCTCTCCCACCCAACCCACGCTGCCCACAGTACTAAATGCATGACATGTTTAAGGAATTGGTGAAATTAGACTTTTTTCCAAGTTTAGTAATGAGTGAGTTGGGGAAGATAGGACTTTGACCACTCAATCAGTTGTGGATCATATAGCATTTTATCCACATGTTTTCAGACCTTCGAAGCTTTCTCAGATGTAGTGACTTGCATGCATACTCTCTTTCTCCTACAAGATTATATGTGCCTCAAGGGTAAAAGGTGGGTGTTATCATTGTATGTTTCCCAGAATCTTAGTGCCCTTCACATTGCTAGTGCTCGAAAGCATTGTTTAATGACCAACAGTGGATTTGATGAAGATTTCACAGGCAAATTTTTACCTTTACCATATATGATATGTCTATTTAATTATTATGCAGTAATACAATTTTAAACAGTTGTAATTTTTAAGCTTTATCATAATACTGTACTATTGTTCTGCAAATTAATTTAAGTGAAAATTCAAGTTTTTGTGATTTATTTATGTTGGTACCTTGTTACTAATGAGGTTAAGCAACACCTCTTAGAGTATTTTTGTTTCCTATTCTATGAATGTGCATTTGTAATCTTCAGTGTTTTGTTTGCTGAATTGTTTATTTGAAAGAAATGTGTGTATGTTCTAGATGCAACTTTTTTGTTGTTGTTATATGTTCTGAAAATGCCTAGTCAGTAGCTTGTCATTTCATTTTAAGGTAATTTTTTGAGAAATTTTTATTTTTTTTTTCTTTTAAGCAGGCTTCATGCCCAGCGTGGAGCCCAATGCAGGGCTTGAACTCACAGCTCTGAGATCAAGACCTGAGCTGAGATCAAGAGTTGGATGCTTACCCCACTGAGCCACTCAGGCATCCCAAGAATTTTTTAATTTTAATGCCACCAAATTAGAAAGTTTTAAAATTTATATGTTTTACTTATTTTTAAAATAGATATATCCAAAGCTGGCCAGAGGTTTAAAAATAGTCTCTTATATCTTCCTCAGCATCACCTTAGGATTTTATTCCACCCAGATAGATTTTTTGCTGTATGGTGTGAAGCAGAGATGTGTTTGCTTTTTCCAATTTGGATAACCAACTTTCCAACAGCAGTTTCTCAGTGATCCATCTTCTCATTGTAGATTTACATGATCAATGCTGAAGTATATGAAATTTTTATATGTGTGCAGGGTTCTCTTTGGATCTATTAGTTTCCCTAGTCTTGTGATCATTCTATTGACTTAATTACTATAGATTTGCTTTAAATATTAATACCTGGTAAGGTGAGTCCCTCTCAATGACTTTGATATTCTCATTTGTTTTGTTTTGTTTAGTTTTGCTTCTTCTCAGTTTATAATACTTGATGATTTTTGGAAACTCAACCATATCTGAAACAGCATTTATGGTTTTATTTATTTTTTGAAATTCCATCATTTCTAGGTATTTGTAGTAAGAGATTTCTGAGGTTATTTTGATGGATTCAGATGCACCTTTATTGCATTTCTCTTGGATTACTTTGACCTGCCTAGAACAGGCAACATAATTTGTGAGGCCCAACGTAAAACGGAACTGTGATGTTCCTTAATCAAAAATTATTAAGAATTTCAAGATGGCGAAAACAGAGCATTAAACTAAGCACTTCTAACCCTTCTAAATGTACAGGTGTCATTCCCATGGAGCATGGGCATTCTACTGCCTTGTCACATGCCCCTGTCAACTGCTACATGCTTTGGATTCATTCCTCACTGTCTCCCCTTCTTCTGGAAGCTCCATGCAGCTGTATGGCTGTTGCCAGTCCTACGATTCCCTTCTCAATTTCACAAGTCCTGCTTCTTCTCAATTTCACACTTGGTGTCCCCAGAGTTATAACGAGGGCTTCACAGTGCCTGGAATAGTGCAGCTATCAGATCTGCCACACACATCTCTTGGAAGCAGCAATGTTGGAAATTTTAATAAATATTTATACCTCATACCTTTGTGTATGGTATAACCAGCAAAAAGGCATGCCACTTACATAATTAGAAAGATAAGTCTAACATAACTTGCAAAACAGAAAAAAAGGAAGATAATATATACGAAAAGTTAAGAGCTTGTAAGATTTGAGACAGAGTTGGGTTCAGCTCTACTACTTTTTAGCTGCAAGTTACTTGCTGTCTCTGAGCTTCAGCTTCCCCTTTAGAAAAATAAAGATAAAAATATTGCTCACCTCACAGTGCTATGTGTAGATTAGATAAAGTCTGTAAAGCATTTAGTGTAATTACTAGTAAATAATAAAGAATCGGGACTGCTTATTGTAGTTATTAAATTATGAAACTGTCTTATACAGGCAAAATGTTTATGGGAGATCAGAATAGAGAGAGAGTGTGTGTCTAAGCAGTAATAAGGGGAGGGTTCCTGCAGTATACAAGACAGGTCTCTCTCTTTCTGCACCATGATCCCACTTGTTTAAGTAAATGCCACCACTCCCCCAAATTGCCAGAATAACGGTTTAAGAGGCACCACTGTTTCTACTCTTAACTCTCCAGAATTCATTCTTCACACAGTAGCCAGTGTGATATTTTTAAAACACATAACATTTCACCCTCTTCCATTATTTATAAACATCCAGTAGTATTCCAGGACACCAATCATCCATAATCCTTGCCATGGTTTAGAAGTTCCTACTTCTAAGGAAGTAGGATCTGCTCTTGCTTACATCTTAGAATTTTTCCTACTACTATTTTCCATTCTGTTGAATGCCTTCATGATATTTTAAGTTTCCCTGGCCATCTTTCTGTCCCTCAGATAATTATACTTCGTTCCTGACTCAGTCCCTTGTACTCAAAGTTCTTTCTGCCTGGGAAGTTCTTACCCCAGATTTCCACATGGCCAGCTCCTTCTCAATGCCAAGGTTTGAAGCCAAATGCCACCTTCCTGGGAACCTTCTCTGATCATTTTGTCTAATTTAACTCACTTCAGTTACTCTCTATTATACGTTTAAAATTTTTTCATCGCGCAATCTGAACTTATTAATTTATTCATTTGTTCATTGCAGGTCTCCTCTGCCCACTAGAACAAACATTATGTAAAAGGGAAAACCATGCTTGTTTTGTTCAGCTCTCTATTTCCTGTGTTTAGTTACTAGAATTAATAAGTCCGTGTTGAGTAAACTAATAAATTCTAGAGTTTTAAGAGGTGGAAGAGATGGGGATAGTCAGGGGCTTTCCAAGGGAACGGTATAACACGCAGGACAGTGGAGATGAATGTGGTATGAAAAAGTGGGGGGAGACTTCAGTGGGCTATTTCCAGAACCTCCATGTTGAAGCCATTACTTTTGTAAGTATACAGTAAATTCCTTAAAGTCAGGGAACTGGGTGTCAGTCTTCTTTGTGACCCCAGACCCTAATGCAGTGTGTAACTTACGTTAGGTTTTCAATAAATTGTTGTTGAAATGAATTAGTCGATTTCTCGTAAATAGTACACAAATGTATTTATAGTTCCAATCTTAAAACTTGGTTATTTTTTTCCCTTGTTAGAGAAAGCTCTCTTGTATGAGTTACCAGCGATGATTGTGACTAAAAGCAGGTCCCACCAGTGCTCAATGTGAGCAAGCTCCGGCTTTATTTTAGTACCCAAGATGGTGTCTAACAAATTTATCAATTGAGATTAATGATGGTGATTGGGGTAGAGCTTCTCTTAATCATGTATATTTGAAGGTGACCTGTGAATTCATTTTTCATCAAAGCTTAAAGGCTGACTGAGCAGGTTGTTCAGGTGACAAGAAGGACTGCCACCTCAGCTGCATATGTCACCAGTGCAACGGGACTGCAGTGCACCACCCACAGTGAGTGACATACTTCTAGCCATTACCTGACCCTCAAAGTTCAAAGGCTCCCAAAGGCTTCCTTGGCATTTCTGTGGTAGAGACATTTAATCAAGATGTATTTATGTCCAACATGAAGCTTTAGTATATGAAGTTACTCTCACTTCATCTGGGTCAACGTAAAGGGTCTGGATTGAGACCTGGAAGTAAGAAAGAGAAAGGGAAATGACTTAATTGTTTGCAAGGAAGAGAACAACAGGTGCCAGAATCTTAAACAGAAGTTAAATACAGATCACAAGTACTCATGGAGAAGTAGGTGATGTGAACTTACCTACATAGTCTTGAATCTCATTGGAAATTATGATAGAGTCATTTATCTTTCCCCTTCAAAACACATAGATATTACTTTAGAAAGTGAGTATAGACAGCTGCTCAATTCAGAAAAATGGGTCATGGATTGACTTTGCACTCACTTGCTGATCTCTTTTACCAGCCTTTATTCTCATGTTAAACAAAGATTAATTGAACACTCCTCTGTTCAAGATATAAGGTTAAATCCCTGATCTCAAAGACTTTAATATATGTTAGGAAAAGTCTCCTAAGTATAGCAGCAACTATAATACATATGAAGAATAAGGGCCATGCGCGGGAGGGGGGGGGAAGGGGCGGGAAAGAACAGACATAGGCCAGCTGAACAGTGTCACAAAGTAAAATTTGTGTATTACTGCTTAAGTTGAGAGATGACTCCCAAGAGAAGTGAACAATGAAAATCTAAATAAGAAGATCCCTCTTGCAGGTTTTAGGATTGAGAAACATTTTCTTTTTTTTTTAATGTTTACTTATTTTTAAAAGAGAGAGACAAAGCATGAGCAGGGGAGGGGCAGAGAGAGAGAAGACACAGAATCTGAAGCAGGCTCCAGGCTCTGAGCTGTCAGCACAGAGCCCGATGCAGGCCTTGAACTCACGAGCCACGAGATCATGACCTGAGCCAAAGTCAGATGTTCAACCAACTAAGCCACCCAGGTGCCCCAAGAAACATTTTCAAATAGGAGAGATGGAAACAAGTAATGAAGAAGGAGCCTGACTACAGGCAATGATGTGGGGGAGCGTGGGGTGTGATAAAAAAACACCAGGATAGTCCCTTTAGGATTTAGGTGAATGAGCCATTTTGGGCCCACAGATCATTCTTAAATAGAATCTAGCTGACTTCAAAGATAGCATGTGTGGCTGAAACTGGGTTTGAATCCATATATAACACTTTTCAACTCTTTGATCTTGGGGAAGTTATGCAAACATTTTATTCATTTGAAAAATAGGAATAAATTTAAGGATTTGGTATAGGGATAAATGAGATAATGTAGGAAACAAAATAAGTACTCACAAAAGGGTAGCTATTAGCATATACTGCACCATCATCTGGCTATACATAACGGTAAAGGAAATACCAAACTTATTTACCTTGACATTTCAAATAATTATAACTCTAGAAGACCTAAAAACAGCATGGTAGCTACATCCAAAGAAACAAAAATGCCAGAGGTGTTAGGAAATAAAGAGCAAAGAAGCAAGGTCAAATAGGGTAATGAAAGGCAATTTTATTAGGCAGGTATGTAAATAGCTTCATATTTCATGTGGGTTAATGATGGTGCGTGGATAAATGAGATGTACAAGAAATAATTTCCAAATATTCTATCTCTGTTTAAGCATTGAAAAATTAAGCTATTTGATTGGATACTTTAAAAGGGAAGGGGAACACTAAGAAGCAAACTGTCCATTTTCATTCTGGATTAATGATTACTATCCAAGTGTGAAATTAGATAAATACACATTCTTTCATGCAGAGCAAAAATTTTAAATGCCCAGGGATTTTTGACAGAGTCACACAGGGTCTCTGTTTTCCCTTTCTGCTTATTTCCTATAATTTGCAGAATGGTGTCAAAATGTTTGTCACTATGACAGAGAAAAGGAGAGAAAAGAGAGACGAGGTTTTATCATTCACCAAAAGCATACTGCAAATCACTTCCAAAGTTCTTTGGTTTCCTGATAAAGCAGATGAAAAACAAAAATATGCTTTTGCGTAATGCAAGGTAATCTTCTATTTTAGTGATTCTTGAAATGATCTCCCATAAGCCTCTCTTAGGAAAGAGAGGGTATCCTTATTCACTGACTCATCATCTCCAGGTTTTCTGGCGATATTCAGGGGGAATTGCAGCAACGGATTAAAACAAATCTTAGGAACAGGATAAGCTGTCAAGAAACTTTTAAATAGAAACCATATTTGCTTCTGAAGAAATATCTGTCATAGAGAACAACAGTACAATTAAGTCTCTGATTTTCTGTGCATTTGCTATAATTTGTTATGTCAAAGAACTTTTTACTAACTCCCTCTACAATTTTGATATGGACAAGGAAGTTCTGCCACGTTGAAAAGATTTTCAGAGCAGAGCAAGCAAATAATGACAATGTCAAACCAATAGTGAACCAGACAGATGCTCTGTCTTTGCTATGCAGAAGTTTTATAATGCTGCTGGACATTCTCCTCCCTGCTGGGAAGGAGAAAGATGCAGCAATCCCAGAATATGTAGTACGTTTCATCAGGAAAGAATAAACTGTCTATATCAAGGGGCCACAACCTGATCTGGTGTACACAGCAGTCTTCTGGTTCATATTATGCAGTGACACAAAATTCGACATGCTCGATCTAAGTGTAGAGGGTGAAGTATCCCTACCCTGGCTACAGAATCAAAACCTATGAGATCTGCTGGAATTCAATAATAAACATTTACAGACCCTTGTTAGTTCAATATTCCATTTGACACATTTGGATGAAGCCAACATTGCCCAGCTGTTTCCCCAACAAGGTGGCTAGGGAAGCAAAATTGCCTTGGAGGAGCCCCAACAAAGAGCTGACATTTCTGCAAATTTTAAGGGGCACATTAGATGACCCAGAAAATGCCATTCCAGCAATGCAAGAACAGACGTCTCCAGGTCAGAGGGAATATTCTGGCATCTGGAGAGCACATAGGTACAACTGGCCTCCCCCAGCTCTTCCAACAGGGAGAACACACTGGGAAGTCATCCAACGTGGTTAAAGAGGTGGGTAAAGAACCTTGATTTTTATAACTCACCATTTTAAAAAGTAAAAACACCACTTATTGAATTTTCAACTTCCAAGAAGGATTTTTTCTCAAGAGAAAGCTGTCAGCTCATGTATTGTATTTCAAACGTCTCAGAAAATACATGTTTGTCTTGACCTCAGTCCTCATTAGGACTGGTATGAATGCCATAATTTTCATCTTTCTTGTGGTAAATAAAGAAGGTAAGGGATAATAAGTAAAATGACATTAAATATTTTCTGAGTTGCCATGAGATGATATTCTTGTTTACAGCCCTTGTTGCTGACCTAACATACCCCTTAAATATAAATGTACACACTTATACACAATGATCATCTTAAGAGCAACATTATTTAGATTTCACATTTTAAAAGCCCCTTCTCTCCCTCTGAATCAATTCTGACTAAAACATTTAGAGAAAGGAGAAGTCAGTGGCTCATTCAAAAATCAACTAGTAAGAAGTAGACCTATTTGACATCCCTGGAGGCAAATCTCCAGATAAGTATCAGATGGTAATGCTGGTAACTTCTCTTTCTTTTCTTGCTTCTCTCACGGTTGAGTGACAATATCAGTTCCCTGTTTAGAGGGCAGCAAAATAGGATGGTTTACAGCATTTAGTGCTCATGTCCTGTAGCAGAGAGAGAGAGAGAGAGTGAGGAGAAGCTGACAAAGATATCTCTCCCTCAAACATACTTTATGCCAAACAGAAATCCTTATAGCCACTGGGTTCCTATGCTAACTATTATTTCTATTCTGTGGAAAAGAGTTAGCTAGCAGAAGAGTTGAGTTACAGAATCTCATAATTGAATATATTTCAAAAACTCCAGCTAACATCAGTTTAGTAATCAATACTTTAGTTTTGGATTTTTTGGTAAGTCAAATTTTATTGAAGATGGCCCTGCTCTCCTTTATTAGATTTTGATAATCAACTAGTAAGCATCAAATGCAGAAATTATATATTTCACTATTTGTCACCATAAATCATTTACACAGTGTCAATGCAGCCGAAAGAGGAAAATTAGGGGATGTAAGATATTTCACTGCAGAACTATTCAACATAGTAACTGGAAATTTTTAGCAATTTTTAAAGATGACCTCTTTTAAAAAAATAGCTTTTGTGCCACATTTAATTAAAGTACTGCATTCATTTGGATATACTGCAGCCAAATCATGTTGCAAATACATATCTGTTTATGGTTCAGTAGGTGTCATTTTAAAAAACATACAGTGAAGGGGTGCCTGGGTTGCTCAGTCTGTTGAGCTTCAGACTTCAGCTCAGGTCATGATCTCACTGGGTTTGTGAGTTCGAGCCCCGCGTTAGGCTCTGTGCTAATAGCTCAGAGCCTGGAGCCTCCTTCAGATTCTGTGTCTCCTCTCTCTGCCCCTCCCATGCTCATGTTCTGTCTCTGTCTCTCAATAATAAACGTTAACATTTTTTTAAAAAAATACATATAGTGAAGGTTTTGCCTTGTCAATGGACTAAATGACTAGCCAACTGGCCATTCTCCCAGTGTCCTATAAACAGCTGTCAAACTCCAGTGACTGATATTCTATAATTTTAAATAAATGTATAAATGCATAAATGACAATTTCTGGAGTCTTTTATTTGGGTCAGCCCTCCTGATACCACTTTGGCTTGTTGGCGTCTTGCCAACTGTCTACCACTGGCAGAATCTTGGATATTAAAACATACCATATTCATCCACCAATCACCTGTGTCTTAAAATTGTTGGTTACCTAATCTACTAAAATCTATAGTGTTATCTTTCAGAAATTATCTCACTTACTTGATAAATTTGTTCCCCAACCCAGCCTTCTGTGACACTCTTGTGGCTTACTTTTTCTTCTCACCTCCAGAAGAAATCTCAGTTTGGATCCAATTTTCATTTCTCTCTATCCCCAAATGAGTGTTTTAGTCTTTGAGTGAGTGCACCTGGATGAGTTCTACGAATGATGAGAAATGAGGAAGGAAGGTATACAAACATCTCTTTCCTCAGAATGAAGCATCTTATATAAACACGGTTAATGGATGTACCTCAAGGAAACACTTCTACTTCCCACAACTTAAACTCCCATTGGTAGGGGCACCTGGCTGGCTTGGTTGGAAGAGCATGCAACTCTTGATCTCAGGATGGTGGGTTGAGTCCCAAATTGGGGGCAGAGATTACTTAAATAAATAAAACTTAAAAAATATATATCATTGGGGCACCTAGGTGGCTAAGTCGGGTAAGCATCTGATTTCAGCTCAGGTTATGATCTCACTGTTGGTGACTTCAAGTGCCACATCAAGTGAGCTCCAGCCCTGCTTTGGGTGAGAACGAGCCCCACTTCTGGTGAACAGGAGCTCTGGTTTTCTCTCTCTCTCTCTCTGCCTCTCGTAGGATTCTCTCTCTCTCTCTCTCTCTCTCTCTCTGCCCTTGGTCACTTGTACCCTCTCAAAACACAAACAAACAAACAAACAATCTCATCAGCAAATAATAGCCTGTGTTTATAGAAGAGTGCCTCAGGTATAACAGGCATAGGAGTAACCTTGGGACTTGGTCAGTTCTGGTCCTCAGACTAGATTTTGATAACAAGGTAATAAATCATATGTGTTCCTTAAAAATGTGCAATTATAGGGGCTCCTGGGTGGCTCAGTTGGTTGAGCATCTGACTTCGGCTTAGGTCATGATCTCGTGGTTTGTGAGTTGATCCCTGTGTTGGTCTCTGTGCTGACAGCTCAGAGCCTGGAGCCTGTTTCAGATTCTGTGTCTCCCTCTCTCTCTACCCCTCCCCTGCTCATGGTCTGTTTCTCTCTCTCAAAAATAAACATTAAACAAATTTTTTAAAATGTGCAATTATTCTTATATTTCAACATTATTCAATCATCCTATTTTAGGGAGTCCCAAAGAGGATTCTGTGTAATACTATTTAAGTTTGGTTTTATTAAAAAGTATTTGGTGGTCATGAAGTTTCAGGAAATGATTAGTATTTTCTCCTCCTGGAGATTTCAAATGCAATATTACCATACCAAAAGATATAAGTAGCCCCACAATAAAGAAATCTCTTTACATTCGTTTAATCCATTGTCTCCTACACTTACTTGATAAACCTTTTTAAGCATAACAGCTATAAAGGGAAGAAATTTTTCATGGGACACACTTTAGAAACACTGTTTAGAAAATGCTATTCTTTTTTGTATTACTTAATTTTCAAATTCCCTAACTTATGAGGGTTCAGGAGCAGGTGCAGAGCCTGCCATAGGAAAAACAATATAGGATTTAGAGAGGCAGAGCTGTGTTTCACCCATACTTAGGGAACCAAAACAAGGGTCCTCATTGCTCAGCTTGGTATGGAAGTGTGTGGAAAGAGCCAACAGAACCGACCAAGCTCATGTGTAAGATATTTGAAACTAACCCTAGAAAAGAAGCATTTTAGCCAAGAATAAGGCTGTAACCATAGGCCTTGTCACCATACCCCTGCACTGAGTAGAGAAGACTTCCATCAAAAAATGTACAATGTTGGGGCGCCTGGGTGCCTCAGTCAGTTAAGCCTCCAACTTCGGCTCAGGTCATGATCTTACCATTCATGAGTTCGAGCCCCACATCATGCCCTGTGCTCAGAGCCTGGACCCTGCTTCAGATTCTGCATCTCCCTCTCTCTCGGCCCCTCCCCTGCTTGCACTCTGTTTCTCTCTCTCTCTTTCTCAAAAATAAATAAACATTAAAAAAACAATTTTTTTTAATGTCTAATGTTCTTGATGACACTGGCAAGTGAGGTCTCAGAGCCGGATTTTGTGCAATTTAGAAAAAATAAAAATAAAATCATGAAATGTTATAATTTTGGTGCATTAAATATTTTACAAGATTTCATACTTATTATACCTAAAGCACATGTGTAAAGCAAAGCCTTTAGTAGATACAATAACAAAACAGCACTAAATTAAAATAGGGGCAGCAAGGAACAAAAGAGGGAATAAACAATAGATACTTAGACCTGTAACATACAAGAACAATTACAAATTGGCTGAGATCCAAGAAGGAGAGAAGAGAGTAAAGTGTCCTGATGACAATGAGAGACACGATACATGACTCATGCCCTCCTGCTCCCTTCATATTCCTCACCATTTTCTTGTGAAAGGTTATCTTCAGGCTATTTTGTTTACAGCTGGGGTACAATGTAGAACTGCACTGTAAGTAGGTCAATGAGGCTCAATGTGGGGCACATAAAATTGACTTCTTTTCCTTTACTTTTATGAACAGTCATAATGCTGGGCTGGTTTTTGCTTGATGTAATTATCTCAGAGGAGCTGGAGATAAAAATTTGTTCTCACATAACATTGTTTAATGGTGGGAGTAGCCACTTCGCTACTGCATCTAAGTTAAGTCAAACAGGTTGAGGCATTAAGAATTTTGTGACAATTTCATGTGCTGTCATCATTTAAAGAGACTGTGGGAAGGTCTTGAGGATTCCAGGCTAAATGTCGTAAATTAAACAATTTTTAAAATTTCAACAGAAGCATGTATTAAACCATTTATTGGAAACTAGTCAAAACTTAAAGCATTGCAAACTTGATGGTTTCTTTGAGGCTACGTTTTGTGGCTGCTCCTAGTGCTATTTCAGAAAAAAAGCATATGGACTAAAACCACCTTCCGGATGCCCTTATGTGGGTACTATATTGCATGAAAATATTAAATATACTATAATTAGCAATTTGTGGCTCTTTCAGCCAGCAATCAAAATTCAAGAAACAGCGTGATTTTGTATACATACTACTATATTAATACAAATTTCACTGAAGTCTATTACAAAGTTTACTTTATGACTAAATAGCAAGAAGTCAAAATGTGCAGGCTGCTATAAAATATTTAGAAATGTTTAATATTACTTTAAATTGCCATCACATGCCCAGAAGTTAGAGAATAAGACTAAAGAATTTGGTAAAGGTGATTTTCTTAGTTTGTAAACATTTCAGGGTATAAATATTAATTCACAGTATGGATATACATAGTTTAAAAAGTCAATGAAGTTGTTTGATGATATTTTGATTGCATTGATCTGCATGTGAACTTTATTTCATGTCTAAAAAAAGTTGCAGTGGGAGTGGGAGGTACAGGTTTACACTTATGGAATGAATAAGTCATGGGGATGAAAGGTACAGGGTAGGGAATATAGTCAATGGTATTGTAACAACATTGCATGGTGACAGATGGCAGCTACACTTGTTGAATCACTATATTGTACACCTGAAACTAATGTAACATTGTGTGTCAACTATACTTTAATAATAATAATAAAAAGTCCCATGTGTTCATTCTGCCTGAGGCAGAGACTTGTGGGCTGAGGACAGGTTACCTAGAATATGAAATTGTTTTCTTTCTAGATGTCCTGGAGTTAGAAGGGCAGCAGTCATTACCTTTGTATTAGAGGTTGCATGAATGAATGGGGAGTTTATAGAAACTTCTATGTTAGTTTCCTAGGGTTTCCATGACCAAATACCATAAAACTGAGTGGTCTAAGTAACATAAATTTGTGTCTTATGGTTCCGGAGGCTAAAAGTCTGAGATCAAGGTGTGAGGAGTGCCATGCTCTCTCTGAAGGTGCTAGGGAAGGCTCTGTTGCAAGCCTCTCTCCTAGCTCCTGGGGTTCCTTTGTTTGCAATAGCATAACTCCAACATTTACATGATATTATCCCTATGTTTGTGTCTGTATCTGAATTTCTCCTTTTCATAAGGATACCAGTTAGATTAGGGGCCCACCTTACTCCACTATGACCTCATCTTTATTGATTATATCCGCAATGACTCCATTGCCAAATACAGCCATATTCTGAGGTTCCTGGGGTTAGGACTTTAAAATATGAATTTGAGGAGGGACACATTTTAACATATTACTTTCCTTATTGGGGATGATCCAGAGCACACCTGCTACTTCATATCTTTTGGAGCATTGGTACAATTGAGCTGTTATAGATTCGGTGATCCTGCACATAGCCAGTCACCTACAGCTATCTAAGATTATAAGGATAGCAAAGAAGAAGGATCTGGCAGAATGATAGCCAACAAAATCTCAGAGAAGCACTGACTGCCTCTCTGGGCAGAAAAGTGAAAACTAGAAAGAGGAAAACATAAAAATGAAGATGATAAAACACTTAGAGGAGGAAAAAAAAGATTATTTACAGAAAAGGAAAAATGTATTTCCCTTTTTCTCTTCCATTTAGTGTGTGAAGAGTATAGAGAATGCTAAGCTCATAGCCAAAGATAACCCATAGATGGCAGAGACCTCTGCACTGATTGGAAAGGGTATCCTCAAGTGGAGTTCTGGAAAAGAGGATGATGTCTCAAAAATTAAAATAAACCACTGGTAAGGCCAAGGGCATCCACCACTTCGGGATGGTGGTAGTTATTTATAAATGTGTTCCACTATATGAATTAAGCAACTCAGTTCATTACTTTGCATATTTTGCTAATTAAATTACTGTTCAGATAGTCCTATGGTAAAAATGCTGACATGGCTGTCTCACACTTCAGTTCTTACCCGGAGTGACGAGAAAATGAGGAATGTGTCTACAATAGCATACAGAATTTGTGGAAATATACATGAACACAGTCATTCCATATCAAATTCAAAATGTGATATTTTCTGAAATGTAATGTCCTACTGTTGCAGTAAGAAATTTACCATGAACTTACTAGCTTAAGACAACACACATTTATTATCTTACATTTCTTTAGGTGAGAAGTCCAACATGGTCTCACTAGGCTAAAATCTAGCTGTTAACAAGGCTGTTTTCATTTCTGGCAGCTCTAGAGGAAAATTCATTTCCAGCATCTAGTGGCTGACCACATTGCTTTGTTCGCATCCCCCTTTCTCCATCTCCAAAGCCAGCAACACTGCATCTCTCTGACCGTTCTTTCTTAGCTATGTCTCTCCCTGACCACAGCTTGGAAAGGTTCTCTGCTTTTAAGGACTACTGTGATTACATACAGCCCACCTGGATAACACAGTATCATCTCCCTATCTCAAGATAATCATAATTGCAAAGTCTCTTTTGCCATGTGGACATCTTCAGGAGGTTATTATTCTGCCCACCTCATGACCATTTGCTCCTATTCTGAGGCTACCTTCAATATGGAACTGCAACTATCTATCAATATATTAGAACAGTGTGTGCTTGTTCAATAATTATTGATCAATTTATTAGCATTTATGAATGCATAACTCTTACAAAAATAATCCTGAAGTATCCCAACTGGTGTCATACCACACCAAATATGGTACCAGTTCTGATGAAGCTAAGCAACTGCTCTCCAGGAAATGAGAAACACCTGTACATACTGAGATGAGTTGAAGCATGCCTTTTAAGCCAAAGTAGAATTGTTTATCCTTAGGGCAAAACAAAGGGCAAAATGGATAGTCAAATAAATACAAACTAGGGATTCGGAGATGAAGGGAGGGGTGATAGATGTAGGACAGAGGATTTTTTAGAGCACTGAAATTATTCTGTGTGCTACCATAATGGTGGCTACTTGTCTTCACACATTTGCTAACCCCCCCCCACAAATGTACAAAACCAACAATAAAGCTTAATATCAACTACGAATTTCAGGTGATAATGATGTATCATGTAGGTTCACAGATTATAACAAATGTATCACTTTGTGGGGGATATTGATAGTGGGAGAGCCTATATATGAGTGAGGCCTATGGGAACTCTGTACTTTCCATTTAGTTTCGTTGTATATCTAAAACATCTCTAAAAATTATGTCTATTAAGAATAAATAAATACAGAGATCAAAATCAGACATAAGGGTTCCAGCATAAGAATATATAAACATTTAAGAGATTGACTTGGAAAAAAGAACTACCAGACCAATGCATCATCGTATCGGTTCATCTGAAGCATCAGAAGCAAATAGCATTGATCTGGGATAAAGATAGAAATGTCCAGAATAGTAGTCTGTACGTATAGAGAAGACTATAAAAAATAAGAAGAAAAAGCAATGAACGTGAAGAGACTGGCTTCCAGCCTTGACCTGGTCACTAACCACCATCATGGCCACAATGCTTATCTCTTAACCTTTCTGGATCATAGTCTCTTTGTGTGTAAATAATGTACAGAGAATAATTTTTATTGTCTCTTACAGATTCAAATTTATAATTCATCAATGACAGTCTACAGGTATAAATAATTAGCAGTACCATTACCAGTGAAAAATCTGGGTGGTTCAGAGGGCAAAAGGTGGTGGGTGGTACAGATAGGACAAGAGAAAATATGGGGGACAGTATGTTCTACTTGATGGAGAGAACCGATTTAAGGCAAAAAGGTCTAGATTTTCTTTGCTCTGCAGCTCACAGTTTGTGTGACCTTAAGGATTCTATTTGGTTTCTTCATGTATATAATGTAGATAGTAAAAACTTACCTCATCGAGTTGCTATTAGAGATGCACCAGGGAGCAAATATATGAAAATAGATTCAAAATAATAATAATAAATAATAATACAGATGCTTATATTAACTGACTGCCTATTAAATGACAAATGCTGTTTTAAATGTATTTCATTTATAAAGTTCCTTACTCTGCACATCAACTCAGTATAAATATGGACTATCATTGGCCCATTGAAACATATCAGGAAATTGAAGCACATACAGATTCAGTAACTTTCTCTGGGCCACAAGGCCAGTGAGTAGAAGAGGCTGGGACTGAACTCATGTGGTTCCAGCCTGTTTGTAACAAGCTGGCAAAAGTCCTCTCTCCCAGTTTCTTCCTTTTTCTTCTGTCTCATCCTTCCTAAAGCAACAGTCTGGGGAATTTAAAGAACTTCTACATTGGCATACACGTAACCATTTTATTACTGCAGCTAATTCTGTCCTAAAGGATATACACCTTTAGGTATAAACCTTCCATTTTGTGAAAAATGCAAAAAGTCAGTGTGTAAGATATTATTTTGAAAATGATTACTTCATCAGCATGATGTATTTTGAACTTCTTGAAAAAGTAATGTGCATTTATTGTGTGATAAATTTTTAGAGTTGAAAAGAACTCAGCTAAAACCAATTATAACTTAACATAGATAAGCCAAGGTACAAACTGTAAAATGTCCTGACCAGGTTCATACAACTAATGGAAAAGATAATCGACTCCCTGTACATTAATCTGATTATTAATATTTTCTATACATTAATCACTTGTCATGACTGACACATTCTAAAATTGCATTTATAACAAAGGAATCAATAAGTCAAGATCATACAACATCTGTATATTAAAAAATAAGAGGTTCAAACATCCTCTGGCTGGCAAGATAACCCATTCTTTCCCCAACTGCCATATTTAATTAAGATGGGCCAATGGCGATGTTTATTCTGTAGCTTAAAATCATGGACACCCAGTGCAGTGATTATATTATGTTTCAATGCATATTTTTCTCATTATTTCATTGTGATTTTTACTAACCCAGGCTTTCTCAGTATTGTTTGAATGTGAATGTTTATTGAGTACTTAAATTCAGTACCATTACTGGTTGTATTTCCAATACCTTGTTTATTCTTAAATCACAATTCTAATACCGGATGTTTTTATTTTATCAATAATCTGTCCCTTTTATGTGTGTCTTTAACACAAAATCAGGAAAATATACCTTCGTAGGCTGATGCGTACAATTCCAAAGTTTGTTCTTATACTATATTTACCTAAGACACTGAACAGCTATTTCTCAAGCAAACAATGTAATCTTTATTATCCTGACACAAGAGGATTATATTCTTTTAAACAGAACTCTAATAGGTACTAAATGTCAAGTACTTCAAAACCTCTAAAAACTCAACTTCAACTAAAATAACCAAGAAACCTAATATTAAGATTTTGCCTCTTGAGTAAAATAACCAATGACTCTAACCAGCACATGAGACAGAAAACTCAACCTGGGATTTCTAAGGTATCTTTAGCTTATGAGGCTTATTTCAATAAATTCTTTTGTGCTTAAAATCCTATTTCCTCTTCCATACAATCAAAATAATTGTAAGCCTTAGCACTGGCTACTGTGGCCATTCAGACATTGATTTGTGCTGATATTGCTTCATTTCAGTTTTCAAACATATGCTTTTCTCTAATATGCTTGGCTTTCAGCATTTCAATTGCATTATTTTCTGGTTTGAGAAACCAGAATATGTTATTGGCAGCCATGCATTCTAAGGAGTTGCAATTGATTCTTAGGATAAAAGAGGCTCCATCCAACACATTTTAGCATAAGCAGGTATTATGATCCACATTCCTTAGGACAGATGAAACCCGTGAAGGCACAGATTTAGATGTACATCTCAATGCTGCAGTAATGGTTTCTCATAAATATGTGTAGAATATGAAATGCAAATAAATACAGCACTTAGGACTGCCACTACAAAGGCAGGTGTAGGAAGACTGCCAAGTTTTTCTTAACTCGACTTTCTTACTTTGCCTCAGTTATCCAAATGAACGTTCTTGGGTAGGCATCATGTGTGTGGTGAGCTAGTAGGTAGCCAGAGAGAACAGCTTAACATTCAGGCCCTGCAGGCTCTCTGACTATCTTTTTGAACGATCTCTGAAGACTAGGCGGTATCTTTAATTGTGAACAAGTAAACATTAGTCTGGATCGTGTGAACAATTCAACAGATGAAACGAGACAGAAGTTTTCTCTGCAGGTGGGTTAACAGCTGCTGCCAAATCCCTCTCCATCTTCACATCTTGGAGCAAGCCTTCTAGCAGATAGGCTGAATCATTTTCTCTGTCATGAAGCCTCAAGAACTGAAAAGTTTTGTTTCTCATGAACAATGTGATTGATGCCAAAGGCTAGGCCCTTTGATTCTCTAAGAGACAAAGCTTTTGATCCTTCAAAACAATACCATTTCACTTCATAAGATGTATTTAAGTGATCTCCGATTTTATTTTTCTGAAGTTGAAATCATTGGAAAAATTAGCCTTCTAAATTTAATTGCCTATAATTTTGCTATCAAGACAGCCCATCAAAGTGCTCTACAAACAGAGGAGTGATTGAGAATGAGAGACAAGTGTCTAGCTATCTGCAAAACTAATTTGAGCTCTAAATTAGAATCGCCCTGTTTTGCTTTGCCTGGATCTCCTTCATTTGCATTTTGTGTACATACCACTCCCCAAATGCCTGTCTTTCTTTCCCACATCTTTTTAACATTATGTTAAATGATGATTCCAGAATGCATCTCCAGGGCTGAGCTTGCAATCAGTTTGATTTTAAAGAATCAAATCCTAACTGTAGGAAATGAACAAAATTCAGGGATGTAGTTGATTTAAAGATCAATAAATATGTAGTTGAGTGGAAGAGGAGAAAGAAAGATGAGAATCAAAAAGTAACCTATCATGAATAGATGCTTATTTAAGGACATCTTTTACAGAGTCCAATAAACTGGATGACTGTCCGGTTTCTCTTACCTCAGCCATAATCAGCTTCGCACTGTCTTTTTGCTATAATCACTTGTTCAATTTTTACTTTGTTTTAAAAAGCATTACTCTTCCTGCTTTAATTGGCATAACTTTAAAATATGATATCAGTATAAGACTTTTTTTTTAACAGACAGGGATAGGAAATGGTGGGTTATGATATGTTGTGCTGTGACCCATGAGCCTCTTCTACTCAGGAATTTTATGTCAGCACTGGTGAAGGCTGGACTTGTACTGCTGTACCATTTGATGTGTGGTTTCCCTAGTGTTGTATTTTTACTAAAACAAATGATGAGGCACAAAGTAAAGGTGAACACACTGTAGTGTTTTTCCAAGTAGGGGAATTCTTTGAGGTTATGGGCTTAGCTGATCGATGAGCATGCGTTTAGTTGGGAAATTCTAATTCCGTTTAAGTCCTTGCATCACAGTGATCTGCTTTTTTATGAAACAGTGAGAGAATGAAAACTGATGGTGTGATAGTGTCATTCTATTGGGATGTTACCAAAATCAAAGACAAAGTCTGGCTACATCTTTTTCTATTTACTTGGATTTTATATTCACAGAATGTAAAAGTAGTATGGATAATACAAAACATTAGATGATTCAAAAGAACTTTCCTAGAATTTTCCTTGCTGTAGTAAAAACAATGAAAAGGGAGATATAAAAATGCAGATAAAGAACATTTTCCTGCATATATGTTTACTATTTCAGTAAAAAAAAGTTAAAAACAAACACAGCAAAATCTATACATATATAAAGCATGAAAGGAGCTGGGAGGTCATTTTCAGCAGAAAGTCCTGGTACCCCAATCTAGCCATGCCATTTTATACCCAATGCTTCTGTTTGCACTGTTTGCCCTGCCTGGGCTGAATGTACCTGTTACAGTTTGGGAGGGGGACTCTTATTAGGGAGTGCTCTTGGTTTTAAAACCTATGGGTCGGAGAATTGGGCAGAGGGAGAAAATAGTTTCTAATTCATTCCCAACATAGCCAATCCCACAGGGAGCTGTTTAGTTGGAATGGATCTTCATAGTTATCCTGAGTTAAGGATGGGAGCTCTAAGCTTTTAAACCCCATGTCGATCAGCCACTGTCTAAGAAGGAGTCACCCCTAGAAAGAAGCTTGACCTTAGGTGAGGCAGTTTGCTTCTGTTTTTGTGTCTGTTTTTAATTGGAGGCCATCCTAAACAGAAGTGCCCCCTGAGAGCCATCAGGCAGAACTCCCAGCAGTGAGGGCAGAAACCCCTACCTTACTCAGGAGGGCACCAGGAGAGGGGGTGACTCACAGCATTTACCAGTGCTTTTACTTCCTACAGATTTCCTAAGACTTATATTATTACACCTATGAAAACTTGCCTGATTTATCATGTAGAATTGGTCATCGCCTTTTTTATGTCACTACTGAGTCTTATACAGACATATATCATGAGCCCTCAAAATTTGTATTACCATGTTCGTGTATTAGTCTTTCTTATTATACTGTAAGCTGTTTGAAGACAGGGGCCATATCTTTTTCATCTTCGTGTTTTGATTACCTAGCACATGACCAAATGCATAGAATGCTAACTATATATATATATATATATATATATATATATATATGAATACAATTGGAACAAAGGATTATGAATCTGCCAATCCTTACTGAATAGCAATGAAGCTGGAACATGAAGAGTGTGCCACAGAAATAAATGGGGAAATTTTGTCTGTTGAAAATAGTGTGCATTGAAGAGAACCAAGAGTAATGCACATTACTTTCTAATGGCTGTTAAGTGTCCTATAAAGTAAAATGACAATCCTTTTCATTGAATTGATGAATGCCTTCTATGTTCCAGGTAGTGTTGTAAGCAATGTGGAAGAATAAATATTTTTGAAAGTAGCATAACAGTGTGTCTATTTTCCAATTAGAAAAAAAAAATCAAGTGAGGGTAAGTTGTGATAAAAGAGGATGGGCTTTATAAAACTCTCCTATAAAATATAAATATGGGGTTTTCTTGTGGGAGGGGATTCAGGGAATAAGATGTTTTAACCAGTGAGAAGAATTAGAGGAATCTTCATGAAGGTAGTGGCATTTGAGCTTGGCCGTGGTTTTCCACAAGGGAAGGGGATCCGTTTTGGAGTGTGTACTAGTTCAGGTACTCTGAGAAGTAGCACCAAGAGGAAATTAAATGTGGGAGAGATTTATTGGGTAAAATGCCTGTGAAAGATAGAGGGAAAAGTAGCAGGAGTAGGTAGTGAAGGTCTTCAGAAAATGATGAAGATCAGATACATTTTTTCCAGATGGAAGAAGACAACGTAGTCAAAAGACTGAGTAAGAAACGCTCAAGTTGCAGTGAAGCCCTGAGAAAGTCTCGGGCAGGCTAATGGAGAAGGCTCACAGGACAGTAGCGGTCATTAGCTGCGAGCAGCCTAGGAAGAGCATGGCCTTCGTGTGAATATTGCCCTGCATCCCAAAGGGAGGACAGCCAGAGAGAACCTCAAGCTCCTTCCTCATGGGAGATGTGAGAAGTGGATGCCCATGGATGTCGATGGTAGAAAGAGAAAATATTTCAGGAAAAGAAACAATGTGGCTCAAGACACAAAGACATGGAGCTGAAATCTTTGGTTGCAAATATCATCACGATTTATGAGCCATCCCTGACCTCCAGGCTAAGCTGTAGTGGCAAGTAACTTTCTAAGTTTCACTGACATTTTACGTAGTTCCTTGCCTTTTTTTGTCACTTTGTTTATACTTTCTGCTTTTTTCTCTCTTGCATCAAGAATAGGGCCGGGGTGCCTGGGTGGCTCAGGTGACTTTTTGTCTCACGTCATGAGCTTGTTGTTCAAGCCCTGCCTCCGGCTCTGTGCTGACAGCTTAGAGCCCGGAGCCTGCTTCAGATTCTGTGTGTGTGTGTGTGTGTGTGTGTGTGTGCCCCTCCCCCATTCACACTCTGTTTCTCTCTCTCAAAAATAAATAAACATTAAAAAAAAAAGAATAGGGCAATGTGCCCAACAGCCATAATGACTTTCTAACCATAGTTGAAGAAAGATAAACAAAAGTCCAAAGGCACTTTCTTCCTCACAAATGGCATTCAAACCATATATTGCCTTATCACTTTCTTATCCCTGAAACTCATCATGCTGTGTCCCTCTCACCAAGAACATGAGACTCCCAGCGAGTTTCACTGCATGATCTCTTCCAACATGAAACCTTTTTAGCACTAAAAAAGAATAGCTCCAAAATAGTTCACATATGGATATGTTGGTAAAATATTCATTGCCGCGTCTGTGCTCCAGTATTTATCAACCTTCTGCAAAAAAATCAGGTTTCGACAGGTGGTTTGTGTGTTCCACAGGAAATAGCTGCTTTTTCTGCTAGACAATGAGAAGCACATGGAAGGGTGTCCTAAATATTCTGTGTAAAAGTTTCTTGGCAATAATTTATTTGCATAAGCTTCAAGTAGCCCTAGTGATGCCTACACTGTTGTAAGCTGACTGAGAGTGCACACTGGGGCCTGCATTTTGTTACTTCTTCTGACTTCCTCTGAAAAACATGCTCTTACTCTTAAAGCTATGAAAACTCTCTTTACAAAGTGCTATGAAAAAAAATTAAAATAAAAAATAGTGCTATGATTACAAATTGTATTGATGAAATGAGAGACTTTGTTCCAATAACAGCCACCTGCATTCCAAAATAACTTTTCGGCTTGACTCTCCTGATTATTTGCCAGCACTAGAACATGCTTTGGGAGGGCAGACACAAATTCCCTTAACATTCTGACTTAATGAATCAGGGATGACTGTGCCCCACACCTCTAACACAAAATCAGCAGGAAGTCTGAATTAACCAAGTGATTTCTGATGTTGCATCTCATGGTACTGGGTGATGGCCGAGTCTAATAAACAGGGAAAGGAAGAATTGGTCATAAGATCCCTCAGAGGAATGCCAAGGGCTGGAGCAGAGAGGTGTGCATGGGTATGATCTGAAACTATCAAGTTCAATAACTAGGTCCTCACTGAGCATTTCAACATGTCTCCTGTGATTCCCTGATTGGGAAGTCAGACAGAAATGGACTTATGGTGGAGATGATGAGGCAGGAAGGTGTGTATGAAAGGGCCAGGTGGGGTGCCTGGTGGCTCAGTTGGTTAGGCATCCAACTGTTGAATATGGCTCAGGTGATGACCTCATGGTTCGTGGGTTTGAGCCCCGTGTCTGGCTCCTCACTGACAGCATGGAGTCCTCTTGGGATTCTCTCTGTGCCTCTTCCTCATTCTTTCTTTCTCTTTCTCTCTCTCAAAATAAATAAATAAACTTTAAAAGGGGGGGCCAAGGTGCACAAAACACTCTTCCCACACAGACATCTTAGAAATACAAAACAACTAGGGGTGCCTGGGTGGCTCAGTCGGTTAAGCGGCTGACTTCGGCTCAGGTCATGATCTCACGATCCGTGAGTTCGAGCCCCGCGTCGGGCTCTGTGCTGACAGCTCAGAGCCTGGAGCCTGTTTCAGATTCTGTGTCTCCCTCTCTCTGACCCTTCCCTGTTCATGATCTGTCTCTCCCTGTCTCAAAAATAAATAAAACGTTAAAAAAAAAAAAGGAATACAAAACAACTATTAACAAGGTCAAATGTCCCTCGATGGATGAATGGATAAAGAAGATGTGGGATATATATACAATGGAATATTACTCAGCAATCAAAAAGAATGAAAGCTTGCCATTTGCAATGACGTGGATGGAACTGGAGGGTATTATGCTAAGTGAAATTAGTCAGTCAGAGAAAGATAAAAATCATATGACTTCATTCATATGAGGACTTTAATAAGAGAAAAAACAAATGAACATAAAGGAAGGGAAAGAAAAATAATATAAAAACAGAGATGGGGACAAAATAGAAGAGACTCATAAATATGGAGAACAAACTGAGGCTTACTGGAGGGGTTGTGGGAGGGGGGATGGGCTAAATGGGTAAGGGGCACTAAGGAATCTACTCCTGAAATCATTGTTGCACTATATGCTAACTAATTTGGATGTAAATTTAAAAAAATAAAAAATAAAACAAGTTTAAAAAAAAGTTTATGGAGGTAAAAGTAGGAAATGAAAGGAGGATATGGCCCCTAAACAAATTCCATATATTGTATATTTTTAAATTATGTCAAGTTTTGTCTCCATTTTCTGTTTTGAATTTTGTGTTTAGCTATGTTTTTGTGCTGTTCTTTGTAACAGTTGTTAATTCCAGAAACATTTACTCAAATGATACTTGACAGTGGAAAATATTCTGATATTAGTCTATACCTTGCAATATTGGACACAGAGAATTCTGCTCTTTTCTAAGGTACACTGTTCACTGTCTAAGAGAAAACAGATCTCCCTCTGCTGGGATGGAAACTAAAGATCTTCTGATCCCCTGAGAGCTGCTCCTTCACAGGACCTCAAAACAGTTTACTTGGAATAAATGAATCTCTGATTAATCTAATTTATATTAAAAATAGCACAGATGTGTCCTGCATTTCTAGGAGAAGGATGAATCAGCATAAAGGCTGCATTTTGTCCATCATAAAGGCTGCATATTTTTAGGCTTTCAAACACAGAGCAAGACCTTTGCTCACTGAGGGATAAAGTCCTGCTAATTGTGTGGCGTTCTCTAAGATTTGGGTCAAAATAAACAGTCTGTTTTCCTGACTCTTTAAACATAAATTATGATCTTGTTTCCATGCTTCTTTACTCTGCCTTGTCCTGACCCATAAAAATAACTTTGACAGAACAAAGAACTAAAACTAAATAGATTAAAGTTGGTGAGAACTTCCAATGAAATAGACATATTTCTCCCCCTTTGATTTTTCCACTTAATATTTGTACATCTTACTCTTTTACATTTCCATTCTTTTTTTAATTTTCATTTTTTTAATGTTTATTTATTTTTGAAAGAGACAGAGACAGAGCTTGAGCGGGGGAGGGGCAGGGAGAGAGCGAGACACAGAATCCGAAGCAGGCTCCAAGCTCTGAGCTGTCAGCACAGAGCCTGATGTGGGGCTTGAACTCATGGACCGTGAGATCATGACCTGAGCCAAAGTCAGACATCCAACTGACTGAGCCACCCAGGCGCCCCTGTTTTACATTTCCATTCTAACATCTGCTTTTCTGAGTGGCCTCTGCCTTTAGGAACATCAATATATTAATGGTAGAATATAAAGTGCTACACCACAAAAGATTCCACTTAGATTAAGAATATGCAGTCCCTCTCTTCTGAATCACACACCTTTTCATGAAGGTAGTTACTCTCTTTTCTGACTGACCTATTATCCACCACCACCACCACCACCATCACCATTACTATGATCTCCACATATTTCTCCGTTATCATTTTATCCTTTGTATACCTTTTCCTTTACATAACTTTTGTCTTGTTCACACTTTTTAACTCTTGAGGTTCTTGCACCAAACTGACAAGTCAATTTACTTTCCATTGAAAAGCAAATATATATCCCTGTCCTTTGCAATTCTGTTTCTGGCTTAATATGCACAGTTCTAAAAAAAAATAGCTCTGGAATTAAATTCAGAGTATTAAAATATTCTTCACTAGTAAATGATGAAAAAAGTAGATGGAATTTTTCATCTCCAACTCTAATATATAACAAAATATGTAGCGAGAAAGTGCTACATTTCTTCTGAATCTATGGTCCTTTCTTAATATTGAACTAAAAAGGGAAGCAGAGATGTCAATGAACTCAGTTGGCAACTCAAAGAGAAACCAAATGCAAGGAGGGTTCAGCTGAAAAAGAGGTCAGATCCAGTTGCGGACATCAAGAGAAGCTTCCTGAGGTTGCTACATTTTGGTTTGATCATTGATGAATGGATAGGGTTCAAGTGTAGGACGTGGCTAGCATTTGGCCACCTCCAGGCTTCTTGAAGCTGCTGACAGAAATGATACTCTTAGAAATGGGCACAAGAAAGAGTAAACACAGGGAACAAAGCAGAATGAATGGTAAGCAGTGTGGATCATCAGTCCCACTGAGAATGCCCAGACCCATAAATAAATCTTGGTTGCTGTAATCGATCAGTGACTTTTTGAGACTGTAGGCAGCTCTTCTCTTAAGTTAGGTCTAAAATAGAATTAAATTGCATGGTCTTAGCAACTCATCATTTGTTTTTGTTTTTGTTTTTCTTTCACTTGAGGCTTTCTCTTCTTTTCCATGTTAAAAGATGTTTTAGAACGCCATTAATTATTCTGAACCTTGATATATATTACAGTGTAATGCCGTTCATTCATTCAGCACACATATATTGAGTATAGAATGTGTTTCTGATACATCTCAATTGAAATACAGCTAAATAAAAGGTTAAAAAATAAAGTAAGTGTAAGTAATTTAAACCAATGTACTTCAGACTATCTTTATAAAACACTGCCCCTATATTTCTCTGACAAAACACATAAATGTGTTATCTCTTAAAAATTTTTGTTACAAAGTTGAAATTATAGTCTTTGGTATTTAGTAAATCTGCATCATATTTTCCAAATGAACCTGGAATAATTTAGGCAGATTGTTTCATCTTTTTCTTTTATCAAAGAATATTGTTTACTTTTGTTTCTCTTGGAAAAAGATGAAATAAAAAGAAAATGAGAAAAAACTCAAATAATCATCAACAAAAAGAGAAATTAAAATGTGAATAATATCTCAATAAAGTTAGTACAAAAATCCCAATTTGTAATATTACAGAAGTATTTTAGAGTGTTAGATACAAAATTATCTTTTTTCAAATAAGAAGAAAATTACATATGCATTATAAAACAGATTGATGTCTTAATTTGCTAGAGATCTTGATTTTTGAGGAAAAAGCACCTAAGAATTTCTTCTCATGTAAAATGGAAAGATGGTACTTTGGTATCTTGGAAAACAGTGTTTATAATTTCAACTGAGAAAGAATCAAGCCTATTTTACTTGTAACACCTGGTTTGACAATTGGCTGTGACACTATGGAAATGAAAGCATGGACTTTGTTCCTGTTTTCTGAGTGAACAACTCCCTTCCTCCAGGATGACTGATCTCAGCAGTAGTACTGCAACCTTCTATTAGTTACAAATTATGACATTTCAGTGTCTAGCATTTACTGTCTGAGACAATTGGAAATAAAATACCTATCTCTTAGGATTGCTGTGAGGATATAAGAGTTAACATATCAATAAGATGGTAGGCAGAATAAAGATGGATTCACTCTGTTCCTACTCCATCATCACCTGCAACTTTTGGATTCATATACATCTGGCCTACAAGAAAAGGCATGATTGAACTAAAGGGGTAAGTAAACTTAAAAATCAGAAGAGGTTCTTACTATATCCATCAAAAATTAGTCATAAAAGACAAAGAAGGGCTGTGGAAATGTGTCAGATTAAAGGACACTAAAAAAGACCTAAGTGCAATACATGTCATTAGACCAAATCTTGTACTAGAGGAAAAAACATTCCTACTAATGATATCATTGGTTCAATTAGCAAAATTGAAAACAAAACAAAAAACAAAACACAAATGACAAATTAGTGTGTCATTTAATGGAGTTAGATAACTCCACTGTGGCTTTTTAAAAGGGAATAGTACTATTCTTAGGAAATACACATTGAAGTATTTAGGAGTAAGAACTATAATGTATGTAGTTTCACCTCAAGTGATTCAGGAAAAAATTGTGTGTGTGTGTCTGTGTGTGTGTGTGTTTGTGAAGCGGGGGGGGGGGAGTAAAGAGAACAAACTATAAAATCAAATAAAGAAGAAAAGAATAAATAGTAACAGATAAATTTGGGTAAAGGATAAAATGGTTATTTTTTTCCTATCCTTATTCTTACAACTTTTCTGTAACTTTGAAATTATTTACAATTTAAAAATTAAAGTAAAAAATTAATTTCTAGGAGACATGTACCACAAAAAAAGCACTAAAGAAATTCTTTCAAAAGATGAACACTATTTTACATGAAACTGCACAGAGGAAACTTTTTGCAGATGAAACGAAAGAAATGCAGGAAAGACTGAACAGCAACAGAAAGTGTAAATGTATAGGTAAAAATAAATAAGTATTAGCTGTATTAGACAAAAAAAAATATTGTCCAGATGATTTCAAAGTATACATACAACTAAAATACATGATAATAATAACACAAAGGTAGGTAAAGTATTCTAAGATTCTTTTACTTTGATACGTGAAGTAGTTAAGGTAGTGATCCATATAGAATCTATTATGTCAAGAATGAATATTGTAATCTATGGTTACCAACAACAGAAGAATAAAATAACATGTAACTAACAACTTAGTAAGGGAAGTAAATAGGATGATAAAACTATTTGCTTAATCTGAGATAAGGCAAATATAAAACAAATAATAAGCTGGAAAACATAAGCCTAATATCAGTAATTATAATACTAAATGTAGATAAACCTATGTTAGTTTTTCTGTATACCTATGAGTATGGTGGATCCTATTAATTGACTTTTCTAATATTGAAACACCATCGCATTCTTAGTATAAATCCCACTAGATCATGGTGTATTTTTTTTCACTGTAGTATTAGGGTCTTCTTTCTAATATTTTAGTTAGGATTTTTATCAATTACACTTTCTCAAAATATGTTTTTCTGTTTTTATTTTGCCTTCATTTTTGAAGGATTTTTTTCTGGGTATAGAACGTTAGGCTATTATTTCTTTCACTTATTGATGACGTCAAACCCCCGTCCTTTTACTTTCACAGTTTTGGTCGAGGAGAAGCTGCTAATTTTATTGTATCCCCTGGGATAGTAATGTGTTTCTTATTTACCAAACCACCCTGCATCTGCTATCCTCACTTATTTTACATTTTATTCATGGAATTTGATTTCTATTAAATATCCCATGATGTGCTTGTGGTTTTCTATTTATTTTCCTCATGGTTCATAAAACTTATTGAATCCGTGGCTTAAAGTCTTTCATCTCTCATTTAGACATTTTGTGACAATATCTCTGCAAATATTGAATGGCCCAATTTTTATCTTATTTGGGGACTGTATTAATTTCCTCATTTTCCTATTTGACTCTTAATGACCTTCTGTATAGGTTCCATTCTCTCTCTCTCTCTCTCTCTCTCTCTCTCTCTCTCTCTCTCTCTCTCTCTGTCTCTTTTTGCCTCTCCAGGCTTTATTCTGAGGATTTTATGTAGACCCTATTCTACTTTACTAATACCCTCCTCCACTATGGCTAATATACTGGTAAAACCATCTATTAATTTCCTAGTTTCAACTATTGCTTTTTCAGTTAAGAATTTTCATTTGATTCTTTTTAATGAATCAAATTCTTTGGTGACATTTTACCTCTTGTCATTTTCTTAAAATTATTAATAAAAGTCTTATAAAAAAACCCTTTACCTGATAATTCTAATAATGGGGTCAGCTCTATTTTGTTTAACTTATTGGGTTTGGTAATTTTCCCCCTGTCATTTGGATTTCCTGTTAAATTTTAAGTGAATGCTGGGAATGCCATATAAAACACTATAGATTCGATTCCATGTTATATTCTTCCAGACAGGATGTACTTTTATTTTGGCAGATAATTAAAATATGCCAAAAACATCGTACTTTCCATCTAGAATTGGGCTAATGTGAAACTTGAGTACCTTTCTATTTCCTGTTCATCTTACTTCTATACAATATCTCTAAGTGAAAGTTTGGTGCATTTTCCACAGTAATTCTCCATTAAAGGTCCTAAACTCAATTTTTTGATCCCTCCAGCATTTTGAGACTGTTAGTAGCCCTACTTGATTTCTCAGCACTATGCTGCCTCTTTCTTCTTCTCTTGCCCCATTTACAAATCCCCAAATGCCTTGAGAAGAAAAACATTGGATAATATAAATGGTTTCCCCTTTTCTCTTGAATTTTGGCCTTGCAAACATGGCTATTTTGGAATACCTAAATACCAAATTTTGTCTCCGCAGTATCATGACTTTACCAAAAACTTGGCTCAATTTTCCAGTCTCTTATTTACTATTTTCTGCTCAGATTTTTTACTTTTTGGTTTCACATCATAAATTTATCAGAAATGCTTTCAAACAAAACATAGTTTCCATATTTGTATTAGCCAAGGTGGCTATAACAAAGTATCACAAATGGGATGGCTTAAACAACAGAAATTTATTTTCTTACAATCTTGGACATCAAAATCCAAGGGTTGACAGGGTTGGTTTCTTCTGAGAGCTGTGAGGTAAGGATCCATTTAGGACCTCTCTCCTAGTTTCTAGTGGTTTGCTGGCAATCTTAAGTGTTCCTTGGCTTGTGAATATATCAACGCCAATCTCTGCCTTCTTTTTCACAGTATTCTCTCTGTGTGCATCTGTCTCCAAATTTCTCCTTCTTACAAGGATACCAGTCATATTGGATTAGACCTACCTACTGCAATATGAATCCCCCACCCCCCACACAACTTAATTACATCTGCAATGAAGATGTTTCCAAATGAAGTCACATTCTGAGGCAATGGATAGTAAATTTAACATATGAATTGGGGAGACACAATTCAACACATGTGACTATCTTCAAAGCTCTCAGTTCCTCAATTTCTATTTGCTTAAGTCTTTAATGTCTTCAAACAGATATTTTGCTCAAGTTTTCTAATTGTTCTTGGCAGAATGATTGGTCTGAATCCAGCTAGTCAGTAATGTTCAAAAGTGGAAGTCTCAGGTTTAATTTAAAATCAGTAATTAGTCATAGAAATATCACACCCTCCAGCTTCTCTATGAGTTTTTCTACTTGAGGATCGGCACAGAATTGAGAACATCTGTCCCAATGTCTCATTAGTTTCCATTCTAAATGATAATCCTTTCACATTTTTTGAATGTTACTTACCTATGTTAGTTTGAGTGCCATATAGAAGGGTTTGCATGATGGTCACAGAGGAAAAAAAAATGCCCAAATGGTAACTTACAGGGTCTTTATCTATCGCTTGCCCTTCAAACTGTGTAGCTGTAGAACAAACATATTTTCTAGTTATGAGTGAAGTCTAAATGTTAAGGCTATACAGTGAGTGATGGCTGGAAAGCATTCTAAAATTCATCTAGGAATTGTGTGGCTAAAGATTTTCAAATAGTTTATAATTTTATCATGAGAGCAATAAATAGTAAACAATGTCAGCCAAAGCAGATGCAACAAAGACAACAAAGAATTCCTACCATATAACAAAAAACTCCATTTTACATTCTAAAAAGCATTATCATGGCTGTCATATGTAAGTGACAAAAGCTTTGGATTCACCTGTCTCCTTATTTTTCATATTCCACTTGGTTCCGTCAGTAACAAGGCCTTTAAATTTGTTGTATTCAAAGTAAATAATTGTAATACTGCTATATTTTAACTCCTCATAACAAATTCTTCTCTTGTGGGAATTGATCTAGATGTTTTTCAAGAAGGTAAGTTCAACTCCTATAATATCAATGTTTGCTACGTTACTGCCTTTCCTATTTTCCTTTTTCTCACACATAAATTTGCTCTTCTAAAGACTCCATATTCAGTTTACTTACTGCTGCTTCACATTGAACAAAGCACTATATCAAAGTGCTTAAGAAATAAGTTTGTGGTCAGATAGACTGGGTTTAAAACTAAACTATGGGATACAGGAAAGTTGGCAGAGTAAGAACAGCTGAAGCTCACTTCATCCCATGGACATACCACAGATGCAATGGCTACATTTATTGCAACTAATTCTAGAAATAGCCTACAGACTGACAGAATAGACCTTTCGCAGCTAGACACAGAGAGAAGGTCACATGGAAAAGGATAGGGGGGGCAGAGATGCAATTGGAAACCAAACCCACAGTGTGACTAATCACAAATAGGAGGGATATCACAAACATGGGTATCAGACCCTACACCAGGCATCCCCAGCCATAGGGACCCACACCAGGAAGATGGCAAGAAATAGCAAGTGTTGATGGGGATGTGGAGAAAACCGAACTCTTGTGCACTGTTGATGTAGAAGATAGTGTGGAAGTTTCTCAAAAAAATTAAAAATGTAAATACTATAGAATCCAGTAATGCACTACTAGAAAACAATAACACTCCTTTAAAAAGATATATGCCCCCTTATATTTATTGAAGCATTATTTACAATATCCAAGATATGAAAACAAGCATCCATTAATAGATGAATGGATGAAGATATGTGGTATATATATACATACACACACACACACATACACAATGGAATGATACCAGCCTTTAAAAAAAGTTGTATCTTTCCATTTGAAGCAATATGGATGGATCTAGAAGGTATTATGTTAAGTGAATAAGTCAGACAGAGAAAAACAAATACCATATGATTTTATTTGCATGTAGACTATAAAAACAAAACAAATAAATAAGCAAAAAACAGAAATAGATTCACAAATACAGAGAACAAGCTAGTGGCTGTGATAGGGGATGGGGTGGAGGGATGGGTGAAATAGGTGAAGAGTAGTAAGAGCTATAAATGTCCAGCTACTTAAAAAATAAATAATAAAATAAAATAAAGAAAATAAAATCTGTCAGGAGACCAAAAAAAAAAACTAACTATAATACTTAATGCTGAATGAGATCATGGGTAAGATTCTTCCCACTCCATGTTCCAATACCTAGGAGTAGTAGTACATATTCCATAGGCTTGTTAGAAAGAATAAGAAGGTAATCACAGTAAAGTTTGTGGTAGAGCGCTTACCACACATTATATGACTAAACAATGAGAGTTATTATTAATGAACAGATATAGTTTGAACCACATTTCCTACTACCTTATAGGATGAATCCTCTATTTCAGACACACAGACTTTCTCAATCTACAAATACACACACCTACACACATATATACACTTACACATGCATGTGTGTGTGCATGTACATATATATCCACATAATGTATATAGGTACATATTCATTGAACTTCAGTGAATTTAACCTAATTGGGAAAAATATCATAAAAGGCTTACCTTAGCTAAAACTTAAAGATTTAAGGTTGTCTAAAATAATTAAGAAAAAAGAAGATTGTTAAAGCTTTAGGGATTGTTAATCTCCACAGGAGGAATGTGAGAGGAACCAGGGTTAGGAATGTCATGCTGAGAGAATATTTTATAATGAAGTCTTCAGTTCCACTGACTTTATTGTGTGGTTCATTTTTTACACAAACATAGATTTTTAAATGTTGTATTATTGCTAATATTTGATATACCATCAATAATGTACTATCTACAGGCTATTCTTGTTTTATTCAGCATTATTTTAAGAGATTTGCTGAATCCTGAAATATTTTATTTCTATCTTCCTTTATATCAAAAAAAATGGATTTGAGGTGGGAATCCTATAGTATAATGAAATATAATGGGCTGTTATTTGATTAATAAATCTCCTGGGAACCTGTTTTGAAATGCAATCCATATAATATACTGAAGTATGGATTTAAGTGAGGGAAATGAGTGAGAACCACAAATAATTTCTTGCTTGTTATTTTACAAAGAAAGATGTTACTGAGGAGCAGTTTTGAATACAGTTCCATACACATTCATTACTGATATACCTAAGATTCTTATAGATCTATGATCTAAATTATTTGTTCTGAACACCTTCTATATGGTGTTCTCAATTATTTGGAAAGAGAGAAAGAAGGCATAATGAAGCATATATGTCAGCTAATTGTTTTTCATTGATCAGTAATCAAGCCAAATTCAGCTTCTCAGCTCCCACTCCAGGAACTTGTGACATATGATATTAACATTTCTGTTTCAGTCTTGCCTACTAAGAATAGTGGTAATTGTAATGATAACTGTTCTCAAAAAAGATTTAATAGTATTTACTCCAGATATGTGCTTCCTAGTTTCCTTTAACTACGGACTTTTCAAAACACATATACCTTCTTTTGTATTTATCCTCAGTGTATTCACCCTGTTGGTCTCTGTGGCATCTACAATTTTGTTTCTTTCCTCTACTACTGAGCATGAATGAGTGCTGTTCTCAAGTATGACACAAAATATACTACTTCAATTTTTCCTTTCATCCTCTCCTATCACTCATTCTCCTTGTAAAGTATCTCCTTGCCTTGAAGTCTGTGCCTGTAATCCCAAGTACTAATTAACTGAGGTTTATTATATGTTATTTATTGTCGCTCCTTGACTAGATATGGCATACTGTAACATAGAGAAATCTGTATGGAATTTGATGTCTATAGCATCACCAAAAGCAGATAGTATTTGACAAGATAGCCCTTCACTGCTCCTAAGACCCAGCCTCTTACCTGAGAGTACTGAAAGACAAGGAGTAGGCTCAGGTCAGGGCCAGTAGTGTCAACATGGAGAGAAGAGACAGAAGGAACAAATCTATTCCATAACTGGAGCAAAAGCAATGGATAGTCTCTTAGCAGTACTCAAATGCAGTCTATCATTTCTGAACAGTGAAAATAGTGATTGGCAATAAAGATCTTTAATGTTTAAGTTTTTTTTCTTTGACTTCCTTATAGAAGATGCACATTTAGCTCTTTTACACACCACTTTTCCTCCCACCTTCTACAAATATAGTTGTTTAAAACAATAAATGCTGCATATATGGTTATAATTTATAACCAAGATCTGTGATTACATTTCCCTACTTGTGTGTCTATTTTCCCTAAATTAATAATTGCTTACATTTTCATTTGCTATATCCAAGTCATTCCAGAGTCATAATTTTCCATATTAACAAACTATGTTGAATATATCTACCTATTTGTTTCATAGAGACCTCCCTCCCTGAGAATTTTCCTTTAGAACCACTGGGTATCTTTATTTTCTAGACAGCTGTTATATTAAGAACTCTCTG
This sequence comes from Panthera tigris, assembly GCF_018350195.1. Classification (NCBI taxonomy): domain Eukaryota; kingdom Metazoa; phylum Chordata; class Mammalia; order Carnivora; family Felidae; genus Panthera; species Panthera tigris. Next base: position 56,484,636 of record NC_056668.1, on the reverse strand, counting down.
ATCCGCTCTGTTATTTTTAATATACTCTACCATAGATCTTATTTCTCATTCTTTCTTGATCTCCTTATTTGCTTTGACAGAACCAATTCTCTAGTAGCTTTCTGAGAAAGTATGCAAGAGATAGGAATGTTTCAGTCCTTTCCTCTCTTAAAATGTTAATATTGTACTCTCTTGTGAATTGTTGGGTTGGCCAGTTTTATCAAATTCTATTTAGAAAACTTTCAAGGGGGGAGAAGTTGAGATGTCAGTAGAGTAGGGGGACCCTGGGCTAGTGTCGGCCCTCAAACACAGCTAGATCAACATCAGATAATTTTGAACACTTAATAAATCAATCTGAGGATTAAGAGAACAATCTACATAATTTGAGAGAGAAAAGATGGCAAGTATGTGGTGCAGTGAAGGGACTGGGGGGACAGAAAAGCTGTGGTGACTTTTCATGAACAGGAGAAAGAGAGAGGAGAAGAGAAAGTAGTGCATTGGGTTCTCACAAGAAAAACATTCCCCTAAAACCACTGATGGCAGAATCATGAGGAACTGAATATCACAAGTTTTTTGCAAACAGTAGAGGTGAAATTCTGAGTTTTTGGAAGTCTGTTCCACTTGTTGGAGTAGATCTGGGTGGGCAGTGTTGCTCCTAGAGAGAAGGGGAAGCCCAGGGAGAGGCAGTGGACAGCCTGGTGTGGGGATCCCTTGGATCACACTGGGAGAGAGTTTCCCTTCCCTGAGTATATTTGGAAGAGGGTATATTTCCCCTCCAAAGACAAAAGCCCCAGCTGGCATCTTTGAGGGACTGCTCAACAGCAGGGGGCAGTGGCAGTCACTGAAAGTAAAGTGGTCACAGCTTCTTGCTGTGAGACACCATGAACTGTAGGCACCTGTGTGGACACGGGACTGCTTTTCTGAGACAGAATAGTGGCAGGTGCAGCACTGCAAGGCTCTCCTCTGGAGAGGAAGAGTGGGTCCATGCCTTGCCCAGTTCTTAAAATTTAGAGTTTTGAATACAAGTCACGTGCCAAAGATAAAAAACCAGAGAACTGTGCCTGGGCACAGAAGGGCTAAGAGTAGGGATCTTATGGAAGCCTGGGACACAGGAGGGGAGATTGTTTGCTTGTCTGTGAGGGCTTCCTGAACAGTGGTGGGGGCAAATTCGCTTCCCCAGAATGAGAGAAGGAATGATGCCATCTTCCCCTGCCCACCAGCAAGGTCAGACATCAATGAATAACAGCATCCTCAGTCAAGGCTAGAGCCACTTACACCAACCCCCACCCCCTGTGACCTACAGGGTCATCTTTATAAGGGCAGGTGTGGCTGTGAGCCAGGGCAGTGGGCCTCTCCAGCAGAAGACCAACATTGTCCCTCTCCCCACCCCCCACAGCATGCACCAAGTCTACCAATCATAGATGTCCCAAAGTGTCAGCTTCATTTTTGGTGGAAATAGAACTAGGCTTTCTTGTTTTTTTGTTTTGTTTTGTTTTGTTTTTGTTTTGTTTTGAATCAGAGTTACAGTTGTATTTTTATGTTTATTTTTCATTTCCTTTTCCTGTTTTTTGGAACAGGCTTCTTTATTTTTTTCTTTGTTTTTTCCTTCTCCTTCTCCTTTCTTCCTCCTTTCTCCTTCTTCCTTCTTCTTCTTCTCTTTCTCCTTCTCCCTCTCCTTCTCCTCCTTCTCCTTCTTCACTTTCTTTGGAATCAGGCTTATAGTTTTTTGTTTGTATGCATGTTTGGTGAGGTGTTTTTTTGTTTCTTTACACATTTTTTTTCTTCTTTAGGATAAGACTTTTTTTTAATAAGGCTTATTTTAATAAACAAATCAAAGCATACCTCGTTAAAGGTCCAAACACTTCCCACTGTAAGCAAGGAGGAACTCTGCAGAGGACTGACCTGAGGGAAAGAGCAGCCAAATCACAACAGCATAGTACACAAAAGGGTACACCAGAAACACTTCCTGAAGCACAGGCTCTGGACAGTGTATAACCCCTTCTTAATATAGCATTACACTCAGGAGCAGGAAACATAACAAGTTTTCATAACATGGAAAGATAGAAACCTAGACAAAATGACAAGATGGAGGAATTCTTCCCCAAAGACAGATCAAGAGAATCCCTTGCTGCAGAGATACAAGACCCAAAAATTAGGCCAAAAAAAAAAAAAAATACTATAACTGAGATGCAAAACCAATTGGATGCAATTACAATGAGGATGGAAGAAGCAGAGGATCAAGTAGGTGATACAGAAGATAAAATTATGGAAAATAATGAAACTGGAAATGAAAGGGAAATAAACCTATGTGATCATGAATATAGATTTAGGGAAATCAGTGATTCTATAAAGCGCAACAATGTTTGAATCATAGGAGTCCCAGAGGAAGAAGAGTGGGAAAAAGGGAAATGAGGTTTATTTGAACAAATTATAGGTGAAAATTTCGCTAATCTTGGATAGGTAATAGAAATTCAAGTCCAAAGACACAGAAAACACCCATAAAAATCAAGAAAAATAGGTCAATACGAAGACATAGTGAAACTGGTAAAATACAAAGATAAAGAGAGAATTCTTTATCTAGAGACAAGAGTTCCTTAATCTACAAGGGTAGACACATAAGGTTAGCATCATACCTGTCCACAGAAACTTGGCAGGCCAAAAGGGAGTGGCATGATATATTTAACATGCTAAATGGGAAAAATATGCAGCCAAGAAAACTTTATCCAGCAAGTCTGTCACTCAGAAGAGAAGGAGAGATAAAGAGTTTCCAAGACCAGCAAAAACTAAAGGAGTTTGTGAACACCAAGCCAGCTTGGTGTTATTAAAGGGGATATTTTAATTGAGAAGAGAGGCCAAAAGCAACAAAGACTAGAAAGGAACAGAGACAATCTACAGGAACAGTGACTTTACAGGTAATACAATGGCAATAAATTCATATCTATCAATAATTACTTTGAATATAAACTAAATGTTCCAATCAAAAGACATAGGGTATTAGAATGGATAAAAAGCCAAGACCCATCAATATGCTGCTTACAAGTGACTCGTGTTTAAAAAAAAATTTAATGTTCATTTATTTTTGAGAGAGAGAGCAAACATGACCAGGGGAGGGGCAGAGAGAGATGCAGAATCCGAAGCAGGCTCCAGGCTCTGAGCTGGCAGCACAGAGCCTGATCAGGGCTTGAACCCATGGGCCATGAGATCACGAGCTCAGCTGAAGTTGGACGCTTAACTGACTGAGCCACCCAGGTGCCCCACAAGTGACTCATTTTAGACCCAAAGACACCTCCAGATTGAAAATGAGGGGGTAGAAAGCCATTTATCATATAAGTATGGAGTAGCCATAGTTATATCAGGCAAACTAGATTTGAAACCAACTAACATACGAGATGAAGAAGGCACTATATCATAATAAAGGAGTCTATGCAAAAAGATCAATTATAGATATTTATGCCCCCAACTTGAAAGAAGCCAAATATATAAATCAATTAATAACAAACTTAGAGAAACTCATTGATAATAATACACTAATAGTATGGGACTTTAACACCCCACTTACATCAATGGACAGAATATCTAGGCAGAAGATCAACAAGGAAACAATGGCTTTGAATGACACACTTGACCAAATGGACTTAACAGATATATTCAGAGCATTTCACCCTAAAGCAGCAGAATACACATTCTTTTTGAGTACACATGGACCATTCCTAAGAATAGATTACATACTGGGTCCCAAATTAGGGTGCAACCAGTACAAAAGAGATTTGAGATCATACCATGCACATTTTCAGACCACAATGCTATGAAACTTGAGGTCAACCCCAAGAAAAAATTTGGACAGACCACAAATATATGGAGGTTAAAGACATCCTATTAAATAATGAATGGGCTTACCAGGAAATTAAAGAAGAAATAAAAAAACACAAGGAAGCCAAAAAATTTAAACACAATAGTTCAAACCTTTGGGATGGAGAAAAGGCAGTCCTAAGAGGGAAGTATATTGAAATTCAGGCCTTCCTAAAGAAGGAAGAAAAGTGTCAAATACACAACCTAACCTTACACCTAAAGGAGCTGGAAAAAGAGAAGCAAATAAAGCCCCAAACCAGCAGATGAAGGGAAATAATGATTAGAACATTAATAAATAATACTGAAAAAAAAAAAAGTAGAACAGACCAATGAAACTAACAGCTAATTCGTTGAAAGAATTAACAATATTGATAAACCTCTAGCCAGATTCATCAAAAAGAAAAGAGAAAAAAAACAAATAAATAAAATCGTGAATGAAAGAGGAGAGATCAAAACCAACACCAGAGAAATACAAACAATTATAAGAAAATATAATGAGCAATTGTATGGCAACAAATTGGGCAATCTGGAAGAAATGGAAAATTCCTAGAAACATATGAACTACCGAAACTGAAATTGGAAGAAATAGAAAATTTGAATGGACCAATAACCAGTAAAGAAATTGAATCAATAATCAAAAACCTCCCAACAAATAAGAGTACGGGGTCAGGTGGCTTTCCAGTGGAATTCTACCCAATATTTAAAGAAGAGTTAACACCTATTTTTTCAAGCTGTTCCAAAAAATAGAAATGGAAGGAAAACTTGCAAACTCATTCTATGAAGCCAGCATTACCTTGATTCCAAAACCAAAGACCCCACTAAAAAAGAGAATTACAGACCAGTATCCCTGATGAAGATGCATGTAAAAATTCTCAACAAGATAATAGTAAATCAAAGCTAGCAGTACATTAAAAGAATTATTCAGCATAATCAAGAGGGATTTATTCCTTGGATGCAGGGGTGGTTCAATATCTGCAAATCAATCAATGTGTTACACCACATTAATAAAAGAAAGCATAAGAACCACATGATCCTCTCCATGGATGCAGAAAAAGCATTTGAGAAAACACAACATCCTTTCTTGATAAAAATCCTAAAGGAAGTAGGTATACAAGGAACATCCTCAACATCATAAAGGCCATATATGAAAGACCCACAGCTAATATCATCCTCTCAGTTTTTCCCTAACGTCAGGAACATGACACGTCTGCCCACTCTCATCACTGTTTTTTTTTTTTTGTATTATAAGCTTCTTATGTTTTATTTTTTTTTCAATATATGAAATTTATTGTCAAATTGGTTTCCATACAACACCCAGTGCTCATCCCAAAAGGTGCCCTCCTCAATACCCATCACCCACCCTCTCCTCCCTCCCACCCCCCATCAACCCTCAGTTTGTTCTCAGTTTTTAAGAGTCTCTTATGCTTTGGCTCTCTCCCACTCTAACTTCTTTTTTTTATCCTTCCCCTCCCCCATGGGTTTCTGTTAAGTTTCTCAGGATCCACATAAGAGTGAAACCATATGGTATCTGTCTTTCTCTGTATGGCTTATTTCACTTAGCATAACACTCTCCAGTTCCATCCACGTTGATACAAAAGGCCATATTTCGTTCCTTCTCATTGCCATGTAGTACTCCATTGTGTATATAAACCACAATTTCTTTATCCATTCATCAGTTGATGGACATTTAGGCTCTTTCCATACTTTGGCTATTGTTGAGAGTGCTGCTATAAACATTGGGGTACAAGTGCCCCTATGCATCAGTACTCCTGTATCCCTTGGGTAAATTCCTAGCAGTGCTATTGCTGGGTCATAGGGTAGGTCTATTTTTAATTTTTCGAGGAACCTCCACACTGTTTTCCAGAGTGGCTGTACCAGTTTGCATTCCCACCAACAGTGCAAGAGGGTTCCCGTTTCTCCACATCCTCGCCAGCATCTATAGTCTCCTGATTTGTTCATTTTGGCCACTCTGACTGGCATGAGGTGATATCTGAGTGTGGTTTTGATTTGTATTTCCCTGATAAGGAGCAACGTTGACATCTTTTCATGTGCCTGTTGGCCATCCGGATGTCTTCTTTAGAGAAGTGTCTATTCATGTTTTCTGCCCATTTCTTCACTGGGTTATTTGCTTTTCGGGTGTGGAGTTTGGTGAGCTCTTTATAGATTTTGGATACTAGCCCTTTGTCTGATATGTCATTTGTAAATATCTTTTCCCATTCCGTTGGTTGCCTTTTAGTTTTGTTGGTTGTTTCCTTTGCTGTGCAGAAGCTTTTTATCTTCATAAGGTCCCAGTAATTCATTTTTGCTTTTAATTTCCTTGCCTTTGGGGATGTGTCGAGTAAGAGATTGCTACGGCTGAGGTCAGAGAGGTCTTTTCCTGCTTTCTCCTCTAGGGTTTTGGTGGTTTCCTGTCTCACATTCAGGTCCCTTATCCATTTTGAGTTTATTTTGGTGAATGGTGTGAGAAAGTGGTCTAGTTTCAACCTTCTGCATGTTGCTGTCCAGTTCTCCAAGCACCATTTGTTAAAGAGACTGTCTTTTTTCCATTGGATGTTCTTTCCTGCTTTGTCAAAGATTAGTTGGCCATACGTTTGTGGGTCTAGTTCTGGGTTTCTATTCTATTCCATTGGTCTATGTATCTGTTTTTGTGCCATCATCACTGTTTTTTAACACAGTACTGGAAGTCCTCACCGCAGCAATCAGACAACAAAAAGAAATAAAAGGCATCCAAATTGGTAAGAAAGAAGTCAAACTTTCATTCTTCACAGATGACATGATATTCTATGTGGAACACCTAAAAGACTCCACCAAAATATTGCCAGGATTGATACATGAATTCAGCAAAGTCAGAAGATATAAAATCAATGTATAGAAATCTGTTGAATTTCTATACATCAATAATAAAACAGCAGAAAGAGAAATCAAGGAATCAGTCCCATTTACAATTGTGCCAAAAACCATAAGAAACTTAACCAAAGAGGTAAAAGATCTGTAGTTTGAAAACTATAGAACACTTATGAAAGAAATTTAAGAATACCCAAAGAAATGGAAAAATATCCCATGCTCATGGATTGGAAGGACAAATATTGTGAAAGTAATAGTATCCAAAGCAATCTACACACTCATTATAATCCCTATCAAAATAATACCAGCGTTTTTCACAGAGCTAGAAGAAACTATTCTAAAATTTATATGGAGCCAGAAAAAACCCAAATAGCCAAAGCAATATTGAAAAAGCAAAGTGGTAGGCATCATTATTTCGACCCTCAAGCTATATTACAAAGTTGTTATCATCAAGACAGTATGGTACTGGTACAAAACAGACACATGGATCAGTGGAACAGAATAGAAAACCAGAAATTGACCCACAACTATATGGTCAACTCATCTTCGACAAAGCAGTAAAGAATATCTAATGGAAAAAAAGTCTCTGAAGCAAATGATGGTGGGAAAATTGGACAGTGACATGCAGAAGAATGAAGTTGGACCACCTTATTACATCATACATAAAAATAAATTCAAAAAGGATTATAGACCTAACCATGAGACAGGAAACTATTAAAATCCTAGAGGAGAACACAGACAGAAACCCCTTTGACCTCAGCTGGAATAACTTCTTACTAGACACATCTCCCTTTGACCTCAGCTGGAATAACTTCTTACTAGACACATCTCCAGGGGCAAGATAAAAAAACAAACAAACAAACAAAAAAAAAAAAAACTTCTGCACAGCAAAGAAAGCAACAAAACTAAGAGATAAAGGACTAGAATCCAAATTTTATAAAGAACTTATCAAACTCAACACCCAAAAAATAAATAATCCAGTTAAGAAATGGGCAGAAGACATGAACACACATTTATCCAAAGAAGACATACAAATGGCTAACAGACACATGAAAAAATTCTCAACACCAGTCATCATCAGGGGAAAACAAATTAAAAACACAATGAGATACTACCTCACAACTTTCAGAATGGCTAAAATTAACAACTCAGGCAACAACAGATATTGGTGAAGATGCAGAGAAACGAAACCCTCTCACACTGCTGGTGAGAATGCAAACTGGTGCAGCCGCTCTGGAAAAGAGTGTTGAGGTGAGTTAAAGATAGAACTACCCTATGACCCAGCAATTACACTACCAACCATTTGTCCAAAGGATACAAAAATGCTGATCAAAGAGGCACATGCATCCCAATGTTTACAGCAGCACTATCAACAATAGCCAAAGTATGGAAAGAGCTGAAATGTCCATTGACTGACAAATGAATAAAGAAGATGTGGTATACATTTACAATGGGATATTACTCAGCTATCCAAAAGAATGAAATCTGACCATTGGCAATAATGTGGATAGAACTAGAGTGGATACAACTAAGTGAAATAAGTCAGTCAGAGAAAGACAAATACCATATGATTTTACTCATGTGGAACTTAAGAAACAAAACAGATGAACATAGGAGAAGAGAAGGGAAAATAAAATACGATCAAAACAGAGAGGGAGGCAAACCATAAGAGACTGAACTACAGAGAACAAACTGAGGATTGCTGAAGGGGTGGGGTGCGGGGATGGGCTAAATGGGGGATGGACATTAATGAGGGCACTTGTGATGAGCACTGGGTGTTATATGTAAGTGATGAATCACTAAATTCTACTCCTGAAACCAATACTACACTATGTTACTAATTTGAATTTAAATCAAACGTTGGATAGAAAACAAAGTAATTATTGATAGGCATTAAAAAAAAGAAAACTTTCAAGGTATTGTTCTACTGCCCTCTAGTATCTCAAATTGCTATTGACTTACCTGATTCCATTTTGATGTTTCTTTCCATGTGTTTCTTCTTCTTCCTTGAGGCTTCTAGGATCTTTGTTTTATTCTGTACATTCTGAAATTTTACCACAATATCTTTTGAAAATGTTTATTCACTACAATCTAGTTAAAACATTTCAAATGAAAACATACATCTTACATTTCTGATTTTCTCATAATACCTTTGATTTTTATCTTCACTGTTTTCTCTTCATCTTCCCGAAAGACATACTTGTCGGATATGGGAACCACTTGACTGATCCACAATTTTATTACCTTTTCTTTCGTCATCTCATTTTTTAAATGGAATTTCTTTAATTGTATCTCCCATTTCTTTTACTGAATTTTATTTTGTAGGTAACACATTTTTAATTTCCAAAAGTTCTCATTGTTTCCTTATTGTTCCTTTATTCTATATTTCCATGTTGAGGTTGAAATACATTCTTTTACCTCACAGAGAATATAGGTTATGATTCCTGAGTACATTTAGTCAAAATATGTTGGTTTTGAGTACTTACTTTGTACTTATGAAATGTGCTTTTTCTAAGATGCACTGAGTTAATCTATCCTTTTGATATGAACCATATAACACCGTAGTTAACAGCATGAGCTGTGAAGCTAAATTCCTGGTATTACATTCTTGTACATCTGTGTAATAACTGAAACAAATATTTCCTTCCCTGTGCCTCAAGTTAATCCGTAAAATGGGAATGTCACTGAAAACTTGTATATAGAAATGTTATAAAACTTGATTAGTTTTAACATGTAAAACACATAAAACAACATGCATCAAATATTAAAAAGTCATTTGTACAGTAGAACCAATATTGTTTTCTAAGTTAGGGATTGTGTCTGTTCATAAATTCTTCTACAGTTTGTAAGAGCTGTTGGCTTTGGCTCCCAGATTTATCTGAATAACTTAAAACTTATATAAAGATCTTAAATTTTAAAATGAATATTTTGCATTGTATTGCCACCAATAGCATAAATATAGTGGAATTATAATTTGTGGTTTGGGTTGCATAAGAATCAGAAAACAGTGCTCCTGGGATAACATATATGCACCATGTATCGTGGGAGAGGACAGAGAAGGAGAAAGGAAAGGGGCCTAGAGCATGAGTTTGTCCATGTCTGCCATCAACTCAAGAAGGTTACTGCAGGATCTAGAAGAAGGTTTGCCATCATAGCAGAGCAGGTGAAGTTAATACATTATTGAGGAACTTGGTGTGGTCTAGTGAGTAGTCTAGGTGAGGAGGGATATGGTCTCCACTATCTTTTTAAACATAATTTAACTTTTTAAATCCTCTAAATTCCATGGTTCCATGGCAAAGTCTCATTCCTTCATCACTAATTGCTTCTCTGGCCACATGCATTCTCTGAGTTTTTATATTTCATCAGATGCCAGTCAATCCACTCATTAGTCGAATCAGGTATTAATCATCAAAACCCAAGTCAGATGAACATGTGCTTAAATTTTTAACTGTTTAATTGACAAATAGAAAAGTGGTCAGAAAATTAAATGCTTCATGTGAACACACAGGATCTTGGATCATCATTTTTCTTGTTGGAAACAGTTTTTGGTTCTATATAGATGCAGTTAACGTTATTTGTTTGAAAGTAAAACTACCTTATAGTTCCCAGAATATCAACAAAATTTATATGAAGTAGTTATTGGTTCCTTTAAAAAAAAATTGGAGCGCCCAGTGGCTCAGTGGGTTAAACGTCGTACTCTAGATTTCAGTTCAGGTCATGATCTCACAGTTCATTGGATCGAGCCCCACATCAGGCTCTGCGTCCACAGTGTGGAGCCTGCTTGGGATTCTTTCTGTCCCTCTCTCTCTGCTCCTCCCCTGCTCACACTCTCTCTGTCTGATCCCTCTCAAAATAAATAAATGTTTTTTTTTTTATAAATTCAACACACGTAATGGATATCAGACAAAACAATTTTACTTTATGCTGTTTCCCTAATGAAAATGGCTCCCCGGATTAAGGAAATAGTTAATATTTGTTTTTGGAATACAATGTTGGGTCTCCAAATATGAGATCTCTATGGAAATTCTTACTTCGTTTTTTTTAAGTTGAAATTTTTAGAAAATAGAATTTAGGGACAATTCTGCCAGAAGTCTCTCAGGCATTAATTTCCTATCTGACAGTTTGAAAGAAAAAAAGTGGGACAAACTGTCACTGACTTTTTTTTAAAAATAAGGCTCTTTTTAATGCAGTTTTAATCAATAATGGCTAAAGAGTATAGGAAAGAAATAACAGTAATCATGATCTATCATTCATAAAACAAAATCTAAACATTAGCATGCATGCTGAAAGATTTTCCTAGAAAACCTTATAAATGTTAATCAGTGAAAGTACAGAAAGTGTTATTTCTATAATCAGTCATACGCTGGTAAATATTTAACAACTGGCTCTTCAAGGAAGCAGAAACCCTGATTTATAGTGTTTTACCAGTATCTGTGGTGTAAATTCTCCCACCATGGCTCATTTCAAGCTAATAAAGTGATGCTCACAAGACTCCTAAACACTTTAAAAATTGACTAACTGCATCATACCACTGTACCTCCTCTCTAGTCTAAAGATACAGTTGATCTAGATGCTGTTGATTGCATTTTGTGAGTCCTAGTTCAAACTGCCATCAGGAAACATTTGAAGGTACAACAGTTTAATATATAATAAAGGTACTTTGACAAGGCCTCTTACTTTTGTTCTCAAATACAACATTTTTCTTTCTATCATAATGTATTATAGATGTTCAATGTATGTATTTCACAGTTCATTGCCCATCCCTTGAACTGAATCATTATACCAGATAGTATAATTTTGTAGTACTTCATTTGTCATGAGTGTGCTTCATTCTGGTACTTATTAATTATAAGCAAGACTGTGTACGCATGTGAGTAGAAGGCACTCTGGGTAATTACAATGAAGGGTGAGATTAAAAATGAGCTATAATTCCATCTATGTTTGCTTTTCCAGAAATGCCTCAAGTAATACCCATAAAATCAAACTTAATTTCAAAGCAGTTCACAAACACTCTGGCATTAAGAGCCAATTCCAAAGTTACTCACAATATTTAAATCCACATTTCATTTAATAGCTAATTAGCTACAACATGATATGCCTTGGCCAATGATGAGTCAAAATGTTTAATTCAGTCAAAATCATAAAGTTACTATAATTTTATTGCAAATAATCTTTTTTCAAGAATGCCTCTCTTGTTTAAACCAAAACTAATTCTTTCTCCTTCTTAGTCCTTTTTATACCTTATTCTACATTGTGTGGCATTTTTCTTGTTGATTTGCTCATTGCTTTTATACTTATTTAATTCTAACACTGCTCAAGATTATCTCTCAAAGTATTATGCATTATCTCATGTATTTTCCTTTTTAGAAGATTATATAAATCTAACCTTCATATTAATAATTTTCTAAAAATCAATATTCTAAACACAAAGTTACTGGAGTCAAAAATTTCTTATAATAGTTTTGAAATGAGAAGGTCCTGGAGCTTTCTCATTCTGTACCCATCTCTCAGACTGCTCTTGATATTTTGTGTTGAAATTCATCACTGTTTATTCTGAACACATATGATGCTCTATATAACGTTCTATATCAAACAGCCCAGGTTTATCAAGTGGTAATAGACTTATTGTGATAGTTAAATGTTAACTGACTTAAAAACTGTACTTAAAGTTTTAGATACATTATGTGAATCAATTTTCATATATCTGACAAAGTGGGTATTTTCCCCACATTTTACCAATGAAGAGATAGAGACTTAGAGAAATCCAGAAATAACATACATGGCAAAGTGAAAAGGCTAGGATTAAACCAAGTTCTGTCTGAATCAGAGCCTATTTTTTTCCCACAATACCATACCATACTATCTTCTAAATTGATAATTCAGTGATGACGTTATAAGAAGTGTTCCTTCCTTTGTGTAAGGGGTGTTTATAAGAAAATTAAAATCATCAGAACAATATTCCCTTCTTTTCAAGACAAAATCTTTAGACAGCGTAGTAATTGTAAAGCAGAGATATGGGATTTTGATCTGCTAATAATCATACTAAATGGAATTTTTGATAGGTTGAATATTTGGTTAAGCAAGCCAAGGACCTGCTATTTCCATAGACAAGGAGGAAGAACAAAATTTTAAAAGAGAAGCTTTTAAATTGGATCACAGAAAAGTTGAGAATAACAGGTGTGTGATAGGGCCTTGGAAGACATTAAGGATAAAAGGAAACAGCACATTTCATCAAGGTTAAACACTGATAAGGAAAAGCCAGAGATGAAGGCATTTTGAGTAAGTGCTTCTTATCCAAGAAAGAAAGAAATGCAAGGAGTTAGGTGTCCCAGACTGGAGACTAGAAGATGACAGGACAGCATTGGAGTAGAGTACAGTCTGAAATGAAATGATGCTTAAGACTGAAATAAATCAGAAAGAAAACTTTTGCCTTTTGGGTAATAGGAACACTAGAGGAAAGTATACCAGGGAGATCCTTGGGTAGTTATTAGGGCTGGAGGATCTACTTCCAAGATGTCTCCATTGCAAGGCTTAAAAGTTGTTGCTGACTCTCAATTTCCCTCCACGTGGGGCTCCCCACACATGGCTTCAGCTCCTGCACAGCATGGTGCTTGGGTTCCAAAAGCAAGTGTACCAAAAGATGGAAAGTGGAAGCTGCCAGCCTCTTAAGGCCAGAGTCTGAAAACTGTTAGAGCATCCCTTCCTCCATATGCTACTGGCCAAGCAGTCAGAAAGTCCAGACTCAAGGGGAGGAGCCACGACCCACCTCTCAGGAGATTTGGGGTCATGTTTTAAAATTGCCAGACTCATCTAGCCTATATTTGAAGACTTCCAGTTGGGATTATACAGTCCAAGGTAAATCATTCTATCTTGAAAACTGTTCTGTAATCTGTGTTTTTGTGCTTTTACATCACTTTCTCACATTGTCCCTAATTCTACATTTGGTGGCCTTTAAACTATTTGAAAATAAATAAGATGCATCTGATCTTATTCCTCGTACAAACTTAACTCTAATCAGGACAATTCCTGGAGTATACAATTAAACATTTACTGGCTCTTTCAAATGTTCATCTACCATTTTGTTCAAAAGGCCCTCACACACCTGACTTGCATATGCCCACTTGAAAGTGCAGCTCTAGGAAGTGCACACCACACTGCAGACTGACTTACTTCACCAGCACAGAAATAGAGCAAGAGTATCATCATTTTTGCCTACTTGTATTTTAAATTCCCATAAATGTGGGAACTCAGTGGTTCTCACTAAGTGCCAACACAGTGGCAACTGTGTTCCCCTGTAAACACTTATCAAATATGTTTTTAATATCTGTAGCTACTTTTCATTCATCCTCTTGCCCTGGTATATTGTTATAAAATCTCTTTAATTTTAAAAATACATTTTTGGGGGGACCTGGGTGGCTCAGTCAGCTGAGCATCTGACTTCAGCTCAGGTCATAATCTCACAGTTTGTGGGTTCAGGCCCCGTTTTGGGCTCTGTGCTGACAGCTCAGAGCCTGGAGCCTGCTTTGGATTCTGTATCTCCCTCTCTCTCTGCCCCTCCTCTGCTTGCACTCTGTCTCTTTCTCCCTCTCTGTCTCTCAAAATTAAATAAACACTAAAAAAATACAGAAATAATTGTTGAAAAAATACACTTTTTCCCCCTGGGAAATAATTTATTTTCCCAATAAAAACACCCCTATCATTTTTGTTTATATCCACTTCATTAACCTTAAAGGATGTTTTGTAAAGCAAAATATTATGTGAACGGTACTTAATTTCAGGCTTTCTTGACTCTTAAGTAATGTATAAATACAGTACTACAGCAATGTATAATAGTTCCTGAATCTCTCTTGTATTATCCTTCCTTTAAAAAAATCTGTCCAGATGTTACAGAGTAAGAATTATATAAATATTCCACATTTGTATGTCCTATAACTATAAATAATTTTCAAAAAAAAAACAATATGAAGTGTGATATCAAACCACATAGATATCTTAAGCTCTAGAGGCACAAAAAAGGTTAACAGAATTAATAACCAGAAAATTTTAAAAAATTAACTTTAAGTCATTGGATAACTTGAGAAACTGGGTAATGTCTGTTTGTCCCTCCTCAATTTCCTGACATTTATTGTCCATGCTATCACCTCAAATAAGATGGATGAAAAGAAGAGCCATGCTTCCACTGGGATATCTAGGTCAAGGCTTATGGACATTTAAGGGTATGAGAATCAGCCTGGGTATTGTTACACAAGCACGTGACCCTGAGATCCTTCTTTCCTCTGTAGTTAGACTCCCTCACCTTAGAGGGAAGGGGAGGCCCCTGGAATGTGCATGTGGAGCACTGCCCCAAGTAAATCTGCTGCTGGCCTTTTGTGGATCACACCTTGGGAAGCACAGCTCCAGCCGCCAACACTACTGCACTGTGTTCAGTGTGATGGGGTGTCTATACCGCCACGCCTGGTGTTTGCAGGCCCAACAACTCACTGACTTCAATAGCACACCTCACCTCCCTCTCCAAATATCCTATGCTTCAGTTTCAGGGCTTTAATTTCTTTAATTTCTTCCTGTATTCCACCTTCTCCTTCAGGATAAGGTTGTTTTGTTTTCTTTTCTCTTTTGTTTTTTTCTAACGACAACCACCTGTCTTCCTTTCGCTTCTTTTTCTTTGGTTTCCCTTTGAGGTCTCTAGAAACATCACTTCTCAGCCTCCTGCTCTGTTCTGGCACATCCCTGTGTTTCAGTGGTATGCTGCCAGCCACCCCAGCCATGAAGAAGGTAAAGGTTAGGATGAGGCCTGGGCCAGAACCATTAGCAGCCAGAGTTGGAGTTTCTCTGTACTAGAATCCAGAAGGCTTGTTTTCCTCTGAGTCAATCTGGCTGGTATAATCTGGCTCCTTGCCAACAAACTAATTTTTTAATTAATATTAATAAAAACAAATATTCTCAAATATGTTTTTTATGTAACCTACTTAGATGACATAGTTTTTATCCTTTAACCATTAATGAGCTGGATTACATTAAAATATTTACAAATATTTTAATATAAGAAATTTGGCTAGAATAAGCCAAAATTATCCATGATACATTACTTCTTGATGCATTTCAAGGTGCTAATATTTCTCTTCTCTGAAAGTATGTGTGTTATTTAAGAAATATTTCCCGGGGCGCCTGGGTGGCTCAGTCGGTTAAGCATCCTACTTCAGCTCAGGTCACGATCTCGCGGTCCGTGAGTTCGAGCCCCGTGTGGGGTTCTGGGCTGATGGCTCAGAGCGTGGAGCCTGCTACTGATTCTGTGTCTCCCTCTCTCTCTGCCCCTCCCCCGTTCATGCTCTGTCTCTCTCTGTCTCAAAAATAAATAAACGTTAAAAAAAATTTTTTAAAAATAAAAAAAAAGAAATATTTCCCATATGAATGTTTAATAGAACTTTCTATAAATTCATCTGTGCTTGGTCTTTTCATTGTGAGAAGGTGTTCAACTACTGTTGACACTATAAAGTGAAAAATGACAAAAAGATTTCTCTCTGATTCTGTTTTAGTATATTCTTCTATAAAGTGATATTGCCCATAGTTCAAATTGATTGGCATAATGTTGTCCTTAATTTTTTACCAATTTATGCATCTATAATAGTCTTATTCCATTTTCCACTTTACTATTATTTATTCACATCTCCTCTCTTTCTCTCTTGTGTTTTTTTTTTTTTTTTGGTCTGATAAATTTTTGCCAAAGCTTAATTTTATCAGTTTTCAAAAGAACAAAGCTTTGTTGATCTTTCTAAAGTAGATTTTTCTTTTCTTATTTCATTACTATTGACCCATCTTTATTATTTTACTAACAAAAATTTTATTTAGTTTATTCTGTTTTTATTTGCTGATTTCAGATGTCATTCAATTTTTAGCCTTTTTCTTTTCTAATATAAAATAATTAAAGGTACATAGTTGCTTTTATGTAGGGAACTTTAGCTTTACACAACAAATTTAGATATTTTTGTGATTAAATATTAGCATTTAAAATGTTTTATTATGATTTTTTTTTACATATGAGCCATTAAGGTGATTTATTAACTTTTCTAATTGCATGTCTTCTACTCTTCTAATTTTTCTAATTAACTGTTTATTATTCATTCTCTTATTGATTTATGTTACCTGCATTGTACTCAGAGAATACACTATGTTATAAAGTAGTTGAATATCACTAAGATCTGCTTCATGGCCCTGGTTTAAAAAGAAGGTATTTGTTTATTATGGTACTACAGATATGCAGATATAACCTTTTGTTAGTTTATGCTGTTAAAATAATGTGTATCTTTACTGACTTTCTGTCCACTTCATACATCAGTTGCTGAGAAAGGCATGTTGCAATTTCATGTAGTTTTAGGAGATTTGTCAATATTAATTTTTCTATATATGTCTTAGAGATATGTTATCAGCTGCATGCAACTTTAGGATTTCTTCCTAGTAAGTGAAACTCTCTTATCCACAAATAATAACAGTCTGTGTTTCTGTCAATGCTTTTTGACTTAATTTCTATTCAAAATTATGTTTTGTCTAAGTAACTTTTCCTTTATTTACTTGCCTTCTTTTGCTTAGCATTTTCTTGATGCTTTTTCTGCCTCCTTATTTTAAATTTTTTACTACCTTAAACTTAGGTATATTTCTTATGAAATTTACATTACTAAGTGTTAAAATCTTAATTATCTGAGAAGTTTAGTTTCCTAATTGATGAGTTGGCCCATTTTTATTATGATTATTGATATATTTAGATTTATTTCTACACTGTTAATTTGTGCTTTCTATATTTTCTACTTTTATGTCTGCCTGCCTCTCTGTCTCTCTCTGTCTCATCTTTTAAACTCTTCTGGAATTGTTGGTTTTATTAAACTATTCTTATTTAAAAAAAAAATTTCTCATTCCATTTTTCCCTCTTTACTACTGTTGATGATGCTGTCATCTTTTCATTTCTATTATATTGTAAGGGTTAAACTTAAAGTTTTAACTTGATTATTTTCTTACCCACATCTTAAGTTGACCAATATGTTCACTATCAAAAAGGTTAAAAATCCTTAGCATCACCAACACCCCACTGTGTCTTCCTAGTGCTATAATGACATTGAAATCTTTTCGTGTTAGAGTTATCCAGGATTCATAA
Source organism: Panthera tigris (assembly GCF_018350195.1). Lineage (NCBI taxonomy): Eukaryota > Metazoa > Chordata > Mammalia > Carnivora > Felidae > Panthera > Panthera tigris. The sequence continues at coordinate 56,466,821 of NC_056668.1, read as the reverse complement.
AACTCCTGTGTAATCTGAACCAACTGGTAATAATCTTTGTAAATCTTCTCCATTGTTTGTTTTCCATTTTACTGGTTTCTCCTTTAATCTTCCTTATTTCCTTATTTCTACTTATATTTGATTTTCTTTGCTGTCCTTTTTCTAGCTTCTTAAGATGCTACCATATGTCATGGATTTCAGGATTTTCTTCTCTCTAAATATGAACATTTAAAGCTGTGGATGCATCCAATACATCTGACATACTATATTTTCATTATTATTTGTTTGTTCAAAATATTTTCAAATTTCCCTACTTATGTGAAATGTTTGTCCTATATTTTGGGTCTTCCATTTTCAGCCTCACAAATTTATAATCTTTCTATTGTTTACAGTAATGCACGTTTTTCTGGTTGTTGTTATTTACAATACCTTTTCATATCTCAGTTCTAACTTCTGGCATCATTTTTCTTATTCTGAACTCCCATCTTTCAGTTGTCCTTGTGTGTTTTCAGTTGTCTTTTAGATGTCTTCCAGGTTTTTTTTGTTTTAAAAAGTCAATATTATGCTATTACTTTTGAAAGATAGTTATCCTTGGTACACAGTTCTATGTTGCCAGTCATGCTCTCAATTCTTTTGAGGATAAAAGGAGAACGAGGCACAAAAAGGGATAATACAAAATAGGGGGAAGGGTAGATTCAATGCATAAAATATACTTGTATATGGCAGAGTAAAACTAGTACATTTTATAGTCATGGCCATTTTTTATATTACAATTTCTTGAAGCTTAGACTTCAGACATGTCATTTTGTTTTTCACTTGCCATTGGGCCAATTATTTTGACTGTGCAACCTTAAAATCCAAAGACAAAATGTTGTAGGTAATATAGAATATACATTATATTTTTAATGAGCTGATGACATGTGAAATCAATAACTTCTATTTTTTACTAATCAAAGAGATCGACATATGCTTTTTTATCCAAAGTGATGCTTAACATGAATGGAAATTTAAAGCCAAGTTGGAACTGTAAACAAATGGCCCAGATACTTACATATTTTAGTGGGACAATGTATGCTCTGAGAAAACTCTTATTTAAAAAAAATTTTTTTTTAATGTTTATTTATATTTTGAGAGAGAGGGCTGGGGAGTGGCAAGGAGAGAGACAGTCCCAAGCAGACTCCACATTGTCAGCCCAGAGCCCAATGTGGAGCTTGAAATCATGAACCATGAGATCATGACCTGAGACAAAATCAAGAGTCATAGGCTTAACCGACTGAGCCACCCTGGCGCCCCAGAGAAACTCTTATTCTTAAAATCAGTGCTATATTAGCAGTAGTATAATAACTGTAATATGAATTTTTTATTATTTGAAAAATATTAAATTCTGCTATAGAGGACAAGAAAACAAATAATATGAATGTAACTTATAAAAACTGATAACATAATAAGCTTATAGATTACAAGATATAGGCAAAACTCACATGATGTGTTAAATACAGATAATGAATAAACAGGAAGCATATGAGATATAGGCAGAATCCATAAGCTGAGTTATATATAGTGAGTTATAAATAATCTATAGGACATACTAAAGATGGAAAGAATACTTGTAACATATGCTGAAATAAATAAGTAGCACAGAAAGATAAAAAGAGATGGAAAGATCACATATTGATAATGTATCTTATGGGCTAAGCCTTATCTCATCCCTATATCTATCACCCACTGGTGACACCTAGGATAGTTGTACTATGGCCCCAGATATGCTCCACCCTTGAAAGGCAGATAATGTTGTAGCTATTCAGCAGACTAACTGGCAAGATATTTGCCTCTGCATCTCTCTAACAGAGCAATGTGTGTCATTGGCCCTGATACCTTTTTTCTATGAATCCTTTGCACATACTTCAAACTCTCATTCTCAAAATCACACCATCAGCAAAGAAGGGAATGGTGGCCAAGTGAAAGAGAGACAGTACATCTGAACACTGTAAAACACAGGATTTATGTAGCGGGCTCTACCCCACAATGCATAACCTATTCTGTGTTAGTCTATCCCATCGCTCACTCTTGCTTCTTGCTTTGAGTTTGAAACAGATTTAATAAACTGTGATCTGGTCTGTAATAAACTATCACTTTCTATTTTGTGACCTATAGGGTAGTTTGTTAATTATGTGCTCAGAAGATCTCATCGCATCAGGTAATGTCCTATATGATAGGTAATGATAAAATAATTAGAGGATATTTGCTAATATTCTTTAAAATGGATATTTAAGCCCAATTATTAAGGAATTAAAAAACAGGAATACAACATATGTTAGGGCCAGAAATAACCTGTTGTACTTATTATAGCAAATCAATATTTATCCATGTGACTTCTCTTTAACCTTGACTAATACTAGATATTTCTAAGGATAAAAGGAAAAGATAATCCTCCATAAAGCTGTTAATTAATCTCTGGATTATCTTGAGTGGGGCACTGCTGATACCATCTGGACAAGATCATATGTCCTAGGGAATGGGAACTTGTGGTCCATATCATTTTAATCTCTATTTATGTCATTACAGATAGTTTGCTTTATGTAAGTCAGTAATCCTTTCCTAAAATAGTGTTGTACCCCAATGGATTCCACATAGGGATAGCATATCAAAAGCTACATTCCAATGATGCCTGCAATATTTCACTAACTGTGCTCTTGTCTGACTTTGTCAGTGCCCCCATCTATCATATACTCTGTATCAGAGCAGCCTTTCTAAGGAGATGCTTTGAGTCACTCTCACATTTAGAATGATTCAGTAGATCCCAGTTTGGATTCAACAAAATCCAAATTTCTTATTCTGGCATTCCAAAACCTCAGAGAATCAGGCCCTGCCTCTGTTATTTCTATTATTGTTAATAAAAGTTATGGTTGCAATGCTTTAATGCTTGGTCAACTGCCCACATCCAAAAAATCCTAATAAAGTATAGGATTTTGAATTATAAGTCTATGTTTGTGTTCTGTTATGATCTAGTCATTACTTAATGTTTTTAGAAATAGTCATATTATATACAAAATGAGAAGATTATAAATCTGATTAATCATAGCCATAATTATAGTACCTTCACAAAATTGTAAAGATTGAACTAGATAAACTCAATTTCTGTCTATTTCTCTCTCTCTCCTCCTCTACTTTCTCTTTATCTCTGTATTTTAGAACACTGTTCTGTGGATCAGCTACACCCACATTTTAAGGGTTCCCATGGGATCCTTAAAAATCAGGGTCCCACTCCTTTCCCAATACCTAAAGAAACAATAATTCTACTTTCTCCTAAGGCTTTTCCTGATATCATCTTAACATCTTTTATTAATCTCACTTCTTTGAGTCTCTTTATAGTGTCATAACAGGATATTATATTTTATTAATGAAATGAACTGTAGAAAAATGTGTATATGGTTGAGAACTAGGCTTGTTGTTAATTAAGTAATCAGGGTGGATCCAGGAAGAAAACAAACAGGTCAAATGGATCTACATATAAGTCTGAGCCATTCAGGAAGCAAACAGAAGTAATGCAATACAAGTTTTGAAAACTGGGCCACACTGTGTAATATTTCCCACGTTTTGGATTGGCAGGATAGCACACAAGTGGTGTTTATCAAAATAGCACTGCAAAAGCTTTGAAATTAAATGGCTATTTGACTCATGGGCTGTAAAATTAGGCCAGGACATGAATTCTGAACCCAAACAGGTGTACTGAAAAAACAAAATATAACTAACTCAGAAAAGGTGCAAAACACAATCCCAAATCACCTGTCATATCAAAAAGCAAGAACATCTCAACATCAATGAGGAAAACAATCCAGAGGTTTCAACATCAAAATGATACAGATGATGAAATTATTTACGAAGGATTTTAAAACAATTATCAAAAAATGTACCCCCCAAAATTACAGACCCTCTTGTAACAGATGAAAATAAAATTCTCTCTCTCTCTCTCTCAAAAAAGGAAATATAGAGATGAACCAAATTGAAATTCAAAACTGGAAATAAGGTAATAGAAATGAAGAACTCATCAGATGGATTTAATAGGACAATGGAAATGACAAAGGAAATTGTCACTGAGCTGTGAAACAGATCAATAAAAATGATCTAATTTGGGGGAGCCTGGACGGCTCAGTTGGTTAGGCATCTGACTCTTGATTTTGATTCAAGTCATGAGCTCACAGTTGCGAGATTGAGCTCCGTGCTGGGCATAGAGCCTGCTTAAGATTTTGTCTCTCCCTCTCCCTCCGCCCCTCCTTTACTCATACTCTCTCTCAAAAAAAAAAAAAATTCGGGGCCCGTGAGTGGTTCAGTTGGTTAAGCATCCGACTTCAGCTCAGGTCATGACCTCACAGCTTGTGACTTAGAGCCCCACATCAGGCTCTGTGCTGACAGCTGGGAGCCTGGAGGCTGCTATGGATTCTGTGTCTCCATCTCTCTCTGCTCCTTGCTCATGCTCTCTCTCTCTCTCTCTCTCTCTCTCTCTCTCTCGAATAAATAAACATTAAAAAATATTTTAAAAATGAAATTTGAACATGCAAGGAGAATATAAATTTAAAAAAAATTAACAAATACTCAACAATTTTTGGACCATTATAGAAGATGTAATATTTGTGTAAAAAAAAGATAAAATATTTGTGTCATCAGAGTACCAAAGAGTAACAGTAGGTGACTGAATAAAGTGATTAAAAAAATGAATATGAAATCTTTCCAAATTTGATCAAAAAGCTAAATATAAAGAAGTCTATACACTGACACTTCAAAATAAAACATTTTTTTCTAAACAAAAGACAGAGAAAAAAATCTTGAAAATAGTAAAAAATGATGTAATGTATTACCTCTAGGGAAATGGCAATTTGAGTGACAACAGAGGATTTCATTAGCAACCATAGAGAGCAGAAGGAAGTTGCTGAATATTTTTTACGTACTGAAAAAAAAAAAAAAGACTGACCGCCTCAAATTCTATATCTAGAGAAAATATCTTTCAGGAACATAGCAGAAATAAAAACAATCTCAGACCATGGAAAACTGAGAGATCTGTCACCAGCAGACCTGCTATAAACAAAAATGCTAAAGAAAGTACTACAGAGAGAGAGGAAATAATAATAGAAGGAAACCTGGCACATCAAGTATGAAGAAGAAATAGTGGAATGGAAAGAGTAGATAAAAGGCCAAACACAATAGGCTATAATTCTCCCCTTGAGGTTGTTTTTTTTTTTTTTTAATGAGAGAAATAGCATTATCTGATGTGGTTCTCTATGAATATGGACTTAACCTTAAAGACAATCATGTCATAAAAGGTGGAGGGTAAAATGATTTCAAGTGTAGCAAGACTGTTACATTCCAGTTACACTATCAAAATGTTGGTAGTAAAAGACAGTGATAGGTTATATATTTATTGTGTAATTTCTAGAGGAACCACTAAATAAAAAAAAAAGAAAGCATGGAAAGAGATAGCTTCAAATTCTATAGATATTTCAAAATAAAAACAACACACAGGGGAAAAGAAAATGGGAAATAAAGGAGTGAAAAATAGAAGGAATAAACAGAAAACAAGTAACTCTATGGCAGATTTAAACTCTAATGTATCAAGTATTACATCAAACACAAATGAGAAAGAATAAATATTTGAAGTAAAAATGGCTAATAATTGTCCAGAATTAATGACATATGTAAAACCATACATCCAAGAAGCTCAGAAAATACTAAGCAGGATAAAAACAAAAACAAAAACAAAAAGACAACACTTGGTTATATCATATTAAAATGCATAAAATCAAAAACAAAGAGTGAAATCCTGAAAGAGGCCAAACAAAAAAAGAACCAGCATAAGAACTACAATAGACTTCTTGTCAGAAACTATGTAAGCAAGAAGAACGTGGAAATATTTAAAGTACTGATGGGGGGGAAAAAAGGAAGAAAAACTTAAAATACTATATCACGTGAAATTATCATTCAAAAATGGAAGGAAAAATTAAAGCGTTTCTCAGAAAAATAGAAATGAAGGAATTTTCCATTAGCACTCCTGTCATGCCAGATATATTAAAGAGTTCTTAATGAAGAGGAAAATGATATAGGTCATAAATTCAGATATGTATGAAGAAAGGAAGGGTATAGGAGGAATAAATACATAACTAAAAGATAAAATTATTTTTCTCATCATTAGTTGATCTAAAAGATAACTTTTTAAACAAAATGTTTCTTTGCTTTTTTATTTAGAGACAGAGAGACAACATGAGCAGGTGAAGGGCAGAAAGAGAGGGAGAGAGAAAATCCCAAGCAGGCTCCACACTATCAGCTCAGAGCCTAACACAGGGCTGGATCCCAAGAACCATGAGGTCATGGCCTCAGGTAAAATCAATAGTCAGACACTTAACTGACTGAGCGACCCATTTACTCCTAAAAGATAACATTTTGTTTTAAGTACTGGGCATTATAGCATATGGATAAATGAAATGAAAGACATCTGTGTCATAAAGGATGGGAGGAAAGAATTGAGAATACTGGTATGAAGTATCTGTGCTAACCATGAAGCAATACAAAATTATTAGAAGATGAACTTGGCTTAGTTGGAAATGTATAGTGTGAACTCTAGAACAACTACTAAAAAAGTGAAACAAAAATATAACTGATATGCTAAGAAGATAAATAAAATGTGTGGTATAAAATGCTCTATTAAAACCAGAAAAGGCAGGGGAAAAAAGACAAAACATAATGAACAGAAAAGTTACAAACTTGGTAGAAATTAATTCAACTATATCAACAATCACTTTAATTATTAGTATAAATATACCAATTTAAAAAGAGAACTTATCAGGTGTGCTGAATAAAAATGTTCCCCAAAGTATCTACAAGAAATCCATTTTAATATAAATTGATTGTAATAGGTTAAAAATAAAGAAATTGGGAAAGATAAACCATGATAACACTAGTAAGAGTAAAGGTAGAGTAGTTATACTAATTTCAAACAAAGCCAACTTAAGAACAAGGAAGGTTGTCAGGGATGAAGAGAGACATTACATAATGATAAAAATGTCAATTTTCAAGAAGACAGTGATCTGTAACACATATGCACCTAACAGTAGGGTATTAGAATGCATGATAGAAAATTTGACAATTGAAAAGAGAAGTGACCAAATATGCTATCATAGCTGATGACTACAAATCTCCTCTTTTAGTAATCGATACACCAAGCAGGCAGATAATCAATGTGCATGAAATTGATCTGAAGAGTACTCTCAATCAACTTGATCTAATTGATATACTTCATCAAATAACATCAATACCTTCTTCAGAGGCTTATGTGGAAATTCACACAGATAAACCACACTAGGTCATAAAACACACCTTAGCATAGTTAGAAGACTAGAAATCAGAGTATGCTCTCAGACCACAATAAAATTAAATCAGAATTAATACTAGATATCAGCAACAGAAAGATACTTGGAAAATCCCTAATATTTGAATATAAAATAATATGATTCTATATGACACTAGGTCAAAAAGTCTCAAAATAAATTTAACAAATTTTGTACTAAATAAAAATTAAAATATAGCTTATCAAAATTTGTGAGTGCAGTGCTTAAAGGGAAATTTATAATGTTAAATAAGAAAAGAATAAGCCTCTAAAATTAATAATCTCAGCTTCCACCTTTAGAAACTAGAGAAAAAACAGTTTAGGTCTGAAGCAAGCAGAAGAAATAATAAAAATTAGAGTAGAAAACTGAAATTGAAAACAGGAAATTGATAGAGAAAATCAATGAAACCTAACCTGGTTCTTTGAAAAGAATTGATAAATTGATTCTTTGATATAAAATTGATAAAACTCTAGCTAGGCTAAACAATAAAAAAGAGAGAAGAAACAAATTACCAACATTAGAAATTAAAAAAGGGCCATTACAGTAAATTCCATGAACATTAAAGGATAATAAAGCAATACTATGAACAACTATATTCCCACAATTATTATAACTTAGATGAAAAGGATTAAAACCTTAAAGGACACAAACTACCAACAGTCACACAAGGAGAAATAGATAATCTGAATAGGCCGATATCTACTAAGAAAACTGAAATCAGTAACTAAAAATATTCCAAAAGGTAATGCACAAGCCCATATGTTTTTACTGGAAAATTCTATCACATCTTTAGGAAAGGAATGGTATCAATTCTTCACAATCACGTCCAAAAAAATAGGAATATAGTTAATACTTCATAACTCATTCTATGAGGTAAGTATTATCGTAATAGCAAACCAAATAAAGATAATGTGAATAGGGAATATTATAGATTAATATCTCTCATGAATATATATTTTATCTTCAAGAAATTAATAAATTGAATGAAATGATGTATAAAAAGAATTATATGCCATAACTAATTGGGATGTAATGCAAGTATTAAAGGCTGATTCAATATTCAAATATTAATCACTGTAATTCACCACATCAACATGTTAAAAACCAAAATCATATGTTTATTTAATATAGGTAGAAGATGCATTTCATAAAATCCAACACCTATTCATAAAAAAATTTAAGCAAACTAGTAATAGAAGGGAAATTTGTTACTTGATAAAGAACATCTACAAAAAGCCTACAGATAACATCATACTTAATGATGAAATACTGGATGATTTTCTCCTATGACTGGGAATAAGGCAAGGATGGCCTGTTTCACCACTTCTAATCAATATCACACTGGAAGTCTTAATAATGCAATAAGACAGGAAAGGGAAATAAAGTTATACTGATTGGGAAGAAAGATAAAACTGCCTACATTTGCAGGTGACATGATTGTATATGTAGAAAAACAGAAACATGCCTGGGCCTAATCAATGAGTATATCAAATTCATGAGATATAAAGTTAATATTACAAAGTCATTTTTTCCCTATATACTAGCAATAAAAAGTTGGAATTTGAAATAAACAAAAACATACCTCGTATGTTTTCATGGCTCTTAGGTTTTGTGTTTTCAACACAAAAATGAACTACTTAGGCATTAATCTAACAAAATTTCTATAGACTTACATGTGGAAAACTACAAAACTGATGAAAAACTTAAAGAAAATCTAAAAAAAAAAATGGAAAGATATTCCATTATTATAGGTTGGAAGACTCAATATTATTAAGATGTCAATTCTTCCCAACTTGATCTACAGATTCAATACAATCTCAACCAATAGCTCATCAAGGTATTTTGGAGATATTCACAAAATCATTCTAAAGTATACATGGAAAAGAGGAAGGTACAGAACAGCCAATATAATACTGAAGAACAAAGTTGGAGGATTGACAGTACCATATGTTAAGACTTACGATAACGTTACAATATTAAAGGCAGCATGGATCACTGAAAGATAGACATATAGATCAATGGAAGAGAAAGAGTCCACACAGTTAATTGATCTTTGAGACGAGTACGGCAGTTAAATGTAGAAAGGATAGTTTTTCAATAAATGATGCTGGGACAATGTAAAATCCATGTGAAAAAGAATGAAACTAGACTTCTGCCTCACATTTTTCACAAAAATTAACTGAAGTTAGATCACAGACCTAAATGTAAACTGCAAAACTAGCCTTTCTAGAGAAAACACAGGAAAATTTTTATGTAACTTCGTATTTTTCAAGGAGTTGTAGATATAACACTAAAATCACCCACATTAAAAAAACTGAGGCATTGGAATTGATTAAAATTAAAACTTATACAATGCAAAATCACTGTTAAGAAAATAAAAAAGACAAGCTACAGGCTGGGAGAAAAATTTGTGCAAAACACATAACTGATACATGATTTTTATCCAAAATATATAAAGAGCACTAAAACATCAACAATTAAAAAAAACACACAACACAAAAATCCAATTAAAATATATGCAAAATATATAAACAGACATCTCACCTAAGAAGGGATACAAATGTGATATAAGCATAGCCATGGTGATTTTGTAGAAGAAAAAGGAATACTGGAGGAATTAAGCTATTCTTGCTCTCTCTTCCTTACCTCAGTATGGCTATTAGCATTCTTACTACCTTAGTGTCTGTTTCTTACAGGAACCACCACAATGTAGAAAATACATAAAAGTACACATGCTATTAAACACCAAATTTATCATTCAAGATATTTCTGGGGTAGATATAGAAAAGGTAATATGATCAAAAAGACTTTTATAGGTAACATACCAATTTGTATTATATTTATTTATTTAACTTAACAGAGGAAAGTTGAAATTACACTGGCCTCAATTTTCTACAGAAAGTAGATTCCAGTTTCTAAAATATATATGAATTGTAAGTTCTTTGTGTTCACAGGTAGGTTTAATACATTAATTGCAATTAAATTTGGAGGTTATTTGTGTCTTCTTGTTTGGTTTAGTTGTGGTCAATTTAGTATATTCAGGATGTAAAAATATTTATCACATTATAAAAAAGATTACATTTTCAACTTTAGTTTTTTGAAGATTCAGAGGGATTTTGATGTATTTCTTATTAGAAATTACTTAGAGGTAAGTATATTAGCCTAGCTTGGGCATAATTTACTAGGCGAACAGAATTTTGAAATCTCTATGGATATATGAGTTGATGCATTGTTTTCTCAGTCAGAATACAGAAATGTTTCTGATCCTGTCATTTGGTGACTTTAAATCAGATTTGATTTACATGGTGCAGTGATGTTAGGAATACATTTTTAGAAAACATGCATTATCTTTTCACTCATGTATTCTAGTAAGGTAGTATATACTAAAATAAGCAACATTATCAATTCTGAATATTTGATAGAAATTATAAACATACCTACGCATGACCTCAGCAGAAAGGAATATTTGATGCTCATGATTCCCTAAATAACTTCTATAAATGCACTTTTAACCTCAGGGAGAAATGCATGGGATCACTAGATTACATTAGAAATAGGCTTATATTCATAGGCTTTAACTTTTCTCTCTACACTGAACTCTTCCATTTCCAATTTACTTCATTCCCTATTCTTTAGTAGGTAACACAAATCTAATGAACAGAACAAAGTGTGTCCATGTTAAAATAACCCTGCTCTATTGTTTTAAATAATTAGCAATTCATGACAATATGAATGGGACACAAGTTTTCTTTGGGGGAGGCATTTAGATGATCTTTATTAGAAGAAAATGATACACCATTTGATATTGAAAAAATAGCATCTACAGATTGTTGCTTGTTGAAAATCTGCCTTTCAGTGCTATGGCAACAGTATCTCAGTAGGGTACTATAGGAGAGTCATGTGACTAATCACAGTGGACTTCATGTCCTTGGGATTGCAGTACCAAAATTGACATTGTTTATACCAAAGGGTTTGAGCTGTCACAAGTGTCTGTGAGGCTTTTCTACTTCATCTCTCTACTGTCTAACTATTATACTATATAGCTTTATCTAAAACAGAAAAATGTAATTGTCACTTAAAAGTCAGGTTTAAAAATATGGAGAATAGAAACTATCAAGTGTTTGAATATAGATATAGATATAGATATCAAGCTCCTTCTTAACCTCAAGTTTTCACTTACTCAAACCAAACAATATTCCTATGTAAGAAAATGTTTGTATTAACAAATGTCTCAAAGATTAACTTGGGAAAGTGTTAATAGTGTGGATAAAGAAGAAAAAAAGAGAAATCCATTTGACTGTTTGCTCTCTATAATACAATGGAAATATTGACATGAATAAAAATCAATTTTGGAAGTCGAAACACTAATAAAAGGGCATTTAGACGACTGATAGATTCTATTTTCTAACATTTTATCACTTAAAAAACAACAGAAATTTACATTAGATGGATGGGCAGTCAAGTTAAACAGCATTGGTTCAAACTTGAAAAAAAAAAAAACAAAACACAGAGACTAAAACATACTATTTGATTAAATACTGGCTCTTGTTACTTAGGAGTCTGCCAAAAAGTCTGAATCTTATCCAAACCAGTCTATTACAGTTTTCATTCGTTTTAAAGCCCTCAAAGCAAGGGAGACATAAAATACACATGCATTGTATAGAAACTGAAAAGAGGCAATTAATTTGGAACAAATATCCAACTTATGTGATAAAATCAAAGATTTAAAAAGAGCTTAGTGACAGCTTTTGGGTGTTACATTCTGTGTGCCCTCCCCAGGTGTAAAATTATGTTTAAGTCTTTGGTTGAGTAAAGTTTTCTGACTCAAGAAAAATTTTCCTTTCACACACTCAACATTAAATTTACCCATGGTATATTCACTTAATATACAGCAATTTAACATCAAGAAGATCTATAATGTAAGCTCTCAACCAATAGTTTTGACTTTCTTACTGGAATGTAAAAAAAATGCATTTCAGGGGCGCCTGGGTGGCTCAGTCGGTTAAGCGTCCGACTTCAGCTCAGGTCACGATTTCACGGTCCATTAGTTCGAGCCCCGTGTCGGGCTCTGGGCTGATGGCTCAGAGCCTGGAGCCTGCTTCCGATTCTGTGTCTCCCTCTCTCTCTGCCCCTCCCCCGTTCATGCTCTGTCTCAAAAATAAAATAAACGTTAAAAAAAAAAAATGCATTTCAGCGTCCAAAGAAAATAACAGGAATTACATAAGCTTACTTTAAATTGATATTTACACAGTAAGATTTGGATGAGGTTAATAAGTACTAAATTTTACCAGCCACTAGGGAGGTGCTTTATGCATTTTATAGTAAACCATAGGCTATGTTCTATGTAGATGTAACATTTTCATTTTCTATCAATCATATTCTATCTAGTTGTGCATACTTGCTTATATTTAGGTAAAATTTGCATTAGTTAAAAATTGACTTATTTAAAGGTTTTCTACTTTCTGAAATTATGTGGCTTAATCACTAGGGAGAGGAGATTTATGTGTCATTGTAATGAAACAAAGTTACAATATCAAGATAAAGGTAATGTGTTACTAATTTAAAGTCATTTTTATTTAAAAATAATTATTTACTTTAGAGTAATGATAAAATAAAAATAAGACAAAAGAAGAAAATTTAAAATACCCATAATATCTACCTACAGAAAACCATTTTGAACACACTGATACAAATCTTTCCAGAGGCAAATGTGTTCTTGATTTACAACCATTTATATAATTTCAATATATACCAGTGGAGGCTTTTCAAATGGGAGAATTAAAGTTGTAATTATTATTTGGAATCTTTGATGAATTTTTTTCATGTTAAGATAATTTGGGTAAAATGGGTACAGTTTCTGATGCTATTATCAACTAGTGAAGGTGTTTAATAAATTGTAGAGTGTATAGATAAAAATAGCATATATTATCAATACTTCTGTGACAGATCACACTTTACTGTGAGATAGACGGAAAAAAAATGGATCCACTAGAGATTCCCTTTCATGAAGATGGTTAGGGTACTTCACATATGTCTAACCTGAATATGAAAGAAGCCCACATCAAAAATATTAATCAAGTAACAGCTAACTCATTTAGCACTCACTATGTGCTCTGAACACGATCAATCCTGTGCATGAGATAGTTATAATTACCCTAACTTTATAAGTGAGGAATGAGAAGCACCAAAAGAATGAAAACAACCAGAAACAAAAGAGAGTAAGTAGCAGAGCTAGGAGCTGGTCACACATACCCAACACAAGAGTTTATAATCTAATCAATTCTGCATTACTGACTCACAATGATAGCTGAGGATTCTAAGTGTTAACGGTAGATTGACTCAGTCCCATCTTTTGGACTCTAGGATAAATTTTGGACAGTCTGGAGTTATCTATATTTAGTAATCAGCAAGAAGAAAAACATTTACAACTATTATTCTTACTTAAAAATCCATGCCATAGTGAACCTTTGAGCAATACATCTAGTTGACATGGCTACATTTATGAACAGATTCCAGCTGCCAGCCAAAGCTTTTAGAATTATAGGATAATAAGACAAAATTAAATGAATGGTAAAAATTCAATTTGCCATATTAATGTAAATTATATTTTCTTTTTTCAGGAGAAAAGGAAAATAGGAACAGTACAGTTGGTGGGTCCAGTTAAAAATGAAATAAAATATATTGGGCTTCCTAAAACATATACTAAAAATCCCATTATGTTATTGTCATTTTTTTAAATTTCACTGTAAAACTTTCAAATATGCTAAACACACAAAAATACTATAAATGCAAAATGAGCCATAGGAAGAAAATAATGAGTGCAAGTCACTGCACGGGTGTTTTGTAGGTGCCAGGCAAACAAGGTCAAACTAATTTGGCAAATGCTAGCGGAACATTTTAAGTTTGGATTCCAATACAATAATTCTCAACTACAGGGTAGTTTTAAAAATATATCACTAACAAAATACCATCACAAACTAATTAAATTATGATCTTTGTTAAGACGACTCTACCTAGCATTGGTAGTTTTGTATACTTTCTATGTGTAAAAGCTTGCTCTAACAGGTGATTTTATTTATTTATTTGTTTGTTTGTTTGTTTTTAGGTTTATTTATTTATTTTGAGAGAGAGAGCAAGTAAGAGAAGGGAAGGGGCAGAGACAGAGAGGAAGACAGAGAATCTCAAGCAGGTTCTGCAGTGTCAACCTGGAGCCTGATGCAGGGTTCGTACTCATAAACTGTGAGATCATGACCTGAGCCAAAATTAAGAGTTGGACACTTAACCGACTGAACTACCCAGGCGCCCCTACCTGGTGATTTTAGTGAACATGAATCTGTGAAAAATTCTAATCCTGAAAAGCAGTGTTATAAAGGATTCAGGTGTCCTACATCCATTAGTACCTTTTCCCTGTTACTCTGACAAAATGTACCAATATCATAATGTTCTTTTTTTCCAGCTTTATTGAGATATAATTGACATACAACATGGTGTAGGTTTAAGGTGTACAATGTGTTGATTTGATACATTATATATTGCAAAATTATTACCACCATAAACCCATTACCATAGGTTTAGCTAATACCTCCATCATGTCACATAATACCATTACTTTCTTGTGGTAAGAACACTTAAAATCTACTCTTTATAAACTTTCAAGTATATAACACAGTATTATTAACTATAATCATCATGCTGTACACTAAATCCCCAGAATTTATTTGTCTTATAATTGGATGTTGGTACTCTCCAACCAATATCTCCCCATTTCCTCCACTCCCATGCCTCTGGTAGCCATCATTCTACTCTGTTTCTGAGTTTGGCTTTTTTAGATTTCACATATAAGTGGTATCATATAGTATCTGTACTTTTCTGTCTGGCTTATTTCATTAGCATTATGCCCTCAGGATTCATCAATGTTGTTTCAAATGCCAGGATTTCCTTCCTTCTCATAGCTCAGTCATATTCCACTCTGTGTGTGTGTGTGTGTGTGTGTGTGTGTGTGTGTGTGTGTGTGTGTATTTCACATCTTCATCCATTCATCCCTTGATGGACACTTAGGTTGTTTCCTTATCTTGGCTATTGTGAAAAATGCTGCAATGAATATGGGAGTGCAGATATCTCTTCCAATTAATGATTTAATTTCCTTTGGTTATATACCCAGAGGTGGAACTGCTAGATCATATAATAGTTCTATTTTTTGAGGACGCTCCATATTGTTTTCCATAATGGCTGCTCTGATTTACATTTTCACCAACCACAAGGGTTCCCCTTTCCTCCACATCCTCACCAACACTTATCTCTTGTTTTTTGATAAATGTCATTCTAAAAGCTGTGAGGTAATCATTCATTGTGGTTTTGATTTGCATTTTCATGATAATAAATGATGTTGAGCATCTTTTACTATACTTGGTTATTGGTATATCTTTTTGGGGAAAATGACTATTCAAGTTCCTTTGCCTATTTTTTAATCAATTGTTTTTTGGTATTTAGTTGTATAAGTTCTTTATAAATTTAGATATTAATCCCTTAGATATATGACTTGCAAATATTTTCTCCCATTCCATAGGTTGCCTTTTCATTTTGTTGATTGCTTCTTTTGCTGTGCAGAAGCTTTTTAGTGTGATGTAGTCCCATTTACTGACTTTTTATTTATTGCTTGTACTTTTGGTGTCATATCCAAAAATCTGTTGCCAAGACAAATATTTTCTTTGAGGAGTCTTATGGTTTCAGGTCCTATATTTAAGTCTGTAATCCATTTTAAATGAATTTTGTCAGTGGTATGAGATAGGGTTGCAACCTCATTCCTTTCCGATGGTTATCCAGTTTTCCCAAGACCATTTATTGAACAGCCTATCTTTCCCCATTGTTAAACCTTGGCTCTCTTGTGAAATATTAGTTGATCATGTATACAAGGATTCACTTCTGGGCTCTTTATTATGTTCCATTGGCTTATGCATCTATTTTATGCCAATACCTTGCTAAGGTTTGATTGCTATAGCTTTGTAGTATAGGATATAATCAGAAAGTGTGATGCCTGAAGCTTTGGGGATTTTTCCTCAGGAATGCTTTAGCTATTCAGCATGTTTTGATTCCATACAAATTTTAGGATTATTTTCTCTATTTTTGTTAAAAATTCCATGGGAGTTTTGATATGAATTGTATTAAATATAAGTAGCCTTGGGTGGTACGGGCATTTTAACAATATTAATTCTTTTGATTCATTTGCTTGTGTCTTCTTCTATTTCTTTCATCAGTATCTTATAGTATCCAGCATACAGATCTTTCCCCTCCTTGGATAGATTTGTTCCTCAGTATTTTATTCTTTTTGGGGCTATTATAATGGGAATGCTTTATTAACTTCTGTTTCTTATTTCTTAATATTAGTTTATAGAAAGGTAACTGATTTTTACATATTGATCTTGTATCCTACAACTTTACAAAATTTATTAGTTCCTTTTTGGAGGAGTCCTTAGGATTTTCTATATTTAAAATCATATCATCTGCAAAGATAATTTTTGTTCTTTCTTTCTGATTTGGATGCCTTTTAAATTCTTTTTTTTTTAAATTTTTACTTGTTTTTTAACTTGATTTTGAGAGAAAGAGAGACAGAGTGTGAGCAGGGGAGGGGCAGAGAGAGAGAGAGGGAGACATAAAACCTGAAGCAGGCTCCAGGCTCTGAGCTGTCAGCACAGAGCCCGATCCAGAGCTTAAACTCATGACCGCGAGATCATGACCTGAGCCGAAGTCAGGCGTTAACCGACTGAGCCACTCAGTTGCCCAAAATTCTTTTTCTTCCTTAATTGCTCTGTCTGGGACTTCCACTACTATGTTGAATTGGAGTGGTGAGAATGGGCACTTTTGTTTTATTCTTTATCTTATACAAATTTTTAAGCTTTTACCTTTGAGTATGATATTAGCTGTGGGCTTGTAATATTTTGTCTTTTATTGTATCAAGGCATGTACCTTTGATACCCAATTTGCTGAGAATTTTTATCACAAAAAGATGCTGCATTTTTTCAAAAAATTTTTCTGCATCTATTGAGATGATCATGATTTTATCTTTTTTTCCTTATTAATATAGTATATTACATTTATTGATTTTTGTATGTTAAAACATCATTGTATGCTAGGGATAAATCCCACTTGATCATGGTGCATGATCTCTTTACTGAGCTGCTGAATTAAATTTGTTAATATTGTGTAGATAATTTTTACATCTATATTCATTAAGGATATTGTTCGGTAGTTTTCTTTTTCTTATAGTGTCCTTGTCTGGATTTGGTATCAGAGTAATGCTGGCCTCATAAAATGAGTTTGGGAATATAATCTCCACTTCAGATTTTTTGAAGGTTTTGAGAAGAACTGGTAATTCATTAAATATTTGGTAGATTTTACCAATGAACCTACCTAGTCCTGGGTTTTTCTATATTGGGAGGATTTTGGTTACTGATTCAATCTCCTTACTCTTTTTTATCTGTTCATATTTTTTTTGTTCTTTATGATTCAGTCTTGGTAGGTTGGATGTTTCCAAAAAATTCTTACATATAATGTCAATTAATAAATATAGAGATGGGGTGTGTAACGTTAGAGTAGTGAGGGAGGAGGTAGAAGGCCCTGAGTAAATTACTTGACATTTTCACCTGCAAGACAATAAGTAGAGAAGTATCACATAGCCCTGAGAGATGAAAAGTAGCCTAGTTTTGTGGTTTCCAAATGTACATCCCAAGAAACCCAACTGTACTTTCCTTGAAGCCTTTAGATTCTGTAAGTTGCATTCATGTTTTTTATAATAGCCTTATTTTCATTTTCTTTCTATGGTAAATTTTCTGATTTTCACAACTAAAAGAGCATCCCCTATTAGATGACCTTCAAAAGAGTACTTAAATTTTAACAACTTTCATAAGTTAATCTGTCAGCATGCTTTGGTTTTGCTAGTGTCTGTTTTTCTCAGTTATTCCTGGTTCTTCGATGCCCCTAGATTTCTACTCAATTCCATCCCAATAGAGTAGTCAGTGCTTACAGGAACAGGATAAAACAAGATTGGCATTCTCTTTCCCTCCCTGCCCTGTGCATATATTCCCCTCGTGTACCTATACACAAAGCCATTTAGAGCACACTCCCTCATACCTGATCACTTGCTGCCCTATATAGGTGCCATGTCTCACTTGCATTATGTTTTTATCATTAAGTATTGCTTCTAAGAGCTAAGTGGTGGTCTGGTTGTTTTATCTATATGGACTAGGCTGTGTTTTTGGTCTCCTCACTTCAGTTTTGGTCACCAGACCAGCGAGACTGTTGGCTCACAACAGCATATATGAGAAAGGCATAGACAACACCACCCTGGCCTGCTGCCACCAGGAATTATGTTTTAATCAAGGCATTCCTCAATGAGAAAAAAAAAAAAGATTTTCAGCTAGGATTCTAAGTAAAAACTAGTGTGCCCCTCTAGTATGAACTTAAAATAACCCCTGAACACAACAGTTCTCATGGAATAATGACCAAAGCAAAGGGAATGCATTATAGCAGTTAGTACCAAGGTAGTAGAGAGATTCCTAGAACTGCGGCACCATGAACCAACTGATAAAACCAACCATTTACAGAGCTTACAAGAGGAAAGCCAAAGCTTCCATAAAAATTAAACGATGCAGACTCAGAACTGAAAGCAAGTGTAAAAATGAGCATGAAAGCACTGAGTCTAGAAACAGTATTCTCAAGATAGAATCTAGTATCCCTGGAACATATGGGAAGATTGTTTAAAAGTCTGAATAAGAGAAGCATATGGGTGGCCCAGTAGGTTTAAGTGTCCGACTCTTGGTTTTGGCTCAGGTCATGATCTCATGGTTTGTGAGTTAGAACCCTATATCGGGCTCTGTGCTGACATCATGGAGCCTTCTTGGGATTCATTCATTCTCTCTCTCTCTCTCTCTCTCTCTCTCTCTCTCTCTCTCTCTCAAAAATAAATACTTTAAGATAAGTCTGAATAAGAAATCCAGAACAGAAACCATTCTCTTGATCTCACTGGAGATGGGTTGTCTCTTCTTTAAGATGAAATAGAAAGTGACCACCCCACTGTTTATACTTTGTAGCCCTTAAAGTATAATTATATAAAGTTAATTGTACAAAGCTATGGGATGAGCTTCAATTATTCCCACCAAAATTCTTTGCTATTTTCAGTAGGTCCTGTGTAAAAACAAACAACAAACAAACAAAAACTATGGCTGGTCTTGCTACAAACTAGAAAGCTGGACAAGGTGCCTCATCTCTGTCTCTTATATTTGATTCTAGTGATCAGAGGACAAAAAATAAATATGAAAGCAGTTCCATCTCAAAAAAAGTGCTTTTTTGTCTAATTTATATATATTGTATATTTTAATAAAATTTATACATATTATAAATTTTATATGTTATATAATTATTATACATATGTACATCATGTAATATACAAACACATATTTGGGGTATATATAAACGTATATGTATGTATGATAGAGAGAGAGAAACTTAATCTGGTGACAATTTCTAATCCACATTTGTATATAGTGGCTAAAATTATAGAAATACATGAGCAATCATCTTTGATTTCTGAAAGATTCCTAAATGGAATCAATTTAAGTGCTGCAAATGGAACATTGCAGGAATCCAAGAAGCGACTGTTGCACAAAAGCCCCTGGAGATTGGCTGCTGTGGAGTTTGACACAGTTCTAATTTGGTTTCCATTCAAAGGAGGCATTCCAATCTTGTCTTCAAATAATTGAGCAAAGCAATTACGCAGTCTCTAGAAAAGCATTAATGTGCCCATGGAGGACACTACAAAATATCTTCTCATCATTCCATAATTTATTGATTTTAGAAAACAGTTAATTCCTCTTTAAATGACCCACATTCCTCAATACATGAAAACGGCTTGGTTAACCACTTCTTAAGTGTAAATTTATAGAAGAAGCTTGCCTGCCTAGTCATGTATCAGTGATTTTACTACTTATTTACTTCCAGGCATTATTATAAACACTGATTTTAAACTCTATTTTTTTCAATAAACTCATATTTTATAATGCATTTGAGATTATTTATAACAAGATTGCTCAATTGCTAATTGATTAATTGCCATAATCCCCAAAAATACTCTGCTTGGAAAGTATCAAAGATTCATCCTTATCTGATATGATTGTAAAGTAACAGTGATAAATAAATTGGAAAAGGGAAACCTTATCAAGTGAGCAGTGGTTATAGAGAGTTTGGGAACCCGATATCATCAAAATTGAATACAAATAAAAAGACAGGGAGTTAGGAAAAACAACAACAAAAATAACATTCAAACACAAAATAAAATGGGGCATTAACACTGGACATCATGAGCAAAAGCTCAGGATACAGAAAGTTTAAAATTTTTCAGAGTAGGAAGGTTGCTGGTCAGAGTAGAATGGGATATTTTTCTCTTTCTCTCCGCCATATCAACTTATCACATTCATTCCATCTTTGGTAGCTGTTTCTCCAGTCATTTTTGTAAAAAACTGACTTTTTTCTAACTACTATTCTTAAAAGTATATAAACATTTAGCAGAGGAGAAAGAAAAGAATAACCATAATTTAACTTTTCAGGTTGTATATATTTTAGTAGTTATGTTTCCAGTAGTATTTTGCTCATATTATATCTCTCCTTAATGTTTTAATACACAGTCATATGCAATAATCATAGAAAAGTAAAAGATATCAATAATGAAAGCAAAAGTTAATAAAACATTCTGGAAAAACAAAATTCAGATATCACTACTGTTAACATACTGATGTATATTTTTCTATAACAAAATGATCTTAGAATAAGATTGAAGGCCACATTATTTGAATATCAATCAACAGTATGAAAAAAGATGAACCAAGTTTTTTATTGACCCACTGAAATTGCACTGTTGTTGCCCCACTTATGGAAACTATATTGCTGCCACCCTCTTGTATGACTGTGGTTGATGCCAAAAGATCAGTCTGCAGCCCTGTACAAGAAGAGGCTTTACCTTTCAATGGAATAGATGGTGATATTGTCAATCATCTAGTAACGTCCTTCCTACCCCAAAGGATGAAAAAGGGTATATGGGAGACAGGATTTAGATAAGGGTAAGTAAAATCTTTTCTCTTTTATGAAATTAATAAACATCAGATACATGCTACTTTAAAACTCTCTACCATAAGGATTGTAAAAAGCATTATGCATTTGAATCTGTATTTTTAAACTATTTAAAAATACCTTATGCAAAATCAATACCTATGAAATATTTCTTAAAAATAGATTTTCTAACACTTTCTCCCTTTTTTTCTCTGCACTACTCAAAGTGTTACTTATATTATGATCATTACTTTTTAAGATATATACGCCATTTTGTAACCATAATTCCTAAAGATGGAGAAGAAAATACATATATATGCATAACTATTAATTATAATAGTATACAAATGCATGCTAACAATTAATTATTTAAAATTTCATTAAACTCCATTATATCTGGGGGCACCTGGGTAGCTCAGTTGGTTGAGTGTCCAACTTCAGCTCAGGTCATGATCTCACAGTCTGTGAGTTCAAGCCCCGCATCGGGCTCTGTGCTGACAGCTCAGAGCCTGGAGCCTGCTTCAGATTCTGTGTGTCTCTCTCTCTCTGACCCTCCCCCCGTTCATGCTCTGTCTCTCTGTCTCAAATATAAATAAACATTAAAAAAATTTTTTTTAAAACTACATTATTTTCTGTAAAATAAGTGTTCAAAATTGAGTCAAAATTTAATAGCTAGATAAGGAGTATAATTAAAATTTTTAAATGATATTAAATAATAATAAAGGACAATAAGAAAGAACAAGATGCACTTTTATATTCTTTCAAAATCTCAGGAAAATGAGCACAAAACATAGTACACTTGACAATTGATTTTTATGAAACCAGTGAAATGAATCTAATGTATTTATCTGATAAAAAGTTCTGTTAAGTTTACCAAAAAAATACCTATAGAGGCATAAGTACAGGCACATAAAAACGCTAAGGATTAAATTTCAATTACATAACAAAAAATTAATCTATACAATAAAGTAAAATATACCATTATACTTTGTTGGTTTAATATTAGACACTATTTTTGTATACTATACATCACATTAGTAGTGGAATACCAACATCTCAATAAATGTAGAAAAGTTTTTTTAAATGTACTTTGACGTTGGGGGTGTATGGGTGAAGAAGTTGGTTGAGCGTCCAACTCTTGATTTTGGCTTAGGTTGTGGGATCAAGCCCTGTGTAGTAACACTAACTGAGGGCCTACAGAATAGCTGATCTATTAGCATGATATTCCATAAAATATTGCTGCAGAGCACTGCACATATCTTAAAGTATATTAGAGGCAATGATAGTTGCACAGCATAGGATACACTAGTATTATACACTCCATTACTTAGAAGCAGTTGACTAAGTTGCGCAGTGGAATGGTCTGTTAAAGGCTCAAGTAATGCACCCGATTAGGGACAGCACTCTCCAGACTGTCTTCCAGGATATAGTGTATGGATTGGTCTAACAGTCTATATATGGTACTTTGCCTTCTATAGATTAAATACATGGATCTGGAAACCAAGAGGTAGAAGTAGGATTGCCTCTTCCACTTTCACTTGCAGTGAACCAATTAAAGAATGTATCTTTTCATTACCAGGACCTTAGGCTCGGGCTGATTAGAAGTGTTAGTTTTAAGCAAGAACAATTCAGCTAGTAGACTTAGCAAGGGTTCTACTACCCTAGTCACTCTGGCCTCTTTATGCTACTGATACTAACTGTACTATCAGAAGGAGAGGGTAATTGCTTCTAGTCATGTACCTGAGCAAGTGTTACTCCTATGCAGTGGGATCAGGGAGGCCTATGCCTGGAATCCAGAGCATTTACTGGGGAATTGCTTCGTGTTTCTGTGCCCAGTGATAACAATAAATGGACAGCTGCAGCAATGGCCCAAGAAGCCAGGACGATTTAGGATTCAAACTCTAGGGGATGGTCTAGGTCACACCAATAGGCAAACAAGCAATCCAGACCAGCTGTGGTGTCTGTTTAAGGTTACTGAATTGTACAATGTGCGGTGCAGGAGGAAAATGATGAATACCTTTTACAATCGTAGGACCAGCTGCAGCAACAGGGATAATTCTGTTTCACTTCACTTCTCTTTCCATCTATCAGTGTGATGGCAACACTGGTATTTTCTCTGCTAGAAAGCACCTTTTCTTCTAGATTTTCACCTGGTTCATCACCACATCCCATGCAAATATGCTCCAATGTTCCCTTTCTAATGGTACCTTCCTGACTACCTAAAATTACATCCCTCCTCCCTGCTCTTTAGTCCTTCCATCTCCTTTTCCTGTTGTATAGCGTACTTGACAATTTTGAATAGAATTGCAATTGCAATTGCAAATATAAATGTTTGCATTAACTGCTTATTAATACATTTTTGTTGTCTTTCTCTCTTTTTGAATGTAAAATTCAGGGGCGGGCATTTTTATGCTTTTTTACTCTTGTATCCCAACCACTTAGAAGAAGGCTTGGTTCATAGCAAATATTTAATAAATATTTGCAGAATAAATGAATTAGTTTCCTTTCTTTTTTGTTGATAACTCCTGAATCTACATATCAATCTATACCTCCACATTTATCTCGTGCTCCATATTTTTAGGTTACAGGCCATGAATACCTTGTATATAATAAGCAGAGTTGGCAGGATGTCTTATGGTTTCATTTTTGCAGAGTTGGGAGGGTTCTTTCTTCATATGCCAAAGCTTACCTCTCTTAGCTTGATCACTGATATTTCACATTCCTTACAGGGAATAATGATAAGGTTAAACTATAAATAATCTTGGGAGAATTTGATATTTATACAAAATATATTCACTCTGTAGTGAAAGGGCTTATATTAGATAAAATAAAAGGTGGGAAGCATAGGGACTCTTGAGTGGCAGAGGCTGCAATAAACGGTGAGAAAGAATGCTTAAAAGTGAGGGCTGGATATTGAAAAAGAAACCTAACTGAATTTTTTAGGAAGCCTATGTAGCTCTCTCAGGCTTACCACTCTTGCCCTAAAGTTTCATTATTTCACATCTATACTGCTGAATCTTCCTCTAAAATTATTCTTTCACCTGATTCCCCAATTTCAGTCAATTGGACTGCCACTTTTTTTTAAATATTTATTTATTTATTTTGAGATAGAAAGAGAAAGTGCAAGTGGGTGAGGGGCAGAAGGATAGGAAGAGAGAGAATCCCAAGCAGGGATTCTGTGCTGTCAGCACAGAGCCCGATGTGGGGCTCAATCACCGTTGAGATCATGACCTGAGCCAAAACCAAGAGTTGGATGCTCAACTGACTGAGCCACCCAGGTGCCCCTGGACTTCCACTTTTCAATCCTTTCTAGCTAGAAACTTTTTTTAATCTTCCCTCTTATTGGTCCACCATTTACAAGCAGTCATCAAGTTTTGTCAATTTTTATTTCAGGATGTCTTTAATGGTAACATCAAGACCCTCCATAAAATAGACTATACCTGCCTTGCCACTTACCGTATAGAACCTATGTTTTAATCAAAACAATTAGTCTTTGCTTAACTCTCATCCATATGTTTCTTACTACTTTGTTCATGCAGCCTCCTCTAGCAGAATGTCTATAAAATCAGTATTTATCATTAAATATCTATTTCAAACATTTTCCGCCTCAATAACACCAAAGAAATGACATTTCTTTCTTCTGTGAAGTTCCTCCCTAAAACCAGTTGTATTATCTCTTGACTCAGTTGATTTATAAGTGCAGTGTAAGTGCACTTGCATTTTGCCATTATATAAGGTCCTAAATGACTAGGACTTTAGAACCCCAACAATGTTTACATCATCTGTTGAACAGAATAAACATCTTCGACTTATAGGGATATAATTTAACTTATATAATTTAATTTGCCTACTTCCTGAGAGGATCTCTGGATCTCACTGACTCCATGTTATCTCTAGTATACATTTCACACTTTTCATCCCATCCTTGGATTCACTTTATGTAACTTGCTCCACTTAATCAGTTCAAGCTTACCTTCTACTACCATTGAATTATGACTTATACCCTAATCATTTTAACATTTACTTAGGTTCCTATGACACTTAATAGAGCATATACAGGCAGAACTTAGTGACCTGAGATCGAAATGGAAAAGGAAAACAAGGTTGTTCTCTCTCTCAGGTCTTTATTATCTCTTCTCTGCTTTTAATCTTTTTCCTCATGATTGTCATCCTTTTGTATAGAACTCAAACCAACAATCTAACACACATCTGTAAGTTCTTCCAGCTATAGGATATACCACGCATATGCTAAAATCTTTGTGTTTACTGTACATATTCTTCCCACAGAAAATGTTATTATCTAAGCTTAGGACAAGGACTGTCTTTCCAGGGACTGGAGGGCCCTTGGTCCAACCACCTGTGACTAAGGCTAGGGGGTTGTAAAGCTGAAGGGGAAAATCCATTCTAAAAACAAGGTTGTGGATAGGAAGGCAACCCAAAACATTGAGCACTTCATTTTTCTTCTAGCGAACTAATTGTAACTATAAATAATAATTTATGCAGAACTAGTCAGGTTAAACATATGGTTTTCATTAGGCCCTTTGAAAAGAACTAAACGATTCCATTATGATTTTAATATCCCTATATTAGACTCCAATCTAAGGAGCATTTACTTTAATGCTTATTTGGATATTGTATCAGTGCATTTCCTCTGAGAGACAGACACCAGGATGGAATTAGTCACACAAAAGATTTATTAAATGAAACATTTATGAAAAATAAAGAGGGAAGGTACAGGAGAGTGGAAGGAGCCTTCAGATCCTAATGCAGGTTTGACTTCTGTGAAAGGAAAGGAGAAAGGAGGGTTGGAAAATAAGAACCTCAGAGTATAGTGCAGCTCAGAGAAAGCCTTGATGGTTTTCTCCTACTGATGGGAGGCCCCAGAGCAAAATCTTCCCACTAGATGAGTGTCACATTGGGCAGTGAAATGGCCTAAGTACCCCCACCTTGCTGGGTTATTAGCTAAAGGAGTGTGAGGAGAAAGCAGTCTCAGCATGGATACTCTGTCCTGAAAGAAGATCTGAACAATGCACTCCCATAACTGATTCCTCAGCCACTGATTCCTACTGCTCTTTCTAGTATCTTCTTCCCAACAGAATATAAGCACCACACAATCAAGTAACCTATATCTGTTATTTCTTGCATATGCCTACTCCAACATAGGGGACAGAATATCGTTAAAAAGTTTTTTTTTAAACACACACACTTGTTAAAAGGTTATATTTAAGAGATTCCTTGGGGTGGTATGGGTCCTCACTATGAAAGAAATTTGCTTATTTTTTTTTTTAATTTTTTTTTCCAACGTTTTTTATTTATTTTTGGGACAGAGAGAGACAGAGCATGAACGGGGGAGGGGCAGAGAGAGAGGGAGACACAGAATCGGAAGCAGGCTCCAGGCTCCGAGCCATCAGCCCAGAGCCTGACGCGGGGCTCGAACTCACGGACCGCGAGATCGTGACCTGGCTGAAGTCGGACGCTTAACCGACTGCGCCACCCAGGCGCCCCAAATTTGCTTATTTTTAAACTTAATTGTCAACAGAACTTTCAGAGTCACTGAAATATTTAAGACCAACTTTGATTAATATGAGTAATGAAAACATTTAGTATGCTATATGTCCTTTTCAACAACCTGATTCCATCAGTAATTATAGCTCCCTATTAAAAATTGAGTTCTTATAGTAGTCTTTATCATTTACTTCTCTGCAAGCAAGCTGTGATATTGAGATACAGCATTTCATTTTAGATTTATGAATCAGATGATTGGGCTAGATAGAATGAGGGAAGAAGCTAAAGACTTCAAAATCATAACATGTGAATTTAAAAAAATGAAATTAGGATTCACAGCTGATGAACTTTTTATTTATTTCTCTTACTGGTTTATACTCTTTCGGGAAAAAAAAAACCTATCTGTATAGGAAATGTTTAAAGATCAAGAATACTAAATGGTAATACTCAGTGAATATCTGCTGGTCATCTTCAAGGCTCTAGGTTCTCCTGGGTGGAATGAATTGACAGGTAAAGATTCCTCAGAAGATAAAGGAACTCCAGAACTATGCTAATAATAATTATCATTTACTTACTGGTTCCCAAACATTCTGCTAAGCCATTCATAAATATTATTGAATTCTTTTTTTTTAATTTTTTTAACGTTTATTTATTTTTGAGACAGAGAGAGACAGAGCATGAACAGGGGAGGAGCAGAGAGAGAGGGAGACACAGAATCTGAAACAGGCTCCAGGCTCTGAGCTGTCAGCACAGAGCCCGACGCAGGGCTCAAACTCACGGACCATGAGATCATGACCGGAGCCGAAGTCGGACGCTTAACCGACCAAGCCACCCAGGCTCCCCATTATTGAATTCTTAAAATTATCTTATCCTTACTTTAGAGATGAGGAAACTGAGCTAGGGAATAATTAATTACTCAAGGGCACAGAGCTAGCAGGTGGCAGAAGGGAGATTAGAACTTGTCTGTATGAATCTACAAATGTGTGCTTATTTACCACATCATCCCATCTTCTTCTTTGGAGACCAATTTCTTATTGAACAAACTTGGATTTCAAAAAAAATTCTTAAAGAGATAAAATACACTCGGTTTGACTACAGAGACAAGAGATCCAGTAGAACTAAGATATTAGAGTCATTCCAGCCATTATGCCATACTTAATAGAGGGAATGAAAGAAAAAGAAAATCTCTATGTAAGTGTTCCAGGTATGGTTACATATTATTTGGGGACCACTCCTCTCCTCACTTCAGCCATGGCATTCCAATGGCTATCAATTATACTATTCTATCTCCCTGTATTTATATGTAGGCAATTTATGCAGGCCAGTTTCAATTTATGTAGGGATGTTTCCAATTAGATAGATACAAGAAACACAGACTTGCTTTCTTGTGGAAAGCTATGAAGAGAAAACTCATCCAAGAGAAAGGAGGTAAAGGAAAGTGAAGAGGGAAATTGTGATGGTTCAAGTTACTTTGAGCTTCACCCTTGCCCTTCTCTAAGAAACTTGTTTGTTGATTTTCAGTCACTTGCAACAAAAACACTCCAGACTATTTTGATAGAGCAAGCAAGAATTCAGGTCCTTAGTCCAATACCTCACTAACTCATGAGTGACAGACTGAAATCCAGGCCTGTTTACCTCTTAATTTAGGCTTGTTTTCTTATTTTTAATTTTTTAAACTTTTAACTTTTATTTTTGAGAGGAGAGAGAGAGGTGGGTGGAGGAGCAGAGAGAGAGAGAGAGAGAGAGAGAGAGAGAGACATAGAATCTGAAGTAGGTTCCAGGCTCTAAGCTGTCAGCACAGAGCCAAATGCCAGGCTCTAACTCACAGATTGAGAGACCATGACCTGAGCTGAAGTCGGATACTTAACCAGCTGAGCCACCCAGCCGCCCCTAGGCTTGTTTTTTCAAATTCCTGTTCTACAATATAAGTATGTACAAGTTATTGACATATAATTGACATGCTGGTTCCATTCTTCTTTTCCTTTAGCTAAACTTGTGAAAGGAAATGAAGGTCTAGACATGGTGTCTTTTACAGCATGTTTACATTGCCTTTACCTTTGGGCGGTAAATATTACCTTAGTGGCTATAAAGAGTTAATCTAATTTACCCAATCTTCTTTTGGACATATAAGACTTTAATTTGTGTTTTAATTAAATGAAATAGGTACAATCAGGTGAATTCCTAAATATAGCTGACCTAACTCACTTTCTGTCTACAGAAATACAGCTTTCACACATTTCCCCCCAAATATCTTGGCATACCTGCTATTTCTTTTCACACATATCTGAGCAACTATTTTCTTGATCTGCTGTGTGCTTCAGAACATAGCTGTAAAAAATTTCCCCAGAGAATGCTATAAATGCA